>NW_028252951.1:0-600000 GCF_964263255.1 Lissotriton vulgaris
GCGGAGTAGGCAAGCACGAGATAATATGAATGCCAGCGCGAGGCAGGCAAGTACGAGATGACATGAGAACACAACAGAGCCCTGCCCCTTCAGGAGACTGAGGAGGGACAATCACCCCCACACCCAAATTATGCCCAGGGCCCCCCAGGGTGCCCTTGAGACCATCTTGCGGGAACTGGAGATGATGTCTTCTGTGATTAAAGTCGTAAGAGATGTGGCGCGAGCCCTGCAGACTGTGTACTCTGTTGGCAGGCATCTCTTTGAAATGTACAGATGGGGGCAGCAATGAGCTTCAGAGGGTCTGCTGGTCGGCAACACAGAACAGATCACACCCACCTTCTTGCCGCGACTGAGGCCCTACATTTCTGTGATTAAAGCCCTAGCAGGTGGGGTGCAAGCACTCTCAGGACCCTGTACAGAGTCACAGGCTCTGCTTGCTGGAAACTTTGTGAAATATACAGATCGTGGCCACAATAAACTTCAGTGGTGTCTGCTGGCTGGCTATAAAGTGCGCCCCGTACAGCGGCACTGGCCTTTGACAAACTACTTTTAAGCACTTCAATGTTAACTTTCATCTCGGGGATGGGTCAAGGTGAATGAATTCCAGCGGAGCACGTCTACTTATGAAAACCGAACAGAATGTAATTTTGACACTGAATTGTATTTTGCGCCGGTCCTGAATATCTCAAAGAAAGTGTGCGCGACTTATTTAACTGTCTTTGAATAAACGCGAGATTCACTGAAAAATTGTCATTTTTTTCCCACGAGACTTGAAATGTTGCCTTCAATTTTTACAGGTCGCATACTGCAATGTGGAGAAAGAAGCCGTTCCTGGGCTCATTTGCATACCCATAATGCCATGGTGTGAAACTGCTACTTTGGGCTGGGTTATTCTGTTTAATTGTGCTACTGCTCGTGCAGTGATATGTTTGTACGTTGGAAGCACAGAGTCCATGAACAGTGGGCCTTTCTCTGCAAAGTCACCCTTGGTGTAAAATATTTCCACATGAGACCTTTATATAACGCGTCTAAAATTGAAACCTTTTAGTAGGCCAGCATTACATTATAGCGTCTGGAGTTTCCTCTCGCAGGTGTCCAGGGACAACACTGCGCGACTCGAGGCTGCCGCAGCATCTGAGGGGGGCTCCATCAGAGCAACAGCGAAGGGCGCTGGCCGATACGATAGAGGGAGCTCAGACTCCGGCTACACTACAATCACAAGCCGCCAGAGGGAGCTCCGATGCGATTAGCCCAGCAGTCAATAGATTCATCTAAGATTAATCTCACCATAAGTGAGGTTAAAATGGCAGGCCCTCATATGACTGAGGAAGGTGCCTAGTGAGTCCCGAGAACTTCACTTCGACCCGCTGAAGGAAAAGAAAATCTATTAACGCAACGACTGTTGTAGCACTGCGTCCCGAGAACTTCACTTCGACCTGCTGAAGGAAAAGAAAATCTATTAACACAATCACGCAACGACTGTTGTAGCACTGCGTCCCGAGAACTTCACTTCGACCTGCTGAAGGAAAAGAAAATCTATGAACACAATCACGCAACTACTGTTGTAGCACTGCGTCCCGAGAACTTCACTTCGAACTGCTGAAGGAAAAGAAAATCTATTAACACAATCACACAACTACTGTTGTAGCACTGCGTCCCGAGAACTTCACTTCGAACTGCTGAAGGAAAAGAAAATCTATTAACACAATCACACAACTACTGTTGTAGCACTGCGTCCCGAGAACTTCACTTCGACCTGCTGAAGGAAAAGAAAATCTATTAACACAATCACACAACTACTGTTGTACCCGTGGAAAATACCGAGAACTGCCTCCGAGTCAATCACTGGCCTCAAACTGTCATCGGAACAGCAGTCTGCAGAGAACTGCCCTCACCCAAGCAGCGCCTAGAGCCGCGCTGCGCAGTGTCATCTGTAAGGAGCTAGACTTCCAACCATGGGGAAGAGACAGGGCAGGAGGGCGCGCAGCTGCCCTCAAAGAGAGCCCTGCCCCTTCAGGAGACTGAGGAGGGACAATCACCCCCATACCCAAATTATGCCCAGGGCCCCCCAGGGTGCCCTTGAGACCATCTTGCGGGAACTGGAGATGATGTCTTCTGTGATTAAAGTCATAAGAGATGTGGCACTAGCCCTGCAGACTGTGTACTCTGTTGGCAGGCATCTCTTTGAAATGTACAGATGGGGGCAGCAATGAGCTTCAGAGGGTCTGCTGGTCGGCAACACAGAACAGATCACACCCACCTTCTTGCCGCGACGGAGGCCCTACATTTCTGTGATTAAAGCCCTAGCAGGTGGGGTGCAAGCACTCTCAGGACCCTGTACAGAGTCACAGGCTCTGCTTGCTGGAAACTTTGTGAAATATACAGATCGTGGCCACAATAAACTTCAGTGGTGTCTGCTGGCTGGCTATAAAGTGCGCCCCGTACAGCGGCACTGGCCTTTGACAAACTACTTTTAAGCACTTCAATGTTAACTTTCATCTCGGGGATGGGTCAAGGTGAATGAATTCCAGCGGAGCACGTCTACTTATGAATACCGAACAGAATGTAATTTTGACACTGAATTGTATTTTGCGCCGGTCCTGAATATCTCAAAGAAAGTGTGCGCGACTTATTTAACTGTCTTTGAATAAACGCGAGATTCACTGAAAAATTGTCATTTTTTTCCCACGAGACTTGAAATGTTGCCTTCAATTTTTACAGGTCGCATACTGCAATGTGGAGAAAGAAGCCGTTCCTGGGCTCATTTGCATACCCATAATGCCATGGTGTGAAACTGCTACTTTGGGCTGGGTTATTCTGTTTAATTGTGCTCCTGCTCGTGCAGTGATATGTTTGTACGTTGGAAGCACAGAGTCCATGAACAGTGGGCCTTTCTCTGCAAAGTCACCCTTGGTGTAAATTATTTCCACATGAGACCTTTATATAACGCATCGGAGTGAAAACTTTTAGTAGGCCAGCATTACATTATAGCGTCTGGAGTTTCCTCTCGCAGGTGTCCAGGGACAACACTGCGCGACTCGAGGCTGCCGCAGCATCTGAGGGGGGCTCCATCAGAGCAACAGCGAAGGGCGCCGGCCGATACGATAGAGGGAGCTCAGTCTCCCGCTACACTACAATCACAAGCCGCCAGAGGGAGCTCCGATGCGATTAGCCCAGCAGTCAATAGATACATCTAAAATTAATCTCACCATAAGTGAGGTTAAAATGGCAGGCCCTCATGTGACTGAGCAAGGTGCCTAGTGAGTCCCGAGAACTTCACTTCGACCCGCTGAAGGAAAAGAAAATCTATTAACACAATCACACAACTACTGTTGTAGCACTGCGTCCCGAGAACTTCACTTCGACCTGCTGAAGGAAAAGAAAATCTATTAACACAATCACACAACTACTGTTGTAGCCGTGGAAAATACCGAGAACTGCCTCCGAGTCAATCACTGGCCTCAAACTGTCATCGGAACAGCAGTCTGCAGAGAACTGCACTCACCCAAGCAGCGCCTAGAGCAGCGCTGCGCAGTGTCATCTGTAAGGAGCTAGACTTCCAACCATGGGGAAGAGACAGGGCAGGAGGGCGCGCAGCTGCCCTCAAAGAGAGCCCTGCCCCTTCAGGAGACTGAGGAGGGACAATCACCCCCACACCCAAATTATGCCCAGGGCCCCCCAGGGTGCCCTTGAGACCATCTTGCGGGAACTGGAGATGATGTCTTCTGTGATTAAAGTCATAAGAGATGTGGCACTAGCCCTGCAGACTGTGTACTCTGTTGGCAGGCATCTCTTTGAAATGTACAGATGGGGGCAGCAATGAGCTTCAGAGGGTCTGCTGGTCGGCAACACAGAACAGATCACACCCACCTTCTTGCCGCGACTGAGGCCCTACATTTCTGTGATTAAAGCCCTAGCAGGTGGGGTGCAAGCACTCTCATGACCCTGTACAGAGTCACAGGCTCTGCTTGCTGGAAACTTTGTGAAATATACAGATCGTGGCCACAATAAGCTTCAGTGGTGTCTGCTGGCTGGCTATAAAGTGCGCCCCGTACAGCGGCACTGGCCTTTGACAAACTACTTTTAAGCACTTCAATGTTAACTTTCATCTCGGGGATGGGTCAAGGTGAATGAATTCCAGCGGAGCACGTCTACTTATGAATACCGAACAGAATGTAATTTTGACACTGAATTGTATTTTGCGCCGGTCCTGAATATCTCAAAGAAAGTGTGTGCGACTTATTTAACTGTCTTTGAATAAACGCGAGATTCACTGAAAAATTGTCATTTTTTTCCCACGAGACTTGAAATGTTGCCTTCAATTTTTACAGGTCGCATACTGCAATGTGGAGAAAGAAGCCGTTCCTGGGCTCATTTGCATACCCATAATGCCATGGTGTGAAACTGCTACTTTGGGCTGGGTTATTCTGTTAAATTGTGCTCCTGCTCGTGCAGTGATATGTTTGTACGTTGGAAGCACAGAGTCCATGAACAGTGGGCCTTTCCCTGCAAAGTCACCCTTGCTGTAAAATATTTCCACATGAGACCTTTATATAACGCGTCTAAAATTGAAAACTTTTAGTAGGCCAGCATTACATTATAGCGTCTGGAGTTTCCTCTCGCAGGTGTCCAGGGACAACACTGCGCGACTCGAGGCTGCCGCAGCATCTGAGGGGGCTCCATCAGAGCAACAGCGAAGGGCGCCGGCCGATAGAGGGAGCTCAGTCTCCGGCTACACTACAATCACAAGCCGCCAGAGGGAGCTCCGATGCGATTAGCCCAGCAGTCAATAGATTCATCTAAGATTAATCTCACCATAAGTGAGGTTAAAATGGCAGGCCCTCATATGACTGAGGAAGGTGCCTAGTGAGTCCCGAGAACTTCACTTCGACCCGCTGAAGGAAAAGAAAATCTATTAACACAATCACGCAACGACTGTTGTAGCACTGCGTCCCGAGAACTTCACTTCGACCTGCTGAAGGAAAAGAAAATCTATTAACACAATCACGCAACTACTGTTGTAGCACTGCGTCCCGAGAACTTCACTTCGACCTGCTGAAGGAAAAGAAAATCTATTAACACAATCACACAACTACTGTTGTAGCACTGCGTCCCGAGAACTTCACTTCGACCTGCTGAAGGAAAAGAAAATCTATTAACACAATCACACAACTACTGTTGTAGCACTGCGTCCCGAGAACTTCACTTCGACCTGCTGAAGGAAAAGAAAATCTATTAACACAATCACACAACTACTGTTGTAGCACTGCGTCCCGAGAACTTCACTTCGACCTGCTGAAGGAAAAGAAAATCTATTAACACAATCACACAACTACTGTTGTAGCCGTGGAAAATACCGAGAACTGCCTCCGAGTCAATCACTGGCCTCATACTGTCATCGGAACAGCAGTCTGCAGAGAACTGCCCTCACCCAAGCAGCGCCTAGAGCAGCGCTGCGCAGTGTCATCTGTGAGGAGCTAGACTTCCAACCATGGGGAAGAGACAGGGCAGGAGGGCGCGCAGCTGCCCTCAAAGAGAGCCCTGCCCCTTCAGGAGACTGAGGAGGGACAATCACCCCCACACCCAAATTATGCCCAGGGCCCCCCAGGGTGCCCTTGAGACCATCTTGCGGGAACTGGAGATGTTGTCTTCTGTGATTAAAGTCGTAAGAGATGTGGCGCGAGCCCTGCAGACTGTGTACTCTGTTGGCAGGCATCTCTTTGAAATGTACAGATGGGGGCAGCAATGAGCTTCAGAGGGTCTGCTGGTCGGCAACACAGAACAGATCACACCCACCTTCTTGCCGCGACTGAGGCCCTACATTTCTGTGATTAAAGCCCTAGCAGGTGGGGTGCAAGCACTCTCATGACCCTGTACAGAGTCACAGGCTCTGCTTGCTGGAAACTTTGTGAAATATACAGATCGTGGCCACAATAAACTTCAGTGGTGTCTGCTGGCTGGCTATAAAGTGCGCCCCGTACAGCGGCACTGGCCTTTGCCAAACTACTTTTAAGCACTTCAATGTTAACTTTCATCTCGGGGATGGGTCAAGGTGAATGAATTCCAGCGGAGCACGTCTACTTATGAAAACCGAACAGAATGTAATTTTGACACTGAATTGTATTTTGCGCCGGTCCTGAATATCTCAAAGAAAGTGTGCGCGACTTATTTAACTGTCTTTGAATAAACGCGAGATTCACTGAAAAATTGTCATTTTTTTCCCACGAGACTTGAAATGTTGCCTTCAATTTTTACAGGTCGCATACTGCAATGTGGAGAAAGAAGCCGTTCCTGGGCTCATTTGCATACCCATAATGCCATGGTGTGAAACTGCTACTTTGGGCTGGGTTATTCTGTTTAATTGTGCTCCTACTCGTGCAGTGATATGTTTGTACGTTGGAAGCACAGAGTCCATGAACAGTGGGCCTTTCTCTGCAAAGTCACCCTTGGTGTAAAATATTTCCACATGAGACCTTTATATAACGCGTCGGAGTGAAAACTTTTAGTAGGCCAGCATTACATTATAGCATCTGGAGTTTCCTCTCGCAGGTGTCCAGGGACAACACTGCGCGACTCGAGGCTGCCGCAGCATCTGAGGGGGCTCCATCGGAGCAACAGCGAAGGGCGCTGGCCGATACGATAGAGGGAGCTCAGACTCCGGCTACACTACAATCACAAGCCGCCAGAGGGAGCTCCGATGCGATTAGCCCAGCAGTCAATAGATTCATCTAAGATTAATCTCACCATAAGTGAGGTTAAAATGGCAGGCCCTCATATGACTGAGCAAGGTGCCTAGTGAGTCCCGAGAACTTCACTTCGACCCGCTGAAGGAAAAGAAAATCAATTAACACAATCACGCAACGACTGTTGTAGCACTGCGTCCCGAGAACTTCACTTCGACCTGCTGAAGGAAAAGAAAATCTATTAACACAATCACGCAACTACTGTTGTAGCACTGCGTCCCGAGAACTTCACTTCGACCTGCTGAAGGAAAAGAAAATCTATTAACACAATCACACAACTACTGTTGTAGCACTGCGTCCCGAGAACTTCACTTCGACCTGCTGAAGGAAAAGAAAATCTATTAACACAATCACACAACTACTGTTGTAGCCGTGGAAAATACCGAGAACTGCCTCCGAGTCAATCACTGGCCTCAAACTGTCATCGGAACAGCAGTCTGCAGAGAACTGCACTCACCCAAGCAGCGCCTAGAGCAGCGCTGCGCAGTGTCATCTGTAAGGAGCTAGACTTCCAACCATGGGGAAGAGACAGGGCAGGAGGGCGCGCAGCTGCCCTCAAAGAGAGCCCTGCCCCTTCAGGAGACTGAGGAGGGACAATCACCCCCACACCCAAATTATGCCCAGGGCCCCCCAGGGTGCCCTTGAGACCATCTTGCGGGAACTGGAGATGATGTCTTCTGTGATTAAAGTCATAAGAGATGTGGCACTAGCCCTGCAGACTGTGTACTCTGTTGGCAGGCATCTCTTTGAAATGTACAGATGGGGGCAGCAATTAAGCATGAGCGGATTTTGCGGATTGGCAATCCGCGAATTTTGCGGATTTGCGGATTCGCAATCCGCAAAATCCGCGAATTCCCGCGAATTTGCGGATTTTTTTTTTTTTGTGTTCGCCCGTGTTTCTGCCAGTTCGCGAGGGTTTTTACAATTTCGCAATTTGCGAACTTACCTGTCGGGTCGCAAGTTTTGCGAACTTGTTGTTTCTACGTGTCCAGCCTGTTTGGGACACTCTTCTTCATCACTGCCACTCTCTGTCACCACTGCCACTCTCTGACTACTCATGCCACCCTCTGGTCCACCCATGCCACCCTCTGTTTCATCACTACACCCTCTGGTTGTCCAGTGTACATTATTTTCGGCAAAGCAAAGCACACCTTCCCTGCCTCAAGTGACCTGAATTAATTTGGGGCTGATTAATGTGTCACAGAATATTTTTTTAGCTGGCACCTGCTTCCTTAGTGCGCCCTGATTAGTGATCTTTTGCACTTGCTAAGTGCTTTCATTGTTGCAAAATTAGTTACAACACCTGCCCTGCCCCAACTGACAATAATGAATTAGGGGCTGATTAATGGATTTTAACTTCCAGCCTGGCTCCTGCTTGTCTCCCTTAGCTGTAATTCAGGACCTTTGTGGCATATGTGTAACTATTCTGAGGTTCAGAGCAGGGTCACATAATAGTTTCAACTGGCAACTGAACTCTGGAGGGGCCCCTCAGGAAGCCCTACAGGAAATGGCTACTAATGATGTGCCTGAACTTTTGAACCTGGTAAGTAGTTACTTTCAGTTTTGCCAAGATCGTATTTCTGCAATTTCGCACTTATTCGCGGGGCGCGAACTCACGCTAACAGTGCGAGCAGCGCGAGCAAAATCCGCTGCTCGCGGATTTGCGGATTTTGCGGGAAATTCGCAAATCTCGCGGATTGCGGATTTCCCGAAAATCCGCAAAATCCGCGAGCGGAACGGATTTTCCGCCCACACCTAGCAGCAATGAGCTTCAGAGGGTCTGCTGGTCGGCAACACAGAACAGATCACACCCACCTTCTTGCCGCGACTGAGGCCCTACATTTCTGTGATTAAAGCCCTAGCAGGTGGGGTGCAAGCACTCTCATGACCCTGTACAGAGTCACAGGCTCTGCTTGCTGGAAACTTTGTGAAATATACAGATCGTGGCCACAATAAGCTTCAGTGGTGTCTGCTGGCTGGCTATAAAGTGCGCCCCGTACAGCGGCACTGGCCTTTGACAAACTACTTTTAAGCACTTCAATGTTAACTTTCATCTCGGGGATGGGTCAAGGTGAATGAATTCCAGCGGAGCACGTCTACTTATGAATACCGAACAGAATGTAATTTTGACACTGAATTGTATTTTGCGCCGGTCCTGAATATCTCAAAGAAAGTGTGTGCGACTTATTTAACTGTCTTTGAATAAACGCGAGATTCACTGAAAAATTGTCATTTTTTTCCCACGAGACTTGAAATGTTGCCTTCAATTTTTACAGGTCGCATACTGCAATGTGGAGAAAGAAGCCGTTCCTGGGCTCATTTGCATACCCATAATGCCATGGTGTGAAACTGCTACTTTGGGCTGGGTTATTCTGTTAAATTGTGCTCCTGCTCGTGCAGTGATATGTTTGTACGTTGGAAGCACAGAGTCCATGAACAGTGGGCCTTTCCCTGCAAAGTCACCCTTGCTGTAAAATATTTCCACATGAGACCTTTATATAACGCGTCTAAAATTGAAAACTTTTAGTAGGCCAGCATTACATTATAGCGTCTGGAGTTTCCTCTCGCAGGTGTCCAGGGACAACACTGCGCGACTCGAGGCTGCCGCAGCATCTGAGGAGGCTCCATCGGAGCAACAGCGAAGGGCGCTGGCCGATACGATAGAGGGAGCTCAGACTCCGGCTACACTACAATCACAAGCCGCCAGAGGGAGCTCCGATGCGATTAGCCCAGCAGTCAATAGATTCATCTAAGATTAATCTCACCATAAGTGAGGTTAAAATGGCAGGCCCTCATATGACTGAGCAAGGTGCCTAGTGAGTCCCGAGAACTTCACTTCGACCCGCTGAAGGAAAAGAAAATCTATTAACACAATCACGCAACGACTGTTGTAGCACTGCGTCCCGAGAACTTCACTTCGACCTGCTGAAGGAAAAGAAAATCTATTAACACAATCACGCAACTACTGTTGTAGCACTGCGTCCCGAGAACTTCACTTCGACCTGCTGAAGGAAAAGAAAATCTATTAACACAATCACACAACTACTGTTGTAGCACTGCGTCCCGAGAACTTCACTTCGACCTGCTGAAGGAAAAGAAAATCTATTAACACAATCACACAACTACTGTTGTAGCCGTGGAAAATACCGAGAACTGCCTCCGAGTCAATCACTGGCCTCAAACTGTCATCGGAACAGCAGTCTGCAGAGAACTGCACTCACCCAAGCAGCGCCTAGAGCAGCGCTGCGCAGTGTCATCTGTAAGGAGCTAGACTTCCAACCATGGGGAAGAGACAGGGCAGGAGGGCGCGCAGCTGCCCTCAAAGAGAGCCCTGCCCCTTCAGGAGACTGAGGAGGGACAATCACCCCCACACCCAAATTATGCCCAGGGCCCCCCAGGGTGCCCTTGAGACCATCTTGCGGGAACTGGAGATGATGTCTTCTGTGATTAAAGTCATAAGAGATGTGGCACTAGCCCTGCAGACTGTGTACTCTGTTGGCAGGCATCTCTTTGAAATGTACAGATGGGGGCAGCAATGAGCTTCAGAGGGTCTGCTGGTCGGCAACACAGAACAGATCACACCCACCTTCTTGCCGCGACTGAGGCCCTACATTTCTGTGATTAAAGCCCTAGCAGGTGGGGTGCAAGCACTCTCATGACCCTGTACAGAGTCACAGGCTCTGCTTGCTGGAAACTTTGTGAAATATACAGATCGTGGCCACAATAAGCTTCAGTGGTGTCTGCTGGCTGGCTATAAAGTGCGCCCCGTACAGCGGCACTGGCCTTTGACAAACTACTTTTAAGCACTTCAATGTTAACTTTCATCTCGGGGATGGGTCAAGGTGAATGAATTCCAGCGGAGCACGTCTACTTATGAATACCGAACAGAATGTAATTTTGACACTGAATTGTATTTTGCGCCGGTCCTGAATATCTCAAAGAAAGTGTGTGCGACTTATTTAACTGTCTTTGAATAAACGCGAGATTCACTGAAAAATTGTCATTTTTTTCCCACGAGACTTGAAATGTTGCCTTCAATTTTTACAGGTCGCATACTGCAATGTGGAGAAAGAAGCCGTTCCTGGGCTCATTTGCATACCCATAATGCCATGGTGTGAAACTGCTACTTTGGGCTGGGTTATTCTGTTAAATTGTGCTCCTGCTCGTGCAGTGATATGTTTGTACGTTGGAAGCACAGAGTCCATGAACAGTGGGCCTTTCCCTGCAAAGTCACCCTTGCTGGAAAATATTTCCACATGAGACCTTTATATAACGCGTCTAAAATTGAAAACTTTTAGTAGGCCAGCATTACATTATAGCGTCTGGAGTTTCCTCTCGCAGGTGTCCAGGGACAACACTGCGCGACTCGAGGCTGCCGCAGCATCTGAGGGGGGCTCCATCAGAGCAACAGCGAAGGGCGCCGGCCGATAGAGGGAGCTCAGTCTCCGGCTACACTACAATCACAAGCCGCCAGAGGGAGCTCCGATGCGATTAGCCCAGCAGTCAATAGATTCATCTAAGATTAATCTCACCATAAGTGAGGTTAAAATGGCAGGCCCTCATATGACTGAGGAAGGTGCCTAGTGAGTCCCGAGAACTTCACTTCGACCCGCTGAAGGAAAAGAAAATCTATTAACACAATCACGCAACGACTGTTGTAGCACTGCGTCCCGAGAACTTCACTTCGACCTGCTGAAGGAAAAGAAAATCTATTAACACAATCACGCAACTACTGTTGTAGCACTGCGTCCCGAGAACTTCACTTCGACCTGCTGAAGGAAAAGAAAATCTATTAACACAATCACACAACTACTGTTGTAGCACTGCGTCCCGAGAACTTCACTTCGACCTGCTGAAGGAAAAGAAAATCTATTAACACAATCACACAACTACTGTTGTAGCACTGCGTCCCGAGAACTTCACTTCGACCTGCTGAAGGAAAAGAAAATCTATTAACACAATCACACAACTACTGTTGTAGCACTGCGTCCCGAGAACTTCACTTCGACCTGCTGAAGGAAAAGAAAATCTATTAACACAATCACACAACTACTGTTGTAGCCGTGGAAAATACCGAGAACTGCCTCCGAGTCAATCACTGGCCTCATACTGTCATCGGAACAGCAGTCTGCAGAGAACTGCCCTCACCCAAGCAGCGCCTAGAGCCGCGCTGCGCAGTGTCATCTGTAAGGAGCTAGACTTCCAACCATGGGGAAGAGACAGGGCAGGAGGGCGCGCAGCTGCCCTCAAAGAGAGCCCTGCCCCTTCAGGAGACTGAGGAGGGACAATCACCCCCACACCCAAATTATGCCCAGGGCCCCCCAGGGTGCCCTTGAGACCATCTTGCGGGAACTGGAGATGTTGTCTTCTGTGATTAAAGTCGTAAGAGATGTGGCGCGAGCCCTGCAGACTGTGTACTCTGTTGGCAGGCATCTCTTTGAAATGTACAGATGGGGGCAGCAATGAGCTTCAGAGGGTCTGCTGGTCGGCAACACAGAACAGATCACACCCACCTTCTTGCCGCGACTGAGGCCCTACATTTCTGTGATTAAAGCCCTAGCAGGTGGGGTGCAAGCACTCTCATGACCCTGTACAGAGTCACAGGCTCTGCTTGCTGGAAACTTTGTGAAATATACAGATCGTGGCCACAATAAACTTCAGTGGTGTCTGCTGGCTGGCTATAAAGTGCGCCCCGTACAGCGGCACTGGCCTTTGACAAACTACTTTTAAGCACTTCAATGTTAACTTTCATCTCGGGGATGGGTCAAGGTGAATGAATTCCAGCGGAGCACGTCTACTTATGAAAACCGAACAGAATGTAATTTTGACACTGAATTGTATTTTGCGCCGGTCCTGAATATCTCAAAGAAAGTGTGCGCGACTTATTTAACTGTCTTTGAATAAACGCGAGATTCACTGAAAAATTGTCATTTTTTTCCTACGAGACTTGAAATGTTGCCTTCAATTTTTACAGGTCGCATACTGCAATGTGGAGAAAGAAGCCGTTCCTGGGCTCATTTGCATACCCATAATGCCATGGTGTGAAACTGCTACTTTGGGCTGGGTTATTCTGTTTAATTGTGCTCCTACTCGTGCAGTGATATGTTTGTACGTTGGAAGCACAGAGTCCATGAACAGTGGGCCTTTCTCTGCAAAGTCACCCTTGGTGTAAAATATTTCCACATGAGACCTTTATATAACGCGTCGGAGTGAAAACTTTTAGTAGGCCAGCATTACATTATAGCGTCTGGAGTTTCCTCTCGCAGGTGTCCAGGGACAACACTGCGCGACTCGAGGCTGCCGCAGCATCTGAGGGGGCTCCATCGGAGCAACAGCGAAGGGCGCTGGCCGATACGATAGAGGGAGCTCAGACTCCGGCTACACTACAATCACAAGCCGCCAGAGGGAGCTCCGATGCGATTAGCCCAGCAGTCAATAGATTCATCTAAGATTAATCTCACCATAAGTGAGGTTAAAATGGCAGGCCCTCATATGACTGAGCAAGGTGCCTAGTGAGTCCCGAGAACTTCACTTCGACCCGCTGAAGGAAAAGAAAATCTATTAACACAATCACGCAACGACTGTTGTAGCACTGCGTCCCGAGAACTTCACTTCGACCTGCTGAAGGAAAAGAAAATCTATTAACACAATCACGCAACTACTGTTGTAGCACTGCGTCCCGAGAACTTCACTTCGACCTGCTGAAGGAAAAGAAAATCTATTAACACAATCACACAACTACTGTTGTAGCACTGCGTCCCGAGAACTTCACTTCGACCTGCTGAAGGAAAAGAAAATCTATTAACACAATCACACAACTACTGTTGTAGCACTGCGTCCCGAGAACTTCACTTCGACCTGCTGAAGGAAAAGAAAATCTATTAACACAATCACACAACTACTGTTGTACCCGTGGAAAATACCGAGAACTGCCTCCGAGTCAATCACTGGCCTCAAACTGTCATCGGAACAGCAGTCTGCAGAGAACTGCCCTCACCCAAGCAGCGCCTAGAGCCGCGCTGCGCAGTGTCATCTGTAAGGAGCTAGACTTCCAACCATGGGGAAGAGACAGGGCAGGAGGGCGCGCAGCTGCCCTCAAAGAGAGCCCTGCCCCTTCAGGAGACTGAGGAGGGACAATCACCCCCACACCCAAATTATGCCCAGGGCCCCCCAGGGTGCCCTTGAGACCATCTTGCGGGAACTGGAGATGATGTCTTCTGTGATTAAAGTCGTAAGAGATGTGGCGCGAGCCCTGCAGACTGTGTACTCTGTTGGCAGGCATCTCTTTGAAATGTACAGATGGGGGCAGCAATGAGCTTCAGAGGGTCTGCTGGTCGGCAACACAGAACAGATCACACCCACCTTCTTGCCGCGACTGAGGCCCTACATTTCTGTGATTAAAGCCCTAGCAGGTGGGGTGCAAGCACTCTCATGACCCTGTACAGAGTCACAGGCTCTGCTTGCTGGAAACTTTGTGAAATATACAGATCGTGGCCACAATAAACTTCAGTGGTGTCTGCTGGCTGGCTATAAAGTGCGCCCCGTACAGCGGCACTGGCCTTTGACAAACTACTTTTAAGCACTTCAATGTTAACTTTCATCTCGGGGATGGGTCAAGGTGAATGAATTCCAGCGGAGCACGTCTACTTATGAAAACCGAACAGAATGTAATTTTGACACTGAATTGTATTTTGCGCCGGTCCTGAATATCTCAAAGAAAGTGTGCGCGACTTATTTAACTGTCTTTGAATAAACGCGAGATTCACTGAAAAATTGTCATTTTTTTCCCACGAGACTTGAAATGTTGCCTTCAATTTTTACAGGTCGCATACTGCAATGTGGAGAAAGAAGCCGTTCCTGGGCTCATTTGCATACCCATAATGCCATGGTGTGAAACTGCTACTTTGGGCTGGGTTATTCTGTTTAATTGTGCTCCTACTCGTGCAGTGATATGTTTGTACGTTGGAAGCACAGAGTCCATGAACAGTGGGCCTTTCTCTGCAAAGTCACCCTTGGTGTAAAATTTTCCACATGAGACCTTTATATAACGCGTCGGAGTGAAAACTTTTAGTAGGCCAGCATTACATTATAGCGTCTGGAGTTTCCTCTCGCAGGTGTCCAGGGACAACACTGCGCGACTCGAGGCTGCCGCAGCATCTGAGGGGGCTCCATCGGAGCAACAGCGAAGGGCGCTGGCCGATACGATAGAGGGAGCTCAGACTCCGGCTACACTACAATCACAAGCCGCCAGAGGGAGCTCTGATGCGATTAGCCCAGCAGTCAATAGATTCATCTAAGATTAATCTCACCATAAGTGAGGTTAAAATGGCAGGCCCTCATATGACTGAGCAAGGTGCCTAGTGAGTCCCGAGAACTTCACTTCGACCCGCTGAAGGAAAAGAAAATCTATTAACACAATCACGCAACAACTGTTGTAGCACTGCGTCCCGAGAACTTCACTTCGACCTGCTGAAGGAAAAGAAAATCTATTAACACAATCACGCAACTACTGTTGTAGCACTGCGTCCCGAGAACTTCACTTCGACCTGCTGAAGGAAAAGAAAATCTATTAACACAATCACACAACTACTGTTGTAGCACTGCGTCCCGAGAACTTCACTTCGACCTGCTGAAGGAAAAGAAAATCTATTAACACAATCACACAACTACTGTTGTAGCACTGCGTCCCGAGAACTTCACTTCGACCTGCTGAAGGAAAAGAAAATCTATTAACACAATCACACAACTACTGTTGTACCCGTGGAAAATACCGAGAACTGCCTCCGAGTCAATCACTGGCCTCAAACTGTCATCGGAACAGCAGTCTGCAGAGAACTGCCCTCACCCAAGCAGCGCCTAGAGCCGCGCTGCGCAGTGTCATCTGTGAGGAGCTAGACTTCCAACCATGGGGAAGAGACAGGGCAGGAGGGCGCGCAGCTGCCCTCAAAGAGAGCCCTGCCCCTTCAGGAGACTGAGGAGGGACAATGACCCCCACACCCAAATTATGCCCAGGGCCCCCCAGGGTGCCCTTGAGACCATCTTGCGGGAACTGGAGATGTTGTCTTCTGTGATTAAAGTCGTAAGAGATGTGGCGCGAGCCCTGCAGACTGTGTACTCTGTTGGCAGGCATCTCTTTGAAATGTACAGATGGGGGCAGCAATGAGCTTCAGAGGGTCTGCTGGTCGGCAACACAGAACAGATCACACCCACCTTCTTGCCGCGACGGAGGCCCTACATTTCTGTGATTAAAGCCCTAGCAGGTGGGGTGCAAGCACTCTCATGACCCTGTACAGAGTCACAGGCTCTGCTTGCTGGAAACTTTGTGAAATATACAGATCGTGGCCACAATAAACTTCAGTGGTGTCTGCTGGCTGGCTATAAAGTGCGCCCCATACAGCGGCACTGGCCTTTGACAAACTACTTTTAAGCACTTCAATGTTAACTTTCATCTCGGGGATGGGTCAAGGTGAATGAATTCCAGCGGAGCACGTCTACTTATGAAAACCGAACAGAAAGTAATTTTGACACTGAATTGTATTTTGCGCCGGTCCTGAATATCTCAAAGAAAGTGTGCGCGACTTATTTAACTGTCTTTGAATAAACGCGAGATTCACTGAAAAATTGTCATTTTTTTCCCACGAGACTTGAAATGTTGCCTTCAATTTTTACAGGTCGCATACTGCAATGTGGAGAAAGAAGCCGTTCCTGGGCTCATTTGCATACCCATAATGCCATGGTGTGAAACTGCTACTTTGGGCTGGGTTATTCTGTTTAATTGTGCTCCTGCTCGTGCAGTGATATGTTTGTAAGTTGGAAGCACAGAGTCCATGAACAGTGGGCCTTTCTCTGCAAAGTCACCCTTGGTGTAAAATATTTCCACATGAGACCTTTATATAACGCGTCGGAGTCAAAACTTTTAGTAGGCCAGCATTACATTATAGCGTCTGGAGTTTCCTCTCGCAGGTGTCCAGGGACAACACTGCGCGACTCGAGGCTGCCGCAGCATCTGAGGGGGGCTCCATCAGAGCAACAGCGAAGGGCGCCGGCCGATACGATAGAGGGAGCTCAGTCTCCGGCTACACTACAATCACAAGCCGCCAGAGGGAGCTCCGATGCGATTAGCCCAGCAGTCAATAGATTCATCTAAGATTAATCTCACCATAAGTGAGGTTAAAATGGCAGGCCCTCATGTGACTGAGGAAGGTGCCTAGTGAGTCCCGAGAACTTCACTTCGACCCGCTGAAGGAAAAGAAAATCTATTAACACAATCACGCAACTACTGTTGTAGCACTGCGTCCCGAGAACTTCACTTCGACCTGCTGAAGGAAAAGAAAATCTATTAACACAATCACGCAACGACTGTTGTAGCACTGCGTCCCGAGAACTTCACTTCGACCTGCTGAAGGAAAAGAAAATCTATTAACACAATCACGCAACTACTGTTGTAGCACTGCGTCCCGAGAACTTCACTTCGACCTGCTGAAGGAAAAGAAAATCTATTAACACAATCACACAACTACTGTTGTAGCACTGCGTCCCGAGAACTTCACTTCGACCTGCTGAAGGAAAAGAAAATCTATTAACACAATCACACAACTACTGTTGTACCCGTGGAAAATACCGAGAACTGCCTCCGAGTCAATCACTGGCCTCAAACTGTCATCGGAACAGCAGTCTGCAGAGAACTGCCCTCACCCAAGCAGCGCCTAGAGCCGCGCTGCGCAGTGTCATCTGTAAGGAGCTAGACTTCCAACCATGGGGAAGAGACAGGGCAGGAGGGCGCGCAGCTGCCCTCAAAGAGAGCCCTGCCCCTTCAGGAGACTGAGGAGGGACAATCACCCCCACACCCAAATTATGCCCAGGGCCCCCCAGGGTGCCCTTGAGACCATCTTGCGGGAACTGGAGATGATGTCTTCTGTGATTAAAGTCGTAAGAGATGTGGCGCGAGCCCTGCAGACTGTGTACTCTGTTGGCAGGCATCTCTTTGAAATGTACAGATGGGGGCAGCAATGAGCTTCAGAGGGTCTGCTGGTCGGCAACACAGAACAGATCACACCCACCTTCTTGCCGCGACTGAGGCCCTACATTTCTGTGATTAAAGCCCTAGCAGGTGGGGTGCAAGCACTCTCATGACCCTGTACAGAGTCACAGGCTCTGCTTGCTGGAAACTTTGTGAAATATACAGATCGTGGCCACAATAAACTTCAGTGGTGTCTGCTGGCTGGCTATAAAGTGCGCCCCGTACAGCGGCACTGGCCTTTGACAAACTACTTTTAAGCACTTCAATGTTAACTTTCATCTCGGGGATGGGTCAAGGTGAATGAATTCCAGCGGAGCACGTCTACTTATGAAAACCGAACAGAATGTAATTTTGACACTGAATTGTATTTTGCGCCGGTCCTGAATATCTCAAAGAAAGTGTGCGCGACTTATTTAACTGTCTTTGAATAAACGCGAGATTCACTGAAAAATTGTCATTTTTTTCCCACGAGACTTGAAATGTTGCCTTCAATTTTTACAGGTCGCATACTGCAATGTGGAGAAAGAAGCCGTTCCTGGGCTCATTTGCATACCCATAATGCCATGGTGTGAAACTGCTACTTTGGGCTGGGTTATTCTGTTTAATTGTGCTCCTACTCGTGCAGTGATATGTTTGTACGTTGGAAGCACAGAGTCCATGAACAGTGGGCCTTTCTCTGCAAAGTCACCCTTGGTGTAAAATTTTCCACATGAGACCTTTATATAACGCGTCGGAGTGAAAACTTTTAGTAGGCCAGCATTACATTATAGCGTCTGGAGTTTCCTCTCGCAGGTGTCCAGGGACAACACTGCGCGACTCGAGGCTGCCGCAGCATCTGAGGGGGCTCCATCGGAGCAACAGCGAAGGGCGCTGGCCGATACGATAGAGGGAGCTCAGACTCCGGCTACACTACAATCACAAGCCGCCAGAGGGAGCTCTGATGCGATTAGCCCAGCAGTCAATAGATTCATCTAAGATTAATCTCACCATAAGTGAGGTTAAAATGGCAGGCCCTCATATGACTGAGCAAGGTGCCTAGTGAGTCCCGAGAACTTCACTTCGACCCGCTGAAGGAAAAGAAAATCTATTAACACAATCACGCAACAACTGTTGTAGCACTGCGTCCCGAGAACTTCACTTCGACCTGCTGAAGGAAAAGAAAATCTATTAACACAATCACGCAACTACTGTTGTAGCACTGCGTCCCGAGAACTTCACTTCGACCTGCTGAAGGAAAAGAAAATCTATTAACACAATCACACAACTACTGTTGTAGCACTGCGTCCCGAGAACTTCACTTCGACCTGCTGAAGGAAAAGAAAATCTATTAACACAATCACACAACTACTGTTGTAGCACTGCGTCCCGAGAACTTCACTTCGACCTGCTGAAGGAAAAGAAAATCTATTAACACAATCACACAACTACTGTTGTACCCGTGGAAAATACCGAGAACTGCCTCCGAGTCAATCACTGGCCTCAAACTGTCATCGGAACAGCAGTCTGCAGAGAACTGCCCTCACCCAAGCAGCGCCTAGAGCCGCGCTGCGCAGTGTCATCTGTGAGGAGCTAGACTTCCAACCATGGGGAAGAGACAGGGCAGGAGGGCGCGCAGCTGCCCTCAAAGAGAGCCCTGCCCCTTCAGGAGACTGAGGAGGGACAATGACCCCCACACCCAAATTATGCCCAGGGCCCCCCAGGGTGCCCTTGAGACCATCTTGCGGGAACTGGAGATGTTGTCTTCTGTGATTAAAGTCGTAAGAGATGTGGCGCGAGCCCTGCAGACTGTGTACTCTGTTGGCAGGCATCTCTTTGAAATGTACAGATGGGGGCAGCAATGAGCTTCAGAGGGTCTGCTGGTCGGCAACACAGAACAGATCACACCCACCTTCTTGCCGCGACGGAGGCCCTACATTTCTGTGATTAAAGCCCTAGCAGGTGGGGTGCAAGCACTCTCATGACCCTGTACAGAGTCACAGGCTCTGCTTGCTGGAAACTTTGTGAAATATACAGATCGTGGCCACAATAAACTTCAGTGGTGTCTGCTGGCTGGCTATAAAGTGCGCCCCATACAGCGGCACTGGCCTTTGACAAACTACTTTTAAGCACTTCAATGTTAACTTTCATCTCGGGGATGGGTCAAGGTGAATGAATTCCAGCGGAGCACGTCTACTTATGAAAACCGAACAGAAAGTAATTTTGACACTGAATTGTATTTTGCGCCGGTCCTGAATATCTCAAAGAAAGTGTGCGCGACTTATTTAACTGTCTTTGAATAAACGCGAGATTCACTGAAAAATTGTCATTTTTTTCCCACGAGACTTGAAATGTTGCCTTCAATTTTTACAGGTCGCATACTGCAATGTGGAGAAAGAAGCCGTTCCTGGGCTCATTTGCATACCCATAATGCCATGGTGTGAAACTGCTACTTTGGGCTGGGTTATTCTGTTTAATTGTGCTCCTGCTCGTGCAGTGATATGTTTGTAAGTTGGAAGCACAGAGTCCATGAACAGTGGGCCTTTCTCTGCAAAGTCACCCTTGGTGTAAAATATTTCCACATGAGACCTTTATATAACGCGTCGGAGTCAAAACTTTTAGTAGGCCAGCATTACATTATAGCGTCTGGAGTTTCCTCTCGCAGGTGTCCAGGGACAACACTGCGCGACTCGAGGCTGCCGCAGCATCTGAGGGGGGCTCCATCAGAGCAACAGCGAAGGGCGCCGGCCGATACGATAGAGGGAGCTCAGTCTCCGGCTACACTACAATCACAAGCCGCCAGAGGGAGCTCCGATGCGATTAGCCCAGCAGTCAATAGATTCATCTAAGATTAATCTCACCATAAGTGAGGTTAAAATGGCAGGCCCTCATGTGACTGAGGAAGGTGCCTAGTGAGTCCCGAGAACTTCACTTCGACCCGCTGAAGGAAAAGAAAATCTATTAACACAATCACGCAACTACTGTTGTAGCACTGCGTCCCGAGAACTTCACTTCGACCTGCTGAAGGAAAAGAAAATCTATTAACACAATCACGCAACGACTGTTGTAGCACTGCGTCCCGAGAACTTCACTTCGACCTGCTGAAGGAAAAGAAAATCTATTAACACAATCACGCAACTACTGTTGTAGCACTGCGTCCCGAGAACTTCACTTCGACCTGCTGAAGGAAAAGAAAATCTATTAACACAATCACACAACTACTGTTGTAGCACTGCGTCCCGAGAACTTCACTTCGACCTGCTGAAGGAAAAGAAAATCTATTAACACAATCACACAACTACTGTTGTAGCCGTGGAAAATACCGAGAACTGCCTCCGAGTCAATCACTGGCCTCATACTGTCATCGGAACAGCAGTCTGCAGAGAACTGCCCTCACCCAAGCAGCGCCTAGAGCCGCGCTGCGCAGTGTCATCTGTAAGGAGCTAGACTTCCAACCATGGGGAAGAGACAGGGCAGGAGGGCGCGCAGCTGCCCTCAAAGAGAGCCCTGCCCCTTCAGGAGACTGAGGAGGGACAATCACCCCCACACCCAAATTATGCCCAGGGCCCCCCAGGGTGCCCTTGAGACCATCTTGCGGGAACTGGAGATGTTGTCTTCTGTGATTAAAGTCGTAAGAGATGTGGCGCGAGCCCTGCAGACTGTGTACTCTGTTGGCAGGCCTCTCTTTGAAATGTACAGATGGGGGCAGCAATGAGCTTCAGAGGGTCTGCTGGTCGGCAACACAGAACAGATCACACCCACCTTCTTGCCGCGACTGAGGCCCTACATTTCTGTGATTAAAGCCCTAGCAGGTGGGGTGCAAGCACTCTCATGACCCTGTACAGAGTCACAGGCTCTGCTTGCTGGAAACTTTGTGAAATATACAGATCGTGGCCACAATAAACTTCAGTGGTGTCTGCTGGCTGGCTATAAAGTGCGCCCCGTACAGCGGCACTGGCCTTTGACAAACTACTTTTAAGCACTTCAATGTTAACTTTCATCTCGGGGATGGGTCAAGGTGAATGAATTCCAGCGGAGCACGTCTACTTATGAAAACCGAACAGAATGTAATTTTGACACTGAATTGTATTTTGCGCCGGTCCTGAATATCTCAAAGAAAGTGTGCGCGACTTATTTAACTGTCTTTGAATAAACGCGAGATTCACTGAAAAATTGTCATTTTTTTCCCACGAGACTTGAAATGTTGCCTTCAATTTTTACAGGTCGCATACTGCAATGTGGAGAAAGAAGCCGTTCCTGGGCTCATTTGCATACCCATAATGCCATGGTGTGAAACTGCTACTTTGGGCTGGGTTATTCTGTTTAATTGTGCTCCTACTCGTGCAGTGATATGTTTGTACGTTGGAAGCACAGAGTCCATGAACAGTGGGCCTTTCTCTGCAAAGTCACCCTTGGTGTAAAATATTTCCACATGAGACCTTTATATAACGCGTCGGAGTGAAAACTTTTAGTAGGCCAGCATTACATTATAGCGTCTGGAGTTTCCTCTCGCAGGTGTCCAGGGACAACACTGCGCGACTCGAGGCTGCCGCAGCATCTGAGGGGGCTCCATCGGAGCAACAGCGAAGGGCGCTGGCCGATACGATAGAGGGAGCTCAGTCCCCGGCTACACTACAATCACAAGCCGCCAGAGGGAGCTCCGATGCGATTAGCCCAGCAGTCAATAGATTCATCTAAGATTAATCTCACCATAAGTGAGGTTAAAATGGCAGGCCCTCATATGACTGAGCAAGGTGCCTAGTGAGTCCCGAGAACTTCACTTCGACCCGCTGAAGGAAAAGAAAATCTATTAACACAATCACGCAACGACTGTTGTAGCACTGCATCCCGAGAACTTCACTTCGACCCGCTGAAGGAAAAGAAAATCTATTAACACAATCACACAACTACAACAACAGGGACAATCACCCCCACACCCAAATTATGCCCAGGGCCCCCCAGGGTGCCCTTGAGACCATCTTGCGGGAACTGGAGATGATGTCTTCTGTGATTAAAGTCATAAGAGATGTGGCACTAGCCCTGCAGACTGTGTACTCTGTTGGCAGGCATCTCTTTGAAATGTACAGATGGGGGCAGCAATGAGCTTCAGAGGGTCTGCTGGTCGGCAACACAGAACAGATCACACCCACCTTCTTGCCGCGACGGAGGCCCTACATTTCTGTGATTAAAGCCCTAGCAGGTGGGGTGCAAGCACTCTCATGACCCTGTACAGAGTCACAGGCTCTGCTTGCTGGAAACTTTGTGAAATATACAGATCGTGGCCACAATAAACTTCAGTGGTGTCTGCTGGCTGGCTATAAAGTGCGCCCCGTACAGCGGCACTGGCCTTTGACAAACTACTTTTAAGCACTTCAATGTTAACTTTCATCTCGGGGATGGGTCAAGGTGAATGAATTCCAGCGGAGCACGTCTACTTATGAATACCGAACAGAATGTAATTTTGACACTGAATTGTATTTTGCGCCGGTCCTGAATATCTCAAAGAAAGTGTGTGCGACTTATTTAACTGTCTTTGAATAAACGCGAGATTCACTGAAAAATTGTCATTTTTTTCCCACGAGACTTGAAATGTTGCCTTCAATTTTTACAGGTCGCATACTGCAATGTGGAGAAAGAAGCCGTTCCTGGGCTCATTTGCATACCCATAATGCCATGGTGTGAAACTGCTACTTTGGGCTGGGTTATTCTGTTAAATTGTGCTCCTGCTCGTGCAGTGATATGTTTGTACGTTGGAAGCACAGAGTCCATGAACAGTGGGCCTTTCCCTGCAAAGTCACCCTTGCTGGAAAATATTTCCACATGAGACCTTTATATAACGCGTCTAAAATTGAAAACTTTTAGTAGGCCAGCATTACATTATAGCGTCTGGAGTTTCCTCTCGCAGGTGTCCAGGGACAACACTGCGCGACTCGAGGCTGCCGCAGCATCTGAGGGGGGCTCCATCAGAGCAACAGCGAAGGGCGCCGGCCGATAGAGGGAGCTCAGTCTCCGGCTACACTACAATCACAAGCCGCCAGAGGGAGCTCCGATGCGATTAGCCCAGCAGTCAATAGATTCATCTAAGATTAATCTCACCATAAGTGAGGTTAAAATGGCAGGCCCTCATATGACTGAGGAAGGTGCCTAGTGAGTCCCGAGAACTTCACTTCGACCCGCTGAAGGAAAAGAAAATCTATTAACACAATCACGCAACGACTGTTGTAGCACTGCGTCCCGAGAACTTCACTTCGACCTGCTGAAGGAAAAGAAAATCTATTAACACAATCACGCAACTACTGTTGTAGCACTGCGTCCCGAGAACTTCACTTCGACCTGCTGAAGGAAAAGAAAATCTATTAACACAATCACACAACTACTGTTGTAGCACTGCGTCCCGAGAACTTCACTTCGACCTGCTGAAGGAAAAGAAAATCTATTAACACAATCACACAACTACTGTTGTAGCACTGCGTCCCGAGAACTTCACTTCGACCTGCTGAAGGAAAAGAAAATCTATTAACACAATCACACAACTACTGTTGTAGCACTGCGTCCCGAGAACTTCACTTCGACCTGCTGAAGGAAAAGAAAATCTATTAACACAATCACACAACTACTGTTGTAGCCGTGGAAAATACCGAGAACTGCCTCCGAGTCAATCACTGGCCTCATACTGTCATCGGAACAGCAGTCTGCAGAGAACTGCCCTCACCCAAGCAGCGCCTAGAGCCGCGCTGCGCAGTGTCATCTGTAAGGAGCTAGACTTCCAACCATGGGGAAGAGACAGGGCAGGAGGGCGCGCAGCTGCCCTCAAAGAGAGCCCTGCCCCTTCAGGAGACTGAGGAGGGACAATCACCCCCACACCCAAATTATGCCCAGGGCCCCCCAGGGTGCCCTTGAGACCATCTTGCGGGAACTGGAGATGTTGTCTTCTGTGATTAAAGTCGTAAGAGATGTGGCGCGAGCCCTGCAGACTGTGTACTCTGTTGGCAGGCATCTCTTTGAAATGTACAGATGGGGGCAGCAATGAGCTTCAGAGGGTCTGCTGGTCGGCAACACAGAACAGATCACACCCACCTTCTTGCCGCGACTGAGGCCCTACATTTCTGTGATTAAAGCCCTAGCAGGTGGGGTGCAAGCACTCTCATGACCCTGTACAGAGTCACAGGCTCTGCTTGCTGGAAACTTTGTGAAATATACAGATCGTGGCCACAATAAACTTCAGTGGTGTCTGCTGGCTGGCTATAAAGTGCGCCCCGTACAGCGGCACTGGCCTTTGACAAACTACTTTTAAGCACTTCAATGTTAACTTTCATCTCGGGGATGGGTCAAGGTGAATGAATTCCAGCGGAGCACGTCTACTTATGAAAACCGAACAGAATGTAATTTTGACACTGAATTGTATTTTGCGCCGGTCCTGAATATCTCAAAGAAAGTGTGCGCGACTTATTTAACTGTCTTTGAATAAACGCGAGATTCACTGAAAAATTGTCATTTTTTTCCTACGAGACTTGAAATGTTGCCTTCAATTTTTACAGGTCGCATACTGCAATGTGGAGAAAGAAGCCGTTCCTGGGCTCATTTGCATACCCATAATGCCATGGTGTGAAACTGCTACTTTGGGCTGGGTTATTCTGTTTAATTGTGCTCCTACTCGTGCAGTGATATGTTTGTACGTTGGAAGCACAGAGTCCATGAACAGTGGGCCTTTCTCTGCAAAGTCACCCTTGGTGTAAAATATTTCCACATGAGACCTTTATATAACGCGTCGGAGTGAAAACTTTTAGTAGGCCAGCATTACATTATAGCGTCTGGAGTTTCCTCTCGCAGGTGTCCAGGGACAACACTGCGCGACTCGAGGCTGCCGCAGCATCTGAGGGGGCTCCATCGGAGCAACAGCGAAGGGCGCTGGCCGATACGATAGAGGGAGCTCAGACTCCGGCTACACTACAATCACAAGCCGCCAGAGGGAGCTCCGATGCGATTAGCCCAGCAGTCAATAGATTCATCTAAGATTAATCTCACCATAAGTGAGGTTAAAATGGCAGGCCCTCATATGACTGAGCAAGGTGCCTAGTGAGTCCCGAGAACTTCACTTCGACCCGCTGAAGGAAAAGAAAATCTATTAACACAATCACGCAACGACTGTTGTAGCACTGCGTCCCGAGAACTTCACTTCGACCTGCTGAAGGAAAAGAAAATCTATTAACACAATCACGCAACTACTGTTGTAGCACTGCGTCCCGAGAACTTCACTTCGACCTGCTGAAGGAAAAGAAAATCTATTAACACAATCACACAACTACTGTTGTAGCACTGCGTCCCGAGAACTTCACTTCGACCTGCTGAAGGAAAAGAAAATCTATTAACACAATCACACAACTACTGTTGTAGCACTGCGTCCCGAGAACTTCACTTCGACCTGCTGAAGGAAAAGAAAATCTATTAACACAATCACACAACTACTGTTGTACCCGTGGAAAATACCGAGAACTGCCTCCGAGTCAATCACTGGCCTCAAACTGTCATCGGAACAGCAGTCTGCAGAGAACTGCCCTCACCCAAGCAGCGCCTAGAGCCGCGCTGCGCAGTGTCATCTGTAAGGAGCTAGACTTCCAACCATGGGGAAGAGACAGGGCAGGAGGGCGCGCAGCTGCCCTCAAAGAGAGCCCTGCCCCTTCAGGAGACTGAGGAGGGACAATCACCCCCACACCCAAATTATGCCCAGGGCCCCCCAGGGTGCCCTTGAGACCATCTTGCGGGAACTGGAGATGATGTCTTCTGTGATTAAAGTCGTAAGAGATGTGGCGCGAGCCCTGCAGACTGTGTACTCTGTTGGCAGGCATCTCTTTGAAATGTACAGATGGGGGCAGCAATGAGCTTCAGAGGGTCTGCTGGTCGGCAACACAGAACAGATCACACCCACCTTCTTGCCGCGACTGAGGCCCTACATTTCTGTGATTAAAGCCCTAGCAGGTGGGGTGCAAGCACTCTCATGACCCTGTACAGAGTCACAGGCTCTGCTTGCTGGAAACTTTGTGAAATATACAGATCGTGGCCACAATAAACTTCAGTGGTGTCTGCTGGCTGGCTATAAAGTGCGCCCCGTACAGCGGCACTGGCCTTTGACAAACTACTTTTAAGCACTTCAATGTTAACTTTCATCTCGGGGATGGGTCAAGGTGAATGAATTCCAGCGGAGCACGTCTACTTATGAAAACCGAACAGAATGTAATTTTGACACTGAATTGTATTTTGCGCCGGTCCTGAATATCTCAAAGAAAGTGTGCGCGACTTATTTAACTGTCTTTGAATAAACGCGAGATTCACTGAAAAATTGTCATTTTTTTCCCACGAGACTTGAAATGTTGCCTTCAATTTTTACAGGTCGCATACTGCAATGTGGAGAAAGAAGCCGTTCCTGGGCTCATTTGCATACCCATAATGCCATGGTGTGAAACTGCTACTTTGGGCTGGGTTATTCTGTTTAATTGTGCTCCTACTCGTGCAGTGATATGTTTGTACGTTGGAAGCACAGAGTCCATGAACAGTGGGCCTTTCTCTGCAAAGTCACCCTTGGTGTAAAATTTTCCACATGAGACCTTTATATAACGCGTCGGAGTGAAAACTTTTAGTAGGCCAGCATTACATTATAGCGTCTGGAGTTTCCTCTCGCAGGTGTCCAGGGACAACACTGCGCGACTCGAGGCTGCCGCAGCATCTGAGGGGGCTCCATCGGAGCAACAGCGAAGGGCGCTGGCCGATACGATAGAGGGAGCTCAGACTCCGGCTACACTACAATCACAAGCCGCCAGAGGGAGCTCTGATGCGATTAGCCCAGCAGTCAATAGATTCATCTAAGATTAATCTCACCATAAGTGAGGTTAAAATGGCAGGCCCTCATATGACTGAGCAAGGTGCCTAGTGAGTCCCGAGAACTTCACTTCGACCCGCTGAAGGAAAAGAAAATCTATTAACACAATCACGCAACAACTGTTGTAGCACTGCGTCCCGAGAACTTCACTTCGACCTGCTGAAGGAAAAGAAAATCTATTAACACAATCACGCAACTACTGTTGTAGCACTGCGTCCCGAGAACTTCACTTCGACCTGCTGAAGGAAAAGAAAATCTATTAACACAATCACACAACTACTGTTGTAGCACTGCGTCCCGAGAACTTCACTTCGACCTGCTGAAGGAAAAGAAAATCTATTAACACAATCACACAACTACTGTTGTAGCACTGCGTCCCGAGAACTTCACTTCGACCTGCTGAAGGAAAAGAAAATCTATTAACACAATCACACAACTACTGTTGTACCCGTGGAAAATACCGAGAACTGCCTCCGAGTCAATCACTGGCCTCAAACTGTCATCGGAACAGCAGTCTGCAGAGAACTGCCCTCACCCAAGCAGCGCCTAGAGCCGCGCTGCGCAGTGTCATCTGTGAGGAGCTAGACTTCCAACCATGGGGAAGAGACAGGGCAGGAGGGCGCGCAGCTGCCCTCAAAGAGAGCCCTGCCCCTTCAGGAGACTGAGGAGGGACAATGACCCCCACACCCAAATTATGCCCAGGGCCCCCCAGGGTGCCCTTGAGACCATCTTGCGGGAACTGGAGATGTTGTCTTCTGTGATTAAAGTCGTAAGAGATGTGGCGCGAGCCCTGCAGACTGTGTACTCTGTTGGCAGGCATCTCTTTGAAATGTACAGATGGGGGCAGCAATGAGCTTCAGAGGGTCTGCTGGTCGGCAACACAGAACAGATCACACCCACCTTCTTGCCGCGACGGAGGCCCTACATTTCTGTGATTAAAGCCCTAGCAGGTGGGGTGCAAGCACTCTCATGACCCTGTACAGAGTCACAGGCTCTGCTTGCTGGAAACTTTGTGAAATATACAGATCGTGGCCACAATAAACTTCAGTGGTGTCTGCTGGCTGGCTATAAAGTGCGCCCCATACAGCGGCACTGGCCTTTGACAAACTACTTTTAAGCACTTCAATGTTAACTTTCATCTCGGGGATGGGTCAAGGTGAATGAATTCCAGCGGAGCACGTCTACTTATGAAAACCGAACAGAAAGTAATTTTGACACTGAATTGTATTTTGCGCCGGTCCTGAATATCTCAAAGAAAGTGTGCGCGACTTATTTAACTGTCTTTGAATAAACGCGAGATTCACTGAAAAATTGTCATTTTTTTCCCACGAGACTTGAAATGTTGCCTTCAATTTTTACAGGTCGCATACTGCAATGTGGAGAAAGAAGCCGTTCCTGGGCTCATTTGCATACCCATAATGCCATGGTGTGAAACTGCTACTTTGGGCTGGGTTATTCTGTTTAATTGTGCTCCTGCTCGTGCAGTGATATGTTTGTAAGTTGGAAGCACAGAGTCCATGAACAGTGGGCCTTTCTCTGCAAAGTCACCCTTGGTGTAAAATATTTCCACATGAGACCTTTATATAACGCGTCGGAGTCAAAACTTTTAGTAGGCCAGCATTACATTATAGCGTCTGGAGTTTCCTCTCGCAGGTGTCCAGGGACAACACTGCGCGACTCGAGGCTGCCGCAGCATCTGAGGGGGGCTCCATCAGAGCAACAGCGAAGGGCGCCGGCCGATACGATAGAGGGAGCTCAGTCTCCGGCTACACTACAATCACAAGCCGCCAGAGGGAGCTCCGATGCGATTAGCCCAGCAGTCAATAGATTCATCTAAGATTAATCTCACCATAAGTGAGGTTAAAATGGCAGGCCCTCATGTGACTGAGGAAGGTGCCTAGTGAGTCCCGAGAACTTCACTTCGACCCGCTGAAGGAAAAGAAAATCTATTAACACAATCACGCAACTACTGTTGTAGCACTGCGTCCCGAGAACTTCACTTCGACCTGCTGAAGGAAAAGAAAATCTATTAACACAATCACGCAACGACTGTTGTAGCACTGCGTCCCGAGAACTTCACTTCGACCTGCTGAAGGAAAAGAAAATCTATTAACACAATCACGCAACTACTGTTGTAGCACTGCGTCCCGAGAACTTCACTTCGACCTGCTGAAGGAAAAGAAAATCTATTAACACAATCACACAACTACTGTTGTAGCACTGCGTCCCGAGAACTTCACTTCGACCTGCTGAAGGAAAAGAAAATCTATTAACACAATCACACAACTACTGTTGTAGCCGTGGAAAATACCGAGAACTGCCTCCGAGTCAATCACTGGCCTCATACTGTCATCGGAACAGCAGTCTGCAGAGAACTGCCCTCACCCAAGCAGCGCCTAGAGCCGCGCTGCGCAGTGTCATCTGTAAGGAGCTAGACTTCCAACCATGGGGAAGAGACAGGGCAGGAGGGCGCGCAGCTGCCCTCAAAGAGAGCCCTGCCCCTTCAGGAGACTGAGGAGGGACAATCACCCCCACACCCAAATTATGCCCAGGGCCCCCCAGGGTGCCCTTGAGACCATCTTGCGGGAACTGGAGATGTTGTCTTCTGTGATTAAAGTCGTAAGAGATGTGGCGCGAGCCCTGCAGACTGTGTACTCTGTTGGCAGGCCTCTCTTTGAAATGTACAGATGGGGGCAGCAATGAGCTTCAGAGGGTCTGCTGGTCGGCAACACAGAACAGATCACACCCACCTTCTTGCCGCGACTGAGGCCCTACATTTCTGTGATTAAAGCCCTAGCAGGTGGGGTGCAAGCACTCTCATGACCCTGTACAGAGTCACAGGCTCTGCTTGCTGGAAACTTTGTGAAATATACAGATCGTGGCCACAATAAACTTCAGTGGTGTCTGCTGGCTGGCTATAAAGTGCGCCCCGTACAGCGGCACTGGCCTTTGACAAACTACTTTTAAGCACTTCAATGTTAACTTTCATCTCGGGGATGGGTCAAGGTGAATGAATTCCAGCGGAGCACGTCTACTTATGAAAACCGAACAGAATGTAATTTTGACACTGAATTGTATTTTGCGCCGGTCCTGAATATCTCAAAGAAAGTGTGCGCGACTTATTTAACTGTCTTTGAATAAACGCGAGATTCACTGAAAAATTGTCATTTTTTTCCCACGAGACTTGAAATGTTGCCTTCAATTTTTACAGGTCGCATACTGCAATGTGGAGAAAGAAGCCGTTCCTGGGCTCATTTGCATACCCATAATGCCATGGTGTGAAACTGCTACTTTGGGCTGGGTTATTCTGTTTAATTGTGCTCCTACTCGTGCAGTGATATGTTTGTACGTTGGAAGCACAGAGTCCATGAACAGTGGGCCTTTCTCTGCAAAGTCACCCTTGGTGTAAAATATTTCCACATGAGACCTTTATATAACGCGTCGGAGTGAAAACTTTTAGTAGGCCAGCATTACATTATAGCGTCTGGAGTTTCCTCTCGCAGGTGTCCAGGGACAACACTGCGCGACTCGAGGCTGCCGCAGCATCTGAGGGGGCTCCATCGGAGCAACAGCGAAGGGCGCTGGCCGATACGATAGAGGGAGCTCAGTCCCCGGCTACACTACAATCACAAGCCGCCAGAGGGAGCTCCGATGCGATTAGCCCAGCAGTCAATAGATTCATCTAAGATTAATCTCACCATAAGTGAGGTTAAAATGGCAGGCCCTCATATGACTGAGCAAGGTGCCTAGTGAGTCCCGAGAACTTCACTTCGACCCGCTGAAGGAAAAGAAAATCTATTAACACAATCACGCAACGACTGTTGTAGCACTGCATCCCGAGAACTTCACTTCGACCCGCTGAAGGAAAAGAAAATCTATTAACACAATCACACAACTACAACAACAGGGACAATCACCCCCACACCCAAATTATGCCCAGGGCCCCCCAGGGTGCCCTTGAGACCATCTTGCGGGAACTGGAGATGATGTCTTCTGTGATTAAAGTCATAAGAGATGTGGCACTAGCCCTGCAGACTGTGTACTCTGTTGGCAGGCATCTCTTTGAAATGTACAGATGGGGGCAGCAATGAGCTTCAGAGGGTCTGCTGGTCGGCAACACAGAACAGATCACACCCACCTTCTTGCCGCGACGGAGGCCCTACATTTCTGTGATTAAAGCCCTAGCAGGTGGGGTGCAAGCACTCTCATGACCCTGTACAGAGTCACAGGCTCTGCTTGCTGGAAACTTTGTGAAATATACAGATCGTGGCCACAATAAACTTCAGTGGTGTCTGCTGGCTGGCTATAAAGTGCGCCCCGTACAGCGGCACTGGCCTTTGACAAACTACTTTTAAGCACTTCAATGTTAACTTTCATCTCGGGGATGGGTCAAGGTGAATGAATTCCAGCGGAGCACGTCTACTTATGAATACCGAACAGAATGTAATTTTGACACTGAATTGTATTTTGCGCCGGTCCTGAATATCTCAAAGAAAGTGTGTGCGACTTATTTAACTGTCTTTGAATAAACGCGAGATTCACTGAAAAATTGTCATTTTTTTCCCACGAGACTTGAAATGTTGCCTTCAATTTTTACAGGTCGCATACTGCAATGTGGAGAAAGAAGCCGTTCCTGGGCTCATTTGCATACCCATAATGCCATGGTGTGAAACTGCTACTTTGGGCTGGGTTATTCTGTTAAATTGTGCTCCTGCTCGTGCAGTGATATGTTTGTACGTTGGAAGCACAGAGTCCATGAACAGTGGGCCTTTCTCTGCAAAGTCACCCTTGGTGTAAAATATTTCCACATGAGACCTTTATATAACGCGTCTAAAATTGTAAACTTTTAGTAGGCCAGCATTACATTATAGCGTCTGGAGTTTCCTCTCGCAGGTGTCCAGGGACAACACTGCGCGACTCGAGGCTGCCGCAGCATCTGAGGGGGGCTCCATCAGAGCAACAGCGAAGGGCGCCGGCCGATACGATAGAGGGAGCTCAGTCCCCGGCTACACTACAATCACAAGCCGCCAGAGGGAGCTCCGATGCGATTAGCCCAGCAGTCAATAGATTCATCTAAGATTAATCTCACCATAAGTGAGGTTAAAATGGCAGGCCCTCATGTGACTGAGGAAGGTGCCTAGTGAGTCCCGAGAACTTCACTTCGACCCGCTGAAGGAAAAGAAAATCTATTAACACAATCACACAACTACTGTTGTAGCACTGCGTCCTGAGAACTTCACTTCGACCTGCTGAAGGAAAAGAAAATCTATTAACACAATCACACAACTACTGTTGTAGCACTGCGTCCCGAGAACTTCACTTCGACCTGCTGAAGGAAAAGAAAATCTATTAACACAATCACACAACTACTGTTGTAGCACTGCGTCCCGAGAACTTCACTTCGACCTGCTGAAGGAAAAGAAAATCTATTAACACAATCACACAACTACTGTTGTACCCGTGGAAAATACCGAGAACTGCCTCCGAGTCAATCACTGGCCTCAAACTGTCATCGGAACAGCAGTCTGCAGAGAACTGCCCTCACCCAAGCAGCGCCTAGAGCCGCGCTGCGCAGTGTCATCTGTGAGGAGCTAGACTTCCAACCATGGGGAAGAGACAGGGCAGGAGGGCGCGCAGCTGCCCTCAAAGAGAGCCCTGCCCCTTCAGGAGACTGAGGAGGGACAATCACCCCCACACCCAAATTATGCCCAGGGCCCCCCAGGGTGCCCTTGAGACCATCTTGCGGGAACTGGAGATGTTGTCTTCTGTGATTAAAGTCGTAAGAGATGTGGCGCGAGCCCTGCAGACTGTGTACTCTGTTGGCAGGCATCTCTTTGAAATGTACAGATGGGGGCAGCAATGAGCTTCAGAGGGTCTGCTGGTCGGCAACACAGAACAGATCACACCCACCTTCTTGCCGCGACGGAGGCCCTACATTTCTGTGATTAAAGCCCTAGCAGGTGGGGTGCAAGCACTCTCATGACCCTGTACAGAGTCACAGGCTCTGCTTGCTGGAAACTTTGTGAAATATACAGATCGTGGCCACAATAAACTTCAGTGGTGTCTGCTGGCTGGCTATAAAGTGCGCCCCGTACAGCGGCACTGGCCTTTGACAAACTACTTTTAAGCACTTCAATGTTAACTTTCATCTCGGGGATGGGTCAAGGTGAATGAATTCCAGCGGAGCACGTCTACTTATGAAAACCGAACAGAAAGTAATTTTGACACTGAATTGTATTTTGCGCCGGTCCTGAATATCTCATAGAAAGTGTGCGCGACTTATTTAACTGTCTTTGAATAAACGCGAGATTCACTGAAAAATTGTCATTTTTTTCCCACGAGACTTGAAATGTTGCCTTCAATTTTTACAGGTCGCATACTGCAATGTGGAGAAAGAAGCCGTTCCTGGGCTCATTTGCATACCCATAATGCCATCGTGTGAAACTGCTACTTTGGGCTGGGTTATTCTGTTTAATTGTGCTCCTGCTCGGTTAGTGATATGTTTGTAAGTTGGAAGCACAGAGTCCATGAACAGTGGGCCTTTCTCTGCAAAGTCACCCTTGGTGTAAAATATTTCCACATGAGACCTTTATATAACGCGTCTAAAATTGAAAACTTTTAGTAGGCCAGCATTACATTATAGCGTCTGGAGTTTCCTCTCGCAGGTGTCCAGGGACAACACTGCGCGACTCGAGGCTGCCGCAGCATCTGAGGGGGGCTCCATCGGAGCAACAGCGAAGGGCGCTGGCCGATACGATAGAGGGAGCTCAGACTCCGGCTACACTACAATCACAAGCCGCCAGAGGGAGCTCCGATGCGATTAGCCCAGCAGTCAATAGATTCATCTAAGATTAATCTCACCATAAGTGAGGTTAAAATGGCAGGCCCTCATATGACTGAGCAAGGTGCCTAGTGAGTCCCGAGAACTTCACTTCGACCCGCTGAAGGAAAAGAAAATCTATTAACACAATCACGCAACGACTGTTGTAGCACTGCGTCCCGAGAACTTCACTTCGACCTGCTGAAGGAAAAGAAAATCTATTAACACAATCACGCAACTACTGTTGTAGCACTGCGTCCCGAGAACTTCACTTCGACCTGCTGAAGGAAAAGAAAATCTATTAACACAATCACACAACTACTGTTGTAGCACTGCGTCCCGAGAACTTCACTTCGACCTGCTGAAGGAAAAGAAAATCTATTAACACAATCACACAACTACTGTTGTAGCCGTGGAAAATACAGAGAACTGCCTCCGAGTCAATCACTGGCCTCAAACTGTCATCGGAACAGCAGTCTGCAGAGAACTGCACTCACCCAAGCAGCGCCTAGAGCAGCGCTGCGCAGTGTCATCTGTAAGGAGCTAGACTTCCAACCATGGGGAAGAGACAGGGCAGGAGGGCGCGCAGCTGCCCTCAAAGAGAGCCCTGCCCCTTCAGGAGACTGAGGAGGGACAATCACCCCCACACCCAAATTATGCCCAGGGCCCCCCAGGGTGCCCTTGAGACCATCTTGCGGGAACTGGAGATGATGTCTTCTGTGATTAAAGTCATAAGAGATGTGGCACTAGCCCTGCAGACTGTGTACTCTGTTGGCAGGCATCTCTTTGAAATGTACAGATGGGGGCAGCAATGAGCTTCAGAGGGTCTGCTGGTCGGCAACACAGAACAGATCACACCCACCTTCTTGCCGCGACTGAGGCCCTACATTTCTGTGATTAAAGCCCTAGCAGGTGGGGTGCAAGCACTCTCATGACCCTGTACAGAGTCACAGGCTCTGCTTGCTGGAAACTTTGTGAAATATACAGATCGTGGCCACAATAAGCTTCAGTGGTGTCTGCTGGCTGGCTATAAAGTGCGCCCCGTACAGCGGCACTGGCCTTTGACAAACTACTTTTAAGCACTTCAATGTTAACTTTCATCTCGGGGATGGGTCAAGGTGAATGAATTCCAGCGGAGCACGTCTACTTATGAATACCGAACAGAATGTAATTTTGACACTGAATTGTATTTTGCGCCGGTCCTGAATATCTCAAAGAAAGTGTGTGCGACTTATTTAACTGTCTTTGAATAAACGCGAGATTCACTGAAAAATTGTCATTTTTTTCCCACGAGACTTGAAATGTTGCCTTCAATTTTTACAGGTCGCATACTGCAATGTGGAGAAAGAAGCCGTTCCTGGGCTCATTTGCATACCCATAATGCCATGGTGTGAAACTGCTACTTTGGGCTGGGTTATTCTGTTAAATTGTGCTCCTGCTCGTGCAGTGATATGTTTGTACGTTGGAAGCACAGAGTCCATGAACAGTGGGCCTTTCCCTGCAAAGTCACCCTTGCTGTAAAATATTTCCACATGAGACCTTTATATAACGCGTCTAAAATTGAAAACTTTTAGTAGGCCAGCATTACATTATAGCGTCTGGAGTTTCCTCTCGCAGGTGTCCAGGGACAACACTGCGCGACTCGAGGCTGCCGCAGCATCTGAGGGGGGCTCCATCAGAGCAACAGCGAAGGGCGCCGGCCGATACGATAGAGGGAGCTCAGTCTCCGGCTACACTACAATCACAAGCCGCCAGAGGGAGCTCCGATGCGATTAGCCCAGCAGTCAATAGATTCATCTAAGATTAATCTCACCATAAGTGAGGTTAAAATGGCAGGCCCTCATATGACTGAGGAAGGTGCCTAGTGAGTCCCGAGAACTTCACTTCGACCCGCTGAAGGAAAAGAAAATCTATTAACACAATCACGCAACGACTGTTGTAGCACTGCGTCCCGAGAACTTCACTTCGACCTGCTGAAGGAAAAGAAAATCTATTAACACAATCACGCAACGACTGTTGTAGCACTGCGTCCCGAGAACTTCACTTCGACCTGCTGAAGGAAAAGAAAATCTATTAACACAATCACACAACTACTGTTGTAGCACTGCGTCCCGAGAACTTCACTTCGACCTGCTGAAGGAAAAGAAAATCTATTAACACAATCACACAACTACTGTTGTAGCACTGCGTCCCGAGAACTTCACTTCGACCTGCTGAAGGAAAAGAAAATCTATTAACACAATCACACAACTACTGTTGTAGCACTGCGTCCCGAGAACTTCACTTCGACCTGCTGAAGGAAAAGAAAATCTATTAACACAATCACACAACTACTGTTGTAGCCGTGGAAAATACCGAGAACTGCCTCCGAGTCAATCACTGGCCTCATACTGTCATCGGAACAGCAGTCTGCAGAGAACTGCCCTCACCCAAGCAGCGCCTAGAGCCGCGCTGCGCAGTGTCATCTGTAAGGAGCTAGACTTCCAACCATGGGGAAGAGACAGGGCAGGAGGGCGCGCAGCTGCCCTCAAAGAGAGCCCTGCCCCTTCAGGAGACTGAGGAGGGACAATCACCCCCACACCCAAATTATGCCCAGGGCCCCCCAGGGTGCCCTTGAGACCATCTTGCGGGAACTGAAGATGTTGTCTTCTGTGATTAAAGTCGTAAGAGATGTGGCGCGAGCCCTGCAGACTGTGTACTCTGTTGGCAGGCATCTCTTTGAAATGTACAGATGGGGGCAGCAATGAGCTTCAGAGGGTCTGCTGGTCGGCAACACAGAACAGATCACACCCACCTTCTTGCCGCGACTGAGGCCCTACATTTCTGTGATTAAAGCCCTAGCAGGTGGGGTGCAAGCTCTCTCATGACCCTGTACAGAGTCACAGGCTCTGCTTGCTGGAAACTTTGTGAAATATACAGATCGTGGCCACAATAAACTTCAGTGGTGTCTGCTGGCTGGCTATAAAGTGCGCCCCGTACAGCGGCACTGGCCTTTGACAAACTACTTTTAAGCACTTCAATGTTAACTTTCATCTCGGGGATGGGTCAAGGTGAATGAATTCCAGCGGAGCACGTCTACTTATGAAAACCGAACAGAATGTAATTTTGACACTGAATTGTATTTTGCGCCGGTCCTGAATATCTCAAAGAAAGTGTGCGCGACTTATTTAACTGTCTTTGAATAAACGCGAGATTCACTGAAAAATTGTCATTTTTTTCCCACGAGACTTGAAATGTTGCCTTCAATTTTTACAGGTCGCATACTGCAATGTGGAGAAAGAAGCCGTTCCTGGGCTCATTTGCATACCCATAATGCCATGGTGTGAAACTGCTACTTTGGGCTGGGTTATTCTGTTTAATTGTGCTCCTACTCGTGCAGTGATATGTTTGTACGTTGGAAGCACAGAGTCCATGAACAGTGGGCCTTTCTCTGCAAAGTCACCCTTGGTGTAAAATATTTCCACATGAGACCTTTATATAACGCGTCGGAGTGAAAACTTTTAGTAGGCCAGCATTACATTATAGCGTCTGGAGTTTCCTCTCGCAGGTGTCCAGGGACAACACTGCGCGACTCGAGGCTGCCGCAGCATCTGAGGGGGCTCCATCGGAGCAACAGCGAAGGGCGCTGGCCGATACGATAGAGGGAGCTCAGACTCCGGCTACACTACAATCACAAGCCGCCAGAGGGAGCTCCGATGCGATTAGCCCAGCAGTCAATAGATTCATCTAAGATTAATCTCACCATAAGTGAGGTTAAAATGGCAGGCCCTCATATGACTGAGCAAGGTGCCTAGTGAGTCCCGAGAACTTCACTTCGACCCGCTGAAGGAAAAGAAAATCTATTAACACAATCACGCAACGACTGTTGTAGCACTGCGTCCCGAGAACTTCACTTCGACCTGCTGAAGGAAAAGAAAATCTATTAACACAATCACGCAACTACTGTTGTAGCACTGCGTCCCGAGAACTTCACTTCGACCTGCTGAAGGAAAAGAAAATCTATTAACACAATCACACAACTACTGTTGTAGCACTGCGTCCCGAGAACTTCACTTCGACCTGCTGAAGGAAAAGAAAATCTATTAACACAATCACACAACTACTGTTGTAGCCGTGGAAAATACCGAGAACTGCCTCCGAGTCAATCACTGGCCTCAAACTGTCATCGGAACAGCAGTCTGCAGAGAACTGCCCTCACCCAAGCAGCGCCTAGAGCCGCGCTGCGCAGTGTCATCTGTGAGGAGCTAGACTTCCAACCATGGGGAAGAGACAGGGCAGGAGGGCGCGCAGCTGCCCTCAAAGAGAGCCCTGCCCCTTCAGGAGACTGAGGAGGGACAATGACCCCCACACCCAAATTATGCCCAGGGCCCCCCAGGGTGCCCTTGAGACCATCTTGCGGGAACTGGAGATGTTGTCTTCTGTGATTAAAGTCGTAAGAGATGTGGCGCGAGCCCTGCAGACTGTGTACTCTGTTGGCAGGCATCTCTTTGAAATGTACAGATGGGGGCAGCAATGAGCTTCAGAGGGTCTGCTGGTCGGCAACACAGAACAGATCACACCCACCTTCTTGCCGCGACGGAGGCCCTACATTTCTGTGATTAAAGCCCTAGCAGGTGGGGTGCAAGCACTCTCATGACCCTGTACAGAGTCACAGGCTCTGCTTGCTGGAAACTTTGTGAAATATACAGATCGTGGCCACAATAAACTTCAGTGGTGTCTGCTGGCTGGCTATAAAGTGCGCCCCATACAGCGGCACTGGCCTTTGACAAACTACTTTTAAGCACTTCAATGTTAACTTTCATCTCGGGGATGGGTCAAGGTGAATGAATTCCAGCGGAGCACGTCTACTTATGAAAACCGAACAGAAAGTAATTTTGACACTGAATTGTATTTTGCGCCGGTCCTGAATATCTCAAAGAAAGTGTGCGCGACTTATTTAACTGTCTTTGAATAAACGCGAGATTCACTGAAAAATTGTCATTTTTTTCCCACGAGACTTGAAATGTTGCCTTCAATTTTTACAGGTCGCATACTGCAATGTGGAGAAAGAAGCCGTTCCTGGGCTCATTTGCATACCCATAATGCCATGGTGTGAAACTGCTACTTTGGGCTGGGTTATTCTGTTTAATTGTGCTCCTGCTCGTGCAGTGATATGTTTGTAAGTTGGAAGCACAGAGTCCATGAACAGTGGGCCTTTCTCTGCAAAGTCACCCTTGGTGTAAAATATTTCCACATGAGACCTTTATATAACGCGTCGGAGTGAAAACTTTTAGTAGGCCAGCATTACATTATAGCGTCTGGAGTTTCCTCTCGCAGGTGTCCAGGGACAACACTGCGCGACTCGAGGCTGCCGCAGCATCTGAGGGGGGCTCCATCAGAGCAACAGCGAAGGGCGCCGGCCGATACGATAGAGGGAGCTCAGTCTCCGGCTACACTACAATCACAAGCCGCCAGAGGGAGCTCCGATGCGATTAGCCCAGCAGTCAATAGATTCATCTAAGATTAATCTCACCATAAGTGAGGTTAAAATGGCAGGCCCTCATGTGACTGAGGAAGGTGCCTAGTGAGTCCCGAGAACTTCACTTCGACCCGCTGAAGGAAAAGAAAATCTATTAACACAATCACGCAACTACTGTTGTAGCACTGCGTCCCGAGAACTTCACTTCGACCTGCTGAAGGAAAAGAAAATCTATTAACACAATCACACAACTACTGTTGTAGCACTGCGTCCCGAGAACTTCACTTCGACCTGCTGAAGGAAAAGAAAATCTATTAACACAATCACACAACTACTGTTGTAGCCGTGGAAAATACCGAGAACTGCCTCCGAGTCAATCACTGGCCTCATACTGTCATCGGAACAGCAGTCTGCAGAGAACTGCCCTCACCCAAGCAGCGCCTAGAGCCGCGCTGCGCAGTGTCATCTGTAAGGAGCTAGACTTCCAACCATGGGGAAGAGACAGGGCAGGAGGGCGCGCAGCTGCCCTCAAAGAGAGCCCTGCCCCTTCAGGAGACTGAGGAGGGACAATCACCCCCACACCCAAATTATGCCCAGGGCCCCCCAGGGTGCCCTTGAGACCATCTTGCGGGAACTGGAGATGTTGTCTTCTGTGATTAAAGTCGTAAGAGATGTGGCGCGAGCCCTGCAGACTGTGTACTCTGTTGGCAGGCATCTCTTTGAAATGTACAGATGGGGGCAGCAATGAGCTTCAGAGGGTCTGCTGGTCGGCAACACAGAACAGATCACACCCACCTTCTTGCCGCGACTGAGGCCCTACATTTCTGTGATTAAAGCCCTAGCAGGTGGGGTGCAAGCACTCTCATGACCCTGTACAGAGTCACAGGCTCTGCTTGCTGGAAACTTTGTGAAATATACAGATCGTGGCCACAATAAACTTCAGTGGTGTCTGCTGGCTGGCTATAAAGTGCGCCCCGTACAGCGGCACTGGCCTTTGACAAACTACTTTTAAGCACTTCAATGTTAACTTTCATCTCGGGGATGGGTCAAGGTGAATGAATTCCAGCGGAGCACGTCTACTTATGAAAACCGAACAGAATGTAATTTTGACACTGAATTGTATTTTGCGCCGGTCCTGAATATCTCAAAGAAAGTGTGCGCGACTTATTTAACTGTCTTTGAATAAACGCGAGATTCACTGAAAAATTGTCATTTTTTTCCCACGAGACTTGAAATGTTGCCTTCAATTTTTACAGGTCGCATACTGCAATGTGGAGAAAGAAGCCGTTCCTGGGCTCATTTGCATACCCATAATGCCATGGTGTGAAACTGCTACTTTGGGCTGGGTTATTCTGTTTAATTGTGCTCCTACTCGTGCAGTGATATGTTTGTACGTTGGAAGCACAGAGTCCATGAACAGTGGGCCTTTCTCTGCAAAGTCACCCTTGGTGTAAAATATTTCCACATGAGACCTTTATATAACGCGTCGGAGTGAAAACTTTTAGTAGGCCAGCATTACATTATAGCGTCTGGAGTTTCCTCTCGCAGGTGTCCAGGGACAACACTGCGCGACTCGAGGCTGCCGCAGCATCTGAGGGGGCTCCATCGGAGCAACAGCGAAGGGCGCTGGCCGATACGATAGAGGGAGCTCAGACTCCGGCTACACTACAATCACAAGCCGCCAGAGGGAGCTCCGATGCGATTAGCCCAGCAGTCAATAGATTCATCTAAGATTAATCTCACCATAAGTGAGGTTAAAATGGCAGGCCCTCATATGACTGAGCAAGGTGCCTAGTGAGTCCCGAGAACTTCACTTCGACCCGCTGAAGGAAAAGAAAATCTATTAACACAATCACGCAACGACTGTTGTAGCACTGCGTCCCGAGAACTTCACTTCGACCTGCTGAAGGAAAAGAAAATCTATTAACACAATCACGCAACTACTGTTGTAGCACTGCGTCCCGAGAACTTCACTTCGACCTGCTGAAGGAAAAGAAAATCTATTAACACAATCACACAACTACTGTTGTAGCACTGCGTCCCGAGAACTTCACTTCGACCTGCTGAAGGAAAAGAAAATCTATTAACACAATCACACAACTACTGTTGTAGCACTGCGTCCCGAGAACTTCACTTCGACCTGCTGAAGGAAAAGAAAATCTATTAACACAATCACACAACTACTGTTGTACCCGTGGAAAATACAGAGAACTGCCTCCGAGTCAATCACTGGCCTCAAACTGTCATCGGAACAGCAGTCTGCAGAGAACTGCCCTCACCCAAGCAGCGCCTAGAGCCGCGCTGCGCAGTGTCATCTGTGAGGAGCTAGACTTCCAACCATGGGGAAGAGACAGGGCAGGAGGGCGCGCAGCTGCCCTCAAAGAGAGCCCTGCCCCTTCAGGAGACTGAGGAGGGACAATGACCCCCACACCCAAATTATGCCCAGGGCCCCCCAGGGTGCCCTTGAGACCATCTTGCGGGAACTGGAGATGTTGTCTTCTGTGATTAAAGTCGTAAGAGATGTGGCGCGAGCCCTGCAGACTGTGTACTCTGTTGGCAGGCATCTCTTTGAAATGTACAGATGGGGGCAGCAATGAGCTTCAGAGGGTCTGCTGGTCGGCAACACAGAACAGATCACACCCACCTTCTTGCCGTGACGGAGGCCCTACATTTCTGTGATTAAAGCCCTAGCAGGTGGGGTGCAAGCACTCTCATGACCCTGTACAGAGTCACAGGCTCTGCTTGCTGGAAACTTTGTGAAATATACAGATCGTGGCCACAATAAACTTCAGTGGTGTCTGCTGGCTGGCTATAAAGTGCGCCCCATACAGCGGCACTGGCCTTTGACAAACTACTTTTAAGCACTTCAATGTTAACTTTCATCTCGGGGATGGGTCAAGGTGAATGAATTCCAGCGGAGCACGTCTACTTATGAAAACCGAACAGAAAGTAATTTTGACACTGAATTGTATTTTGCGCCGGTCCTGAATATCTCAAAGAAAGTGTGCGCGACTTATTTAACTGTCTTTGAATAAACGCGAGATTCACTGAAAAATTGTCATTTTTTTCCCACGAGACTTGAAATGTTGCCTTCAATTTTTACAGGTCGCATACTGCAATGTGGAGAAAGAAGCCGTTCCTGGGCTCATTTGCATACCCATAATGCCATGGTGTGAAACTGCTACTTTGGGCTGGGTTATTCTGTTTAATTGTGCTCCTGCTCGTGCAGTGATATGTTTGTAAGTTGGAAGCACAGAGTCCATGAACAGTGGGCCTTTCTCTGCAAAGTCACCCTTGGTGTAAAATATTTCCACATGAGACCTTTATATAACGCGTCGGAGTGAAAACTTTTAGTAGGCCAGCATTACATTATAGCGTCTGGAGTTTCCTCTCGCAGGTGTCCAGGGACAACACTGCGCGACTCGAGGCTGCCGCAGCATCTGAGGGGGGCTCCATCAGAGCAACAGCGAAGGGCGCCGGCCGATACGATAGAGGGAGCTCAGTCTCCGGCTACACTACAATCACAAGCCGCCAGAGGGAGCTCCGATGCGATTAGCCCAGCAGTCAATAGATTCATCTAAGATTAATCTCACCATAAGTGAGGTTAAAATGGCAGGCCCTCATGTGACTGAGGAAGGTGCCTAGTGAGTCCCGAGAACTTCACTTCGACCCGCTGAAGGAAAAGAAAATCTATTAACACAATCACGCAACTACTGTTGTAGCACTGCGTCCCGAGAACTTCACTTCGACCTGCTGAAGGAAAAGAATATCTATTAACACAATCACGCAACGACTGTTGTAGCACTGCGTCCCGAGAACTTCACTTCGACCTGCTGAAGGAAAAGAAAATCTATTAACACAATCACGCAACTACTGTTGTAGCACTGCGTCCCGAGAACTTCACTTCGACCTGCTGAAGGAAAAGAAAATCTATTAACACAATCACACAACTACTGTTGTAGCACTGCGTCCCGAGAACTTCACTTCGACCTGCTGAAGGAAAAGAAAATCTATTAACACAATCACACAACTACTGTTGTAGCCGTGGAAAATACCGAGAACTGCCTCCGAGTCAATCACTGGCCTCATACTGTCATCGGAACAGCAGTCTGCAGAGAACTGCCCTCACCCAAGCAGCGCCTAGAGCCGCGCTGCGCAGTGTCATCTGTAAGGAGCTAGACTTCCAACCATGGGGAAGAGACAGGGCAGGAGGGCGCGCAGCTGCCCTCAAAGAGAGCCCTGCCCCTTCAGGAGACTGAGGAGGGACAATCACCCCCACACCCAAATTATGCCCAGGGCCCCCCAGGGTGCCCTTGAGACCATCTTGCGGGAACTGGAGATGTTGTCTTCTGTGATTAAAGTCGTAAGAGATGTGGCGCGAGCCCTGCAGACTGTGTACTCTGTTGGCAGGCATCTCTTTGAAATGTACAGATGGGGGCAGCAATGAGCTTCAGAGGGTCTGCTGGTCGGCAACACAGAACAGATCACACCCACCTTCTTGCCGCGACTGAGGCCCTACATTTCTGTGATTAAAGCCCTAGCAGGTGGGGTGCAAGCACTCTCATGACCCTGTACAGAGTCACAGGCTCTGCTTGCTGGAAACTTTGTGAAATATACAGATCGTGGCCACAATAAACTTCAGTGGTGTCTGCTGGCTGGCTATAAAGTGCGCCCCGTACAGCGGCACTGGCCTTTGACAAACTACTTTTAAGCACTTCAATGTTAACTTTCATCTCGGGGATGGGTCAAGGTGAATGAATTCCAGCGGAGCACGTCTACTTATGAAAACCGAACAGAATGTAATTTTGACACTGAATTGTATTTTGCGCCGGTCCTGAATATCTCAAAGAAAGTGTGCGCGACTTATTTAACTGTCTTTGAATAAACGCGAGATTCACTGAAAAATTGTCATTTTTTTCCCACGAGACTTGAAATGTTGCCTTCAATTTTTACAGGTCGCATACTGCAATGTGGAGAAAGAAGCCGTTCCTGGGCTCATTTGCATACCCATAATGCCATGGTGTGAAACTGCTACTTTGGGCTGGGTTATTCTGTTTAATTGTGCTCCTACTCGTGCAGTGATATGTTTGTACGTTGGAAGCACAGAGTCCATGAACAGTGGGCCTTTCTCTGCAAAGTCACCCTTGGTGTAAAATATTTCCACATGAGACCTTTATATAACGCGTCGGAGTGAAAACTTTTAGTAGGCCAGCATTACATTATAGCGTCTGGAGTTTCCTCTCGCAGGTGTCCAGGGACAACACTGCGCGACTCGAGGCTGCCGCAGCATCTGAGGGGGCTCCATCGGAGCAACAGCGAAGGGCGCTGGCCGATACGATAGAGGGAGCTCAGACTCCGGCTACACTACAATCACAAGCCGCCAGAGGGAGCTCCGATGCGATTAGCCCAGCAGTCAATAGATTCATCTAAGATTAATCTCACCATAAGTGAGGTTAAAATGGCAGGCCCTCATATGACTGAGCAAGGTGCCTAGTGAGTCCCGAGAACTTCACTTCGACCCGCTGAAGGAAAAGAAAATCTATTAACACAATCACGCAACGACTGTTGTAGCACTGCATCCCGAGAACTTCACTTCGACCCGCTGAAGGAAAAGAAAATCTATTAACACAATCACGCAACTACTGTTGTAGCACTGCGTCCCGAGAACTTCACTTCGACCTGCTGAAGGAAAAGAAAATCTACTAACACAACTACAACAACAGGGACAATCACCCCCACACCCAAATTATGCCCAGGGCCCCCCAGGGTGCCCTTGAGACCATCTTGCGGGAACTGGAGATGTTGTCTTCTGTGATTAAAGTCGTAAGAGATGTGGCGCTAGCCCTGCAGACTGTGTACTCTGTTGGCAGGCATCTCTTTGAAATGTACAGATGGGGGCAGCAATGAGCTTCAGAGGGTCTGCTGGTCGGCAACACAGAACAGATCACACCCACCTTCTTGCCGCGACGGAGGCCCTACATTTCTGTGATTAAAGCCCTAGCAGGTGGGGTGCAAGCACTCTCATGACCCTGTACAGAGTCACAGGCTCTGCTTGCTGGAAACTTTGTGAAATATACAGATCGTGGCCACAATAAACTTCAGTGGTGTCTGCTGGCTGGCTATAAAGTGCGCCCCGTACAGCGGCACTGGCCTTTGACAAACTACTTTTAAGCACTTCAATGTTAACTTTCATCTCGGGGATGGGTCAAGTTGAATGAATTCCAGCGGAGCACGTCTACTTATGAATACCGAACAGAATGTAATTTTGACACTGAATTGTATTTTGCGCCGGTCCTGAATATCTCAAAGAAAGTGTGTGCGACTTATTTAACTGTCTTTGAATAAACGCGAGATTCACTGAAAAATTGTCATTTTTTTCCCACGAGACTTGAAATGTTGCCTTCAATTTTTACAGGTCGCATACTGCAATGTGGAGAAAGAAGCCGTTCCTGGGCTCATTTGCATACCCATAATGCCATGGTGTGAAACTGCTACTTTGGGCTGGGTTATTCTGTTAAATTGTGCTCCTGCTCGTGCAGTGATATGTTTGTACGTTGGAAGCACAGAGTCCATGAACAGTGGGCCTTTCTCTGCAAAGTCACCCTTGGTGTAAAATATTTCCACATGAGACCTTTATATAATGCGTCTAAAATTGAAAACTTTTAGTAGGCCAGCATTACATTATAGCGTCTGGAGTTTCCTCTCGCAGGTGTCCAGGGACAACACTGCGCGACTCGAGGCTGCCGCAGCATCTGAGGGGGGCTCCATCAGAGCAACAGCGAAGGGCGCCGGCCGATACGATAGAGGGAGCTCAGTCCCCGGCTACACTACAATCACAAGCCGCCAGAGGGAGCTCCGATGCGATTAGCCCAGCAGTCAATAGATTCATCTAAGATTAATCTCACCATAAGTGAGGTTAAAATGGCAGGCCCTCATATGACTGAGGAAGGTGCCTAGTGAGTCCCGAGAACTTCACTTCGACCCGCTGAAGGAAAAGAAAATCTATTAACACAATCACGCAACGACTGTTGTAGCACTGCGTCCCGAGAACTTCACTTCGACCTGCTGAAGGAAAAGAAAATCTATTAACACAATCACGCAACTACTGTTGTAGCACTGCGTCCCGAGAACTTCACTTCGACCTGCTGAAGGAAAAGAAAATCTATTAACACAATCACACAACTACTGTTGTAGCACTGCGTCCCGAGAACTTCACTTCGACCTGCTGAAGGAAAAGAAAATCTATTAACACAATCACACAACTACTGTTGTAGCACTGCGTCCCGAGAACTTCACTTCGACCTGCTGAAGGAAAAGAAAATCTATTAACACAATCACACAACTACTGTTGTAGCCGTGGAAAATACCGAGAACTGCCTCCGAGTCAATCACTGGCCTCATACTGTCATCGGAACAGCAGTCTGCAGAGAACTGCCCTCACCCTAGCAGCGCCTAGAGCCGCGCTGCGCAGTGTCATCTGTAAGGAGCTAGACTTCCAACTATGGGGAAGAGACAGGGCAGGAGGGCGCGCAGCTGCCCTCAAAGAGAGCCCTGCCCCTTCAGGAGACTGAGGAGGGACAATCACCCCCACACCCAAATTATGCCCAGGGCCCCCCAGGGTGCCCTTGAGACCATCTTGCGGGAACTGGAGATGTTGTCTTCTGTGATTAAAGTCGTAAGAGATGTGGCGCGAGCCCTGCAGACTGTGTACTCTGTTGGCAGGCATCTCTTTGAAATGTACAGATGGGGGCAGCAATGAGCTTCAGAGGGTCTGCTGGTCGGCAACACAGAACAGATCACACCCACCTTCTTGCCGCGACTGAGGCCCTACATTTCTGTGATTAAAGCCCTAGCAGGTGGGGTGCAAGCACTCTCAGGACCCTGTACAGAGTCACAGGCTCTGCTTGCTGGAAACTTTGTGAAATATACAGATCGTGGCCACAATAAACTTCAGTGGTGTCTGCTGGCTGGCTATAAAGTGCGCCCCGTACAGCGGCACTGGCCTTTGACAAACTACTTTTAAGCACTTCAATGTTAACTTTCATCTCGGGGATGGGTCAAGGTGAATGAATTCCAGCGGAGCACGTCTACTTATGAAAACCGAACAGAATGTAATTTTGACACTGAATTGTATTTTGCGCCGGTCCTGAATATCTCAAAGAAAGTGTGCGCGACTTATTTAACTGTCTTTGAATAAACGCGAGATTCACTGAAAAATAGTCATTTTTTTCCCACGAGACTTGAAATGTTGCCTTCAATTTTTACAGGTCGCATACTGCAATGTGGAGAAAGAAGCCGTTCCTGGGCTCATTTGCATACCCATAATGCCATGGTGTGAAACTGCTACTTTGGGCTGGGTTATTCTGTTTAATTGTGCTCCTGCTCGTGCAGTGACATGTTTGTACGTTGGAAGCACAGAGTCCATGAACAGTGGGCCTTTCTCTGCAAAGTCACCCTTGGTGTAAAATATTTCCACATGAGACCTTTATATAACGCGTCGGAGTGAAAACTTTTAGTAGGCCAGCATTACATTATAGCGTCTGGAGTTTCCTCTCGCACGTGTCCAGGGACAACACTGCGCGACTCGAGGCTGCCGCAGCATCTGAGGGGGGCTCCATCGGAGCAACAGCGAAGGGCGCTGGCCGATACGATAGAGGGAGCTCAGACTCCGGCTACACTACAATCACAAGCCGCCAGAGGGAGCTCCAGTGCGATTAGCCCAGCAGTCAATAGATTCATCTAAGATTAATCTCACCATAAGTGAGGTTAAAATGGCAGGCCCTCATATGACTGAGCAAGGTGCCTAGTGAGTCCCGAGAACTTCACTTCGACCCGCTGAAGGAAAAGAAAATCTATTAACACAATCACGCAACAACTGTTGTAGCACTGCGTCCCGAGAACTTCACTTCGACCTGCTGAAGGAAAAGAAAATCTATTAACACAATCACGCAACAACTGTTGTAGCACTGCGTCCCGAGAACTTCACTTCGACCTGCTGAAGGAAGAGAAAATCTATTAACACAATCACACAACTACTGTTGTAGCACTGCGTCCCGAGAACTTCACTTCGACCTGCTGAAGGAAAAGAAAATCTATTAACACAATCACACAACTACTGTTGTAGCACTGCGTCCCGAGAACTTCACTTCGACCTGCTGAAGGAAAAGAAAATCTATTAACACAATCACACAACTACTGTTGTACCCGTGGAAAATACCGAGAACTGCCTCCGAGTCAATCACTGGCCTCAAACTGTCATCGGAACAGCAGTCTGCAGAGAACTGCCCTCACCCAAGCAGCGCCTAGAGCGGCGCTGCGCAGTGTCATCTGTGAGGAGCTAGACTTCCAACCATGGGGAAGAGACAGGGCAGGAGGGCGCGCAGCTGCCCTCAAAGAGAGCCCTGCCCCTTCAGGAGACTGAGGAGGGACAATCACCCCCACACCCAAATTATGCCCAGGGCCCCCCAGGGTGCCCTTGAGACCATCTTGCGGGAACTGGAGATGTTGTCTTCTGTGATTAAAGTCGTAAGAGATGTGGCGCGAGCCCTGCAGACTGTGTACTCTGTTGGCAGGCATCTCTTTGAAATGTACAGATGGGGGCAGCAATGAGCTTCAGAGGGTCTGCTGGTCGGCAACACAGAACAGATCACACCCACCTTCTTGCCGCGACGGAGGCCCTACATTTCTGTGATTAAAGCCCTAGCAGGTGGGGTGCAAGCACTCTCATGACCCTGTACAGAGTCACAGGCTCTGCTTGCTGGAAACTTTGTGAAATATACAGATCGTGGCCACAATAAACTTCAGTGGTGTCTGCTGGCTGGCTATAAAGTGCGCCCCGTACAGCGGCACTGGCCTTTGACAAACTACTTTTAAGCACTTCAATGTTAACTTTCATCTCGGGGATGGGTCAAGGTGAATGAATTCCAGCGGAGCACGTCTACTTATGAAAACCGAACAGAAAGTAATTTTGACACTGAATTGTATTTTGCGCCGGTCCTGAATATCTCATAGAAAGTGTGCGCGACTTATTTAACTGTCTTTGAATAAACGCGAGATTCACTGAAAAATTGTCATTTTTTTCCCACGAGACTTGAAATGTTGCCTTCAATTTTTACAGGTCGCATACTGCAATGTGGAGAAAGAAGCCGTTCCTGGGCTCATTTGCATACCCATAATGCCATCGTGTGAAACTGCTACTTTGGGCTGGGTTATTCTGTTTAATTGTGCTCCTGCTCGTGCAGTGATATGTTTGTAAGTTGGAAGCACAGAGTCCATGAACAGTGGGCCTTTCTCTGCAAAGTCACCCTTGGTGTAAAATATTTCCACATGAGACCTTTATATAACGCGTCGGAGTGAAAACTTTTAGTAGGCCAGCATTACATTATAGCGTCTGGAGTTTCCTCTCGCAGGTGTCCAGGGACAACACTGCGCGACTCGAGGCTGCCGCAGCATCTGAGGGGGGCTCCATCAGAGCAACAGCGAAGGGCGCCGGCCGATACGATAGAGGGAGCTCAGTCTCCGGCTACACTACAATCACAAGCCGCCAGAGGGAGCTCCGATGCGATTAGCCCAGCAGTCAATAGATTCATCTAAGATTAATCTCACCATAAGTGAGGTTAAAATGGCAGGCCCTCATATGACTGAGGAAGGTGCCTAGTGAGTCCCGAGAACTTCACTTCGACCCGCTGAAGGAAAAGAAAATCTATTAACACAATCACGCAACTACTGTTGTAGCACTGCGTCCCGAGAACTTCACTTCGACCTGCTGAAGGAAAAGAAAATCTATTAACACAACTACAACAACAGGGACAATCACCCCCACACCCAAATTATGCCCAGGGCCCCCCAGGGTGCCCTTGAGACCATCTTGCGGGAACTGGAGATGATGTCTTCTGTGATTAAAGTCATAAGAGATGTGGCACTAGCCCTGCAGACTGTGTACTCTGTTGGCAGGCATCTCTTTGAAATGTACAGATGGGGGCAGCAATGAGCTTCAGAGGGTCTGCTGGTCGGCAACACAGAACAGATCACACCCACCTTCTTGCCGCGACGGAGGCCCTACATTTCTGTGATTAAAGCCCTAGCAGGTGGGGTGCAAGCACTCTCATGACCCTGTACAGAGTCACAGGCTCTGCTTGCTGGAAACTTTGTGAAATATACAGATCGTGGCCACAATAAACTTCAGTGGTGTCTGCTGGCTGGCTATAAAGTGCGCCCCGTACAGCGGCACTGGCCTTTGACAAACTACTTTTAAGCACTTCAATGTTAACTTTCATCTCGGGGATGGGTCAAGGTGAATGAATTCCAGCGGAGCACGTCTACTTATGAAAACCGAACAGAAAGTAATTTTGACACTGAATTGTATTTTGCGCCGGTCCTGAATATCTCATAGAAAGTGTGCGCGACTTATTTAACTGTCTTTGAATAAACGCGAGATTCACTGAAAAATTGTCATTTTTTTCCCACGAGACTTGAAATGTTGCCTTCAATTTTTACAGGTCGCATACTGCAATGTGGAGAAAGAAGCCGTTCCTGGGCTCATTTGCATACCCATAATGCCATGGTGTGAAACTGCTACTTTGGGCTGGGTTATTCTGTTAAATTGTGCTCCTGCTCGTGCAGTGATATGTTTGTACGTTGGAAGCACAGAGTCCATGAACAGTGGGCCTTTCTCTGCAAAGTCACCCTTGGTGTAAAATATTTCCACATGAGACCTTTATATAACGCGTCTAAAATTGAAAACTTTTAGTAGGCCAGCATTACATTATAGCGTCTGGAGTTTCCTCTCGCAGGTGTCCAGGGACAACACTGCGCGACTCGAGGCTGCCGCAGCATCTGAGGGGGGCTCCATCAGAGCAACAGCGAAGGGCGCCGGCCGATAGAGGGAGCTCAGTCCCCGGCTACACTACAATCACAAGCCGCCAGAGGGAGCTCCGATGCGATTAGCCCAGCAGTCAATAGATTCATCTAAGATTAATCTCACCATAAGTGAGGTTAAAATGGCAGGCCCTCATATGACTGAGGAAGGTGCCTAGTGAGTCCCGAGAACTTCACTTCGACCCGCTGAAGGAAAAGAAAATCTATTAACACAATCACGCAACGACTGTTGTAGCACTGCGTCCCGAGAACTTCACTTCGACCTGCTGAAGGAAAAGAAAATCTATTAACACAATCACACAACTACTGTTGTAGCACTGCGTCCCGAGAACTTCACTTCGACCTGCTGAAGGAAAAGAAAATCTATTAACACAATCACACAACTACTGTTGTAGCACTGCGTCCCGAGAACTTCACTTCGACCTGCTGAAGGAAAAGAAAATCTATTAACACAATCACACAACTACTGTTGTAGCCGTGGAAAATACCGAGAACTGCCTCCGAGTCAATCACTGGCCTCATACTGTCATCGGAACAGCAGTCTGCAGAGAACTGCCCTCACCCAAGCAGCGCCTAGAGCCGCGCTGCGCAGTGTCATCTGTAAGGAGCTAGACTTCCAACCATGGGGAAGAGACAGGGCAGGAGGGCGCGCAGCTGCCCTCAAAGAGAGCCCTGCCCCTTCAGGAGACTGAGGAGGGACAATCACCCCCACACCCAAATTATGCCCAGGGCCCCCCAGGGTGCCCTTGAGACCATCTTGCGGGAACTGGAGATGTTGTCTTCTTTGATTAAAGTCGTAAGAGATGTGGCGCGAGCCCTGCAGACTGTGTACTCTGTTGGCAGGCATCTCTTTGAAATGTACAGATGGGGGCAGCAATGAGCTTCAGAGGGTCTGCTGGTCGGCAACACAGAACAGATCACACCCACCTTCTTGCCGCGACTGAGGCCCTACATTTCTGTGATTAAAGCCCTAGCAGGTGGGGTGCAAGCACTCTCAGGACCCTGTACAGAGTCACAGGCTCTGCTTGCTGGAAACTTTGTGAAATATACAGATCGTGGCCACAATAAACTTCAGTGGTGTCTGCTGGCTGGCTATAAAGTGCGCCCCGTACAGCGGCACTGGCCTTTGACAAACTACTTTTAAGCACTTCAATGTTAACTTTCATCTCGGGGATGGGTCAAGGTGAATGAATTCCAGCGGAGCACGTCTACTTATGAAAACCGAACAGAATGTAATTTTGACACTGAATTGTATTTTGCTCCGGTCCTGAATATCTCAAAGAAAGTGTGCGCGACTTATTTAACTGTCTTTGAATAAACGCGAGATTCACTGAAAAATTGTCATTTTTTTCCCACGAGACTTGAAATGTTGCCTTCAATTTTTACAGGTCGCATACTGCAATGTGGAGAAAGAAGCCGTTCCTGGGCTCATTTGCATACCCATAATGCCATGGTGTGAAACTGCTACTTTGGGCTGGGTTATTCTGTTTAATTGTGCTCCTGCTCGTGCAGTGACATGTTTGTACGTTGGAAGCACAGAGTCCATGAACAGTGGGCCTTTCTCTGCAAAGTCACCCTTGGTGTAAAATATTTCCACATGAGACCTTTATATAACGCGTCGGAATAAAAACTTTTAGTAGGCCAGCATTACATTATAGCGTCTGGAGTTTCCTCTCGCAGGTGTCCAGGGACAACACTGCGCGACTCGAGGCTGCCGCAGCATCTGAGGGGGGCTCCATCGGAGCAACAGCGAAGGGCGCTGGCCGATACGATAGAGGGAGCTCAGACTCCGGCTACACTACAATCACAAGCCGCCAGAGGGAGCTCCGATGCGATTAGCCCAGCAGTCAATAGATTCATCTAAGATTAATCTCACCATAAGTGAGGTTAAAATGGCAGGCCCTCATATGACTGAGGAAGGTGCCTAGTGAGTCCCGAGAACTTCACTTCGACCCGCTGAAGGAAAAGAAAATCTATTAACACAATCACGCAACAACTGTTGTAGCACTGCGTCCCGAGAACTTCACTTCGACCTGCTGAAGGAAAAGAAAATCTATTAACACAATCACGCAACAACTGTTGTAGCACTGCGTCCCGAGAACTTCACTTCGACCTGCTGAAGGAAAAGAAAATCTATTAACACAATCACACAACTACTGTTGTAGCACTGCGTCCCGAGAACTTCACTTCGACCTGCTGAAGGAAAAGAAAATCTATTAACACAATCACACAACTACTGTTGTAGCACTGCGTCCCGAGAACTTCACTTCGACCTGCTGAAGGAAAAGAAAATCTATTAACACAATCACACAACTACTGTTGTACCCGTGGAAAATACCGAGAACTGCCTCCGAGTCAATCACTGGCCTCAAACTGTCATCGGAACAGCAGTCTGCAGAGAACTGCCCTCACCCAAGCAGCGCCTAGAGCCGCGCTGCGCAGTGTCATCTGTGAGGAGCTAGACTTCCAACCATGGGGAAGAGACAGGGCAGGAGGGCGCGCAGCTGCCCTCAAAGAGAGCCCTGCCCCTTCAGGAGACTGAGGAGGGACAATCACCCCCACACCCAAATTATGCCCAGGGCCCCCCAGGGTGCCCTTGAGACCATCTTGCGGGAACTGGAGATGTTGTCTTCTGTGATTAAAGTCGTAAGAGATGTGGCGCGAGCCCTGCAGACTGTGTACTCTGTTGGCAGGCATCTCTTTGAAATGTACAGATGGGGGCAGCAATGAGCTTCAGAGGGTCTGCTGGTCGGCAACACAGAACAGATCACACCCACCTTCTTGCCGCGACGGAGGCCCTACATTTCTGTGATTAAAGCCCTAGCAGGTGGGGTGCAAGCACTCTCATGACCCTGTACAGAGTCACAGGCTCTGCTTGCTGGAAACTTTGTGAAATATACAGATCGTGGCCACAATAAACTTCAGTGGTGTCTGCTGGCTGGCTATAAAGTGCGCCCCGTACAGCGGCACTGGCCTTTGACAAACTACTTTTAAGCACTTCAATGTTAACTTTCATCTCGGGGATGGGTCAAGGTGAATGAATTCCAGCGGAGCACGTCTACTTATGAAAACCGAACAGAAAGTAATTTTGACACTGAATTGTATTTTGCGCCGGTCCTGAATATCTCATAGAAAGTGTGCGCGACTTATTTAACTGTCTTTGAATAAACGCGAGATTCACTGAAAAATTGTCATTTTTTTCCCACGAGACTTGAAATGTTGCCTTCAATTTTTACAGGTCGCATACTGCAATGTGGAGAAAGAAGCCGTTCCTGGGCTCATTTGCATACCCATAATGCCATCGTGTGAAACTGCTACTTTGGGCTGGGTTATTCTGTTTAATTGTGCTCCTGCTCGTGCAGTGATATGTTTGTAGGTTGGAAGCACAGAGTCCATGAACAGTGGGCCTTTCTCTGCAAAGTCACCCTTGGTGTAAAATATTTCCACATGAGACCTTTATATAACGCGTCGGAGTGAAAACTTTTAGTAGGCCAGCATTACATTATAGCGTCTGGAGTTTCCTCTCGCAGGTGTCCAGGGACAACACTGCGCGACTCGAGGCTGCCGCAGCATCTGAGGGGGGCTCCATCGGAGCAACAGCGAAGGGCGCTGGCCGATACGATAGAGGGAGCTCAGACTCCGGCTACACTACAATCACAAGCCGCCAGAGGGAGCTCCGATGCGATTAGCCCAGCAGTCAATAGATTCATCTAAGATTAATCTCACCATAAGTGAGGTTAAAATGGCAGGCCCTCATATGACTGAGCAAGGTGCCTAGTGAGTCCCGAGAACTTCACTTCGACCCGCTAAGGAAAAGAAAATCTATTAACACAATCACGCAACAACTGTTGTAGCACTGCGTCCCGAGAACTTCACTTCGACCTGCTGAAGGAAAAGAAAATCTATTAACACAATCACACAACTACTGTTGTAGCACTGCGTCCCGAGAACTTCACTTCGACCTGCTGAAGGAAAAGAAAATCTATTAACACAATCACACAACTACTGTTGTAGCACTGCGTCCCGAGAACTTCACTTCGACCTGCTGAAGGAAAAGAAAATCTATTAACACAATCACACAACTACTGTTGTACCCGTGGAAAATACCGAGAACTGCCTCCGAGTCAATCACTGGCCTCAAACTGTCATCGGAACAGCAGTCTGCAGAGAACTGCCCTCACCCAAGCAGCGCCTAGAGCCGCGCTGCGCAGTGTCATCTGTGAGGAGCTAGACTTCCAACCATGGGGAAGAGACAGGGCAGGAGGGCGCGCAGCTGCCCTCAAAGAGAGCCCTGCCCCTTCAGGAGACTGAGGAGGGACAATCACCCCCACACCCAAATTATGCCCAGGGCCCCCCAGGGTGCCCTTGAGACCATCTTGCGGGAACTGGAGATGTTGTCTTCTGTGATTAAAGTCGTAAGAGATGTGGCGCGAGCCCTGCAGACTGTGTACTCTGTTGGCAGGCATCTCTTTGAAATGTACAGATGGGGGCAGCAATGAGCTTCAGAGGGTCTGCTGGTCGGCAACACAGAACAGATCACACCCACCTTCTTGCCGCGACGGAGGCCCTACATTTCTGTGATTAAAGCCCTAGCAGGTGGGGTGCAAGCACTCTCATGACCCTGTACAGAGTCACAGGCTCTGCTTGCTGGAAACTTTGTGAAATATACAGATCGTGGCCACAATAAACTTCAGTGGTGTCTGCTGGCTGGCTATAAAGTGCGCCCCGTACAGCGGCACTGGCCTTTGACAAACTACTTTTAAGCACTTCAATGTTAACTTTCATCTCGGGGATGGGTCAAGGTGAATGAATTCCAGCGGAGCACGTCTACTTATGAAAACCGAACAGAAAGTAATTTTGACACTGAATTGTATTTTGCGCCGGTCCTGAATATCTCATAGAAAGTGTGCGCGACTTATTTAACTGTCTTTGAATAAACGCGAGATTCACTGAAAAATTGTCATTTTTTTCCCACGAGACTTGAAATGTTGCCTTCAATTTTTACAGGTCGCATACTGCAATGTGGAGAAAGAAGCCGTTCCTGGGCTCATTTGCATACCCATAATGCCATCGTGTGAAACTGCTACTTTGGGCTGGGTTATTCTGTTTAATTGTGCTCCTGCTCGTGCAGTGATATGTTTGTAAGTTGGAAGCACAGAGTCCATGAACAGTGGGCCTTTCTCTGCAAAGTCACCCTTGGTGTAAAATATTTCCACATGAGACCTTTATATAACGCGTCGGAGTGAAAACTTTTAGTAGGCCAGCATTACATTATAGCGTCTGGAGTTTCCTCTCGCAGGTGTCCAGGGACAACACTGCGCGACTCGAGGCTGCCGCAGCATCTGAGGGGGGCTCCATCGGAGCAACAGCGAAGGGCGCCGGCCGATACGATAGAGGGAGCTCAGTCTCCGGCTACACTACAATCACAAGCCGCCAGAGGGAGCTCCGATGCGATTAGCCCAGCAGTCAATAGATTCATCTAAGATTAATCTCACCATAAGTGAGGTTAAAATGGCAGGCCCTCATGTGACTGAGGAAGGTGCCTAGTGAGTCCCGAGAACTTCACTTCGACCCGCTGAAGGAAAAGAAAATCTATTAACACAATCACGCAACTACTGTTGTAGCACTGCGTCCCGAGAACTTCACTTCGACCTGCTGAAGGAAAAGAAAATCTATTAACACAATCACACAACTACAACAACAGGGACAATCACCCCCACACCCAAATTATGCCCAGGGCCCCCCAGGGTGCCCTTGAGACCATCTTGCGGGAACTGGAGATGATGTCTTCTGTGATTAAAGTCATAAGAGATGTGGCACTAGCCCTGCAGACTGTGTACTCTGTTGGCAGGCATCTCTTTGAAATGTACAGATGGGGGCAGCAATGAGCTTCAGAGGGTCTGCTGGTCGGCAACACAGAACAGATCACACCCACCTTCTTGCCGCGACGGAGGCCCTACATTTCTGTGATTAAAGCCCTAGCAGGTGGGGTGCAAGCACTCTCATGACCCTGTACAGAGTCACAGGCTCTGCTTGCTGGAAACTTTGTGAAATATACAGATCGTGGCCACAATAAACTTCAGTGGTGTCTGCTGGCTGGCTATAAAGTGCGCCCCGTACAGCGGCACTGGCCTTTGACAAACTACTTTTAAGCACTTCAATGTTAACTTTCATCTCGGGGATGGGTCAAGGTGAATGAATTCCAGCGGAGCACGTCTACTTATGAATACCGAACAGAATGTAATTTTGACACTGAATTGTATTTTGCGCCGGTCCTGAATATCTCAAAGAAAGTGTGTGCGACTTATTTAACTGTCTTTGAATAAACGCGAGATTCACTGAAAAATTGTCATTTTTTTCCCACGAGACTTGAAATGTTGCCTTCAATTTTTACAGGTCGCATACTGCAATGTGGAGAAAGAAGCCGTTCCTGGGCTCATTTGCATACCCATAATGCCATGGTGTGAAACTGCTACTTTGGGCTGGGTTATTCTGTTAAATTGTGCTCCTGCTCGTGCAGTGATATGTTTGTACGTTGGAAGCACAGAGTCCATGAACAGTGGGCCTTTCTCTGCAAAGTCACCCTTGGTGTAAAATATTTCCACATGAGACCTTTATATAACGCGTCTAAAATTGAAAACTTTTAGTAGGCCAGCATTACATTATAGCGTCTGGAGTTTCCTCTCGCAGGTGTCCAGGGACAACACTGCGCGACTCGAGGCTGCCGCAGCATCTGAGGGGGGCTCCATCAGAGCAACAGCGAAGGGCGCCGGCCGATAGAGGGAGCTCAGTCCCCGGCTACACTACAATCACAAGCCGCCAGAGGGAGCTCCGATGCGATTAGCCCAGCAGTCAATAGATTCATCTAAGATTAATCTCACCATAAGTGAGGTTAAAATGGCAGGCCCTCATATGACTGAGGAAGGTGCCTAGTGAGTCCCGAGAACTTCACTTCGACCCGCTGAAGGAAAAGAAAATCTATTAACACAATCACGCAACGACTGTTGTAGCACTGCGTCCCGAGAACTTCACTTCGACCTGCTGAAGGAAAAGAAAATCTATTAACACAATCACACAACTACTGTTGTAGCACTGCGTCCCGAGAACTTCACTTCGACCTGCTGAAGGAAAAGAAAATCTATTAACACAATCACACAACTACTGTTGTAGCACTGCGTCCCGAGAACTTCACTTCGACCTGCTGAAGGAAAAGAAAATCTATTAACACAATCACACAACTACTGTTGTAGCCGTGGAAAATACCGAGAACTGCCTCCGAGTCAATCACTGGCCTCATACTGTCATCGGAACAGCAGTCTGCAGAGAACTGCCCTCACCCAAGCAGCGCCTAGAGCCGCGCTGCGCAGTGTCATCTGTAAGGAGCTAGACTTCCAACCATGGGGAAGAGACAGGGCAGGAGGGCGCGCAGCTGCCCTCAAAGAGAGCCCTGCCCCTTCAGGAGACTGAGGAGGGACAATCACCCCCACACCCAAATTATGCCCAGGGCCCCCCAGGGTGCCCTTGAGACCATCTTGCGGGAACTGGAGATGTTGTCTTCTTTGATTAAAGTCGTAAGAGATGTGGCGCGAGCCCTGCAGACTGTGTACTCTGTTGGCAGGCATCTCTTTGAAATGTACAGATGGGGGCAGCAATGAGCTTCAGAGGGTCTGCTGGTCGGCAACACAGAACAGATCACACCCACCTTCTTGCCGCGACTGAGGCCCTACATTTCTGTGATTAAAGCCCTAGCAGGTGGGGTGCAAGCACTCTCAGGACCCTGTACAGAGTCACAGGCTCTGCTTGCTGGAAACTTTGTGAAATATACAGATCGTGGCCACAATAAACTTCAGTGGTGTCTGCTGGCTGGCTATAAAGTGCGCCCCGTACAGCGGCACTGGCCTTTGACAAACTACTTTTAAGCACTTCAATGTTAACTTTCATCTCGGGGATGGGTCAAGGTGAATGAATTCCAGCGGAGCACGTCTACTTATGAAAACCGAACAGAATGTAATTTTGACACTGAATTGTATTTTGCTCCGGTCCTGAATATCTCAAAGAAAGTGTGCGCGACTTATTTAACTGTCTTTGAATAAACGCGAGATTCACTGAAAAATTGTCATTTTTTTCCCACGAGACTTGAAATGTTGCCTTCAATTTTTACAGGTCGCATACTGCAATGTGGAGAAAGAAGCCGTTCCTGGGCTCATTTGCATACCCATAATGCCATGGTGTGAAACTGCTACTTTGGGCTGGGTTATTCTGTTTAATTGTGCTCCTGCTCGTGCAGTGACATGTTTGTACGTTGGAAGCACAGAGTCCATGAACAGTGGGCCTTTCTCTGCAAAGTCACCCTTGGTGTAAAATATTTCCACATGAGACCTTTATATAACGCGTCGGAATAAAAACTTTTAGTAGGCCAGCATTACATTATAGCGTCTGGAGTTTCCTCTCGCAGGTGTCCAGGGACAACACTGCGCGACTCGAGGCTGCCGCAGCATCTGAGGGGGGCTCCATCGGAGCAACAGCGAAGGGCGCTGGCCGATACGATAGAGGGAGCTCAGACTCCGGCTACACTACAATCACAAGCCGCCAGAGGGAGCTCCGATGCGATTAGCCCAGCAGTCAATAGATTCATCTAAGATTAATCTCACCATAAGTGAGGTTAAAATGGCAGGCCCTCATATGACTGAGGAAGGTGCCTAGTGAGTCCCGAGAACTTCACTTCGACCCGCTGAAGGAAAAGAAAATCTATTAACACAATCACGCAACAACTGTTGTAGCACTGCGTCCCGAGAACTTCACTTCGACCTGCTGAAGGAAAAGAAAATCTATTAACACAATCACGCAACAACTGTTGTAGCACTGCGTCCCGAGAACTTCACTTCGACCTGCTGAAGGAAAAGAAAATCTATTAACACAATCACACAACTACTGTTGTAGCACTGCGTCCCGAGAACTTCACTTCGACCTGCTGAAGGAAAAGAAAATCTATTAACACAATCACACAACTACTGTTGTAGCACTGCGTCCCGAGAACTTCACTTCGACCTGCTGAAGGAAAAGAAAATCTATTAACACAATCACACAACTACTGTTGTACCCGTGGAAAATACCGAGAACTGCCTCCGAGTCAATCACTGGCCTCAAACTGTCATCGGAACAGCAGTCTGCAGAGAACTGCCCTCACCCAAGCAGCGCCTAGAGCCGCGCTGCGCAGTGTCATCTGTGAGGAGCTAGACTTCCAACCATGGGGAAGAGACAGGGCAGGAGGGCGCGCAGCTGCCCTCAAAGAGAGCCCTGCCCCTTCAGGAGACTGAGGAGGGACAATCACCCCCACACCCAAATTATGCCCAGGGCCCCCCAGGGTGCCCTTGAGACCATCTTGCGGGAACTGGAGATGTTGTCTTCTGTGATTAAAGTCGTAAGAGATGTGGCGCGAGCCCTGCAGACTGTGTACTCTGTTGGCAGGCATCTCTTTGAAATGTACAGATGGGGGCAGCAATGAGCTTCAGAGGGTCTGCTGGTCGGCAACACAGAACAGATCACACCCACCTTCTTGCCGCGACGGAGGCCCTACATTTCTGTGATTAAAGCCCTAGCAGGTGGGGTGCAAGCACTCTCATGACCCTGTACAGAGTCACAGGCTCTGCTTGCTGGAAACTTTGTGAAATATACAGATCGTGGCCACAATAAACTTCAGTGGTGTCTGCTGGCTGGCTATAAAGTGCGCCCCGTACAGCGGCACTGGCCTTTGACAAACTACTTTTAAGCACTTCAATGTTAACTTTCATCTCGGGGATGGGTCAAGGTGAATGAATTCCAGCGGAGCACGTCTACTTATGAAAACCGAACAGAAAGTAATTTTGACACTGAATTGTATTTTGCGCCGGTCCTGAATATCTCATAGAAAGTGTGCGCGACTTATTTAACTGTCTTTGAATAAACGCGAGATTCACTGAAAAATTGTCATTTTTTTCCCACGAGACTTGAAATGTTGCCTTCAATTTTTACAGGTCGCATACTGCAATGTGGAGAAAGAAGCCGTTCCTGGGCTCATTTGCATACCCATAATGCCATCGTGTGAAACTGCTACTTTGGGCTGGGTTATTCTGTTTAATTGTGCTCCTGCTCGTGCAGTGATATGTTTGTAGGTTGGAAGCACAGAGTCCATGAACAGTGGGCCTTTCTCTGCAAAGTCACCCTTGGTGTAAAATATTTCCACATGAGACCTTTATATAACGCGTCGGAGTGAAAACTTTTAGTAGGCCAGCATTACATTATAGCGTCTGGAGTTTCCTCTCGCAGGTGTCCAGGGACAACACTGCGCGACTCGAGGCTGCCGCAGCATCTGAGGGGGGCTCCATCGGAGCAACAGCGAAGGGCGCTGGCCGATACGATAGAGGGAGCTCAGACTCCGGCTACACTACAATCACAAGCCGCCAGAGGGAGCTCCGATGCGATTAGCCCAGCAGTCAATAGATTCATCTAAGATTAATCTCACCATAAGTGAGGTTAAAATGGCAGGCCCTCATATGACTGAGCAAGGTGCCTAGTGAGTCCCGAGAACTTCACTTCGACCCGCTAAGGAAAAGAAAATCTATTAACACAATCACGCAACAACTGTTGTAGCACTGCGTCCCGAGAACTTCACTTCGACCTGCTGAAGGAAAAGAAAATCTATTAACACAATCACACAACTACTGTTGTAGCACTGCGTCCCGAGAACTTCACTTCGACCTGCTGAAGGAAAAGAAAATCTATTAACACAATCACACAACTACTGTTGTAGCACTGCGTCCCGAGAACTTCACTTCGACCTGCTGAAGGAAAAGAAAATCTATTAACACAATCACACAACTACTGTTGTACCCGTGGAAAATACCGAGAACTGCCTCCGAGTCAATCACTGGCCTCAAACTGTCATCGGAACAGCAGTCTGCAGAGAACTGCCCTCACCCAAGCAGCGCCTAGAGCCGCGCTGCGCAGTGTCATCTGTGAGGAGCTAGACTTCCAACCATGGGGAAGAGACAGGGCAGGAGGGCGCGCAGCTGCCCTCAAAGAGAGCCCTGCCCCTTCAGGAGACTGAGGAGGGACAATCACCCCCACACCCAAATTATGCCCAGGGCCCCCCAGGGTGCCCTTGAGACCATCTTGCGGGAACTGGAGATGTTGTCTTCTGTGATTAAAGTCGTAAGAGATGTGGCGCGAGCCCTGCAGACTGTGTACTCTGTTGGCAGGCATCTCTTTGAAATGTACAGATGGGGGCAGCAATGAGCTTCAGAGGGTCTGCTGGTCGGCAACACAGAACAGATCACACCCACCTTCTTGCCGCGACGGAGGCCCTACATTTCTGTGATTAAAGCCCTAGCAGGTGGGGTGCAAGCACTCTCATGACCCTGTACAGAGTCACAGGCTCTGCTTGCTGGAAACTTTGTGAAATATACAGATCGTGGCCACAATAAACTTCAGTGGTGTCTGCTGGCTGGCTATAAAGTGCGCCCCGTACAGCGGCACTGGCCTTTGACAAACTACTTTTAAGCACTTCAATGTTAACTTTCATCTCGGGGATGGGTCAAGGTGAATGAATTCCAGCGGAGCACGTCTACTTATGAAAACCGAACAGAAAGTAATTTTGACACTGAATTGTATTTTGCGCCGGTCCTGAATATCTCATAGAAAGTGTGCGCAACTTATTTAACTGTCTTTGAATAAACGCGAGATTCACTGAAAAATTGTCATTTTTTTCCCACGAGACTTGAAATGTTGCCTTCAATTTTTACAGGTCGCATACTGCAATGTGGAGAAAGAAGCCGTTCCTGGGCTCATTTGCATACCCATAATGCCATCGTGTGAAACTGCTACTTTGGGCTGGGTTATTCTGTTTAATTGTGCTCCTGCTCGTGCAGTGATATGTTTGTAAGTTGGAAGCACAGAGTCCATGAACAGTGGGCCTTTCTCTGCAAAGTCACCCTTGGTGTAAAATATTTCCACATGAGACCTTTATATAACGCGTCGGAGTGAAAACTTTTAGTAGGCCAGCATTACATTATAGCGTCTGGAGTTTCCTCTCGCAGGTGTCCAGGGACAACACTGCGCGACTCGAGGCTGCCGCAGCATCTGAGGGGGGCTCCATCGGAGCAACAGCGAAGGGCGCCGGCCGATACGATAGAGGGAGCTCAGTCTCCGGCTACACTACAATCACAAGCCGCCAGAGGGAGCTCCGATGCGATTAGCCCAGCAGTCAATAGATTCATCTAAGATTAATCTCACCATAAGTGAGGTTAAAATGGCAGGCCCTCATATGACTGAGGAAGGTGCCTAGTGAGTCCCGAGAACTTCACTTCGACCCGCTGAAGGAAAAGAAAATCTATTAACACAATCACGCAACTACTGTTGTAGCACTGCGTCCCGAGAACTTCACTTCGACCTGCTGAAGGAAAAGAAAATCTATTAACACAATCACACAACTACAACAACAGGGACAATCACCCCCACACCCAAATTATGCCCAGGGCCCCCCAGGGTGCCCTTGAGACCATCTTGCGGGAACTGGAGATGATGTCTTCTGTGATTAAAGTCATAAGAGATGTGGCACTAGCCCTGCAGACTGTGTACTCTGTTGGCAGGCATCTCTTTGAAATGTACAGATGGGGGCAGCAATGAGCTTCAGAGGGTCTGCTGGTCGGCAACACAGAACAGATCACACCCACCTTCTTGCCGCGACGGAGGCCCTACATTTCTGTGATTAAAGCCCTAGCAGGTGGGGTGCAAGCACTCTCATGACCCTGTACAGAGTCACAGGCTCTGCTTGCTGGAAACTTTGTGAAATATACAGATCGTGGCCACAATAAACTTCAGTGGTGTCTGCTGGCTGGCTATAAAGTGCGCCCCGTACAGCGGCACTGGCCTTTGACAAACTACTTTTAAGCACTTCAATGTTAACTTTCATCTCGGGGATGGGTCAAGGTGAATGAATTCCAGCGGAGCACGTCTACTTATGAATACCGAACAGAATGTAATTTTGACACTGAATTGTATTTTGCGCCGGTCCTGAATATCTCAAAGAAAGTGTGTGCGACTTATTTAACTGTCTTTGAATAAACGCGAGATTCACTGAAAAATTGTCATTTTTTTCCCACGAGACTTGAAATGTTGCCTTCAATTTTTACAGGTCGCATACTGCAATGTGGAGAAAGAAGCCGTTCCTGGGCTCATTTGCATACCCATAATGCCATGGTGTGAAACTGCTACTTTGGGCTGGGTTATTCTGTTAAATTGTGCTCCTGCTCGTGCAGTGATATGTTTGTACGTTGGAAGCACAGAGTCCATGAACAGTGGGCCTTTCTCTGCAAAGTCACCCTTGGTGTAAAATATTTCCACATGAGACCTTTATATAACGCGTCTAAAATTGAAAACTTTTAGTAGGCCAGCATTACATTATAGCATCTGGAGTTTCCTCTCGCAGGTGTCCAGGGACAACACTGCGCGACTCGAGGCTGCCGCAGCATCTGAGGGGGGCTCCATCAGAGCAACAGCGAAGGGCGCCGGCCGATACGATAGAGGGAGCTCAGTCCCCGGCTACACTACAATCACAAGCCGCCAGAGGGAGCTCCGATGCGATTAGCCCAGCAGTCAATAGATTCATCTAAGATTAATCTCACCATAAGTGAGGTTAAAATGGCAGGCCCTCATATGACTGAGGAAGGTGCCTAGTGAGTCCCGAGAACTTCACTTCGACCCGCTGAAGGAAAAGAAAATCTATTAACACAATCACGCAACGACTGTTGTAGCACTGCGTCCCGAGAACTTCACTTCGACCTGCTGAAGGAAAAGAAAATCTATTAACACAATCACACAACTACTGTTGTAGCACTGCGTCCCGAGAACTTCACTTCGACCTGCTGAAGGAAAAGAAAATCTATTAACACAATCACACAACTACTGTTGTAGCACTGCGTCCCGAGAACTTCACTTCGACCTGCTGAAGGAAAAGAAAATCTATTAACACAATCACACAACTACTGTTGTAGCACTGCGTCCCGAGAACTTCACTTCGACCTGCTGAAGGAAAAGAAAATCTATTAACACAATCACACAACTACTGTTGTAGCCGTGGAAAATACCGAGAACTGCCTCCGAGTCAATCACTGGCCTCATACTGTCATCGGAACAGCAGTCTGCAGAGAACTGCCCTCACCCAAGCAGCGCCTAGAGCCGCGCTGCGCAGTGTCATCTGTAAGGAGCTAGACTTCCAACCATGGGGAAGAGACAGGGCAGGAGGGCGCGCAGCTGCCCTCAAAGAGAGCCCTGCCCCTTCAGGAGACTGAGGAGGGACAATCACCCCCATACCCAAATTATGCCCAGGGCCCCCCAGGGTGCCCTTGAGACCATCTTGCGGGAACTGGAGATGTTGTCTTCTGTGATTAAAGTCGTAAGAGATGTGGCGCGAGCCCTGCAGACTGTGTACTCTGTTGGCAGGCATCTCTTTGAAATGTACAGATGGGGGCAGCAATGAGCTTCAGAGGGTCTGCTGGTCGGCAACACAGAACAGATCACACCCACCTTCTTGCCGCGACTGAGGCCCTACATTTCTGTGATTAAAGCCCTAGCAGGTGGGGTGCAAGCACTCTCATGACCCTGTACAGAGTCACAGGCTCTGCTTGCTGGAAACTTTGTGAAATATACAGATCGTGGCCACAATAAACTTCAGTGGTGTCTGCTGGCTGGCTATAAAGTGCGCCCCGTACAGCGGCACTGGCCTTTGACAAACTACTTTTAAGCACTTCAATGTTAACTTTCATCTCGGGGATGGGTCAAGGTGAATGAATTCCAGCGGAGCACGTCTACTTATGAATACCGAACAGAATGTAATTTTGACACTGAATTGTATTTTGCGCCGGTCCTGAATATCTCAAAGAAAGTGTGTGCGACTTATTTAACTGTCTTTGAATAAACGCGAGATTCACTGAAAAATTGTCATTTTTTTCCCACGAGACTTGAAATGTTGCCTTCAATTTTTACAGGTCGCATACTGCAATGTGGAGAAAGAAGCCGTTCCTGGGCTCATTTGCATACCCATAATGCCATGGTGTGAAACTGCTACTTTGGGCTGGGTTATTCTGTTAAATTGTGCTCCTGCTCGTGCAGTGATATGTTTGTACGTTGGAAGCACAGAGTCCATGAACAGTGGGCCTTTCTCTGCAAAGTCACCCTTGGTGTAAAATATTTCCACATGAGACCTTTATATAACGCGTCTAAAATTGAAAACTTTTAGTAGGCCAGCATTACATTATAGCGTCTGGAGTTTCCTCTCGCAGGTGTCCAGGGACAACACTGCGCGACTCGAGGCTGCCGCAGCATCTGAGGGGGGCTCCATCAGAGCAACAGCGAAGGGCGCCGGCCGATACGATAGAGGGAGCTCAGTCTCCGGCTACACTACAATCACAAGCCGCCAGAGGGAGCTCCGATGCGATTAGCCCAGCAGTCAATAGATTCATCTAAGATTAATCTCACCATAAGTGAGGTTAAAATGGCAGGCCCTCATATGACTGAGGAAGGTGCCTAGTGAGTCCCGAGAACTTCACTTCGACCCGCTGAAGGAAAAGAAAATCTATTAACACAATCACGCAACTACTGTTGTAGCACTGCGTCCCGAGAACTTCACTTCGACCTGCTGAAGGAAAAGAAAATCTATTAACACAATCACACAACTACAACAACAGGGACAATCACCCCCACACCCAAATTATGCCCAGGGCCCCCCAGGGTGCCCTTGAGACCATCTTGCGGGAACTGGAGATGATGTCTTCTGTGATTAAAGTCATAAGAGATGTGGCACTAGCCCTGCAGACTGTGTACTCTGTTGGCAGGCATCTCTTTGAAATGTACAGATGGGGGCAGCAATGAGCTTCAGAGGGTCTGCTGGTCGGCAACACAGAACAGATCACACCCACCTTCTTGCCGCGACGGAGGCCCTACATTTCTGTGATTAAAGCCCTAGCAGGTGGGGTGCAAGCACTCTCATGACCCTGTACAGAGTCACAGGCTCTGCTTGCTGGAAACTTTGTGAAATATACAGATCGTGGCCACAATAAACTTCAGTGGTGTCTGCTGGCTGGCTATAAAGTGCGCCCCGTACAGCGGCACTGGCCTTTGACAAACTACTTTTAAGCACTTCAATGTTAACTTTCATCTCGGGGATGGGTCAAGGTGAATGAATTCCAGCGGAGCACGTCTACTTATGAATACCGAACAGAATGTAATTTTGACACTGAATTGTATTTTGCGCCGGTCCTGAATATCTCAAAGAAAGTGTGTGCGACTTATTTAACTGTCTTTGAATAAACGCGAGATTCACTGAAAAATTGTCATTTTTTTCCCACGAGACTTGAAATGTTGCCTTCAATTTTTACAGGTCGCATACTGCAATGTGGAGAAAGAAGCCGTTCCTGGGCTCATTTGCATACCCATAATGCCATGTTGTGAAACTGCTACTTTGGGCTGGGTTATTCTGTTAAATTGTGCTCCTGCTCGTGCAGTGATATGTTTGTACGTTGGAAGCACAGAGTCCATGAACAGTGGGCCTTTCTCTGCAAAGTCACCCTTGGTGTAAAATATTTCCACATGAGACCTTTATATAACGCGTCTAAAATTGAAAACTTTTAGTAGGCCAGCATTACATTATAGCGTCTGGAGTTTCCTCTCGCAGGTGTCCAGGGACAACACTGCGCGACTCGAGGCTGCCGCAGCATCTGAGGGGGGCTCCATCAGAGCAACAGCGAAGGGCGCCGGCCGATACGATAGAGGGAGCTCAGTCCCCGGCTACACTACAATCACAAGCCGCCAGAGGGAGCTCCGATGCGATTAGCCCAGCAGTCAATAGATTCATCTAAGATTAATCTCACCATAAGTGAGGTTAAAATGGCAGGCCCTCATATGACTGAGGAAGGTGCCTAGTGAGTCCCGAGAACTTCACTTCGACCCGCTGAAGGAAAAGAAAATCTATTAACACAATCACGCAACGACTGTTGTAGCACTGCGTCCCGAGAACTTCACTTCGACCTGCTGAAGGAAAAGAAAATCTATTAACACAATCACGCAACTACTGTTGTAGCACTGCGTCCCGAGAACTTCACTTCGACCTGCTGAAGGAAAAGAAAATCTATTAACACAATCACACAACTACTGTTGTAGCACTGCGTCCCGAGAACTTCACTTCGACCTGCTGAAGGAAAAGAAAATCTATTAACACAATCACACAACTACTGTTGTAGCCGTGGAAAATACCGAGAACTGCCTCCGAGTCAATCACTGGCCTCATACTGTCATCGGAACAGCAGTCTGCAGAGAACTGCCCTCACCCAAGCAGCGCCTAGAGCCGCGCTGCGCAGTGTCATCTGTAAGGAGCTAGACTTCCAACCATGGGGAAGAGACAGGGCAGGAGGGCGCGCAGCTGCCCTCAAAGAGAGCCCTGCCCCTTCAGGAGACTGAGGAGGGACAATCACCCCCACACCCAAATTATGCCCAGGGCCCCCCAGGGTGCCCTTGAGACCATCTTGCGGGAACTGGAGATGTTGTCTTCTGTGATTAAAGTCGTAAGAGATGTGGCGCGAGCCCTGCAGACTGTGTACTCTGTTGGCAGGCATCTCTTTGAAATGTACAGATGGGGGCAGCAATGAGCTTCAGAGGGTCTGCTGGTCGGCAACACAGAACAGATCACACCCACCTTCTTGCCGCGACTGAGGCCCTACATTTCTGTGATTAAAGCCCTAGCAGGTGGGGTGCAAGCACTCTCATGACCCTGTACAGAGTCACAGGCTCTGCTTGCTGGAAACTTAGTGAAATATACAGATCGTGGCCACAATAAACTTCAGTGGTGTCTGCTGGCTGGCTATAAAGTGCGCCCCGTACAGCGGCACTGGCCTTTGACAAACTACTTTTAAGCACTTCAATGTTAACTTTCAACTCGGAGATGGGTCAAGGTGAATGAATTCCAGCGGAGCACGTCTACTTATGAAAACCGAACAGAATGTAATTTTGACACTGAATTGTATTTTGCGCCGGTCCTGAATATCTCAAAGAAAGTGTGCGCGACTTATTTAACTGTCTTTGAATAAACGCGAGATTCACTGAAAAATTGTCATTTTTTTCCCACGAGACTTGAAATGTTGCCTTCAATTTTTACAGGTCGCATACTGCAATGTGGAGAAAGAAGCCGTTCCTGGGCTCATTTGCATACCCATAATGCCATGGTGTGAAACTGCTACTTTGGGCTGGGTTATTCTGTTTAATTGTGCTCCTGCTCGTGCAGTGATATGTTTGTACGTTGGAAGCACAGAGTCCATGAACAGTGGGCCTTTCTCTGCAAAGTCACCCTTGGTGTAAAATATTTCCACATGAGACCTTTATATAACGCGTCTAAAATTGAAAACTTTTAGTAGGCCAGCATTACATTATAGCGTCTGGAGTTTCCTCTCGCAGGTGTCCAGGGACAACACTGCGAGACTCGAGGCTGCCGCAGCATCTGAGGGGGGCTCCATCAGAGCAACAGCGAAGGGCGCCGGCCGATACGATAGAGGGAGCTCAGTCTCGGGCTACACTACAATCACAAGCCGCCAGAGGGAGCTCCGATGCGATTAGCCCAGCAGTCAATAGATTCATCTAAGATTAATCTCACCATAAGTGAGGTTAAAATGGCAGGCCCTCATATGACTGAGGAAGGTGCCTAGTGAGTCCCGAGAACTTCACTTCGACCCGCTGAAGGAAAAGAAAATCTATTAACACAATCACGCAACTACTGTTGTAGCACTGCGTCCCGAGAACTTCACTTCGACCTGCTGTAGGAAAAGAAAATCTATTAACACAATCACGCAACGACTGTTGTAGCACTGCGTCCCGAGAACTTCACTTCGACCTGCTGAAGGAAAAGAAAATCTAAGAACACAATCACGCAACTACTGTTGTAGCACTGCGTCCCGAGAACTTCACTTCGAACTGCTGAAGGAAAAGAAAATCTATTAACACAATCACGCAACTACTGTTGTAGCACTGCGTCCCGAGAACTTCACTTCGACCTGCTGAAGGAAAAGAAAATCTATTAACACAATCACACAACTACTGTTGTAGCACTGCGTCCCGAGAACTTCACTTCGACCTGCTGAAGGAAAAGAAAATCTATTAACACAATCACACAACTACTGTTGTAGCCGTGGAAAATACCGAGAACTGCCTCCGAGTCAATCACTGGCCTCAAACTGTCATCGGAACAGCAGTCTGCAGAGAACTGCCCTCACCCAAGCAGCGCCTAGAGCCGCGCTGCGCAGTGTCATCTGTAAGGAGCTAGACTTCCAACCATGGGGAAGAGACAGGGCAGGAGGGCGCGCAGCTGCCCTCAAAGAGAGCCCTGCCCCTTCAGGAGACTGAGGAGGGACAATCACCCCCACACCCAAATTATGCCCAGGGCCCCCCAGGGTGCCCTTGAGACCATCTTGCGGGAACTGGAGATGATGTCTTCTGTGATTAAAGTCATAAGAGATGTGGCACTAGCCCTGCAGACTGTGTACTCTGTTGGCAGGCATCTCTTTGAAATGTACAGATGGGGGCAGCAATGAGCTTCAGAGGGTCTGCTGGTCGGCAACACAGAACAGATCACACCCACCTTCTTGCCGCGACGGAGGCCCTACATTTCTGTGATTAAAGCCCTAGCAGGTGGGGTGCAAGCACTCTCATGACCCTGTACAGAGTCACAGGCTCTGCTTGCTGGAAACTTTGTGAAATATACAGATCGTGGCCACAATAAACTTCAGTGGTGTCTGCTGGCTGGCTATAAAGTGCGCCCCGTACAGCGGCACTGGCCTTTGACAAACTACTTTTAAGCACTTCAATGTTAACTTTCATCTCGGGGATGGGTCAAGGTGAATGAATTCCAGCGGAGCACGTCTACTTATGAATACCGAACAGAATGTAATTTTGACACTGAATTGTATTTTGCGCCGGTCCTGAATATCTCAAAGAAAGTGTGTGCGACTTATTTAACTGTCTTTGAATAAACGCGAGATTCACTGAAAAATTGTCATTTTTTTCCCACGAGACTTGAAATGTTGCCTTCAATTTTTACAGGTCGCATACTGCAATGTGGAGAAAGAAGCCGTTCCTGGGCTCATTTGCATACCCATAATGCCATGGTGTGAAACTGCTACTTTGGGCTGGGTTATTCTGTTAAATTGTGCTCCTGCTCGTGCAGTGATATGTTTGTACGTTGGAAGCACAGAGTCCATGAACAGTGGGCCTTTCTCTGCAAAGTCACCCTTGGTGTAAAATATTTCCACATGAGACCTTTATATAACGCGTCTAAAATTGAAAACTTTTAGTAGGCCAGCATTACATTATAGCGTCTGGAGTTTCCTCTCGCAGGTGTCCAGGGACAACACTGCGCGACTCGAGGCTGCCGCAGCATCTGAGGGGGGCTCCATCAGAGCAACAGCGAAGGGCGCCGGCCGATACGATAGAGGGAGCTCAGTCTCCGGCTACACTACAATCACAAGCCGCCAGAGGGAGCTCCGATGCGATTAGCCCAGCAGTCAATAGATTCATCTAAGATTAATCTCACCATAAGTGAGGTTAAAATGGCAGGCCCTCATATGACTGAGGAAGGTGCCTAGTGAGTCCCGAGAACTTCACTTCGACCCGCTGAAGGAAAAGAAAATCTATTAACACAATCACGCAACTACTGTTGTAGCACTGCGTCCCGAGAACTTCACTTCGACCTGCTGAAGGAAAAGAAAATCTATTAACACAATCACGCAACGACTGTTGTAGCACTGCGTCCCGAGAACTTCACTTCGACCTGCTGAAGAAAAAGAAAATCTATTAACACAATCACGCAACTACTGTTGTAGCACTGCGTCCCGAGAACTTCACTTCGAACTGCTGAAGGAAAAGAAAATCTATTAACACAATCACGCAACTACTGTTGTAGCACTGCGTCCCGAGAACTTCACTTCGACCTGCTGAAGGAAAAGAAAATCTATTAACACAATCACACAACTACTGTTGTAGCACTGCGTCCCGAGAACTTCACTTCGACCTGCTGAAGGAAAAGAAAATCTATTAACACAATCACACAACTACTGTTGTAGCCGTGGAAAATACCGAGAACTGCCTCCGAGTCAATCACTGGCCTCAAACTGTCATCGGAACAGCAGTCTGCAGAGAACTGCCCTCACCCAAGCAGCGCCTAGAGCCGCGCTGCGCAGTGTCATCTGTAAGGAGCTAGACTTCCAACCATGGGGAAGAGACAGGGCAGGAGGGCGCGCAGCTGCCCTCAAAGAGAGCCCTGCCCCTTCAGGAGACTGAGGAGGGACAATCACCCCCACACCCAAATTATGCCCAGGGCCCCCCAGGGTGCCCTTGAGACCATCTTGCGGGAACTGGAGATGATGTCTTCTGTGATTAAAGTCATAAGAGATGTGGCCCTAGCCCTGCAGACTGTGTACTCTGTTGGCAGGCATCTCTTTGAAATGTACAGATGGGGGCAGCAATGAGCTTCAGAGGGTCTGCTGGTCGGCAACACAGAACAGATCACACCCACCTTCTTGCCGCGACTGAGGCCCTACATTTCTGTGATTAAAGCCCTAGCAGGTGGGGTGCAAGCACTCTCATGACACTGTACAGAGTCACAGGCTCTGCTTGCTGGAAACTTTGTGAAATATACAGATCGTGGCCACAATAAACTTCAGTGGTGTCTGCTGGCTGGCTATAAAGTGCGCCCCGTACAGCGGCACTGGCCTTTGACAAACTACTTTTAAGCACTTCAATGTTAACTTTCATCTCGGGGATGGGTCAAGGTGAATGAATTCCAGCGGAGCACGTCTACTTATGAATACCGAACAGAATGTAATTTTGACACTGAATTGTATTTTGCGCCGGTCCTGAATATCTCAAAGAAAGTGTGTGCGACTTATTTAACTGTCTTTGAATAAAAGCGAGATTCACTGAAAAATTGTCATTTTTTTCCCACGAGACTTGAAATGTTGCCTTCAATTTTTACAGGTCGCATACTGCAATGTGGAGAAAGAAGCCGTTCCTGGGCTCATTTGCATACCCATAATGCCATGGTGTGAAACTGCTACTTTGGGCTGGGTTATTCTGTTAAATTGTGCTCCTGCTCGTGCAGTGATATGTTTGTACGTTGGAAGCACAGAGTCCATGAACAGTGGGCCTTTCTCTGCAAAGTCACCCTTGGTGTAAAATATTTCCACATGAGACCTTTATATAACGCGTCTAAAATTGAAAACTTTTAGTAGGCCAGCATTACATTATAGCGTCTGGAGTTTCCTCTCGCAGGTGTCCAGGGACAACACTGCGCGACTCGAGGCTGCCGCAGCATCTGAGGGGGGCTCCATCAGAGCAACAGCGAAGGGCGCCGGCCGATACGATAGAGGGAGCTCAGTCTCCGGCTACACTACAATCACAAGCCGCCAGAGGGAGCTCCGATGCGATTAGCCCAGCAGTCAATAGATTCATCTAAGATTAATCTCACCATAAGTGAGGTTAAAATGGCAGGCCCTCATGTGACTGAGGAAGGTGCCTAGTGAGTCCCGAGAACTTCACTTCGACCCGCTGAAGGAAAAGAAAATCTATTAACACAATCACGCAACTACTGTTGTAGCACTGCGTCCCGAGAACTTCACTTCGACCTGCTGAAGGAAAAGAAAATCTATTAACACAATCACACAACTACTGTTGTAGCACTGCGTCCCGAGAACTTCACTTCGACCTGCTGAAGGAAAAGAAAATCTATTAACACAATCACACAACTACTGTTGTAGCACTGCGTCCCGAGAACTTCACTTCGACCTGCTGAAGGAAAAGAAAATCTATTAACACAATCACGCAACTACTGTTGTAGCACTGCGTCCCGAGAACTTCACTTCGACCTGCTGAAGGAAAAGAAAATCTATTAACACAATCACACAACTACTGTTGTAGCACTGCGTCCCAAGAACTTCACTTCGACCTGCTGAAGGAAAAGAAAATCTATTAACACAATCACACAACTACTGTTGTAGCCGTGGAAAATACCGAGAACTGCCTCCGAGTCAATCACTGGCCTCATACTGTCATCGGAACAGCAGTCTGCAGAGAACTGCCCTCACCCAAGCAGCGCCTAGAGCCGCGCTGCGCAGTGTCATCTGTAAGGAGCTAGACTTCCAACCATGGGGAAGAGACAGGGCAGGAGGGCGCGCAGCTGCCCTCAAAGAGAGCCCTGCCCCTTCAGGAGACTGAGGAGGGACAATCACCCCCACACCCAAATTATGCCCAGGGCCCCCCAGGGTGCCCTTGAGACCATCTTGCGGGAACTGGAGATGTTGTCTTCTGTGATTAAAGTCGTAAGAGATGTGGCGCGAGCCCTGCAGACTGTGTACTCTGTTGGCAGGCATCTCTTTGAAATGTACAGATGGGGGCAGCAATGAGCTTCAGAGGGTCTGCTGGTCGGCAACACAGAACAGATCACACCCACCTTCTTGCCGCGACTGAGGCCCTACATTTCTGTGATTAAAGCCCTAGCAGGTGGGGTGCAAGCACTCTCAGGACCCTGTACAGAGTCACAGGCTCTGCTTGCTGGAAACTTTGTGAAATATACAGATCGTGGCCACAATAAACTTCAGTGGTGTCTGCTGGCTGGCTATAAAGTGCGCCCCGTACAGCGGCACTGGCCTTTGACAAACTACTTTTAAGCACTTCAATGTTAACTTTCATCTCGGGGATGGGTCAAGGTGAATGAATTCCAGCGGAGCACGTCTACTTATGAAAACCGAACAGAATGTAATTTTGACACTGAATTGTATTTTGCGCCGGTCCTGAATATCTCAAAGAAAGTGTGCGCGACTTATTTAACTGTCTTTGAATAAACGCGAGATTCACTGAAAAATTGTCATTTTTTTCCCACGAGACTTGAAATGTTGCCTTCAATTTTTACAGGTCGCATACTGCAATGTGGAGAAAGAAGCCGTTCCTGGGCTCATTTGCATACCCATAATGCCATGGTGTGAAACTGCTACTTTGGGCTGGGTTATTCTGTTTAATTGTGCTCCTGCTCGTGCAGTGACATGTTTGTACGTTGGAAGCACAGAGTCCATGAACAGTGGGCCTTTCTCTGCAAAGTCACCCTTGGTGTAAAATATTTCCACATGAGACCTTTATATAACGCGTCAGAGTAAAAACTTTTAGTAGGCCAGCATTACATTATAGCGTCTGGAGTTTCCTCTCGCAGGTGTCCAGGGACAACACTGCGCGACTCGAGGCTGCCGCAGCATCTGAGGGGGGCTCCATCGGAGCAACAGCGAAGGGCGCTGGCCGATACGATAGAGGGAGCTCAGACTCCGGCTACACTACAATCACAAGCCGCCAGAGGGAGCTCCGATGCGATTAGCCCAGCAGTCAATAGATTCATCTAAGATTAATCTCACCATAAGTGAGGTTAAAATGGCAGGCCCTCATATGACTGAGCAAGGTGCCTAGTGAGTCCCGAGAACTTCACTTCGACCCGCTGAAGGAAAAGAAAATCTATTAACACAATCACGCAACAACTGTTGTAGCACTGCGTCCCGAGAACTTCACTTCGACCTGCTGAAGGAAAAGAAAATCTATTAACACAATCACGCAACAACTGTTGTAGCACTGCGTCCCGAGAACTTCACTTCGACCTGCTGAAGGAAAAGAAAATCTATTAACACAATCACGCAACTACTGTTGTAGCACTGCGTCCCGAGAACTTCACTTCGACCTGCTGAAGGAAAAGAAAATCTATTAACACAATCACACAACTACTGTTGTAGCACTGCGTCCCGAGAACTTCACTTCGACCTGCTGAAGGAAAAGAAAATCTATTAACACAATCACACAACTACTGTTGTACCCGTGGAAAATACCGAGAACTGCCTCCGAGTCAATCACTGGCCTCAAACTGTCATCGGAACAGCAGTCTGCAGAGAACTGCCCTCACCCAAGCAGCGCCTAGAGCCGCGCTGCGCAGTGTCATCTGTGAGGAGCTAGACTTCCAACCATGGGGAAGAGACAGGGCAGGAGGGCGCGCAGCTGCCCTCAAAGAGAGCCCTGCCCCTTCAGGAGACTGAGGAGGGACAATCACCCCCACACCCAAATTATGCCCAGGGCCCCCCAGGGTGCCCTTGAGACCATCTTGCGGGAACTGGAGATGTTGTCTTCTGTGATTAAAGTCGTAAGAGATGTGGCGCGAGCCCTGCAGACTGTGTACTCTGTTGGCAGGCATCTCTTTGAAATGTACAGATGGGGGCAGCAATGAGCTTCAGAGGGTCTGCTGGTCGGCAACACAGAACAGATCACACCCACCTTCTTGCCGCGACGGAGGCCCTACATTTCTGTGATTAAAGCCCTAGCAGGTGGGGTGCAAGCACTCTCATGACCCTGTACAGAGTCACAGGCTCTGCTTGCTGGAAACTTTGTGAAATATACAGATCGTGGCCACAATAAACTTCAGTGGTGTCTGCTGGCTGGCTATAAAGTGCGCCCCGTACAGCGGCACTGGCCTTTGACAAACTACTTTTAAGCACTTCAATGTTAACTTTCATCTCGGGGATGGGTCAAGGTGAATGAATTCCAGCGGAGCACGTCTACTTATGAAAACCGAACAGAAAGTAATTTTGACACTGAATTGTATTTTGCGCCGGTCCTGAATATCTCATAGAAAGTGTGCGCGACTTATTTAACTGTCTTTGAATAAACGCGAGATTCACTGAAAAATTGTCATTTTTTTCCCACGAGACTTGAAATGTTGCCTTCAATTTTTACAGGTCGCATACTGCAATGTGGAGAAAGAAGCCGTTCCTGGGCTCATTTGCATACCCATAATGCCATGGTGTGAAACTGCTACTTTGGGCTGGGTTATTCTGTTTAATTGTGCTCCTGCTCGTGCAGTGATATGTTTGTAAGTTGGAAGCACAGAGTCCATGAACAGTGGGCCTTTCTCTGCAAAGTCACCCTTGGTGTAAAATATTTCCACATGAGACCTTTATATAACGCGTCGGAGTGAAAACTTTTAGTAGGCCAGCATTACATTATAGCGTCTGGAGTTTCCTCTCGCAGGTGTCCAGGGACAACACTGCGCGACTCGAGGCTGCCGCAGCATCTGAGGGGGGCTCCATCAGAGCAACAGCGAAGGGCGCCGGCCGATACGATAGAGGGAGCTCAGTCTCCGGCTACACTACAATCACAAGCCGCCAGAGGGAGCTCCGATGCGATTAGCCCAGCAGTCAATAGATTCATCTAAGATTAATCTCACCATAAGTGAGGTTAAAATGGCAGGCCCTCATATGACTGAGGAAGGTGCCTAGTGAGTCCCGAGAACTTCACTTCGACCCGCTGAAGGAAAAGAAAATCTATTAACACAATCACGCAACTACTGTTGTAGCACTGCGTCCCGAGAACTTCACTTCGACCTGCTGAAGGAAAAGAAAATCTATTAACACAATCACGCAACAACTGTTGTAGCACTGCGTCCCGAGAACTTCACTTCGACCTGCTGAAGGAAAAGAAAATCTATTAACACAATCACACAACTACTGTTGTAGCACTGCGTCCCGAGAACTTCACTTCGACCTGCTGAAGGAAAAGAAAATCTATTAACACAATCACGCAACGACTGTTGTAGCACTGCGTCCCGAGAACTTCACTTCGACCTGCTGAAGAAAAAGAAAATCTATTAACACAATCACGCAACTACTGTTGTAGCACTGCGTCCCGAGAACTTCACTTCGAACTGCTGAAGGAAAAGAAAATCTATTAACACAATCACGCAACTACTGTTGTAGCACTGCGTCCCGAGAACTTCACTTCGACCTGCTGAAGGAAAAGAAAATCTATTAACACAATCACACAACTACTGTTGTAGCACTGCGTCCCGAGAACTTCACTTCGACCTGCTGAAGGAAAAGAAAATCTATTAACACAATCACACAACTACTGTTGTAGCCGTGGAAAATACCGAGAACTGCCTCCGAGTCAATCACTGGCCTCAAACTGTCATCGGAACAGCAGTCTGCAGAGAACTGCCCTCACCCAAGCAGCGCCTAGAGCCGCGCTGCGCAGTGTCATCTGTAAGGAGCTAGACTTCCAACCATGGGGAAGAGACAGGGCAGGAGGGCGCGCAGCTGCCCTCAAAGAGAGCCCTGCCCCTTCAGGAGACTGAGGAGGGACAATCACCCCCACACCCAAATTATGCCCAGGGCCCCCCAGGGTGCCCTTGAGACCATCTTGCGGGAACTGGAGATGATGTCTTCTGTGATTAAAGTCATAAGAGATGTGGCCCTAGCCCTGCAGACTGTGTACTCTGTTGGCAGGCATCTCTTTGAAATGTACAGATGGGGGCAGCAATGAGCTTCAGAGGGTCTGCTGGTCGGCAACACAGAACAGATCACACCCACCTTCTTGCCGCGACTGAGGCCCTACATTTCTGTGATTAAAGCCCTAGCAGGTGGGGTGCAAGCACTCTCATGACACTGTACAGAGTCACAGGCTCTGCTTGCTGGAAACTTTGTGAAATATACAGATCGTGGCCACAATAAACTTCAGTGGTGTCTGCTGGCTGGCTATAAAGTGCGCCCCGTACAGCGGCACTGGCCTTTGACAAACTACTTTTAAGCACTTCAATGTTAACTTTCATCTCGGGGATGGGTCAAGGTGAATGAATTCCAGCGGAGCACGTCTACTTATGAATACCGAACAGAATGTAATTTTGACACTGAATTGTATTTTGCGCCGGTCCTGAATATCTCAAAGAAAGTGTGTGCGACTTATTTAACTGTCTTTGAATAAAAGCGAGATTCACTGAAAAATTGTCATTTTTTTCCCACGAGACTTGAAATGTTGCCTTCAATTTTTACAGGTCGCATACTGCAATGTGGAGAAAGAAGCCGTTCCTGGGCTCATTTGCATACCCATAATGCCATGGTGTGAAACTGCTACTTTGGGCTGGGTTATTCTGTTAAATTGTGCTCCTGCTCGTGCAGTGATATGTTTGTACGTTGGAAGCACAGAGTCCATGAACAGTGGGCCTTTCTCTGCAAAGTCACCCTTGGTGTAAAATATTTCCACATGAGACCTTTATATAACGCGTCTAAAATTGAAAACTTTTAGTAGGCCAGCATTACATTATAGCGTCTGGAGTTTCCTCTCGCAGGTGTCCAGGGACAACACTGCGCGACTCGAGGCTGCCGCAGCATCTGAGGGGGGCTCCATCAGAGCAACAGCGAAGGGCGCCGGCCGATACGATAGAGGGAGCTCAGTCTCCGGCTACACTACAATCACAAGCCGCCAGAGGGAGCTCCGATGCGATTAGCCCAGCAGTCAATAGATTCATCTAAGATTAATCTCACCATAAGTGAGGTTAAAATGGCAGGCCCTCATGTGACTGAGGAAGGTGCCTAGTGAGTCCCGAGAACTTCACTTCGACCCGCTGAAGGAAAAGAAAATCTATTAACACAATCACGCAACTACTGTTGTAGCACTGCGTCCCGAGAACTTCACTTCGACCTGCTGAAGGAAAAGAAAATCTATTAACACAATCACACAACTACTGTTGTAGCACTGCGTCCCGAGAACTTCACTTCGACCTGCTGAAGGAAAAGAAAATCTATTAACACAATCACACAACTACTGTTGTAGCACTGCGTCCCGAGAACTTCACTTCGACCTGCTGAAGGAAAAGAAAATCTATTAACACAATCACGCAACTACTGTTGTAGCACTGCGTCCCGAGAACTTCACTTCGACCTGCTGAAGGAAAAGAAAATCTATTAACACAATCACACAACTACTGTTGTAGCACTGCGTCCCAAGAACTTCACTTCGACCTGCTGAAGGAAAAGAAAATCTATTAACACAATCACACAACTACTGTTGTAGCCGTGGAAAATACCGAGAACTGCCTCCGAGTCAATCACTGGCCTCATACTGTCATCGGAACAGCAGTCTGCAGAGAACTGCCCTCACCCAAGCAGCGCCTAGAGCCGCGCTGCGCAGTGTCATCTGTAAGGAGCTAGACTTCCAACCATGGGGAAGAGACAGGGCAGGAGGGCGCGCAGCTGCCCTCAAAGAGAGCCCTGCCCCTTCAGGAGACTGAGGAGGGACAATCACCCCCACACCCAAATTATGCCCAGGGCCCCCCAGGGTGCCCTTGAGACCATCTTGCGGGAACTGGAGATGTTGTCTTCTGTGATTAAAGTCGTAAGAGATGTGGCGCGAGCCCTGCAGACTGTGTACTCTGTTGGCAGGCATCTCTTTGAAATGTACAGATGGGGGCAGCAATGAGCTTCAGAGGGTCTGCTGGTCGGCAACACAGAACAGATCACACCCACCTTCTTGCCGCGACGGAGGCCCTACATTTCTGTGATTAAAGCCCTAGCAGGTGGGGTGCAAGCACTCTCAGGACCCTGTACAGAGTCACAGGCTCTGCTTGCTGGAAACTTTGTGAAATATACAGATCGTGGCCACAATAAACTTCAGTGGTGTCTGCTGGCTGGCTATAAAGTGCGCCCCGTACAGCGGCACTGGCCTTTGACAAACTACTTTTAAGCACTTCAATGTTAACTTTCATCTCGGGGATGGGTCAAGGTGAATGAATTCCAGCGGAGCACGTCTACTTATGAAAACCGAACAGAATGTAATTTTGACACTGAATTGTATTTTGCGCCGGTCCTGAATATCTCAAAGAAAGTGTGCGCGACTTATTTAACTGTCTTTGAATAAACGCGAGATTCACTGAAAAATTGTCATTTTTTTCCCACGAGACTTGAAATGTTGCCTTCAATTTTTACAGGTCGCATACTGCAATGTGGAGAAAGAAGCCGTTCCTGGGCTCATTTGCATACCCATAATGCCATGGTGTGAAACTGCTACTTTGGGCTGGGTTATTCTGTTTAATTGTGCTCCTGCTCGTGCAGTGACATGTTTGTACGTTGGAAGCACAGAGTCCATGAACAGTGGGCCTTTCTCTGCAAAGTCACCCTTGGTGTAAAATATTTCCACATGAGACCTTTATATAACGCGTCAGAGTAAAAACTTTTAGTAGGCCAGCATTACATTATAGCGTCTGGAGTTTCCTCTCGCAGGTGTCCAGGGACAACACTGCGCGACTCGAGGCTGCCGCAGCATCTGAGGGGGGCTCCATCGGAGCAACAGCGAAGGGCGCTGGCCGATACGATAGAGGGAGCTCAGACTCCGGCTACACTACAATCACAAGCCGCCAGAGGGAGCTCCGATGCGATTAGCCCAGCAGTCAATAGATTCATCTAAGATTAATCTCACCATAAGTGAGGTTAAAATGGCAGGCCCTCATATGACTGAGCAAGGTGCCTAGTGAGTCCCGAGAACTTCACTTCGACCCGCTGAAGGAAAAGAAAATCTATTAACACAATCACGCAACAACTGTTGTAGCACTGCGTCCCGAGAACTTCACTTCGACCTGCTGAAGGAAAAGAAAATCTATTAACACAATCACGCAACAACTGTTGTAGCACTGCGTCCCGAGAACTTCACTTCGACCTGCTGAAGGAAAAGAAAATCTATTAACACAATCACGCAACTACTGTTGTAGCACTGCGTCCCGAGAACTTCACTTCGACCTGCTGAAGGAAAAGAAAATCTATTAACACAATCACACAACTACTGTTGTAGCACTGCGTCCCGAGAACTTCACTTCGACCTGCTGAAGGAAAAGAAAATCTATTAACACAATCACACAACTACTGTTGTACCCGTGGAAAATACCGAGAACTGCCTCCGAGTCAATCACTGGCCTCAAACTGTCATCGGAACAGCAGTCTGCAGAGAACTGCCCTCACCCAAGCAGCGCCTAGAGCCGCGCTGCGCAGTGTCATCTGTGAGGAGCTAGACTTCCAACCATGGGGAAGAGACAGGGCAGGAGGGCGCGCAGCTGCCCTCAAAGAGAGCCCTGCCCCTTCAGGAGACTGAGGAGGGACAATCACCCCCACACCCAAATTATGCCCAGGGCCCCCCAGGGTGCCCTTGAGACCATCTTGCGGGAACTGGAGATGTTGTCTTCTGTGATTAAAGTCGTAAGAGATGTGGCGCGAGCCCTGCAGACTGTGTACTCTGTTGGCAGGCATCTCTTTGAAATGTACAGATGGGGGCAGCAATGAGCTTCAGAGGGTCTGCTGGTCGGCAACACAGAACAGATCACACCCACCTTCTTGCCGCGACGGAGGCCCTACATTTCTGTGATTAAAGCCCTAGCAGGTGGGGTGCAAGCACTCTCATGACCCTGTACAGAGTCACAGGCTCTGCTTGCTGGAAACTTTGTGAAATATACAGATCGTGGCCACAATAAACTTCAGTGGTGTCTGCTGGCTGGCTATAAAGTGCGCCCCGTACAGCGGCACTGGCCTTTGACAAACTACTTTTAAGCACTTCAATGTTAACTTTCATCTCGGGGATGGGTCAAGGTGAATGAATTCCAGCGGAGCACGTCTACTTATGAAAACCGAACAGAAAGTAATTTTGACACTGAATTGTATTTTGCGCCGGTCCTGAATATCTCATAGAAAGTGTGCGCGACTTATTTAACTGTCTTTGAATAAACGCGAGATTCACTGAAAAATTGTCATTTTTTTCCCACGAGACTTGAAATGTTGCCTTCAATTTTTACAGGTCGCATACTGCAATGTGGAGAAAGAAGCCGTTCCTGGGCTCATTTGCATACCCATAATGCCATGGTGTGAAACTGCTACTTTGGGCTGGGTTATTCTGTTTAATTGTGCTCCTGCTCGTGCAGTGATATGTTTGTAAGTTGGAAGCACAGAGTCCATGAACAGTGGGCCTTTCTCTGCAAAGTCACCCTTGGTGTAAAATATTTCCACATGAGACCTTTATATAACGCGTCGGAGTGAAAACTTTTAGTAGGCCAGCATTACATTATAGCGTCTGGAGTTTCCTCTCGCAGGTGTCCAGGGACAACACTGCGCGACTCGAGGCTGCCGCAGCATCTGAGGGGGGCTCCATCAGAGCAACAGCGAAGGGCGCCGGCCGATACGATAGAGGGAGCTCAGTCTCCGGCTACACTACAATCACAAGCCGCCAGAGGGAGCTCCGATGCGATTAGCCCAGCAGTCAATAGATTCATCTAAGATTAATCTCACCATAAGTGAGGTTAAAATGGCAGGCCCTCATATGACTGAGGAAGGTGCCTAGTGAGTCCCGAGAACTTCACTTCGACCCGCTGAAGGAAAAGAAAATCTATTAACACAATCACGCAACTACTGTTGTAGCACTGCGTCCCGAGAACTTCACTTCGACCTGCTGAAGGAAAAGAAAATCTATTAACACAATCACGCAACAACTGTTGTAGCACTGCGTCCCGAGAACTTCACTTCGACCTGCTGAAGGAAAAGAAAATCTATTAACACAATCACACAACTACTGTTGTAGCACTGCGTCCCGAGAACTTCACTTCGACCTGCTGAAGGAAAAGAAAATCTATTAACACAATCACACAACTACTGTTGTAGCACTGCGTCCCGAGAACTTCACTTCAACCTGCTGAAGGAAAAGAAAATCTATTAACACAATCACACAACTACTGTTGTACCCGTGGAAAATACCGAGAACTGCCTCCGAGTCAATCACTGGCCTCAAACTGTCATCGGAACAGCAGTCTGCAGAGAACTGCCCTCACCCAAGCAGCGCCTAGAGCGGCGCTGCGCAGTGTCATCTGTGAGGAGCTAGACTTCCAACCATGGGGAAGAGACAGGGCAGGAGGGCGCGCAGCTGCCCTCAAAGAGAGCCCTGCCCCTTCAGGAGACTGAGGAGGGACAATCACCCCCACACCCAAATTATGCCCAGGGCCCCCCAGGGTGCCCTTGAGACCATCTTGCGGGAACTGGAGATGTTGTCTTCTGTGATTAAAGTCGTAAGAGATGTGGCGCGAGCCCTGCAGACTGTGTACTCTGTTGGCAGGCATCTCTTTGAAATGTACAGATGGGGGCAGCAATGAGCTTCAGAGGGTCTGCTGGTCGGCAACACAGAACAGATCACACCCACCTTCTTGCCGCGACGGAGGCCCTACATTTCTGTGATTAAAGCCCTAGCAGGTGGGGTGCAAGCACTCTCATGACCCTGTACAGAGTCACAGGCTCTGCTTGCTGGAAACTTTGTGAAATATACAGATCGTGGCCACAATAAACTTCAGTGGTGTCTGCTGGCTGGCTATAAAGTGCGCCCCGTACAGCGGCACTGGCCTTTGACAAACTACTTTTAAGCACTTCAATGTTAACTTTCATCTCGGGGATGGGTCAAGGTGAATGAATTCCAGCGGAGCACGTCTACTTATGAAAACCGAACAGAAAGTAATTTTGACACTGAATTGTATTTTGCGCCGGTCCTGAATATCTCATAGAAAGTGTGCGCGACTTATTTAACTGTCTTTGAATAAACGCGAGATTCACTGAAAAATTGTCATTTTTTTCCCACGAGACTTGAAATGTTGCCTTCAATTTTTACAGGTCGCATACTGCAATGTGGAGAAAGAAGCCGTTCCTGGGCTCATTTGCATACCCATAATGCCATCGTGTGAAACTGCTACTTTGGGCTGGGTTATTCTGTTTAATTGTGCTCCTGCTCGTGCAGTGATATGTTTGTAAGTTGGAAGCACAGAGTCCATGAACAGTGGGCCTTTCTCTGCAAAGTCACCCTTGGTGTAAAATATTTCCACATGAGACCTTTATATAACGCGTCGGAGTGAAAACTTTAAGTAGGCCAGCATTACATTATAGCGTCTGGAGTTTCCTCTCGCAGGTGTCCAGGGACAACACTGCGCGACTCGAGGCTGCCGCAGCATCTGAGGGGGGATCCATCGGAGCAACAGCGAAGGGCGCTGGCCGATACGATAGAGGGAGCTCAGACTCCGGCTACACTACAATCACAAGCCGCCAGAGGGAGCTCCGATGCGATTAGCCCAGCAGTCAATAGATTCATCTAAGATTAATCTCACCATAAGTGAGGTTAAAATGGCAGGCCCTCATATGACTGAGCAAGGAATCACAAGCCGCCAGAGGGAGCTCCGATGCGATTAGCCCAGCAGTCAATAGATTCATCTAAGATTAATCTCACCATAAGTGAGGTTAAAATGGCAGGTCCTCATATGACTGAGGAAGGTGCCTAGTGAGTCCCGAGAACTTCACTTCGACCCGCTGAAGGAAAAGAAAATCTATTAACACAATCACGCAACTACTGTTGTAGCACTGCGTCCCGAGAACTTCACTTCGACCTGCTGAAGGAAAAGAAAATCTATTAACACAACTACAACAACAGGGACAATCACCCCCACACCCAAATTATGCCCAGGGCCCCCCAGGGTGCCCTTGAGACCATCTTGCGGGAACTGGAGATGTTGTCTTCTGTGATTAAAGTCGTAAGAGATGTGGCGCGAGCCCTGCAGACTGTGTACTCTGTTGGCAGGCATCTCTTTGAAATGTACAGATGGGGGCAGCAATGAGCTTCAGAGGGTCTGCTGGTCGGCAACACAGAACAGATCACACCCACCTTCTTGCCGCGACGGAGGCCCTACATTTCTGTGATTAAAGCCCTAGCAGGTGGGGTGCAAGCACTCTCATGACCCTGTACAGAGTCACAGGCTCTGCTTGCTGGAAACTTTGTGAAATATACAGATCGTGGCCACAATAAACTTCAGTGGTGTCTGCTGGCTGGCTATAAAGTGCGCCCCGTACAGCGGCACTGGCCTTTGACAAACTACTTTTAAGCACTTCAATGTTAACTTTCATCTCGGGGATGGGTCAAGGTGAATGAATTCCAGCGGAGCACGTCTACTTATGAATACCGAACAGAATGTAATTTTGACACTGAATTGTATTTTGCGCCGGTCCTGAATATCTCAAAGAAAGTGTGTGCGACTTATTTAACTGTCTTTGAATAAACGCGAGATTCACTGAAAAATTGTCATTTTTTTCCCACGAGACTTGAAATGTTGCCTTCAATTTTTACAGGTCGCATACTGCAATGTGGAGAAAGAAGCCGTTCCTGGGCTCATTTGCATACCCATAATGCCATGGTGTGAAACTGCTACTTTGGGCTGGGTTATTCTGTTAAATTGTGCTCCTGCTCGTGCAGTGATATGTTTGTGCGTTGGAAGCACAGAGTCCATGAACAGTGGGCCTTTCTCTGCAAAGTCACCCTTGGTGTAAAATATTTCCACATGAGACCTTTATATAACGCGTCTAAAATTGAAAACTTTTAGTAGGCCAGCATTACATTATAGCGTCTGGAGTTTCCTCTCGCAGGTGTCCAGGGACAACACTGCGCGACTCGAGGCTGCCGCAGCATCTGAGGGGGGCTCCATCAGAGCAACAGCGAAGGGCGCCGGCCGATACGATAGAGGGAGCTCAGTCCCCGGCTACACTACAATCACAAGCCGCCAGAGGGAGCTCCGATGCGATTAGCCCAGCAGTCAATAGATTCATCTAAGATTAATCTCACCATAAGTGAGGTTAAAATGGCAGGCCCTCATATGACTGAGGAAGGTGCCTAGTGAGTCCCGAGAACTTCACTTCGACCCGCTGAAGGAAAAGAAAATCTATTAACACAATCACGCAACAACTGTTGTAGCACTGCGTCCCGAGAACTTCACTTCGACCTGCTGAAGGAAAAGAAAATCTATTAACACAATCACGCAACTACTGTTGTAGCACTGCGTCCCGAGAACTTCACTTCGACCTGCTGAAGGAAAAGAAAATCTATTAACACAATCACACAACTACTGTTGTAGCACTGCGTCGCGAGAACTTCACTTCGACCTGCTGAAGGAAAAGAAAATCTATTAACACAATCACACAACTACTGTTGTAGCACTGCGTCCCGAGAACTTCACTTCGACCTGCTGAAGGAAAAGAAAATCTATTAACACAATCACACAACTACTGTTGTAGCCGTGGAAAATACCGAGAACTGCCTCCGAGTCAATCACTGGCCTCATACTGTCATCGGAACAGCAGTCTGCAGAGAACTGCCCTCACCCAAGCAGCGCCTAGAGCCGCGCTGCGCAGTGTCATCTGTAAGGAGCTAGACTTCCAACCATGGGGAAGAGACAGGGCAGGAGGGCGCGCAGCTGCCCTCAAAGAGAGCCCTGCCCCTTCAGGAGACTGAGGAGGGACAATCACCCCCACACCCAAATTATGCCCAGGGCCCCCCAGGGTGCCCTTGAGACCATCTTGCGGGAACTGGAGATGTTGTCTTCTGTGATTAAAGTCGTAAGAGATGTGGCGCGAGCCCTGCAGACTGTGTACTCTGTTGGCAGGCATCTCTTTGAAATGTACAGATGGGGGCAGCAATGAGCTTCAGAGGGTCTGCTGGTCGGCAACACAGAACAGATCACACCCACCTTCTTGCCGCGACTGAGGCCCTACATTTCTGTGATTAAAGCCCTAGCAGGTGGGGTGCAAGCACTCTCAGGACCCTGTACAGAGTCACAGGCTCTGCTTGCTGGAAACTTTGTAAAATATACAGATCGTGGCCACAATAAACTTCAGTGGTGTCTGCTGGCTGGCTATAAAGTGCGCCCCGTACAGCGGCACTGGCCTTTGACAAACTACTTTTAAGCACTTCAATGTTAACTTTCATCTCGGGGATGGGTCAAGGTGAATGAATTCCAGCGGAGCACGTCTACTTATGAAAACCGAACAGAATGTAATTTTGACACTGAATTGTATTTTGCGCCGGTCCTGAATATCTCAAAGAAAGTGTCCGCGACTTATTTAACTGTCTTTGAATAAACGCGAGATTCACTGAAAAATTGTCATTTTTTTCCCACGAGACTTGAAATGTTGCCATCAATTTTTACAGGTCGCATACTGCAATGTGGAGAAAGAAGCCGTTCCTGGGCTCATTTGCATACCCATAATGCCATGGTGTGAAACTGCTACTTTGGGCTGGGTTATTCTGTTTAATTGTGCTCCTGCTCGTGCAGTGACATGTTTGTACGTTGGAAGCACAGAGTCCATGAACAGTGGGCCTTTCTCTGCAAAGTCACCCTTGGTGTAAAATATTTCCACATGAGACCTTTATATAACGCGTCGGAGTAAAAACTTTTAGTAGGCCAGCATTACATTATAGCGTCTGGAGTTTCCTCTCGCAGGTGTCCAGGGACAACACTGCGCGACTCGAGGCTGCCGCAGCATCTGAGGGGGGCTCCATCGGAGCAACAGCGAAGGGCGCTGGCCGATACGATAGAGGGAGCTCAGACTCCGGCTACACTACAATCACAAGCCGCCAGAGGGAGCTCCGATGCGATTAGCCCAGCAGTCAATAGATTCATCTAAGATTAATCTCACCATAAGTGAGGTTAAAATGGCAGGCCCTCATATGACTGAGCAAGGTGCCTAGTGAGTCCCGAGAACTTCACTTCGACCCGCTGAAGGAAAAGAAAATCTATTAACACAATCACGCAACAACTGTTGTAGCACTGCGTCCCGAGAACTTCACTTCGACCTGCTGAAGGAAAAGAAAATCTATTAACACAATCACGCAACTACTGTTGTAGCACTGCGTCCCGAGAACTTCACTTCGACCTGCTGAAGGAAAAGAAAATCTATTAACACAATCACACAACTACTGTTGTAGCACTGCGTCCCGAGAACTTCACTTCGACCTGCTGAAGGAAAAGAAAATCTATTAACACAATCACACAACTACTGTTGTAGCACTGCGTCCCGAGAACTTCACTTCGACCTGCTGAAGGAAAAGAAAATCTATTAACACAATCACACAACTACTGTTGTAGCCGTGGAAAATACCGAGAACTGCCTCCGAGTCAATCACTGGCCTCATACTGTCATCGGAACAGCAGTCTGCAGAGAACTGCCCTCACCCAAGCAGCGCCTAGAGCCGCGCTGCGCAGTGTCATCTGTAAGGAGCTAGACTTCCAACCATGGGGAAGAGACAGGGCAGGAGGGCGCGCAGCTGCCCTCAAAGAGAGCCCTGCCCCTTCAGGAGACTGAGGAGGGACAATCACCCCCACACCCAAATTATGCCCAGGGCCCCCCAGGGTGCCCTTGAGACCATCTTGCGGGAACTGGAGATGTTGTCTTCTGTGATTAAAGTCGTAAGAGATGTGGCGCGAGCCCTGCAGACTGTGTACTCTGTTGGCAGGCATCTCTTTGAAATGTACAGATGGGGGCAGCAATGAGCTTCAGAGGGTCTGCTGGTCGGCAACACAGAACAGATCACACCCACCTTCTTGCCGCGACTGAGGCCCTACATTTCTGTGATTAAAGCCCTAGCAGGTGGGGTGCAAGCACTCTCAGGACCCTGTACAGAGTCACAGGCTCTGCTTGCTGGAAACTTTGTGAAATATACAGATCGTGGCCACAATAAACTTCAGTGGTGTCTGCTGGCTGGCTATAAAGTGCGCCCCGTACAGCGGCACTGGCCTTTGACAAACTACTTTTAAGCACTTCAATGTTAACTTTCATCTCGGGGATGGGTCAAGGTGAATGAATTCCAGCGGAGCACGTCTACTTATGAAAACCGAACAGAATGTAATTTTGACACTGAATTGTATTTTGCGCCGGTCCTGAATATCTCAAAGAAAGTGTGCGCGACTTATTTAACTGTCTTTGAATAAACGCGAGATTCACTGAAAAATTGTCATTTTTTTCCCACGAGACTTGAAATGTTGCCTTCAATTTTTACAGGTCGCATACTGCAATGTGGAGAAAGAAGCCGTTCCTGGGCTCATTTGCATACCCATAATGCCATGGTGTGAAACTGCTACTTTGGGCTGGGTTATTCTGTTTAATTGTGCTCCTGCTCGTGCAGTGACATGTTTGTACGTTGGAAGCACAGAGTCCATGAACAGTGGGCCTTTCTCTGCAAAGTCACCCTTGGTGTAAAATATTTCCACATGAGACCTTTATATAACGCGTCGGAGTAAAAACTTTTAGTAGGCCAGCATTACATTATAGCGTCTGGAGTTTCCTCTCGCAGGTGTCCAGGGACAACACTGCGCGACTCGAGGCTGCCGCAGCATCTGAGGGGGGCTCCATCGGAGCAACAGCGAAGGGCGCTGGCCGATACGATAGAGGGAGCTCAGACTCCGGCTACACTACAATCACAAGCCGCCAGAGGGAGCTCCGATGCGATTAGCCCAGCAGTCAATAGATTCATCTAAGATTAATCTCACCATAAGTGAGGTTAAAATGGCAGGCCCTCATATGACTGAGCAAGGTGCCTAGTGAGTCCCGAGAACTTCACTTCGACCCGCTGAAGGAAAAGAAAATCTATTAACACAATCACGCAACAACTGTTGTAGCACTGCGTCCCGAGAACTTCACTTCGACCTGCTGAAGGAAAAGAAAATCTATTAACACAATCACGCAACAACTGTTGTAGCACTGCGTCCCGAGAACTTCACTTCGACCTGCTGAAGGAAAAGAAAATCTATTAACACAATCACACAACTACTGTTGTAGCACTGCGTCCCGAGAACTTCACTTCGACCTGCTGAAGGAAAAGAAAATCTATTAACACAATCACACAACTACTGTTGTACCCGTGGAAAATACCGAGAACTGCCTCCGAGTCAATCACTGGCCTCAAACTGTCATCGGAACAGCAGTCTGCAGAGAACTGCCCTCACCCAAGCAGCGCCTAGAGCGGCGCTGCGCAGTGTCATCTGTGAGGAGCTAGACTTCCAACCATGGGGAAGAGACAGGGCAGGAGGGCGCGCAGCTGCCCTCAAAGAGAGCCCTGCCCCTTCAGGAGACTGAGGAGGGACAATCACCCCCACACCCAAATTATGCCCAGGGCCCCCCAGGGTGCCCTTGAGACCATCTTGCGGGAACTGGAGATGTTGTCTTCTGTAATTAAAGTCGTAAGAGATGTGGCGCGAGCCCTGCAGACTGTGTACTCTGTTGGCAGGCATCTCTTTGAAATGTACAGATGGGGGCAGCAATGAGCTTCAGAGGGTCTGCTGGTCGGCAACACAGAACAGATCACACCCACCTTCTTGCCGCGACGGAGGCCCTACATTTCTGTGATTAAAGCCCTAGCAGGTGGGGTGCAAGCACTCTCATGACCCTGTACAGAGTCACAGGCTCTGCTTGCTGGAAACTTTGTGAAATATACAGATCGTGGCCACAATAAACTTCAGTGGTGTCTGCTGGCTGGCTATAAAGTGCGCCCCGTACAGCGGCACTGGCCTTTGACAAACTACTTTTAAGCACTTCAATGTTAACTTTCATCTCGGGGATGGGTCAAGGTGAATGAATTCCAGCGGAGCACGTCTACTTATGAAAACCGAACAGAAAGTAATTTTGACACTGAATTGTATTTTGCGCCGGTCCTGAATATCTCATAGAAAGTGTGCGCGACTTATTTAACTGTCTTTGAATAAACGCGAGATTCACTGAAAAATTGTCATTTTTTTCCCACGAGACTTGAAATGTTGCCTTCAATTTTTACAGGTCGCATACTGCAATGTGGAGAAAGAAGCCGTTCCTGGGCTCATTTGCATACCCATAATGCCATCGTGTGAAACTGCTACTTTGGGCTGGGTTATTCTGTTTAATTGTGCTCCTGCTCGTGCAGTGATATGTTTGTAAGTTGGAAGCACAGAGTCCATGAACAGTGGGCCTTTCTCTGCAAAGTCACCCTTGGTGTAAAATATTTCCACATGAGACCTTTATATAACGCGTCGGAGTGAAAACTTTTAGTAGGCCAGCATTACATTATAGCGTCTGGAGTTTCCTCTCGCAGGTGTCCAGGGACAACACTGCGCGACTCGAGGCTGCCGCAGCATCTGAGGGGGGCTCCATCGGAGCAACAGCGAAGGGCGCTGGCCGATACGATAGAGGGAGCTCAGACTCCGGCTACACTACAATCACAAGCCGCCAGAGGGAGCTCCGATGCGATTAGCCCAGCAGTCAATAGATTCATCTAAGATTAATCTCACCATAAGTGAGGTTAAAATGGCAGGCCCTCATATGACTGAGCAAGGTGCCTAGTGAGTCCCGAGAACTTCACTTCGACCCGCTGAAGGAAAAGAAAATCTATTAACACAATCACGCAACAACTGTTGTAGCACTGCGTCCCGAGAACTTCACTTCGACCTGCTGAAGGAAAAGAAAATCTATTAACACAATCACGCAACAACTGTTGTAGCACTGCGTCCCGAGAACTTCACTTCGACCTGCTGAAGGAAAAGAAAATCTATTAACACAATCACACAACTACTGTTGTAGCACTGCGTCCCGAGAACTTCACTTCGACCTGCTGAAGGAAAAGAAAATCTATTAACACAATCACACAACTACTGTTGTAGCACTGCGTCCCGAGAACTTCACTTCGACCTGCTGAAGGAAAAGAAAATCTATTAACACAATCACACAACTACTGTTGTAGCACTGCGTCCCGAGAACTTCACTTCGACCTGCTGAAGGAAAAGAAAATCTATTAACACAATCACACAACTACTGTTGTACCCGTGGAAAATACCGAGAACTGCCTCCGAGTCAATCACTGGCCTCAAACTGTCATCGGAACAGCAGTCTGCAGAGAACTGCCCTCACCCAAGCAGCGCCTAGAGCCGCGCTGCGCAGTGTCATCTGTGAGGAGCTAGACTTCCAACCATGGGGAAGAGACAGGGCAGGAGGGCGCGCAGCTGCCCTCAAAGAGAGCCCTGCCCCTTCAGGAGACTGAGGAGGGACAATCACCCCCACACCCAAATTATGCCCAGGGCCCCCCAGGGTGCCCTTGAGACCATCTTGCGGGAACTGGAGATGTTGTCTTCTGTGATTAAAGTCGTAAGAGATGTGGCGCGAGCCCTGCAGACTGTGTACTCTGTTGGCAGGCATCTCTTTGAAATGTACAGATGGGGGCAGCAATGAGCTTCAGAGGGTCTGCTGGTCGGCAACACAGAACAGATCACACCCACCTTCTTGCCGCGACGGAGGCCCTACATTTCTGTGATTAAAGCCCTAGCAGGTGGGGTGCAAGCACTCTCATGACCCTGTACAGAGTCACAGGCTCTGCTTGCTGGAAACTTTGTGAAATATACAGATCGTGGCCACAATAAACTTCAGTGGTGTCTGCTGGCTGGCTATAAAGTGCGCCCCGTACAGCGGCACTGGCCTTTGACAAACTACTTTTAAGCACTTCAATGTTAACTTTCATCTCGGGGATGGGTCAAGGTGAATGAATTCCAGCGGAGCACGTCTACTTATGAAAACCGAACAGAAAGTAATTTTGACACTGAATTGTATTTTGCGCCGGTCCTGAATATCTCATAGAAAGTGTGCGCGACTTATTTAACTGTCTTTGAATAAACGCGAGATTCACTGAAAAATTGTCATTTTTTTCCCACGAGACTTGAAATGTTGCCTTCAATTTTTACAGGTCGCATACTGCAATGTGGAGAAAGAAGCCGTTCCTGGGCTCATTTGCATACCCATAATGCCATCGTGTGAAACTGCTACTTTGGGCTGGGTTATTCTGTTTAATTGTGCTCCTGCTCGTGCAGTGATATGTTTGTAAGTTGGAAGCACAGAGTCCATGAACAGTGGGCCTTTCTCTGCAAAGTCACCCTTGGTGTAAAATATTTCCACATGAGACCTTTATATAACGCGTCGGAGTGAAAACTTTTAGTAGGCCAGCATTACATTATAGCGTCTGGAGTTTCCTCTCGCAGGTGTCCAGGGACAACACTGCGCGACTCGAGGCTGCCGCAGCATCTGAGGGGGGCTCCATCGGAGCAACAGCGAAGGGCGCTGGCCGATACGATAGAGGGAGCTCAGACTCCGGCTACACTACAATCACAAGCCGCCAGAGGGAGCTCCGATGCGATTAGCCCAGCAGTCAATAGATTCATCTAAGATTAATCTCACCATAAGTGAGGTTAAAATGGCAGGCCCTCATATGACTGAGCAAGGTGCCTAGTGAGTCCCGAGAACTTCACTTCGACCCGCTGAAGGAAAAGAAAATCTATTAACACAATCACGCAACAACTGTTGTAGCACTGCGTCCCGAGAACTTCACTTCGACCTGCTGAAGGAAAAGAAAATCTATTAACACAATCACGCAACAACTGTTGTAGCACTGCGTCCCGAGAACTTCACTTCGACCTGCTGAAGGAAAAGAAAATCTATTAACACAATCACACAACTACTGTTGTAGCACTGCGTCCCGAGAACTTCACTTCGACCTGCTGAAGGAAAAGAAAATCTATTAACACAATCACACAACTACTGTTGTAGCACTGCGTCCCGAGAACTTCACTTCGACCTGCTGAAGGAAAAGAAAATCTATTAACACAATCACACAACTACTGTTGTAGCACTGCGTCCCGAGAACTTCACTTCGACCTGCTGAAGGAAAAGAAAATCTATTAACACAATCACACAACTACTGTTGTACCCGTGGAAAATACCGAGAACTGCCTCCGAGTCAATCACTGGCCTCAAACTGTCATCGGAACAGCAGTCTGCAGAGAACTGCCCTCACCCAAGCAGCGCCTAGAGCCGCGCTGCGCAGTGTCATCTGTGAGGAGCTAGACTTCCAACCATGGGGAAGAGACAGGGCAGGAGGGCGCGCAGCTGCCCTCAAAGAGAGCCCTGCCCCTTCAGGAGACTGAGGAGGGACAATCACCCCCACACCCAAATTATGCCCAGGGCCCCCCAGGGTGCCCTTGAGACCATCTTGCGGGAACTGGAGATGTTGTCTTCTGTGATTAAAGTCGTAAGAGATGTGGCGCGAGCCCTGCAGACTGTGTACTCTGTTGGCAGGCATCTCTTTGAAATGTACAGATGGGGGCAGCAATGAGCTTCAGAGGGTCTGCTGGTCGGCAACACAGAACAGATCACACCCACCTTCTTGCCGCGACGGAGGCCCTACATTTCTGTGATTAAAGCCCTAGCAGGTGGGGTGCAAGCACTCTCATGACCCTGTACAGAGTCACAGGCTCTGCTTGCTGGAAACTTTGTGAAATATACAGATCGTGGCCACAATAAACTTCAGTGGTGTCTGCTGGCTGGCTATAAAGTGCGCCCCGTACAGCGGCACTGGCCTTTGACAAACTACTTTTAAGCACTTCAATGTTAACTTTCATCTCGGGGATGGGTCAAGGTGAATGAATTCCAGCGGAGCACGTCTACTTATGAAAACCGAACAGAAAGTAATTTTGACACTGAATTGTATTTTGCGCCGGTCCTGAATATCTCATAGAAAGTGTGCGCGACTTATTTAACTGTCTTTGAATAAACGCGAGATTCACTGAAAAATTGTCATTTTTTTCCCACGAGACTTGAAATGTTGCCTTCAATTTTTACAGGTCGCATACTGCAATGTGGAGAAAGAAGCCGTTCCTGGGCTCATTTGCATACCCATAATGCCATGGTGTGAAACTGCTACTTTGGGCTGGGTTATTCTGTTTAATTGTGCTCCTGCTCGTGCAGTGATATGTTTGTAAGTTGGAAGCACAGAGTCCATGAACAGTGGGCCTTTCTCTGCAAAGTCACCCTTGGTGTAAAATATTTCCACATGAGACCTTTATATAACGCGTCTAAAATTGAAAACTTTTAGTAGGCCAGCATTACATTATAGCGTCTGGAGTTTCCTCTCGCAGGTGTCCAGGGACAACACTGCGCGACTCGAGGCTGCCGCAGCATCTGAGGGGGGCTCCATCAGAGCAACAGCGAAGGGCGCCGGCCGATACGATAGAGGGAGCTCAGTCTCCGGCTACACTACAATCACAAGCCGCCAGAGGGAGCTCCGATGCGATTAGCCCAGCAGTCAATAGATTCATCTAAGATTAATCTCACCATAAGTGAGGTTAAAATGGCAGGCCCTCATATGACTGAGCAAGGTGCCTAGTGAGTCCCGAGAACTTCACTTCGACCCGCTGAAGGAAAAGAAAATCTATTAACACAATCACGCAACAACTGTTGTAGCACTGCGTCCCGAGAACTTCACTTCGACCTGCTGAAGGAAAAGAAAATCTATTAACACAATCACGCAACAACTGTTGTAGCACTGCGTCCCGAGAACTTCACTTCGACCTGCTGAAGGAAAAGAAAATCTATTAACACAATCACACAACTACTGTTGTAGCACTGCGTCCCGAGAACTTCACTTCGACCTGCTGAAGGAAAAGAAAATCTATTAACACAATCACACAACTACTGTTGTAGCACTGCGTCCCGAGAACTTCACTTCGACCTGCTGAAGGAAAAGAAAATCTATTAACACAATCACACAACTACTGTTGTAGCACTGCGTCCCGAGAACTTCACTTCGACCTGCTGAAGGAAAAGAAAATCTATTAACACAATCACACAACTACTGTTGTACCCGTGGAAAATACCGAGAACTGCCTCCGAGTCAATCACTGGCCTCAAACTGTCATCGGAACAGCAGTCTGCAGAGAACTGCCCTCACCCAAGCAGCGCCTAGAGCCGCGCTGCGCAGTGTCATCTGTGAGGAGCTAGACTTCCAACCATGGGGAAGAGACAGGGCAGGAGGGCGCGCAGCTGCCCTCAAAGAGAGCCCTGCCCCTTCAGGAGACTGAGGAGGGACAATCACCCCCACACCCAAATTATGCCCAGGGCCCCCCAGGGTGCCCTTGAGACCATCTTGCGGGAACTGGAGATGTTGTCTTCTGTGATTAAAGTCGTAAGAGATGTGGCGCGAGCCCTGCAGACTGTGTACTCTGTTGGCAGGCATCTCTTTGAAATGTACAGATGGGGGCAGCAATGAGCTTCAGAGGGTCTGCTGGTCGGCAACACAGAACAGATCACACCCACCTTCTTGCCGCGACGGAGGCCCTACATTTCTGTGATTAAAGCCCTAGCAGGTGGGGTGCAAGCACTCTCATGACCCTGTACAGAGTCACAGGCTCTGCTTGCTGGAAACTTTGTGAAATATACAGATCGTGGCCACAATAAACTTCAGTGGTGTCTGCTGGCTGGCTATAAAGTGCGCCCCATACAGCGGCACTGGCCTTTGACAAACTACTTTTAAGCACTTCAATGTTAACTTTCATCTCGGGGATGGGTCAAGGTGAATGAATTCCAGCGGAGCACGTCTACTTATGAAAACCGAACAGAAAGTAATTTTGACACTGAATTGTATTTTGCGCCGGTCCTGAATATCTCATAGAAAGTGTGCGCGACTTATTTAACTGTCTTTGAATAAACGCGAGATTCACTGAAAAATTGTCATTTTTTTCCCACGAGACTTGAAATGTTGCCTTCAATTTTTACAGGTCGCATACTGCAATGTGGAGAAAGAAGCCGTTCCTGGGCTCATTTGCATACCCATAATGCCATGGTGTGAAACTGCTACTTTGGGCTGGGTTATTCTGTTTAATTGTGCTCCTGCTCGTGCAGTGATATGTTTGTAAGTTGGAAGCACAGAGTCCATGAACAGTGGGCCTTTCTCTGCAAAGTCACCCTTGGTGTAAAATATTTCCACATGAGACCTTTATATAACGCGTCTAAAATTGAAAACTTTTAGTAGGCCAGCATTACATTATAGCGTCTGGAGTTTCCTCTCGCAGGTGTCCAGGGACAACACTGCGCGACTCGAGGCTGCCGCAGCATCTGAGGGGGGCTCCATCAGAGCAACAGCGAAGGGCGCCGGCCGATACGATAGAGGGAGCTCAGTCTCCGGCTACACTACAATCACAAGCCGCCAGAGGGAGCTCCGATGCGATTAGCCCAGCAGTCAATAGATTCATCTAAAATTAATCTCACCATAAGTGAGGTTAAAATGGCAGGCCCTCATATGACTGAGGAAGGTGCCTAGTGAGTCCCGAGAACTTCACTTCGACCCGCTGAAGGAAAAGAAAATCTATTAACACAATCACGCAACTACTGTTGTAGCACTGCGTCCCGAGAACTTCACTTCGACCTGCTGAAGGAAAAGAAAATCTATTAACACAACTACAACAACAGGGACAATCACCCCCACACCCAAATTATGCCCAGGGCCCCCCAGGGTGCCCTTGAGACCATCTTGCGGGAACTGGAGATGATGTCTTCTGTGATTAAAGTCATAAGAGATGTGGCACTAGCCCTGCAGACTGTGTACTCTGTTGGCAGGCATCTCTTTGAAATGTACAGATGGGGGCAGCAATGAGCTTCAGAGGGTCTGCTGGTCGGCAACACAGAACAGATCACACCCACCTTCTTGCCGCGACGGAGGCCCTACATTTCTGTGATTAAAGCCCTAGCAGGTGGGGTGCAAGCACTCTCATGACCCTGTACAGAGTCACAGGCTCTGCTTGCTGGAAACTTTGTGAAATATACAGATCGTGGCCACAATAAACTTCAGTGGTGTCTGCTGGCTGGCTATAAAGTGCGCCCCGTACAGCGGCACTGGCCTTTGACAAACTACTTTTAAGCACTTCAATGTTAACTTTCATCTCGGGGATGGGTCAAGGTGAATGAATTCCAGCGGAGCACGTCTATTTATGAATACCGAACAGAATGTAATTTTGACACTGAATTGTATTTTGCGCCGGTCCTGAATATCTCAAAGAAAGTGTGTGCGACTTATTTAACTGTCTTTGAATAAACGCGAGATTCACTGAAAAATTGTCATTTTTTTCCCACGAGACTTGAAATGTTGCCTTCAATTTTTACAGGTCGCATACTGCAATGTGGAGAAAGAAGCCGTTCCTGGGCTCATTTGCATACCCATAATGCCATGGTGTGAAACTGCTACTTTGGGCTGGGTTATTCTGTTAAATTGTGCTCCTGCTCGTGCAGTGATATGTTTGTACGTTGGAAGCACAGAGTCCATGAACAGTGGGCCTTTCTCTGCAAAGTCACCCTTGGTGTAAAATATTTCCACATGAGACCTTTATATAACGCGTCTAAAATTGAAAACTTTTAGTAGGCCAGCATTACATTATAGCGTCTGGAGTTTCCTCTCGCAGGTGTCCAGGGACAACACTGCGCGACTCGAGGCTGCCGCAGCATCTGAGGGGGGCTCCATCAGAGCAACAGCGAAGGGCGCCGGCCGATACGATAGAGGGAGCTCAGTCCCCGGCTACACTACAATCACAAGCCGCCAGAGGGAGCTCCGATGCGATTAGCCCAGCAGTCAATAGATTCATCTAAGATTAATCTCACCATAAGTGAGGTTAAAATGGCAGGCCCTCATATGACTGAGGAAGGTGCCTAGTGAGTCCCGAGAACTTCACTTCGACCCGCTGAAGGAAAAGAAAATCTATTAACACAATCACGCAACGCCTGTTGTAGCACTGCGTCCCGAGAACTTCACTTCGACCTGCTGAAGGAAAAGAAAATCTATTAACACAATCACGCAACTACTGTTGTAGCACTGCGTCCCGAGAACTTCACTTCGACCTGCTGAAGGAAAAGAAAATCTATTAACACAATCACACAACTACTGTTGTAGCACTGCGTCCCGAGAACTTCACTTCGACCTGCTGAAGGAAAAGAAAATCTATTAACACAATCACACAACTACTGTTGTACCCGTGGAAAATACCGAGAACTGCCTCCGAGTCAATCACTGGCCTCAAACTGTCATCGGAACAGCAGTCTGCAGAGAACTGCCCTCACCCAAGCAGCGCCTAGAGCGGCGCTGCGCAGTGTCATCTGTGAGGAGCTAGACTTCCAACCATGGGGAAGAGACAGGGCAGGAGGGCGCGCAGCTGCCCTCAAAGAGAGCCCTGCCCCTTCAGGAGACTGAGGAGGGACAATCACCCCCACACCCAAATTATGCCCAGGGCCCCCCAGGGTGCCCTTGAGACCATCTTGCGGGAACTGGAGATGTTGTCTTCTGTGATTAAAGTCGTAAGAGATGTGGCGCAAGCCCTGCAGACTGTGTACTCTGTTGGCAGGCATCTCTTTGAAATGTACAGATGGGGGCAGCAATGAGCTTCAGAGGGTCTGCTGGTCGGCAACACAGAACAGATCACACCCACCTTCTTGCCGCGACGGAGGCCCTACATTTCTGTGATTAAAGCCCTAGCAGGTGGGGTGCAAGCACTCTCATGACCCTGTACAGAGTCACAGGCTCTGCTTGCTGGAAACTTTGTGAAATATACAGATCGTGGCCACAATAAACTTCAGTGGTGTCTGCTGGCTGGCTATAAAGTGCGCCCCGTACAGCGGCACTGGCCTTTGACAAACTACTTTTAAGCACTTCAATGTTAACTTTCATCTCGGGGATGGGTCAAGGTGAATGAATTCCAGCGGAGCACGTCTACTTATGAATACCGAACAGAATGTAATTTTGACACTGAATTGTATTTTGCGCCGGTCCTGAATATCTCATAGAAAGTGTGCGCGACTTATTTAACTGTCTTTGAATAAACGCGAGATTCACTGAAAAATTGTCATTTTTTTCCCACGAGACTTGAAATGTTGCCTTCAATTTTTACAGGTCGCATACTGCAATGTGGAGAAAGAAGCCGTTCCTGGGCTCATTTGCATACCCATAATGCCATCGTGTGAAACTGCTACTTTGGGCTGGGTTATTCTGTTTAATTGTGCTCCTGCTCGTGCAGTGATATGTTTGTAAGTTGGAAGCACAGAGTCCATGAACAGTGGGCCTTTCTCTGCAAAGTCACCCTTGGTGTAAAATATTTCCACATGAGACCTTTATATAACGCGTCGGAGTGAAAACTTTTAGTAGGCCAGCATTACATTATAGCGTCTGGAGTTTCCTCTCGCAGGTGTCCAGGGACAACACTGCGCGACTCGAGGCTGCCGCAGCATCTGAGGGGGGCTCCATCGGAGCAACAGCGAAGGGCGCTGGCCGATACGATAGAGGGAGCTCAGACTCCGGCTACACTACAATCACAAGCCGCCAGAGGGAGCTCCGATGCGATTAGCCCAGCAGTCAATAGATTCATCTAAGATTAATCTCACCATAAGTGAGGTTAAAATGGCAGGCCCTCATATGACTGAGCAAGGTGCCTAGTGAGTCCCGAGAACTTCACTTCGACCCGCTGAAGGAAAAGAAAATCTATTAACACAATCACGCAACAACTGTTGTAGCACTGCGTCCCGAGAACTTCACTTCGACCTGCTGAAGGAAAAGAAAATCTATTAACACAATCACGCAACAACTGTTGTAGCACTGCGTCCCGAGAACTTCACTTCGACCTGCTGAAGGAAAAGAAAATCTATTAACACAATCACACAACTACTGTTGTAGCACTGCGTCCCGAGAACTTCACTTCGACCTGCTGAAGGAAAAGAAAATCTATTAACACAATCACACAACTACTGTTGTAGCACTGCGTCCCGAGAACTTCACTTCGACCTGCTGAAGGAAAAGAAAATCTATTAACACAATCACACAACTACTGTTGTACCCGTGGAAAATACCGAGAACTGCCTCCGAGTCAATCACTGGCCTCAAACTGTCATCGGAACAGCAGTCTGCAGAGAACTGCCCTCACCCAAGCAGCGCCTAGAGCCGCGCTGCGCAGTGTCATCTGTGAGGAGCTAGACTTCCAACCATGGGGAAGAGACAGGGCAGGAGGGCGCGCAGCTGCCCTCAAAGAGAGCCCTGCCCCTTCAGGAGACTGAGGAGGGACAATCACCCCCACACCCAAATTATGCCCAGGGCCCCCCAGGGTGCCCTTGAGACCATCTTGCGGGAACTGGAGATGTTGTCTTCTGTGATTAAAGTCGTAAGAGATGTGGCGCGAGCCCTGCAGACTGTGTACTCTGTTGGCAGGCATCTCTTTGAAATGTACAGATGGGGGCAGCAATGAGCTTCAGAGGGTCTGCTGGTCGGCAACACAGAACAGATCACACCCACCTTCTTGCCGCGACGGAGGCCCTACATTTCTGTGATTAAAGCCCTAGCAGGTGGGGTGCAAGCACTCTCATGACCCTGTACAGAGTCACAGGCTCTGCTTGCTGGAAACTTTGTGAAATATACAGATCGTGGCCACAATAAACTTCAGTGGTGTCTGCTGGCTGGCTATAAAGTGCGCCCCGTACAGCGGCACTGGCCTTTGACAAACTACTTTTAAGCACTTCAATGTTAACTTTCATCTCGGGGATGGGTCAAGGTGAATGAATTCCAGCGGAGCACGTCTACTTATGAAAACCGAACAGAAAGTAATTTTGACACTGAATTGTATTTTGCGCCGGTCCTGAATATCTCATAGAAAGTGTGCGCGACTTATTTAACTGTCTTTGAATAAACGCGAGATTCACTGAAAAATTGTCATTTTTTTCCCACGAGACTTGAAATGTTGCCTTCAATTTTTACAGGTCGCATACTGCAATGTGGAGAAAGAAGCCGTTCCTGGGCTCATTTGCATACCCATAATGCCATCGTGTGAAACTGCTACTTTGGGCTGGGTTATTCTGTTTAATTGTGCTCCTGCTCGTGCAGTGATATGTTTGTAAGTTGGAAGCACAGAGTCCATGAACAGTGGGCCTTTCTCTGCAAAGTCACCCTTGGTGTAAAATATTTCCACATGAGACCTTTATATAACGCGTCTAAAATTGAAAACTTTTAGTAGGCCAGCATTACATTATAGCGTCTGGAGTTTCCTCTCGCAGGTGTCCAGGGACAACACTGCGCGACTCGAGGCTGCCGCAGCATCTGAGGGGGGCTCCATCAGAGCAACAGCGAAGGGCGCCGGCCGATACGATAGAGGGAGCTCAGTCTCCGGCTACACTACAATCACAAGCCGCCAGAGGGAGCTCCGATGCGATTAGCCCAGCAGTCAATAGATTCATCTAAAATTAATCTCACCATAAGTGAGGTTAAAATGGCAGGCCCTCATATGACTGAGGAAGGTGCCTAGTGAGTCCCGAGAACTTCACTTCGACCCGCTGAAGGAAAAGAAAATCTATTAACACAATCACGCAACTACTGTTGTAGCACTGCGTCCCGAGAACTTCACTTCGACCTGCTGAAGGAAAAGAAAATCTATTAACACAACTACAACAACAGGGACAATCACCCCCACACCCAAATTATGCCCAGGGCCCCCCAGGGTGCCCTTGAGACCATCTTGCGGGAACTGGAGATGATGTCTTCTGTGATTAAAGTCATAAGAGATGTGGCACTAGCCCTGCAGACTGTGTACTCTGTTGGCAGGCATCTCTTTGAAATGTACAGATGGGGGCAGCAATGAGCTTCAGAGGGTCTGCTGGTCGGCAACACAGAACAGATCACACCCACCTTCTTGCCGCGACGGAGGCCCTACATTTCTGTGATTAAAGCCCTAGCAGGTGGGGTGCAAGCACTCTCATGACCCTGTACAGAGTCACAGGCTCTGCTTGCTGGAAACTTTGTGAAATATACAGATCGTGGCCACAATAAACTTCAGTGGTGTCTGCTGGCTGGCTATAAAGTGCGCCCCGTACAGCGGCACTGGCCTTTGACAAACTACTTTTAAGCACTTCAATGTTAACTTTCATCTCGGGGATGGGTCAAGGTGAATGAATTCCAGCGGAGCACGTCTACTTATGAATACCGAACAGAATGTAATTTTGACACTGAATTGTATTTTGCGCCGGTCCTGAATATCTCAAAGAAAGTGTGTGCGACTTATTTAACTGTCTTTGAATAAACGCGAGATTCACTGAAAAATTGTCATTTTTTTCCCACGAGACTTGAAATGTTGCCTTCAATTTTTACAGGTCGCATACTGCAATGTGGAGAAAGAAGCCGTTCCTGGGCTCATTTGCATACCCATAATGCCATGGTGTGAAACTGCTACTTTGGGCTGGGTTATTCTGTTAAATTGTGCTCCTGCTCGTGCAGTGATATGTTTGTACGTTGGAAGCACAGAGTCCATGAACAGTGGGCCTTTCTCTGCAAAGTCACCCTTGGTGTAAAATATTTCCACATGAGACCTTTATATAACGCGTCTAAAATTGAAAACTTTTAGTAGGCCAGCATTACATTATAGCGTCTGGAGTTTCCTCTCGCAGGTGTCCAGGGACAACACTGCGCGACTCGAGGCTGCCGCAGCATCTGAGGGGGGCTCCATCAGAGCAACAGCGAAGGGCGCCGGCCGATACGATAGAGGGAGCTCAGTCCCCGGCTACACTACAATCACAAGCCGCCAGAGGGAGCTCCGATGCGATTAGCCCAGCAGTCAATAGATTCATCTAAGATTAATCTCACCATAAGTGAGGTTAAAATGGCAGGCCCTCATATGACTGAGGAAGGTGCCTAGTGAGTCCCGAGAACTTCACTTCGACCCGCTGAAGGAAAAGAAAATCTATTAACACAATCACGCAACGACTGTTGTAGCACTGCGTCCCGAGAACTTCACTTCGACCTGCTGAAGGAAAAGAAAATCTATTAACACAATCACGCAACTACTGTTGTAGCACTGCGTCCCGAGAACTTCACTTCGACCTGCTGAAGGAAAAGAAAATCTATTAACACAATCACACAACTACTGTTGTAGCACTGCGTCCCGAGAACTTCACTTCGACCTGCTGAAGGAAAAGAAAATCTATTAACACAATCACACAACTACTGTTGTAGCACTGCGTCCCGAGAACTTCACTTCGACCTGCTGAAGGAAAAGAAAATCTATTAACACAATCACACAACTACTGTTGTAGCCGTGGAAAATACCGAGAACTGCCTCCGAGTCAATCACTGGCCTCATACTGTCATCGGAACAGCAGTCTGCAGAGAACTGCCCTCACCCAAGCAGCGCCTAGAGCCGCGCTGCGCAGTGTCATCTGTAAGGAGCTAGACTTCCAACTATGGGGAAGAGACAGGGCAGGAGGGCGCGCAGCTGCCCTCAAAGAGAGCCCTGCCCCTTCAGGAGACTGAGGAGGGACAATCACCCCCACACCCAAATTATGCCCAGGGCCCCCCAGGGTGCCCTTGAGACCATCTTGCGGGAACTGGAGATGTTGTCTTCTGTGATTAAAGTCGTAAGAGATGTGGCGCGAGCCCTGCAGACTGTGTACTCTGTTGGCAGGCATCTCTTTGAAATGTACAGATGGGGGCAGCAATGAGCTTCAGAGGGTCTGCTGGTCGGCAACACAGAACAGATCACACCCACCTTCTTGCCGCGACTGAGGCCCTACATTTCTGTGATTAAAGCCCTAGCAGGTGGGGTGCAAGCACTCTCAGGACCCTGTACAGAGTCACAGGCTCTGCTTGCTGGAAACTTTGTGAAATATACAGATCGTGGCCACAATAAACTTCAGTGGTGTCTGCTGGCTGGCTATAAAGTGCGCCCCGTACAGCGGCACTGGCCTTTGACAAACTACTTTTAAGCACTTCAATGTTAACTTTCATCTCGGGGATGGGTCAAGGTGAATGAATTCCAGCGGAGCACGTCTACTTATGAAAACCGAACAGAATGTAATTTTGACACTGAATTGTATTTTGCGCCGGTCCTGAATATCTCAAAGAAAGTGTGCGCGACTTATTTAACTGTCTTTGAATAAACGCGAGATTCACTGAAAAATAGTCATTTTTTTCCCACGAGACTTGAAATGTTGCCTTCAATTTTTACAGGTCGCATACTGCAATGTGGAGAAAGAAGCCGTTCCTGGGCTCATTTGCATACCCATAATGCCATGGTGTGAAACTGCTACTTTGGGCTGGGTTATTCTGTTTAATTGTGCTCCTGCTCGTGCAGTGACATGTTTGTACGTTGGAAGCACAGAGTCCATGAACAGTGGGCCTTTCTCTGCAAAGTCACCCTTGGTGTAAAATATTTCCACATGAGACCTTTATATAACGCGTCGGAGTGAAAACTTTTAGTAGGCCAGCATTACATTATAGCGTCTGGAGTTTCCTCTCGCAGGTGTCCAGGGACAACACTGCGCGACTCGAGGCTGCCGCAGCATCTGAGGGGGGCTCCATCGGAGCAACAGCGAAGGGCGCTGGCCGATACGATAGAGGGAGCTCAGACTCCGGCTACACTACAATCACAAGCCGCCAGAGGGAGCTCCGATGCGATTAGCCCAGCAGTCAATAGATTCATCTAAGATTAATCTCACCATAAGTGAGGTTAAAATGGCAGGCCCTCATATGACTGAGCAAGGTGCCTAGTGAGTCCCGAGAACTTCACTTCGACCCGCTGAAGGAAAAGAAAATCTATTAACACAATCACGCAACAACTGTTGTAGCACTGCGTCCCGAGAACTTCACTTCGACCTGCTGAAGGAAAAGAAAATCTATTAACACAATCACGCAACAACTGTTGTAGCACTGCGTCCCGAGAACTTCACTTCGACCTGCTGAAGGAAAAGAAAATCTATTAACACAATCACACAACTACTGTTGTAGCACTGCGTCCCGAGAACTTCACTTCAACCTGCTGAAGGAAAAGAAAATCTATTAACACAATCACACAACTACTGTTGTAGCACTGCGTCCCGAGAACTTCACTTCGACCTGCTGAAGGAAAAGAAAATCTATTAACACAATCACACAACTACTGTTGTACCCGTGGAAAATACCGAGAACTGCCTCCGAGTCAATCACTGGCCTCAAACTGTCATCGGAACAGCAGTCTGCAGAGAACTGCCCTCACCCAAGCAGCGCCTAGAGCCGCGCTGCGCAGTGTCATCTGTGAGGAGCTAGACTTCCAACCATGGGGAAGAGACAGGGCAGGAGGGCGCGCAGCTGCCCTCAAAGAGAGCCCTGCCCCTTCAGGAGACTGAGGAGGGACAATCACCCCCACACCCAAATTATGCCCAGGGCCCCCCAGGGTGCCCTTGAGACCATCTTGCGGGAACTGGAGATGTTGTCTTCTGTGATTAAAGTCGTAAGAGATGTGGCGCGAGCCCTGCAGACTGTGTACTCTGTTGGCAGGCATCTCTTTGAAATGTACAGATGGGGGCAGCAATGAGCTTCAGAGGGTCTGCTGGTCGGCAACACAGAACAGATCACACCCACCTTCTTGCCGCGACGGAGGCCCTACATTTCTGTGATTAAAGCCCTAGCAGGTGGGGTGCAAGCACTCTCATGACCCTGTACAGAGTCACAGGCTCTGCTTGCTGGAAACTTTGTGAAATATACAGATCGTGGCCACAATAAACTTCAGTGGTGTCTGCTGGCTGGCTATAAAGTGCGCCCCGTACAGCGGCACTGGCCTTTGACAAACTACTTTTAAGCACTTCAATGTTAACTTTCATCTCGGGGATGGGTCAAGGTGAATGAATTCCAGCGGAGCACGTCTACTTATGAAAACCGAACAGAAAGTAATTTTGACACTGAATTGTATTTTGCGCCGGTCCTGAATATCTCATAGAAAGTGTGCGCGACTTATTTAACTGTCTTTGAATAAACGCGAGATTCACTGAAAAATTGTCATTTTTTTCCCACGAGACTTGAAATGTTGCCTTCAATTTTTACAGGTCGCATACTGCAATGTGGAGAAAGAAGCCGTTCCTGGGCTCATTTGCATACCCATAATGCCATGGTGTGAAACTGCTACTTTGGGCTGGGTTATTCTGTTTAATTGTGCTCCTGCTCGTGCAGTGATATGTTTGTAAGTTGGAAGCACAGAGTCCATGAACAGTGGGCCTTTCTCTGCAAAGTCACCCTTGGTGTAAAATATTTCCACATGAGACCTTTATATAACGCGTCGGAGTGAAAACTTTTAGTAGGCAGCATTACATTATAGCGTCTGGAGTTTCCTCTCGCAGGTGTCCAGGGACAACACTGCGCGACTCGAGGCTGCCGCAGCATCTGAGGGGGGCTCCATCGGAGCAACAGCGAAGGGCGCTGGCCGATACGATAGAGGGAGCTCAGACTCCGGCTACACTACAATCACAAGCCGCCAGAGGGAGCTCCGATGCGATTAGCCCAGCAGTCAATAGATTCATCTAAGATTAATCTCACCATAAGTGAGGTTAAAATGGCAGGCCCTCATATGACTGAGCAAGGTGCCTAGTGAGTCCCGAGAACTTCACTTCGACCCGCTGAAGGAAAAGAAAATCTATTAACACAATCACGCAACAACTGTTGTAGCACTGCGTCCCGAGAACTTCACTTCGACCTGCTGAAGGAAAAGAAAATCTATTAACACAATCACGCAACAACTGTTGTAGCACTGCGTCCCGAGAACTTCACTTCGACCTGCTGAAGGAAAAGAAAATCTATTAACACAATCACACAACTACTGTTGTAGCACTGCGTCCCGAGAACTTCACTTCGACCTGCTGAAGGAAAAGAAAATCTATTAACACAATCACACAACTACTGTTGTACCCGTGGAAAATACCGAGAACTGCCTCCGAGTCAATCACTGGCCTCAAACTGTCATCGGAACAGCAGTCTGCAGAGAACTGCCCTCACCCAAGCAGCGCCTAGAGCGGCGCTGCGCAGTGTCATCTGTGAGGAGCTAGACTTCCAACCATGGGGAAGAGACAGGGCAGGAGGGCGCGCAGCTGCCCTCAAAGAGAGCCCTGCCCCTTCAGGAGACTGAGGAGGGACAATCACCCCCACACCCAAATTATGCCCAGGGCCCCCCAGGGTGCCCTTGAGACCATCTTGCGGGAACTGGAGATGTTGTCTTCTGTGATTAAAGTCGTAAGAGATGTGGCGCGAGCCCTGCAGACTGTGTACTCTGTTGGCAGGCATCTCTTTGAAATGTACAGATGGGGGCAGCAATGAGCTTCAGAGGGTCTGCTGGTCGGCAACACAGAACAGATCACACCCACCTTCTTGCCGCGACGGAGGCCCTACATTTCTGTGATTAAAGCCCTAGCAGGTGGGGTGCAAGCACTCTCATGACCCTGTACAGAGTCACAGGCTCTGCTTGCTGGAAACTTTGTGAAATATACAGATCGTGGCCACAATAAACTTCAGTGGTGTCTGCTGGCTGGCTATAAAGTGCGCCCCGTACAGCGGCACTGGCCTTTGACAAACTACTTTTAAGCACTTCAATGTTAACTTTCATCTCGGGGATGGGTCAAGGTGAATGAATTCCAGCGGAGCACGTCTACTTATGAAAACCGAACAGAAAGTAATTTTGACACTGAATTGTATTTTGCGCCGGTCCTGAATATCTCATAGAAAGTGTGCGCGACTTATTTAACTGTCTTTGAATAAACGCGAGATTCACTGAAAAATTGTCATTTTTTTCCCACGAGACTTGAAATGTTGCCTTCAATTTTTACAGGTCGCATACTGCAATGTGGAGAAAGAAGCCGTTCCTGGGCTCATTTGCATACCCATAATGCCATCGTGTGAAACTGCTACTTTGGGCTGGGTTATTCTGTTTAATTGTGCTCCTGCTCGTGCAGTGATATGTTTGTAAGTTGGAAGCACAGAGTCCATGAACAGTGGGCCTTTCTCTGCAAAGTCACCCTTGGTGTAAAATATTTCCACATGAGACCTTTATATAACGCGTCTAAAATTGAAAACTTTTAGTAGGCCAGCATTACATTATAGCGTCTGGAGTTTCCTCTCGCAGGTGTCCAGGGACAACACTGCGCGACTCGAGGCTGCCGCAGCATCTGAGGGGGGCTCCATCAGAGCAACAGCGAAGGGCGCCGGCCGATACGATAGAGGGAGCTCAGTCCCCGGCTACACTACAATCACAAGCCGCCAGAGGGAGCTCCGATGCGATTAGCCCAGCAGTCAATAGATTCATCTAAGATTAATCTCACCATAAGTGAGGTTAAAATGGCAGGCCCTCATATGACTGAGGAAGGTGCCTAGTGAGTCCCGAGAACTTCACTTCGACCCGCTGAAGGAAAAGAAAATCTATTAACACAATCACGCAACGACTGTTGTAGCACTGCGTCCCGAGAACTTCACTTCGACCTGCTGAAGGAAAAGAAAATCTATTAACACAATCACGCAACTACTGTTGTAGCACTGCGTCCCGAGAACTTCACTTCGACCTGCTGAAGGAAAAGAAAATCTATTAACACAATCACACAACTACTGTTGTAGCACTGCGTCCCGAGAACTTCACTTCGACCTGCTGAAGGAAAAGAAAATCTATTAACACAATCACACAACTACTGTTGTAGCACTGCGTCCCGAGAACTTCACTTCGACCTGCTGAAGGAAAAGAAAATCTATTAACACAATCACACAACTACTGTTGTAGCCGTGGAAAATACCGAGAACTGCCTCCGAGTCAATCACTGGCCTCATACTGTCATCGGAACAGCAGTCTGCAGAGAACTGCCCTCACCCAAGCAGCGCCTAGAGCCGCGCTGCGCAGTGTCATCTGTAAGGAGCTAGACTTCCAACTATGGGGAAGAGACAGGGCAGGAGGGCGCGCAGCTGCCCTCAAAGAGAGCCCTGCCCCTTCAGGAGACTGAGGAGGGACAATCACCCCCACACCCAAATTATGCCCAGGGCCCCCCAGGGTGCCCTTGAGACCATCTTGCGGGAACTGGAGATGTTGTCTTCTGTGATTAAAGTCGTAAGAGATGTGGCGCGAGCCCTGCAGACTGTGTACTCTGTTGGCAGGCATCTCTTTGAAATGTACAGATGGGGGCAGCAATGAGCTTCAGAGGGTCTGCTGGTCGGCAACACAGAACAGATCACACCCACCTTCTTGCCGCGACTGAGGCCCTACATTTCTGTGATTAAAGCCCTAGCAGGTGGGGTGCAAGCACTCTCAGGACCCTGTACAGAGTCACAGGCTCTGCTTGCTGGAAACTTTGTGAAATATACAGATCGTGGCCACAATAAACTTCAGTGGTGTCTGCTGGCTGGCTATAAAGTGCGCCCCGTACAGCGGCACTGGCCTTTGACAAACTACTTTTAAGCACTTCAATGTTAACTTTCATCTCGGGGATGGGTCAAGGTGAATGAATTCCAGCGGAGCACGTCTACTTATGAAAACCGAACAGAATGTAATTTTGACACTGAATTGTATTTTGCGCCGGTCCTGAATATCTCAAAGAAAGTGTGCGCGACTTATTTAACTGTCTTTGAATAAACGCGAGATTCACTGAAAAATAGTCATTTTTTTCCCACGAGACTTGAAATGTTGCCTTCAATTTTTACAGGTCGCATACTGCAATGTGGAGAAAGAAGCCGTTCCTGGGCTCATTTGCATACCCATAATGCCATGGTGTGAAACTGCTACTTTGGGCTGGGTTATTCTGTTTAATTGTGCTCCTGCTCGTGCAGTGACATGTTTGTACGTTGGAAGCACAGAGTCCATGAACAGTGGGCCTTTCTCTGCAAAGTCACCCTTGGTGTAAAATATTTCCACATGAGACCTTTATATAACGCGTCGGAGTGAAAACTTTTAGTAGGCCAGCATTACATTATAGCGTCTGGAGTTTCCTCTCGCAGGTGTCCAGGGACAACACTGCGCGACTCGAGGCTGCCGCAGCATCTGAGGGGGGCTCCATCGGAGCAACAGCGAAGGGCGCTGGCCGATACGATAGAGGGAGCTCAGACTCCGGCTACACTACAATCACAAGCCGCCAGAGGGAGCTCCGATGCGATTAGCCCAGCAGTCAATAGATTCATCTAAGATTAATCTCACCATAAGTGAGGTTAAAATGGCAGGCCCTCATATGACTGAGCAAGGTGCCTAGTGAGTCCCGAGAACTTCACTTCGACCCGCTGAAGGAAAAGAAAATCTATTAACACAATCACGCAACAACTGTTGTAGCACTGCGTCCCGAGAACTTCACTTCGACCTGCTGAAGGAAAAGAAAATCTATTAACACAATCACGCAACAACTGTTGTAGCACTGCGTCCCGAGAACTTCACTTCGACCTGCTGAAGGAAAAGAAAATCTATTAACACAATCACACAACTACTGTTGTAGCACTGCGTCCCGAGAACTTCACTTCAACCTGCTGAAGGAAAAGAAAATCTATTAACACAATCACACAACTACTGTTGTAGCACTGCGTCCCGAGAACTTCACTTCGACCTGCTGAAGGAAAAGAAAATCTATTAACACAATCACACAACTACTGTTGTACCCGTGGAAAATACCGAGAACTGCCTCCGAGTCAATCACTGGCCTCAAACTGTCATCGGAACAGCAGTCTGCAGAGAACTGCCCTCACCCAAGCAGCGCCTAGAGCCGCGCTGCGCAGTGTCATCTGTGAGGAGCTAGACTTCCAACCATGGGGAAGAGACAGGGCAGGAGGGCGCGCAGCTGCCCTCAAAGAGAGCCCTGCCCCTTCAGGAGACTGAGGAGGGACAATCACCCCCACACCCAAATTATGCCCAGGGCCCCCCAGGGTGCCCTTGAGACCATCTTGCGGGAACTGGAGATGTTGTCTTCTGTGATTAAAGTCGTAAGAGATGTGGCGCGAGCCCTGCAGACTGTGTACTCTGTTGGCAGGCATCTCTTTGAAATGTACAGATGGGGGCAGCAATGAGCTTCAGAGGGTCTGCTGGTCGGCAACACAGAACAGATCACACCCACCTTCTTGCCGCGACGGAGGCCCTACATTTCTGTGATTAAAGCCCTAGCAGGTGGGGTGCAAGCACTCTCATGACCCTGTACAGAGTCACAGGCTCTGCTTGCTGGAAACTTTGTGAAATATACAGATCGTGGCCACAATAAACTTCAGTGGTGTCTGCTGGCTGGCTATAAAGTGCGCCCCGTACAGCGGCACTGGCCTTTGACAAACTACTTTTAAGCACTTCAATGTTAACTTTCATCTCGGGGATGGGTCAAGGTGAATGAATTCCAGCGGAGCACGTCTACTTATGAAAACCGAACAGAAAGTAATTTTGACACTGAATTGTATTTTGCGCCGGTCCTGAATATCTCATAGAAAGTGTGCGCGACTTATTTAACTGTCTTTGAATAAACGCGAGATTCACTGAAAAATTGTCATTTTTTTCCCACGAGACTTGAAATGTTGCCTTCAATTTTTACAGGTCGCATACTGCAATGTGGAGAAAGAAGCCGTTCCTGGGCTCATTTGCATACCCATAATGCCATGGTGTGAAACTGCTACTTTGGGCTGGGTTATTCTGTTTAATTGTGCTCCTGCTCGTGCAGTGATATGTTTGTAAGTTGGAAGCACAGAGTCCATGAACAGTGGGCCTTTCTCTGCAAAGTCACCCTTGGTGTAAAATATTTCCACATGAGACCTTTATATAACGCGTCGGAGTGAAAACTTTTAGTAGGCAGCATTACATTATAGCGTCTGGAGTTTCCTCTCGCAGGTGTCCAGGGACAACACTGCGCGACTCGAGGCTGCCGCAGCATCTGAGGGGGGCTCCATCGGAGCAACAGCGAAGGGCGCTGGCCGATACGATAGAGGGAGCTCAGACTCCGGCTACACTACAATCACAAGCCGCCAGAGGGAGCTCCGATGCGATTAGCCCAGCAGTCAATAGATTCATCTAAGATTAATCTCACCATAAGTGAGGTTAAAATGGCAGGCCCTCATATGACTGAGCAAGGTGCCTAGTGAGTCCCGAGAACTTCACTTCGACCCGCTGAAGGAAAAGAAAATCTATTAACACAATCACGCAACAACTGTTGTAGCACTGCGTCCCGAGAACTTCACTTCGACCTGCTGAAGGAAAAGAAAATCTATTAACACAATCACGCAACAACTGTTGTAGCACTGCGTCCCGAGAACTTCACTTCGACCTGCTGAAGGAAAAGAAAATCTATTAACACAATCACACAACTACTGTTGTAGCACTGCGTCCCGAGAACTTCACTTCGACCTGCTGAAGGAAAAGAAAATCTATTAACACAATCACACAACTACTGTTGTACCCGTGGAAAATACCGAGAACTGCCTCCGAGTCAATCACTGGCCTCAAACTGTCATCGGAACAGCAGTCTGCAGAGAACTGCCCTCACCCAAGCAGCGCCTAGAGCGGCGCTGCGCAGTGTCATCTGTGAGGAGCTAGACTTCCAACCATGGGGAAGAGACAGGGCAGGAGGGCGCGCAGCTGCCCTCAAAGAGAGCCCTGCCCCTTCAGGAGACTGAGGAGGGACAATCACCCCCACACCCAAATTATGCCCAGGGCCCCCCAGGGTGCCCTTGAGACCATCTTGCGGGAACTGGAGATGTTGTCTTCTGTGATTAAAGTCGTAAGAGATGTGGCGCGAGCCCTGCAGACTGTGTACTCTGTTGGCAGGCATCTCTTTGAAATGTACAGATGGGGGCAGCAATGAGCTTCAGAGGGTCTGCTGGTCGGCAACACAGAACAGATCACACCCACCTTCTTGCCGCGACGGAGGCCCTACATTTCTGTGATTAAAGCCCTAGCAGGTGGGGTGCAAGCACTCTCATGACCCTGTACAGAGTCACAGGCTCTGCTTGCTGGAAACTTTGTGAAATATACAGATCGTGGCCACAATAAACTTCAGTGGTGTCTGCTGGCTGGCTATAAAGTGCGCCCCGTACAGCGGCACTGGCCTTTGACAAACTACTTTTAAGCACTTCAATGTTAACTTTCATCTCGGGGATGGGTCAAGGTGAATGAATTCCAGCGGAGCACGTCTACTTATGAAAACCGAACAGAAAGTAATTTTGACACTGAATTGTATTTTGCGCCGGTCCTGAATATCTCATAGAAAGTGTGCGCGACTTATTTAACTGTCTTTGAATAAACGCGAGATTCACTGAAAAATTGTCATTTTTTTCCCACGAGACTTGAAATGTTGCCTTCAATTTTTACAGGTCGCATACTGCAATGTGGAGAAAGAAGCCGTTCCTGGGCTCATTTGCATACCCATAATGCCATCGTGTGAAACTGCTACTTTGGGCTGGGTTATTCTGTTTAATTGTGCTCCTGCTCGTGCAGTGATATGTTTGTAAGTTGGAAGCACAGAGTCCATGAACAGTGGGCCTTTCTCTGCAAAGTCACCCTTGGTGTAAAATATTTCCACATGAGACCTTTATATAACGCGTCGGAGTGAAAACTTTTAGTAGGCCAGCATTACATTATAGCGTCTGGAGTTTCCTCTCGCAGGTGTCCAGGGACAACACTGCGCGACTCGAGGCTGCCGCAGCATCTGAGGGGGGCTCCATCGGAGCAACAGCGAAGGGCGCTGGCCGATACGATAGAGGGAGCTCAGACTCCGGCTACACTACAATCACAAGCCGCCAGAGGGAGCTCCGATGCGATTAGCCCAGCAGTCAATAGATTCATCTAAGATTAATCTCACCATAAGTGAGGTTAAAATGGCAGGCCCTCATATGACTGAGCAAGGTGCCTAGTGAGTCCCGAGAACTTCACTTCGACCCGCTGAAGGAAAAGAAAATCTATTAACACAATCACGCAACAACTGTTGTAGCACTGCGTCCCGAGAACTTCACTTCGACCTGCTGAAGGAAAAGAAAATCTATTAACACAATCACGCAACAACTGTTGTAGCACTGCGTCCCGAGAACTTCACTTCGACCTGCTGAAGGAAAAGAAAATCTATTAACACAATCACGCAACTACTGTTGTAGCACTGCGTCCCGAGAACTTCACTTCGACCTGCTGAAGGAAAAGAAAATCTATTAACACAATCACACAACTACTGTTGTAGCACTGCGTCCCGAGAACTTCACTTCGACCTGCTGAAGGAAAAGAAAATCTATTAACACAATCACACAACTACTGTTGTACCCATGGAAAATACCGAGAACTGCCTCCGAGTCAATCACTGGCCTCAAACTGTCATCGGAACAGCAGTCTGCAGAGAACTACCCTCACCCAAGCAGCGCCTAGAGCCGCGCTGCGCAGTGTCATCTGTGAGGAGCTAGACTTCCAACCATGGGGAAGAGACAGGGCAGGAGGGCGCGCAGCTGCCCTCAAAGAGAGCCCTGCCCCTTCAGGAGACTGAGGAGGGACAATCACCCCCACACCCAAATTATGCCCAGGGCCCCCCAGGGTGCCCTTGAGACCATCTTGCGGGAACTGGAGATGTTGTCTTCTGTGATTAAAGTCGTAAGAGATGTGGCGCGAGCCCTGCAGACTGTGTACTCTGTTGGCAGGCATCTCTTTGAAATGTACAGATGGGGGCAGCAATGAGCTTCAGAGGGTCTGCTGGTCGGCAACACAGAACAGATCACACCCACCTTCTTGCCGCGACTGAGGCCCTACATTTCTGTGATTAAAGCCCTAGCAGGTGGGGTGCAAGCACTCTCATGACCCTGTACAGAGTCACAGGCTCTGCTTGCTGGAAACTTTGTGAAATATACAGATCGTGGCCACAATAAACTTCAGTGGTGTCTGCTGGCTGGCTATAAAGTGCGCCCCGTACAGCGGCACTGGCCTTTGACAAACTACTTTTAAGCACTTCAATGTTAACTTTCATCTCGGGGATGGGTCAAGGTGAATGAATTCCAGCGGAGCACGTCTACTTATGAAAACCGAACAGAAAGTAATTTTGACACTGAATTGTATTTTGCGCCGGTCCTGAATATCTCATAGAAAGTGTGCGCGACTTATTTAACTGTCTTTGAATAAACGCGAGATTCACTGAAAAATTGTCATTTTTTTCCCACGAGACTTGAAATGTTGCCTTCAATTTTTACAGGTCGCATACTGCAATGTGGAGAAAGAAGCCGTTCCTGGGCTCATTTGCATACCCATAATGCCATGGTGTGAAACTGCTACTTTGGGCTGGGTTATTCTGTTTAATTGTGCTCCTGCTCGTGCAGTGATATGTTTGTAAGTTGGAAGCACAGAGTCCATGAACAGTGGGCCTTTCTCTGCAAAGTCACCCTTGGTGTAAAATATTTCCACATGAGACCTTTATATAACGCTTCGGAGTGAAAACTTTTAGTAGGCCAGCATTACATTATAGCGTCTGGAGTTTCCTCTCGCAGGTGTCCAGGGACAACACTGCGCGACTCGAGGCTGCCGCAGCATCTGAGGGGGGCTCCATCAGAGCAACAGCGAAGGGCGCCGGCCGATACGATAGAGGGAGCTCAGTCTCCGGCTACACTACAATCACAAGCCGCCAGAGGGAGCTCCGATGCGATTAGCCCAGCAGTCAATAGATTCATCTAAAATTAATCTCACCATAAGTGAGGTTAAAATGGCAGGCCCTCATATGACTGAGGAAGGTGCCTAGTGAGTCCCGAGAACTTCACTTCGACCCGCTGAAGGAAAAGAAAATCTATTAACACAATCACGCAACTACTGTTGTAGCACTGCGTCCCGAGAACTTCACTTCGACCTGCTGAAGGAAAAGAAAATCTATTAACACAACTACAACAACAGGGACAATCACCCCCACACCCAAATTATGCCCAGGGCCCCCCAGGGTGCCCTTGAGACCATCTTGCGGGAACTGGAGATGATGTCTTCTGTGATTAAAGTCATAAGAGATGTGGCACTAGCCCTGCAGACTGTGTACTCAGCTACACTACAATCACAAGCCGCCAGAGGGAGCTCCGATGCGATTAGCCCAGCAGTCAATAGATTCATCTAAAATTAATCTCACCATAAGTGAGGTTAAAATGGCAGGCCCTCATATGACTGAGGAAGGTGCCTAGTGAGTCCCGAGAACTTCACTTCGACCCGCTGAAGGAAAAGAAAATCTATTAACACAATCACGCAACGACTGTTGTAGCACTGCGTCCCGAGAACTTCACTTCGACCTGCTGAAGGAAAAGAAAATCTATTAACACAATCACGCAACTACTGTTGTAGCACTGCGTCCCGAGAACTTCACTTCGACCTGCTGAAGGAAAAGAAAATCTATTAACACAATCACACAACTACTGTTGTAGCACTGCGTCCCGAGAACTTCACTTCGACCTGCTGAAGGAAAAGAAAATCTATTAACACAATCACACAACTACTGTTGTAGCACTGCGTCCCGAGAACTTCACTTCGACCTGCTGAAGGAAAAGAAAATCTATTAACACAATCACACAACTACTGTTGTAGCCGTGGAAAATACCGAGAACTGCCTCCGAGTCAATCACTGGCCTCATACTGTCATCGGAACAGCAGTCTGCAGAGAACTGCCCTCACCCAAGCAGCGCCTAGAGCCGCGCTGCGCAGTGTCATCTGTAAGGAGCTAGACTTCCAACCATGGGGAAGAGACAGGGCAGGAGGGCGCGCAGCTGCCCTCAAAGAGAGCCCTGCCCCTTCAGGAGACTGAGGAGGGACAATCACCCCCACACCCAAATTATGCCCAGGGCCCCCCAGGGTGCCCTTGAGACCATCTTGCGGGAACTGGAGATGTTGTCTTCTGTGATTAAAGTCGTAAGAGATGTGGCGCGAGCCCTGCAGACTGTGTACTCTGTTGGCAGGCATCTCTTTGAAATGTACAGATGGGGGCAGCAATGAGCTTCAGAGGGTCTGCTGGTCGGCAACACAGAACAGATCACACCCACCTTCTTGCCGCGACTGAGGCCCTACATTTCTGTGATTAAAGCCCTAGCAGGTGGGGTGCAAGCACTCTCAGGACCCTGTACAGAGTCACAGGCTCTGCTTGCTGGAAACTTTGTGAAATATACAGATCGTGGCCACAATAAACTTCAGTGGTGTCTGCTGGCTGGCTATAAAGTGCGCCCCGTACAGCGGCACTGGCCTTTGACAAACTACTTTTAAGCACTTCAATGTTAACTTTCATCTCGGGGATGGGTCAAGGTGAATGAATTCCAGCGGAGCACGTCTACTTATGAAAACCGAACAGAATGTAATTTTGACACTGAATTGTATTTTGCGCCGGTCCTGAATATCTCAAAGAAAGTGTGCGCGACTTATTTAACTGTCTTTGAATAAACGCGAGATTCACTGAAAAATAGTCATTTTTTTCCCACGAGACTTGAAATGTTGCCTTCAATTTTTACAGGTCGCATACTGCAATGTGGAGAAAGAAGCCGTTCCTGGGCTCATTTGCATACCCATAATGCCATGGTGTGAAACTGCTACTTTGGGCTGGGTTATTCTGTTTAATTGTGCTCCTGCTCGTGCAGTGACATGTTTGTACGTTGGAAGCACAGAGTCCATGAACAGTGGGCCTTTCTCTGCAAAGTCACCCTTGGTGTAAAATATTTCCACATGAGACCTTTATATAACGCGTCGGAGTGAAAACTTTTAGTAGGCCAGCATTACATTATAGCGTCTGGAGTTTCCTCTCGCAGGTGTCCAGGGACAACACTGCGCGACTCGAGGCTGCCGCAGCATCTGAGGGGGGCTCCATCGGAGCAACAGCGAAGGGCGCTGGCAGATACGATAGAGGGAGCTCAGACTCCGGCTACACTACAATCACAAGCCGCCAGAGGGAGCTCCGATGCGATTAGCCCAGCAGTCAATAGATTCATCTAAGATTAATCTCACCATAAGTGAGGTTAAAATGGCAGGCCCTCATATGACTGAGGAAGGTGCCTAGTGAGTCCCGAGAACTTCACTTCGACCCGCTGAAGGAAAAGAAAATCTATTAACACAATCACGCAACTACTGTTGTAGCACTGCGTCCCGAGAACTTCACTTCGACCTGCTGAAGGAAAAGAAAATCTATTAACACAACTACAACAACAGGGACAATCACCCCCACACCCAAATTATGCCCAGGGCCCCCCAGGGTGCCCTTGAGACCATCTTGCGGGAACTGGAGATGATGTCTTCTGTGATTAAAGTCATAAGAGATGTGGCACTAGCCCTGCAGACTGTGTACTCTGTTGGCAGGCATCTCTTTGAAATGTACAGATGGGGGCAGCAATGAGCTTCAGAGGGTCTGCTGGTCGGCAACACAGAACAGATCACACCCACCTTCTTGCCGCGACGGAGGCCCTACATTTCTGTGATTAAAGCCCTAGCAGGTGGGGTGCAAGCACTCTCATGACCCTGTACAGAGTCACAGGCTCTGCTTGCTGGAAACTTTGTGAAATATACAGATCGTGGCCACAATAAACTTCAGTGGTGTCTGCTGGCTGGCTATAAAGTGCGCCCCGTACAGCGGCACTGGCCTTTGACAAACTACTTTTAAGCACTTCAATGTTAACTTTCATCTCGGGGATGGGTCAAGGTGAATGAATTCCAGCGGAGCACGTCTACTTATGAATACCGAACAGAATGTAATTTTGACACTGAATTGTATTTTGCGCCGGTCCTGAATATCTCAAAGAAAGTGTGTGCGACTTATTTAACTGTCTTTGAATAAACGCGAGATTCACTGAAAAATTGTCATTTTTTTCCCACGAGACTTGAAATGTTGCCTTCAATTTTTACAGGTCGCATACTGCAATGTGGAGAAAGAAGCCGTTCCTGGGCTCATTTGCATACCCATAATGCCATGGTGTGAAACTGCTACTTTGGGCTGGGTTATTCTGTTTAATTGTGCTCCTGCTCGTGCAGTGATATGTTTGTACGTTGGAAGCACAGAGTCCATGAACAGTGGGCCTTTCTCTGCAAAGTCACCCTTGGTGTAAAATATTTCCACATGAGACCTTTATATAACGCGTCTAAAATTGAAAACTTTTAGTAGGCCAGCATTACATTATAGCGTCTGGAGTTTCCTCTCGCAGGTGTCCAGGGACAACACTGCGCGACTCGAGGCTGCCGCAGCATCTGAGGGGGGCTCCATCAGAGCAACAGCGAAGGGCGCCGGCCGATACGATAGAGGGAGCTCAGTCCCCGGCTACACTACAATCACAAGCCGCCAGAGGGAGCTCCGATGCGATTAGCCCAGCAGTCAATAGATTCATCTAAAATTAATCTCACCATAAGTGAGGTTAAAATGGCAGGCCCTCATATGACTGAGGAAGGTGCCTAGTGAGTCCCGAGAACTTCACTTCGACCCGCTGAAGGAAAAGAAAATCTATTAACACAATCACGCAACGACTGTTGTAGCACTGCGTCCCGAGAACTTCACTTCGACCTGCTGAAGGAAAAGAAAATCTATTAACACAATCACGCAACTACTGTTGTAGCACTGCGTCCCGAGAACTTCACTTCGACCTGCTGAAGGAAAAGAAAATCTATTAACACAATCACACAACTACTGTTGTAGCACTGCGTCCCGAGAACTTCACTTCGACCTGCTGAAGGAAAAGAAAATCTATTAACACAATCACACAACTACTGTTGTAGCCGTGGAAAATACCGAGAACTGCCTCCGAGTCAATCACTGGCCTCATACTGTCATCGGAACAGCAGTCTGCAGAGAACTGCCCTCACCCAAGCAGCGCCTAGAGCCGCGCTGCGCAGTGTCATCTGTAAGGAGCTAGACTTCCAACCATGGGGAAGAGACAGGGCAGGAGGGCGCGCAGCTGCCCTCAAAGAGAGCCCTGCCCCTTCAGGAGACTGAGGAGGGACAATCACCCCCACACCCAAATTATGCCCAGGGCCCCCCAGGGTGCCCTTGAGACCATCTTGCGGGAACTGGAGATGTTGTCTTCTGTGATTAAAGTCGTAAGAGATGTGGCGCGAGCCCTGCAGACTGTGTACTCTGTTGGCAGGCATCTCTTTGAAATGTACAGATGGGGGCAGCAATGAGCTTCAGAGGGTCTGCTGGTCGGCAACACAGAACAGATCACACCCACCTTCTTGCCGCGACTGAGGCCCTACATTTCTGTGATTAAAGCCCTAGCAGGTGGGGTGCAAGCACTCTCAGGACCCTGTACAGAGTCACAGGCTCTGCTTGCTGGAAACTTTGTGAAATATACAGATCGTGGCCACAATAAACTTCAGTGGTGTCTGCTGGCTGGCTATAAAGTGCGCCCCGTACAGCGGCACTGGCCTTTGACAAACTACTTTTAAGCACTTCAATGTTAACTTTCATCTCGGGGATGGGTCAAGGTGAATGAATTCCAGCGGAGCACGTCTACTTATGAAAACCGAACAGAATGTAATTTTGACACTGAATTGTATTTTGCGCCGGTCCTGAATATCTCAAAGAAAGTGTGCGCGACTTATTTAACTGTCTTTGAATAAACGCGAGATTCACTGAAAAATAGTCATTTTTTTCCCACGAGACTTGAAATGTTGCCTTCAATTTTTACAGGTCGCATACTGCAATGTGGAGAAAGAAGCCGTTCCTGGGCTCATTTGCATACCCATAATGCCATGGTGTGAAACTGCTACTTTGGGCTGGGTTATTCTGTTTAATTGTGCTCCTGCTCGTGCAGTGACATGTTTGTACGTTGGAAGCACAGAGTCCATGAACAGTGGGCCTTTCTCTGCAAAGTCACCCTTGGTGTAAAATATTTCCACATGAGACCTTTATATAACGCGTCGGAGTGAAAACTTTTAGTAGGCCAGCATTACATTATAGCGTCTGGAGTTTCCTCTCGCAGGTGTCCAGGGACAACACTGCGCGACTCGAGGCTGCCGCAGCATCTGAGGGGGGCTCCATCGGAGCAACAGCGAAGGGCGCTGGCCGATACGATAGAGGGAGCTCAGACTCCGGCTACACTACAATCACAAGCCGCCAGAGGGAGCTCCGATGCGATTAGCCCAGCAGTCAATAGATTCATCTAAGATTAATCTCACCATAAGTGAGGTTAAAATGGCAGGCCCTCATATGACTGAGCAAGGTGCCTAGTGAGTCCCGAGAACTTCACTTCGACCCGCTGAAGGAAAAGAAAATCTATTAACACAATCACGCAACAACTGTTGTAGCACTGCGTCCCGAGAACTTCACTTCGACCTGCTGAAGGAAAAGAAAATCTATTAACACAATCACGCAACAACTGTTGTAGCACTGCGTCCCGAGAACTTCACTTCGACCTGCTGAAGGAAAAGAAAATCTATTAACACAATCACACAACTACTGTTGTAGCACTGCGTCCCGAGAACTTCACTTCGACCTGCTGAAGGAAAAGAAAATCTATTAACACAATCACACAACTACTGTTGTACCCGTGGAAAATACCGAGAACTGCCTCCGAGTCAATCACTGGCCTCAAACTGTCATCGGAACAGCAGTCTGCAGAGAACTGCCCTCACCCAAGCAGCGCCTAGAGCGGCGCTGCGCAGTGTCATCTGTGAGGAGCTAGACTTCCAACCATGGGGAAGAGACAGGGCAGGAGGGCGCGCAGCTGCCCTCAAAGAGAGCCCTGCCCCTTCAGGAGACTGAGGAGGGACAATCACCCCCACACCCAAATTATGCCCAGGGCCCCCCAGGGTGCCCTTGAGACCATCTTGCGGGAACTGGAGATGTTGTCTTCTGTGATTAAAGTCGTAAGAGATGTGGCGCGAGCCCTGCAGACTGTGTACTCTGTTGGCAGGCATCTCTTTGAAATGTACAGATGGGGGCAGCAATGAGCTTCAGAGGGTCTGCTGGTCGGCAACACAGAACAGATCACACCCACCTTCTTGCCGCGACGGAGGCCCTACATTTCTGTGATTAAAGCCCTAGCAGGTGGGGTGCAAGCACTCTCATGACCCTGTACAGAGTCACAGGCTCTGCTTGCTGGAAACTTTGTGAAATATACAGATCGTGGCCACAATAAACTTCAGTGGTGTCTGCTGGCTGGCTATAAAGTGCGCCCCGTACAGCGGCACTGGCCTTTGACAAACTACTTTTAAGCACTTCAATGTTAACTTTCATCTCGGGGATGGGTCAAGGTGAATGAATTCCAGCGGAGCACGTCTACTTATGAAAACCGAACAGAAAGTAATTTTGACACTGAATTGTATTTTGCGCCGGTCCTGAATATCTCATAGAAAGTGTGCGCGACTTATTTAACTGTCTTTGAATAAACGCGAGATTCACTGAAAAATTGTCATTTTTTTCCCACGAGACTTGAAATGTTGCCTTCAATTTTTACAGGTCGCATACTGCAATGTGGAGAAAGAAGCCGTTCCTGGGCTCATTTGCATACCCATAATGCCATCGTGTGAAACTGCTACTTTGGGCTGGGTTATTCTGTTTAATTGTGCTCCTGCTCGTGCAGTGATATGTTTGTAAGTTGGAAGCACAGAGTCCATGAACAGTGGGCCTTTCTCTGCAAAGTCACCCTTGGTGTAAAATATTTCCACATGAGACCTTTATATAACGCGTCGGAGTGAAAACTTTTAGTAGGCCAGCATTACATTATAGCGTCTGGAGTTTCCTCTCGCAGGTGTCCAGGGACAACACTGCGCGACTCGAGGCTGCCGCAGCATCTGAGGGGGGCTCCATCGGAGCAACAGCGAAGGGCGCTGGCCGATACGATAGAGGGAGCTCAGACTCCGGCTACACTACAATCACAAGCCGCCAGAGGGAGCTCCGATGCGATTAGCCCAGCAGTCAATAGATTCATCTAAGATTAATCTCACCATAAGTGAGGTTAAAATGGCAGGCCCTCATATGACTGAGCAAGGTGCCTAGTGAGTCCCGAGAACTTCACTTCGACCCGCTGAAGGAAAAGAAAATCTATTAACACAATCACGCAACAACTGTTGTAGCACTGCGTCCCGAGAACTTCACTTCGACCTGCTGAAGGAAAAGAAAATCTATTAACACAATCACGCAACAACTGTTGTAGCACTGCGTCCCGAGAACTTCACTTCGACCTGCTGAAGGAAAAGAAAATCTATTAACACAATCACACAACTACTGTTGTAGCACTGCGTCCCGAGAACTTCACTTCGACCTGCTGAAGGAAAAGAAAATCTATTAACACAATCACACAACTACTGTTGTAGCACTGCGTCCCGAGAACTTCACTTCGACCTGCTGAAGGAAAAGAAAATCTATTAACACAATCACACAACTACTGTTGTACCCGTGGAAAATACCGAGAACTGCCTCCGAGTCAATCACTGGCCTCAAACTGTCATCGGAACAGCAGTCTGCAGAGAACTGCCCTCACCCAAGCAGCGCCTAGAGCCGCGCTGCGCAGTGTCATCTGTGAGGAGCTAGACTTCCAACCATGGGGAAGAGACAGGGCAGGAGGGCGCGCAGCTGCCCTCAAAGAGAGCCCTGCCCCTTCAGGAGACTGAGGAGGGACAATCACCCCCACACCCAAATTATGCCCAGGGCCCCCCAGGGTGCCCTTGAGACCATCTTGCGGGAACTGGAGATGTTGTCTTCTGTGATTAAAGTCGTAAGAGATGTGGCGCGAGCCCTGCAGACTGTGTACTCTGTTGGCAGGCATCTCTTTGAAATGTACAGATGGGGGCAGCAATGAGCTTCAGAGGGTCTGCTGGTCGGCAACACAGAACAGATCACACCCACCTTCTTGCCGCGACTGAGGCCCTACATTTCTGTGATTAAAGCCCTAGCAGGTGGGGTGCAAGCACTCTCATGACCCTGTACAGAGTCACAGGCTCTGCTTGCTGGAAACTTTGTGAAATATACAGATCGTGGCCACAATAAACTTCAGTGGTGTCTGCTGGCTGGCTATAAAGTGCGCCCCGTACAGCGGCACTGGCCTTTGACAAACTACTTTTAAGCACTTCAATGTTAACTTTCATCTCGGGGATGGGTCAAGGTGAATGAATTCCAGCGGAGCACGTCTACTTATGAAAACCGAACAGAAAGTAATTTTGACACTGAATTGTATTTTGCGCCGGTCCTGAATATCTCATAGAAAGTGTGCGCGACTTATTTAACTGTCTTTGAATAAACGCGAGATTCACTGAAAAATTGTCATTTTTTTCCCACGAGACTTGAAATGTTGCCTTCAATTTTTACAGGTCGCATACTGCAATGTGGAGAAAGAAGCCGTTCCTGGGCTCATTTGCATACCCATAATGCCATGGTGTGAAACTGCTACTTTGGGCTGGGTTATTCTGTTTAATTGTGCTCCTGCTCGTGCAGTGATATGTTTGTAAGTTGGAAGCACAGAGTCCATGAACAGTGGGCCTTTCTCTGCAAAGTCACCCTTGGTGTAAAATATTTCCACATGAGACCTTTATATAACGCGTCGGAGTGAAAACTTTTAGTAGGCCAGCATTACATTATAGCGTCTGGAGTTTCCTCTCGCAGGTGTCCAGGGACAACACTGCGCGACTCGAGGCTGCTGCAGCATCTGAGGGGGGCTCCATCAGAGCAACAGCGAAGGGCGCCGGCCGATACGATAGAGGGAGCTCAGTCTCCGGCTACACTACAATCACAAGCCGCCAGAGGGAGCTCCGATGCGATTAGCCCAGCAGTCAATAGATTCATCTAAGATTAATCTCACCATAAGTGAGGTTAAAATGGCAGGCCCTCATATGACTGAGGAAGGTGCCTAGTGAGTCCCGAGAACTTCACTTCGACCCGCTGAAGGAAAAGAAAATCTATTAACACAATCACGCAACTACTGTTGTAGCACTGCGTCCCGAGAACTTCACTTCGACCTGCTGAAGGAAAAGAAAATCTATTAACACAACTACAACAACAGGGACAATCACCCCCACACCCAAATTATGCCCAGGGCCCCCCAGGGTGCCCTTGAGACCATCTTGCGGGAACTGGAGATGATGTCTTCTGTGATTAAAGTCGTAAGAGATGTGGCGCGAGCCCTGCAGACTGTGTACTCTGTTGGCAGGCATCTCTTTGAAATGTACAGATGGGGGCAGCAATGAGCTTCAGAGGGTCTGCTGGTCGGCAACACAGAACAGATCACACCCACCTTCTTGCCGCGACGGAGGCCCTACATTTCTGTGATTAAAGCCCTAGCAGGTGGGGTGCAAGCACTCTCATGACCCTGTACAGAGTCACAGGCTCTGCTTGCTGGAAACTTTGTGAAATATACAGATCGTGGCCACAATAAGCTTCAGTGGTGTCTGCTGGCTGGCTATAAAGTGCGCCCCGTACAGCGGCACTGGCCTTTGACAAACTACTTTTAAGCACTTCAATGTTAACTTTCATCTCGGGGATGGGTCAAGGTGAATGAATTCCAGCGGAGCACGTCTACTTATGAATACCGAACAGAATGTAATTTTGACACTGAATTGTATTTTGCGCCGGTCCTGAATATCTCAAAGAAAGTGTGTGCGACTTATTTAACTGTCTTTGAATAAACGCGAGATTCACTGAAAAATTGTCATTTTTTTCCCACGAGACTTGAAATGTTGCCTTCAATTTTTACAGGTCGCATACTGCAATGTGGAGAAAGAAGCCGTTCCTGGGCTCATTTGCATACCCATAATGCCATGGTGTGAAACTGCTACTTTGGGCTGGGTTATTCTGTTAAATTGTGCTCCTGCTCGTGCAGTGATATGTTTGTACGTTGGAAGCACAGAGTCCATGAACAGTGGGCCTTTCTCTGCAAAGTCACCCTTGGTGTAAAATATTTCCACATGAGACCTTTATATAACGCGTCTAAAATTGAAAACTTTTAGTAGGCCAGCATTACATTATAGCGTCTGGAGTTTCCTCTCGCAGGTGTCCAGGGACAACACTGCGCGACTCGAGGCTGCCGCAGCATCTGAGGGGGGCTCCATCAGAGCAACAGCGAAGGGCGCCGGCCGATACGATAGAGGGAGCTCAGTCTCCGGCTACACTACAATCACAAGCCGCCAGAGGGAGCTCCGATGCGATTAGCCCAGCAGTCAATAGATTCATCTAAAATTAATCTCACCATAAGTGAGGTTAAAATGGCAGGCCCTCATATGACTGAGGAAGGTGCCTAGTGAGTCCCGAGAACTTCACTTCGACCCGCTGAAGGAAAAGAAAATCTATTAACACAATCACGCAACGACTGTTGTAGCACTGCGTCCCGAGAACTTCACTTCGACCTGCTGAAGGAAAAGAAAATCTATTAACACAATCACACAACTACTGTTGTAGCACTGCGTCCCGAGAACTTCACTTCGACCTGCTGAAGGAAAAGAAAATCTATTAACACAATCACACAACTACTGTTGTAGCACTGCGTCCCGAGAACTTCACTTCGACCTGCTGAAGGAAAAGAAAATCTATTAACACAATCACACAACTACTGTTGTAGCCGTGGAAAATACCGAGAACTGCCTCCGAGTCAATCACTGGCCTCAAACTGTCATCGGAACAGCAGTCTGCAGAGAACTGCCCTCACCCAAGCAGCGCCTAGAGCCGCGCTGCGCAGTGTCATCTGTGAGGAGCTAGACTTCCAACCATGGGGAAGAGACAGGGCAGGAGGGCGCGCAGCTGCCCTCAAAGAGAGCCCTGCCCCTTCAGGAGACTGAGGAGGGACAATCACCCCCACACCCAAATTATGCCCAGGGCCCCCCAGGGTGCCCTTGAGACCATCTTGCGGGAACTGGAGATGTTGTCTTCTGTGATTAAAGTCGTAAGAGATGTGGCGCGAGCCCTGCAGACTGTGTACTCTGTTGGCAGGCATCTCTTTGAAATGTACAGATGGGGGCAGCAATGAGCTTCAGAGGGTCTGCTGGTCGGCAACACAGAACAGATCACACCCACCTTCTTGCCGCGACGGAGGCCCTACATTTCTGTGATTAAAGCCCTAGCAGGTGGGGTGCAAGCACTCTCATGACCCTGTACAGAGTCACAGGCTCTGCTTGCTGGAAACTTTGTGAAATATACAGATCGTGGCCACAATAAACTTCAGTGGTGTCTGCTGGCTGGCTATAAAGTGCGCCCCGTACAGCGGCACTGGCCTTTGACAAACTACTTTTAAGCACTTCAATGTTAACTTTCATCTCGGGGATGGGTCAAGGTGAATGAATTCCAGCGGAGCACGTCTACTTATGAAAACCGAACAGAAAGTAATTTTGACACTGAATTGTATTTTGCGCCGGTCCTGAATATCTCATAGAAAGTGTGCGCGACTTATTTAACTGTCTTTGAATAAACGCGAGATTCACTGAAAAATTGTCATTTTTTTCCCACGAGACTTGAAATGTTGCCTTCAATTTTTACAGGTCGCATACTGCAATGTGGAGAAAGAAGCCGTTCCTGGGCTCATTTGCATACCCATAATGCCATCGTGTGAAACTGCTACTTTGGGCTGGGTTATTCTGTTTAATTGTGCTCCTGCTCGTGCAGTGATATGTTTGTAAGTTGGAAGCACAGAGTCCATGAACAGTGGGCCTTTCTCTGCAAAGTCACCCTTGGTGTAAAATATTTCCACATGAGACCTTTATATAACGCGTCGGAGTGAAAACTTTTAGTAGGCCAGCATTACATTATAGCGTCTGGAGTTTCCTCTCGCAGGTGTCCAGGGACAACACTGCGCGACTCGAGGCTGCCGCAGCATCTGAGGGGGGCTCCATCAGAGCAACAGCGAAGGGCGCCGGCCGATACGATAGAGGGAGCTCAGTCTCCGGCTACACTACAATCACAAGCCGCCAGAGGGAGCTCCGATGCGATTAGCCCAGCAGTCAATAGATTCATCTAAGATTAATCTCACCATAAGTGAGGTTAAAATGGCAGGCCCTCATATGACTGAGGAAGGTGCCTAGTGAGTCCCGAGAACTTCACTTCGACCCGCTGAAGGAAAAGAAAATCTATTAACACAATCACGCAACTACTGTTGTAGCACTGCGTCCCGAGAACTTCACTTCGACCTGCTGAAGGAAAAGAAAATCTATTAACACAACTACAACAACAGGGACAATCACCCCCACACCCAAATTATGCCCAGGGCCCCCCAGGGTGCCCTTGAGACCATCTTGCGGGAACTGGAGATGATGTCTTCTGTGATTAAAGTCATAAGAGATGTGGCACTAGCCCTGCAGACTGTGTACTCTGTTGGCAGGCATCTCTTTGAAATGTACAGATGGGGGCAGCAATGAGCTTCAGAGGGTCTGCTGGTCGGCAACACAGAACAGATCACACCCACCTTCTTGCCGCGACGGAGGCCCTACATTTCTGTGATTAAAGCCCTAGCAGGTGGGGTGCAAGCACTCTCATGACCCTGTACAGAGTCACAGGCTCTGCTTGCTGGAAACTTTGTGAAATATACAGATCGTGGCCACAATAAACTTCAGTGGTGTCTGCTGGCTGGCTATAAAGTGCGCCCCGTACAGCGGCACTGGCCTTTGACAAACTACTTTTAAGCACTTCAATGTTAACTTTCATCTCGGGGATGGGTCAAGGTGAATGAATTCCAGCGGAGCACGTCTACTTATGAATACCGAACAGAATGTAATTTTGACACTGAATTGTATTTTGCGCCGGTCCTGAATATCTCAAAGAAAGTGTGTGCGACTTATTTAACTGTCTTTGAATAAACGCGAGATTCACTGAAAAATTGTCATTTTTTTCCCACGAGACTTGAAATGTTGCCTTCAATTTTTACAGGTCGCATACTGCAATGTGGAGAAAGAAGCCGTTCCTGGGCTCATTTGCATACCCATAATGCCATGGTGTGAAACTGCTACTTTGGGCTGGGTTATTCTGTTAAATTGTGCTCCTGCTCGTGCAGTGATATGTTTGTACGTTGGAAGCACAGAGTCCATGAACAGTGGGCCTTTCTCTGCAAAGTCACCCTTGGTGTAAAATATTTCCACATGAGACCTTTATATAACGCGTCTAAAATTGAAAACTTTTAGTAGGCCAGCATTACATTATAGCGTCTGGAGTTTCCTCTCGCAGGTGTCCAGGGACAACACTGCGCGACTCGAGGCTGCCGCAGCATCTGAGGGGGGCTCCATCAGAGCAACAGCGAAGGGCGCCGGCCGATACGATAGAGGGAGCTCAGTCCCCGGCTACACTACAATCACAAGCCGCCAGAGGGAGCTCCGATGCGATTAGCCCAGCAGTCAATAGATTCATCTAAGATTAATCTCACCATAAGTGAGGTTAAAATGGCAGGCCCTCATATGACTGAGGAAGGTGCCTAGTGAGTCCCGAGAACTTCACTTCGACCCGCTGAAGGAAAAGAAAATCAATTAACACAATCACGCAACGACTGTTGTAGCACTGCGTCCCGAGAACTTCTCTTCGACCTGCTGAAGGAAAAGAAAATCTATTAACACAATCACGCAACTACTGTTGTAGCACTGCGTCCCGAGAACTTCACTTCGACCTGCTGAAGGAAAAGAAAATCTATTAACACAATCACACAACTACTGTTGTAGCACTGCGTCCCGAGAACTTCACTTCGACCTGCTGAAGGAAAAGAAAATCTATTAACACAATCACACAACTACTGTTGTAGCACTGCGTCCCGAGAACTTCACTTCGACCTGCTGAAGGAAAAGAAAATCTATTAACACAATCACACAACTACTGTTGTAGCCGTGGAAAATACCGAGAACTGCCTCCGAGTCAATCACTGGCCTCAAACTGTCATCGGAACAGCAGTCTGCAGAGAACTGCCCTCACCCAAGCAGCGCCTAGAGCCGCGCTGCGCAGTGTCATCTGTGAGGAGCTAGACTTCCAACCATGGGGAAGAGACAGGGCAGGAGGGCGCGCAGCTGCCCTCAAAGAGAGCCCTGCCCCTTCAGGAGACTGAGGAGGGACAATCACCCCCACACCCAAATTATGCCCAGGGCCCCCCAGGGTGCCCTTGAGACCATCTTGCGGGAACTGGAGATGTTGTCTTCTGTGATTAAAGTCGTAAGAGATGTGGCGCGAGCCCTGCAGACTGTGTACTCTGTTGGCAGGCATCTCTTTGAAATGTACAGATGGGGGCAGCAATGAGCTTCAGAGGGTCTGCTGGTCGGCAACACAGAACAGATCACACCCACCTTCTTGCCGCGACGGAGGCCCTACATTTCTGTGATTAAAGCCCTAGCAGGTGGGGTGCAAGCACTCTCATGACCCTGTACAGAGTCACAGGCTCTGCTTGCTGGAAACTTTGTGAAATATACAGATCGTGGCCACAATAAACTTCAGTGGTGTCTGCTGGCTGGCTATAAAGTGCGCCCCGTACAGCGGCACTGGCCTTTGACAAACTACTTTTAAGCACTTCAATGTTAACTTTCATCTCGGGGATGGGTCAAGGTGAATGAATTCCAGCGGAGCACGTCTACTTATGAAAACCGAACAGAAAGTAATTTTGACACTGAATTGTATTTTGCGCCGGTCCTGAATATCTCATAGAAAGTGTGCGCGACTTATTTAACTGTCTTTGAATAAACGCGAGATTCACTGAAAAATTGTCATTTTTTTCCCACGAGACTTGAAATGTTGCCTTCAATTTTTACAGGTCGCATACTGCAATGTGGAGAAAGAAGCCGTTCCTGGGCTCATTTGCATACCCATAATGCCATGGTGTGAAACTGCTACTTTGGGCTGGGTTATTCTGTTTAATTGTGCTCCTGCTCGTGCAGTGATATGTTTGTAAGTTGGAAGCACAGAGTCCATGAACAGTGGGCCTTTCTCTGCAAAGTCACCCTTGGTGTAAAATATTTCCACATGAGACCTTTATATAACGCGTCGGAGTGAAAACTTTTGGTAGGCCAGCATTACATTATAGCGTCTGGAGTTTCCTCTCGCAGGTGTCCAGGGACAACACTGCGCGACTCGAGGCTGCCGCAGCATCTGAGGGGGGCTCCATCAGAGCAACAGCGAAGGGCGCCGGCCGATACGATAGAGGGAGCTCAGTCTCCGGCTACACTACAATCACAAGCCGCCAGAGGGAGCTCCGATGCGATTAGCCCAGCAGTCAATAGATTCATCTAAGATTAATCTCACCATAAGTGAGGTTAAAATGGCAGGCCCTCATATGACTGAGGAAGGTGCCTAGTGAGTCCCGAGAACTTCACTTCGACCCGCTGAAGGAAAAGAAAATCTATTAACACAATCACGCAACTACTGTTGTAGCACTGCGTCCCGAGAACTTCACTTCGACCTGCTGAAGGAAAAGAAAATCTATTAACACAACTACAACAACAGGGACAATCACCCCCACACCCAAATTATGCCCAGGGCCCCCCAGGGTGCCCTTGAGACCATCTTGCGGGAACTGGAGATGATGTCTTCTGTGATTAAAGTCATAAGAGATGTGGCACTAGCCCTGCAGACTGTGTACTCTGTTGGCAGGCATCTCTTTGAAATGTACAGATGGGGGCAGCAATGAGCTTCAGAGGGTCTGCTGGTCGGCAACACAGAACAGATCACACCCACCTTCTTGCCGCGACGGAGGCCCTACATTTCTGTGATTAAAGCCCTAGCAGGTGGGGTGCAAGCACTCTCATGACCCTGTACAGAGTCACAGGCTCTGCTTGCTGGAAACTTTGTGAAATATACAGATCGTGGCCACAATAAACTTCAGTGGTGTCTGCTGGCTGGCTATAAAGTGCGCCCCGTACAGCGGCACTGGCCTTTGACAAACTACTTTTAAGCACTTCAATGTTAACTTTCATCTCGGGGATGGGTCAAGGTGAATGAATTCCAGCGGAGCACGTCTACTTATGAATACCGAACAGAATGTAATTTTGACACTGAATTGTATTTTGCGCCGGTCCTGAATATCTCAAAGAAAGTGTGTGCGACTTATTTAACTGTCTTTGAATAAACGCGAGATTCACTGAAAAATTGTCATTTTTTTCCCACGAGACTTGAAATGTTGCCTTCAATTTTTACAGGTCGCATACTGCAATGTGGAGAAAGAAGCCGTTCCTGGGCTCATTTGCATACCCATAATGCCATGGTGTGAAACTGCTACTTTGGGCTGGGTTATTCTGTTAAATTGTGCTCCTGCTCGTGCAGTGATATGTTTGTACGTTGGAAGCACAGAGTCCATGAACAGTGGGCCTTTCTCTGCAAAGTCACCCTTGGTGTAAAATATTTCCACATGAGACCTTTATATAACGCGTCTAAAATTGAAAACTTTTAGTAGGCCAGCATTACATTATAGCGTCTGGAGTTTCCTCTCGCAGGTGTCCAGGGACAACACTGCGCGACTCGAGGCTGCCGCAGCATCTGAGGGGGGCTCCATCAGAGCAACAGCGAAGGGCGCCGGCCGATACGATAGAGGGAGCTCAGTCCCCGGCTACACTACAATCACAAGCCGCCAGAGGGAGCTCCGATGCGATTAGCCCAGCAGTCAATAGATTCATCTAAGATTAATCTCACCATAAGTGAGGTTAAAATGGCAGGCCCTCATATGACTGAGGAAGGTGCCTAGTGAGTCCCGAGAACTTCACTTCGACCCGCTGAAGGAAAAGAAAATCAATTAACACAATCACGCAACGACTGTTGTAGCACTGCGTCCCGAGAACTTCACTTCGACCTGCTGAAGGAAAAGAAAATCTATTAACACAATCACGCAACTACTGTTGTAGCACTGCGTCCCGAGAACTTCACTTCGACCTGCTGAAGGAAAAGAAAATCTATTAACACAATCACACAACTACTGTTGTAGCACTGCGTCCCGAGAACTTCACTTCGACCTGCTGAAGGAAAAGAAAATCTATTAACACAATCACACAACTACTGTTGTAGCACTGCGTCCCGAGAACTTCACTTCGACCTGCTGAAGGAAAAGAAAATCTATTAACACAATCACACAACTACTGTTGTACCCGTGGAAAATACCGAGAACTGCCTCCGAGTCAATCACTGGCCTCATACTGTCATCGGAACAGCAGTCTGCAGAGAACTGCCCTCACCCAAGCAGCGCCTAGAGCCGCGCTGCGCAGTGTCATCTGTAAGGAGCTAGACTTCCAACCATGGGGAAGAGACAGGGCAGGAGGGCGCGCAGCTGCCCTCAAAGAGAGCCCTGCCCCTTCAGGAGACTGAGGAGGGACAATCACCCCCACACCCAAATTATGCCCAGGGCCCCCCAGGGTGCCCTTGAGACCATCTTGCGGGAACTGGAGATGTTGTCTTCTGTGATTAAAGTCGTAAGAGATGTGGCGCGAGCCCTGCAGACTGTGTACTCTGTTGGCAGGCATCTCTTTGAAATGTACAGATGGGGGCAGCAATGAGCTTCAGAGGGTCTGCTGGTCGGCAACACAGAACAGATCACACCCACCTTCTTGCCGCGACTGAGGCCCTACATTTCTGTGATTAAAGCCCTAGCAGGTGGGGTGCAAGCACTCTCAGGACCCTGTACAGAGTCACAGGCTCTGCTTGCTGGAAACTTTGTGAAATATACAGATCGTGGCCACAATAAACTTCAGTGGTGTCTGCTGGCTGGCTATAAAGTGCGCCCCGTACAGCGGCACTGGCCTTTGACAAACTACTTTTAAGCACTTCAATGTTAACTTTCATCTCGGGGATGGGTCAAGGTGAATGAATTCCAGCGGAGCACGTCTACTTATGAAAACCGAACAGAATGTAATTTTGACACTGAATTGTATTTTGCGCCGGTCCTGAATATCTCAAAGAAAGTGTGCGCGACTTATTTAACTGTCTTTGAATAAACGCGAGATTCACTGAAAAATTGTCATTTTTTTCCCACGAGACTTGAAATGTTGCCTTCAATTTTTACAGGTCGCATACTGCAATGTGGAGAAAGAAGCCGTTCCTGGGCTCATTTGCATACCCATAATGCCATGGTGTGAAACTGCTACTTTGGGCTGGGTTATTCTGTTTAATTGTGCTCCTGCTCGTGCAGTGACATGTTTGTACGTTGGAAGCACAGAGTCCATGAACAGTGGGCCTTTCTCTGCAAAGTCACCCTTGGTGTAAAATATTTCCACATGAGACCTTTATATAACGCGTCGGAGTAAAAACTTTTAGTAGGCCAGCATTACATTATAGCGTCTGGAGTTTCCTCTCGCAGGTGTCCAGGGACAACACTGCGCGACTCGAGGCTGCCGCAGCATCTGAGGGGGGCTCCATCGGAGCAACAGCGAAGGGCGCTGGCCGATACGATAGAGGGAGCTCAGACTCCGGCTACACTACAATCACAAGCCGCCAGAGGGAGCTCCGATGCGATTAGCCCAGCAGTCAATAGATTCATCTAAGATTAATCTCACCATAAGTGAGGTTAAAATGGCAGGCCCTCATATGACTGAGCAAGGTGCCTAGTGAGTCCCGAGAACTTCACTTCGACCCGCTGAAGGAAAAGAAAATCTATTAACACAATCACGCAACAACTGTTGTAGCACTGCGTCCCGAGAACTTCACTTCGACCTGCTGAAGGAAAAGAAAATCTATTAACACAATCACGCAACAACTGTTGTAGCACTGCGTCCCGAGAACTTCACTTCGACCTGCTGAAGGAAAAGAAAATCTATTAACACAATCACACAACTACTGTTGTAGCACTGCGTCCCGAGAACTTCACTTCGACCTGCTGAAGGAAAAGAAAATCTATTAACACAATCACACAACTACTGTTGTAGCACTGCGTCCCGAGAACTTCACTTCGACCTGCTGAAGGAAAAGAAAATCTATTAACACAATCACACAACTACTGTTGTACCCGTGGAAAATACCGAGAACTGCCTCCGAGTCAATCACTGGCCTCAAACTGTCATCGGAACAGCAGTCTGCAGAGAACTGCCCTCACCCAAGCAGCGCCTAGAGCCGCGCTGCGCAGTGTCATCTGTGAGGAGCTAGACTTCCAACCATGGGGAAGAGACAGGGCAGGAGGGCGCGCAGCTGCCCTCAAAGAGAGCCCTGCCCCTTCAGGAGACTGAGGAGGGACAATCACCCCCACACCCAAATTATGCCCAGGGCCCCCCAGGGTGCCCTTGAGACCATCTTGCGGGAACTGGAGATGTTGTCTTCTGTGATTAAAGTCGTAAGAGATGTGGCGCGAGCCCTGCAGACTGTGTACTCTGTTGGCAGGCATCTCTTTGAAATGTACAGATGGGGGCAGCAATGAGCTTCAGAGGGTCTGCTGGTCGGCAACACAGAACAGATCACACCCACCTTCTTGCCGCGACGGAGGCCCTACATTTCTGTGATTAAAGCCCTAGCAGGTGGGGTGCAAGCACTCTCATGACCCTGTACAGAGTCACAGGCTCTGCTTGCTGGAAACTTTGTGAAATATACAGATCGTGGCCACAATAAACTTCAGTGGTGTCTGCTGGCTGGCTATAAAGTGCGCCCCGTACAGCGGCACTGGCCTTTGACAAACTACTTTTAAGCACTTCAATGTTAACTTTCATCTCGGGGATGGGTCAAGGTGAATGAATTCCAGCGGAGCACGTCTACTTATGAATACCGAACAGAATGTAATTTTGACACTGAATTGTATTTTGCGCCGGTCCTGAATATCTCAAAGAAAGTGTGTGCGACTTATTTAACTGTCTTTGAATAAACGCGAGATTCACTGAAAAATTGTCATTTTTTTCCCACGAGACTTGAAATGTTGCCTTCAATTTTTACAGGTCGCATACTGCAATGTGGAGAAAGAAGCCGTTCCTGGGCTCATTTGCATACCCATAATGCCATGGTGTGAAACTGCTACTTTGGGCTGGGTTATTCTGTTAAATTGTGCTCCTGCTCGTGCAGTGATATGTTTGTACGTTGGAAGCACAGAGTCCATGAACAGTGGGCCTTTCTCTGCAAAGTCACCCTTGGTGTAAAATATTTCCACATGAGACCTTTATATAACGCGTCTAAAATTGAAAACTTTTAGTAGGCCAGCATTACATTATAGCGTCTGGAGTTTCCTCTCGCAGGTGTCCAGGGACAACACTGCGCGACTCGAGGCTGCCGCAGCATCTGAGGGGGGCTCCATCAGAGCAACAGCGAAGGGCGCCGGCCGATACGATAGAGGGAGCTCAGTCCCCGGCTACACTACAATCACAAGCCGCCAGAGGGAGCTCCGATGCGATTAGCCCAGCAGTCAATAGATTCATCTAAGATTAATCTCACCATAAGTGAGGTTAAAATGGCAGGCCCTCATATGACTGAGGAAGGTGCCTAGTGAGTCCCGAGAACTTCACTTCGACCCGCTGAAGGAAAAGAAAATCAATTAACACAATCACGCAACGACTGTTGTAGCACTGCGTCCCGAGAACTTCACTTCGACCTGCTGAAGGAAAAGAAAATCTATTAACACAATCACGCAACTACTGTTGTAGCACTGCGTCCCGAGAACTTCACTTCGACCTGCTGAAGGAAAAGAAAATCTATTAACACAATCACACAACTACTGTTGTAGCACTGCGTCCCGAGAACTTCACTTCGACCTGCTGAAGGAAAAGAAAATCTATTAACACAATCACACAACTACTGTTGTAGCCGTGGAAAATACCGAGAACTGCCTCCGAGTCAATCACTGGCCTCATACTGTCATCGGAACAGCAGTCTGCAGAGAACTGCCCTCACCCAAGCAGCGCCTAGAGCCGCGCTGCGCAGTGTCATCTGTAAGGAGCTAGACTTCCAACCATGGGGAAGAGACAGGGCAGGGGGGCGCGCAGCTGCCCTCAAAGAGAGCCCTGCCCCTTCAGGAGACTGAGGAGGGACAATCACCCCCACACCCAAATTATGCCCAGGGCCCCCCAGGGTGCCCTTGAGACCATCTTGCGGGAACTGGAGATGTTGTCTTCTGTGATTAAAGTCGTAAGAGATGTGGCGCGAGCCCTGCAGACTGTGTACTCTGTTGGCAGGCATCTCTTTGAAATGTACAGATGGGGGCAGCAATGAGCTTCAGAGGGTCTGCTGGTCGGCAACACAGAACAGATCACACCCACCTTCTTGCCGCGACTGAGGCCCTACATTTCTGTGATTAAAGCCCTAGCAGGTGGGGTGCAAGCACTCTCAGGACCCTGTACAGAGTCACAGGCTCTGCTTGCTGGAAACTTTGTGAAATATACAGATCGTGGCCACAATAAACTTCAGTGGTGTCTGCTGGCTGGCTATAAAGTGCGCCCCGTACAGCGGCACTGGCCTTTGACAAACTACTTTTAAGCACTTCAATGTTAACTTTCATCTCGGGGATGGGTCAAGGTGAATGAATTCCAGCGGAGCACGTCTACTTATGAAAACCGAACAGAATGTAATTTTGACACTGAATTGTATTTTGCGCCGGTCCTGAATATCTCAAAGAAAGTGTGCGCGACTTATTTAACTGTCTTTGAATAAACGCGAGATTCACTGAAAAATTGTCATTTTTTTCCCACGAGACTTGAAATGTTGCCTTCAATTTTTACAGGTCGCATACTGCAATGTGGAGAAAGAAGCCGTTCCTGGGCTCATTTGCATACCCATAATGCCATGGTGTGAAACTGCTACTTTGGGCTGGGTTATTCTGTTTAATTGTGCTCCTGCTCGTGCAGTGACATGTTTGTACGTTGGAAGCACAGAGTCCATGAACAGTGGGCCTTTCTCTGCAAAGTCACCCTTGGTGTAAAATATTTCCACATGAGACCTTTATATAACGCGTCGGAGTAAAAACTTTTAGTAGGCCAGCATTACATTATAGCGTCTGGAGTTTCCTCTCGCAGGTGTCCAGGGACAACACTGCGCGACTCGAGGCTGCCGCAGCATCTGAGGGGGGCTCCATCGGAGCAACAGCGAAGGGCGCTGGCCGATACGATAGAGGGAGCTCAGACTCCGGCTACACTACAATCACAAGCCGCCAGAGGGAGCTCCGATGCGATTAGCCCAGCAGTCAATAGATTCATCTAAGATTAATCTCACCATAAGTGAGGTTAAAATGGCAGGCCCTCATATGACTGAGCAAGGTGCCTAGTGAGTCCCGAGAACTTCACTTCGACCCGCTGAAGGAAAAGAAAATCTATTAACACAATCACGCAACAACTGTTGTAGCACTGCGTCCCGAGAACTTCACTTCGACCTGCTGAAGGAAAAGAAAATCTATTAACACAATCACGCAACAACTGTTGTAGCACTGCGTCCCGAGAACTTCACTTCGACCTGCTGAAGGAAAAGAAAATCTATTAACACAATCACACAACTACTGTTGTAGCACTGCGTCCCGAGAACTTCACTTCGACCTGCTGAAGGAAAAGAAAATCTATTAACACAATCACACAACTACTGTTGTAGCACTGCGTCCCGAGAACTTCACTTCGACCTGCTGAAGGAAAAGAAAATCTATTAACACAATCACACAACTACTGTTGTACCCGTGGAAAATACCGAGAACTGCCTCCGAGTCAATCACTGGCCTCAAACTGTCATCGGAACAGCAGTCTGCAGAGAACTGCCCTCACCCAAGCAGCGCCTAGAGCCGCGCTGCGCAGTGTCATCTGTGAGGAGCTAGACTTCCAACCATGGGGAAGAGACAGGGCAGGAGGGCGCGCAGCTGCCCTCAAAGAGAGCCCTGCCCCTTCAGGAGACTGAGGAGGGACAATCACCCCCACACCCAAATTATGCCCAGGGCCCCCCAGGGTGCCCTTGAGACCATCTTGCGGGAACTGGAGATGTTGTCTTCTGTGATTAAAGTCGTAAGAGATGTGGCGCGAGCCCTGCAGACTGTGTACTCTGTTGGCAGGCATCTCTTTGAAATGTACAGATGGGGGCAGCAATGAGCTTCAGAGGGTCTGCTGGTCGGCAACACAGAACAGATCACACCCACCTTCTTGCCGCGACGGAGGCCCTACATTTCTGTGATTAAAGCCCTAGCAGGTGGGGTGCAAGCACTCTCATGACCCTGTACAGAGTCACAGGCTCTGCTTGCTGGAAACTTTGTGAAATATACAGATCGTGGCCACAATAAACTTCAGTGGTGTCTGCTGGCTGGCTATAAAGTGCGCCCCGTACAGCGGCACTGGCCTTTGACAAACTACTTTTAAGCACTTCAATGTTAACTTTCATCTCGGGGATGGGTCAAGGTGAATGAATTCCAGCGGAGCACGTCTACTTATGAAAACCGAACAGAAAGTAATTTTGACACTGAATTGTATTTTGCGCCGGTCCTGAATATCTCATAGAAAGTGTGCGCGACTTATTTAACTGTCTTTGAATAAACGCGAGATTCACTGAAAAATTGTCATTTTTTTCCCACGAGACTTGAAATGTTGCCTTCAATTTTTACAGGTCGCATACTGCAATGTGGAGAAAGAAGCCGTTCCTGGGCTCATTTGCATACCCATAATGCCATCGTGTGAAACTGCTACTTTGGGCTGGGTTATTCTGTTTAATTGTGCTCCTGCTCGTGCAGTGATATGTTTGTAAGTTGGAAGCACAGAGTCCATGAACAGTGGGCCTTTCTCTGCAAAGTCACCCTTGGTGTAAAATATTTCCACATGAGACCTTTATATAACGCGTCGGAGTGAAAACTTTTAGTAGGCCAGCATTACATTATAGCGTCTGGAGTTTCCTCTCGCAGGTGTCCAGGGACAACACTGCGCGACTCGAGGCTGCCGCAGCATCTGAGGGGGGCTCAATCGGAGCAACAGCGAAGGGCGCTGGCCGATACGATAGAGGGAGCTCAGACTCCGGCTACACTACAATCACAAGCCGCCAGAGGGAGCTCCGATGCGATTAGCCCAGCAGTCAATAGATTCATCTAAGATTAATCTCACCATAAGTGAGGTTAAAATGGCAGGCCCTCATATGACTGAGCAAGGAATCACAAGCCGCCAGAGGGAGCTCCGATGCGATTAGCCCAGCAGTCAATAGATTCATCTAAGATTAATCTCACCATAAGTGAGGTTAAAATGGCAGGCCCTCATATGACTGAGGAAGGTGCCTAGTGAGTCCCGAGAACTTCACTTCGACCCGCTGAAGGAAAAGAAAATCTATTAACACAATCACGCAACTACTGTTGTAGCACTGCGTCCCGAGAACTTCACTTCGACCTGCTGAAGGAAAAGAAAATCTATTAACACAACTACAACAACAGGGACAATCACCCCCACACCCAAATTATGCCCAGGGCCCCCCAGGGTGCCCTTGAGACCATCTTGCGGGAACTGGAGATGTTGTCTTCTGTGATTAAAGTCGTAAGAGATGTGGCGCGAGCCCTGCAGACTGTGTACTCTGTTGGCAGGCATCTCTTTGAAATGTACAGATGGGGGCAGCAATGAGCTTCAGAGGGTCTGCTGGTCGGCAACACAGAACAGATCACACCCACCTTCTTGCCGCGACGGAGGCCCTACATTTCTGTGATTAAAGCCCTAGCAGGTGGGGTGCAAGCACTCTCATGACCCTGTACAGAGTCACAGGCTCTGCTTGCTGGAAACTTTGTGAAATATACAGATCGTGGCCACAATAAACTTCAGTGGTGTCTGCTGGCTGGCTATAAAGTGCGCCCCGTACAGCGGCACTGGCCTTTGACAAACTACTTTTAAGCACTTCAATGTTAACTTTCATCTCGGGGATGGGTCAAGGTGAATGAATTCCAGCGGAGCACGTCTACTTATGAATACCGAACAGAATGTAATTTTGACACTGAATTGTATTTTGCGCCGGTCCTGAATATCTCAAAGAAAGTGTGTGCGACTTATTTAACTGTCTTTGAATAAACGCGAGATTCACTGAAAAATTGTCATTTTTTTCTCACGAGACTTGAAATGTTGCCTTCAATTTTTACAGGTCGCATACTGCAATGTGGAGAAAGAAGCCGTTCCTGGGCTCATTTGCATACCCATAATGCCATGGTGTGAAACTGCTACTTTGGGCTGGGTTATTCTGTTAAATTGTGCTCCTGCTCGTGCAGTGATATGTTTGTACGTTTGAAGCACAGAGTCCATGAACAGTGGGCCTTTCTCTGCAAAGTCACCCTTGGTGTAAAATATTTCCACATGAGACCTTTATATAACGCGTCTAAAATTGAAAACTTTTAGTAGGCCAGCATTACATTATAGCGTCTGGAGTTTCCTCTCGCAGGTGTCCAGGGACAACACTGCGCGACTCGAGGCTGCCGCAGCATCTGAGGGGGGCTCCATCAGAGCAACAGCGAAGGGCGCCGGCCGATACGATAGAGGGAGCTCAGTCCCCGGCTACACTACAATCACAAGCCGCCAGAGGGAGCTCCGATGCGATTAGCCCAGCAGTCAATAGATTCATCTAAGATTAATCTCACCATAAGTGAGGTTAAAATGGCAGGCCCTCATATGACTGAGGAAGGTGCCTAGTGAGTCCCGAGAACTTCACTTCGACCCGCTGAAGGAAAAGAAAATCTATTAACACAATCACGCAACGACTGTTGTAGCACTGCGTCCCGAGAACTTCACTTCGACCTGCTGAAGGAAAAGAAAATCTATTAACACAATCACGCAACTACTGTTGTAGCACTGCGTCCCGAGAACTTCACTTCGACCTGCTGAAGGAAAAGAAAATCTATTAACACAATCACACAACTACTGTTGTAGCACTGCGTCCCGAGAACTTCACTTCGACCTGCTGAAGGAAAAGAAAATCTATTAACACAATCACACAACTACTGTTGTACCCGTGGAAAATACCGAGAACTGCCTCCGAGTCAATCACTGGCCTCAAACTGTCATCGGAACAGCAGTCTGCAGAGAACTGCCCTCACCCAAGCAGCGCCTAGAGCGGCGCTGCGCAGTGTCATCTGTGAGGAGCTAGACTTCCAACCATGGGGAAGAGACAGGGCAGGAGGGCGCGCAGCTGCCCTCAAAGAGAGCCCTGCCCCTTCAGGAGACTGAGGAGGGACAATCACCCCCACACCCAAATTATGCCCAGGGCCCCCCAGGGTGCCCTTGAGACCATCTTGCGGGAACTGGAGATGTTGTCTTCTGTGATTAAAGTCGTAAGAGATGTGGCGCGAGCCCTGCAGACTGTGTACTCTGTTGGCAGGCATCTCTTTGAAATGTACAGATGGGGGCAGCAATGAGCTTCAGAGGGTCTGCTGGTCGGCAACACAGAACAGATCACACCCACCTTCTTGCCGCGACGGAGGCCCTACATTTCTGTGATTAAAGCCCTAGCAGGTGGGGTGCAAGCACTCTCATGACCCTGTACAGAGTCACAGGCTCTGCTTGCTGGAAACTTTGTGAAATATACAGATCGTGGCCACAATAAACTTCAGTGGTGTCTGCTGGCTGGCTATAAAGTGCGCCCCGTACAGCGGCACTGGCCTTTGACAAACTACTTTTAAGCACTTCAATGTTAACTTTCATCTCGGGGATGGGTCAAGGTGAATGAATTCCAGCGGAGCACGTCTACTTATGAAAACCGAACAGAAAGTAATTTTGACACTGAATTGTATTTTGCGCCGGTCCTGAATATCTCATAGAAAGTGTGCGCGACTTATTTAACTGTCTTTGAATAAACGCGAGATTCACTGAAAAATTGTCATTTTTTTCCCACGAGACTTGAAATGTTGCCTTCAATTTTTACAGGTCGCATACTGCAATGTGGAGAAAGAAGCCGTTCCTGGGCTCATTTGCATACCCATAATGCCATGGTGTGAAACTGCTACTTTGGGCTGGGTTATTCTGTTTAATTGTGCTCCTGCTCGTGCAGTGATATGTTTGTAAGTTGGAAGCACAGAGTCCATGAACAGTGGGCCTTTCTCTGCAAAGTCACCCTTGGTGTAAAATATTTCCACATGAGACCTTTATATAACGCGTCGGAGTGAAAACTTTTAGTAGGCCAGCATTACATTATAGCGTCTGGAGTTTCCTCTCGCAGGTGTCCAGGGACAACACTGCGCGACTCGAGGCTGCCGCAGCATCTGAGGGGGGCTCCATCGGAGCAACAGCGAAGGGCGCTGGCCGATACGATAGAGGGAGCTCAGACTCCGGCTACACTACAATCACAAGCCGCCAGAGGGAGCTCCGATGCGATTAGCCCAGCAGTCAATAGATTCATCTAAGATTAATCTCACCATAAGTGAGGTTAAAATGGCAGGCCCTCATATGACTGAGCAAGGTGCCTAGTGAGTCCCGAGAACTTCACTTCGACCCGCTGAAGGAAAAGAAAATCTATTAACACAATCACGCAACAACTGTTGTAGCACTGCGTCCCGAGAACTTCACTTCGACCTGCTGAAGGAAAAGAAAATCTATTAACACAATCACGCAACAACTGTTGTAGCACTGCGTCCCGAGAACTTCACTTCGACCTGCTGAAGGAAAAGAAAATCTATTAACACAATCACACAACTACTGTTGTAGCACTGCGTCCCGAGAACTTCACTTCGACCTGCTGAAGGAAAAGAAAATCTATTAACACAATCACACAACTACTGTTGTAGCACTGCGTCCCGAGAACTTCACTTCGACCTGCTGAAGGAAAAGAAAATCTATTAACACAATCACACAACTACTGTTGTACCCGTGGAAAATACCGAGAACTGCCTCCGAGTCAATCACTGGCCTCAAACTGTCATCGGAACAGCAGTCTGCAGAGAACTGCCCTCACCCAAGCAGCGCCTAGAGCGGCGCTGCGCAGTGTCATCTGTGAGGAGCTAGACTTCCAACCATGGGGAAGAGACAGGGCAGGAGGGCGCGCAGCTGCCCTCAAAGAGAGCCCTGCCCCTTCAGGAGACTGAGGAGGGACAATCACCCCCACACCCAAATTATGCCCAGGGCCCCCCAGGGTGCCCTTGAGACCATCTTGCGGGAACTGGAGATGTTGTCTTCTGTGATTAAAGTCGTAAGAGATGTGGCGCGAGCCCTGCAGACTGTGTACTCTGTTGGCAGGCATCTCTTTGAAATGTACAGATGGGGGCAGCAATGAGCTTCAGAGGGTCTGCTGGTCGGCAACACAGAACAGATCACACCCACCTTCTTGCCGCGACGGAGGCCCTACATTTCTGTGATTAAAGCCCTAGCAGGTGGGGTGCAAGCACTCTCATGACCCTGTACAGAGTCACAGGCTCTGCTTGCTGGAAACTTTGTGAAATATACAGATCGTGGCCACAATAAACTTCAGTGGTGTCTGCTGGCTGGCTATAAAGTGCGCCCCGTACAGCGGCACTGGCCTTTGACAAACTACTTTTAAGCACTTCAATGTTAACTTTCATCTCGGGGATGGGTCAAGGTGAATGAATTCCAGCGGAGCACGTCTACTTATGAAAACCGAACAGAAAGTAATTTTGACACTGAATTGTATTTTGCGCCGGTCCTGAATATCTCAAAGAAAGTGTGCGCGACTTATTTAACTGTCTTTGAATAAACGCGAGATTCACTGAAAAATTGTCATTTTTTTCCCACGAGACTTGAAATGTTGCCTTCAATTTTTACAGGTCGCATACTGCAATGTGGAGAAAGAAGCCGTTCCTGGGCTCATTTGCATACCCATAATGCCATGGTGTGAAACTGCTACTTTGGGCTGGGTTATTCTGTTAAATTGTGCTCCTGCTCGTGCAGTGATATGTTTGTACGTTGGAAGCACAGAGTCCATGAACAGTGGGCCTTTCTCTGCAAAGTCACCCTTGGTGTAAAATATTTCCACATGAGACCTTTATATAACGCGTCTAAAATTGAAAACTTTTAGTAGGCCAGCATTACATTATAGCGTCTGGAGTTTCCTCTCGCAGGTGTCCAGGGACAACACTGCGCGACTCGAGGCTGCCGCAGCATCTGAGGGGGGCTCCATCAGAGCAACAGCGAAGGGCGCTGGCCGATACGATAGAGGGAGCTCAGACTCCGGCTACACTACAATCACAAGCCGCCAGAGGGAGCTCTGATGCGATTAGCCCAGCAGTCAATAGATTCATCTAAGATTAATCTCACCATAAGTGAGGTTAAAATGGCAGGCCCTCATATGACTGAGCAAGGTGCCTAGTGAGTCCCGAGAACTTCACTTCGACCCGCTGAAGGAAAAGAAAATCTATTAACACAATCACGCAACAACTGTTGTAGCACTGCGTCCCGAGAACTTCACTTCGACCTGCTGAAGGAAAAGAAAATCTATTAACACAATCACGCAACAACTGTTGTAGCACTGCGTCCCGAGAACTTCACTTCGACCTGCTGAAGGAAAAGAAAATCTATTAACACAATCACACAACTACTGTTGTAGCACTGCGTCCCGAGAACTTCACTTCGACCTGCTGAAGGAAAAGAAAATCTATTAACACAATCACACAACTACTGTTGTAGCACTGCGTCCCGAGAACTTCACTTCGACCTGCTGAAGGAAAAGAAAATCTATTAACACAATCACACAACTACTGTTGTACCCGTGGAAAATACCGAGAACTGCCTCCGAGTCAATCACTGGCCTCAAACTGTCATCGGAACAGCAGTCTGCAGAGAACTGCCCTCACCCAAGCAGCGCCTAGAGCCGCGCTGCGCAGTGTCATCTGTGAGGAGCTAGACTTCCAACCATGGGGAAGAGACAGGGCAGGAGGGCGCGCAGCTGCCCTCAAAGAGAGCCCTGCCCCTTCAGGAGACTGAGGAGGGACAATCACCCCCACACCCAAATTATGCCCAGGGCCCCCCAGGGTGCCCTTGAGACCATCTTGCGGGAACTGGAGATGTTGTCTTCTGTGATTAAAGTCGTAAGAGATGTGGCGCGAGCCCTGCAGACTGTGTACTCTGTTGGCAGGCATCTCTTTGAAATGTACAGATGGGGGCAGCAATGAGCTTCAGAGGGTCTGCTGGTCGGCAACACAGAACAGATCACACCCACCTTCTTGCCGCGACTGAGGCCCTACATTTCTGTGATTAAAGCCCTAGCAGGTGGGGTGCAAGCACTCTAATGACCCTGTACAGAGTCACAGGCTCTGCTTGCTGGAAACTTTGTGAAATATACAGATCGTGGCCACAATAAACTTCAGTGGTGTCTGCTGGCTGGCTATAAAGTGCGCCCCGTACAGCGGCACTGGCCTTTGACAAACTACTTTTAAGCACTTCAATGTTAACTTTCATCTCGGGGATGGGTCAAGGTGAATGAATTCCAGCGGAGCACGTCTACTTATGAAAACCGAACAGAAAGTAATTTTGACACTGAATTGTATTTTGCGCCGGTCCTGAATATCTCATAGAAAGTGTGCGCGACTTATTTAACTGTCTTTGAATAAACGCGAGATTCACTGAAAAATTGTCATTTTTTTCCCACGAGACTTGAAATGTTGCCTTCAATTTTTACAGGTCGCATACTGCAATGTGGAGAAAGAAGCCGTTCCTGGGCTCATTTGCATACCCATAATGCCATGGTGTGAAACTGCTACTTTGGGCTGGGTTATTCTGTTTAATTGTGCTCCTGCTCGTGCAGTGACATGTTTGTACGTTGGAAGCACAGAGTCCATGAACAGTGGGCCTTTCTCTGCAAAGTCACCCTTGGTGTAAAATATTTCCACATGAGACCTTTATATAACGCGTCGGAGTAAAAACTTTTAGTAGGCCAGCATTACATTATAGCGTCTGGAGTTTCCTCTCGCAGGTGTCCAGGGACAACACTGCGCGACTCGAGGCTGCCGCAGCATCTGAGGGGGGCTCCATCGGAGCAACAGCGAAGGGCGCTGGCCGATACGATAGAGGGAGCTCAGACTCCGGCTACACTACAATCACAAGCCGCCAGAGGGAGCTCCGATGCGATTAGCCCAGCAGTCAATAGATTCATCTAAGATTAATCTCACCATAAGTGAGGTTAAAATGGCAGGCCCTCATATGACTGAGCAAGGTGCCTAGTGAGTCCCGAGAACTTCACTTCGACCCGCTGAAGGAAAAGAAAATCTATTAACACAATCACGCAACAACTGTTGTAGCACTGCGTCCCGAGAACTTCACTTCGACCTGCTGAAGGAAAAGAAAATCTATTAACACAATCACGCAACAACTGTTGTAGCACTGCGTCCCGAGAACTTCACTTCGACCTGCTGAAGGAAAAGAAAATCTATTAACACAATCACACAACTACTGTTGTAGCACTGCGTCCCGAGAACTTCACTTCGACCTGCTGAAGGAAAAGAAAATCTATTAACACAATCACACAACTACTGTTGTAGCACTGCGTCCCGAGAACTTCACTTCGACCTGCTGAAGGAAAAGAAAATCTATTAACACAATCACACAACTACTGTTGTACCCGTGGAAAATACCGAGAACTGCCTCCGAGTCAATCACTGGCCTCAAACTGTCATCGGAACAGCAGTCTGCAGAGAACTGCCCTCACCCAAGCAGCGCCTAGAGCCGCGCTGCGCAGTGTCATCTGTGAGGAGCTAGACTTCCAACCATGGGGAAGAGACAGGGCAGGAGGGCGCGCAGCTGCCCTCAAAGAGAGCCCTGCCCCTTCAGGAGACTGAGGAGGGACAATCACCCCCACACCCAAATTATGCCCAGGGCCCCCCAGGGTGCCCTTGAGACCATCTTGCGGGAACTGGAGATGTTGTCTTCTGTGATTAAAGTCGTAAGAGATGTGGCGCGAGCCCTGCAGACTGTGTACTCTGTTGGCAGGCATCTCTTTGAAATGTACAGATGGGGGCAGCAATGAGCTTCAGAGGGTCTGCTGGTCGGCAACACAGAACAGATCACACCCACCTTCTTGCCGCGACGGAGGCCCTACATTTCTGTGATTAAAGCCCTAGCAGGTGGGGTGCAAGCACTCTCATGACCCTGTACAGAGTCACAGGCTCTGCTTGCTGGAAACTTTGTGAAATATACAGATCGTGGCCACAATAAACTTCAGTGGTGTCTGCTGGCTGGCTATAAAGTGCGCCCCGTACAGCGGCACTGGCCTTTGACAAACTACTTTTAAGCACTTCAATGTTAACTTTCATCTCGGGGATGGGTCAAGGTGAATGAATTCCAGCGGAGCACGTCTACTTATGAATACCGAACAGAATGTAATTTTGACACTGAATTGTATTTTGCGCCGGTCCTGAATATCTCAAAGAAAGTGTGTGCGACTTATTTAACTGTCTTTGAATAAACGCGAGATTCACTGAAAAATTGTCATTTTTTTCCCACGAGACTTGAAATGTTGCCTTCAATTTTTACAGGTCGCATACTGCAATGTGGAGAAAGAAGCCGTTCCTGGGCTCATTTGCATACCCATAATGCCATGGTGTGAAACTGCTACTTTGGGCTGGGTTATTCTGTTAAATTGTGCTCCTGCTCGTGCAGTGATATGTTTGTACGTTGGAAGCACAGAGTCCATGAACAGTGGGCCTTTCTCTGCAAAGTCACCCTTGGTGTAAAATATTTCCACATGAGACCTTTATATAACGCGTCTAAAATTGAAAACTTTTAGTAGGCCAGCATTACATTATAGCGTCTGGAGTTTCCTCTCGCAGGTGTCCAGGGACAACACTGCGCGACTCGAGGCTGCCGCAGCATCTGAGGGGGGCTCCATCAGAGCAACAGCGAAGGGCGCCGGCCGATACGATAGAGGGAGCTCAGTCCCCGGCTACACTACAATCACAAGCCGCCAGAGGGAGCTCCGATGCGATTAGCCCAGCAGTCAATAGATTCATCTAAGATTAATCTCACCATAAGTGAGGTTAAAATGGCAGGCCCTCATATGACTGAGGAAGGTGCCTAGTGAGTCCCGAGAACTTCACTTCGACCCGCTGAAGGAAAAGAAAATCAATTAACACAATCACGCAACGACTGTTGTAGCACTGCGTCCCGAGAACTTCACTTCGACCTGCTGAAGGAAAAGAAAATCTATTAACACAATCACGCAACTACTGTTGTAGCACTGCGTCCCGAGAACTTCACTTCGACCTGCTGAAGGAAAAGAAAATCTATTAACACAATCACACAACTACTGTTGTAGCACTGCGTCCCGAGAACTTCACTTCGACCTGCTGAAGGAAAAGAAAATCTATTAACACAATCACACAACTACTGTTGTAGCCGTGGAAAATACCGAGAACTGCCTCCGAGTCAATCACTGGCCTCATACTGTCATCGGAACAGCAGTCTGCAGAGAACTGCCCTCACCCAAGCAGCGCCTAGAGCCGCGCTGCGCAGTGTCATCTGTAAGGAGCTAGACTTCCAACCATGGGGAAGAGACAGGGCAGGGGGCGCGCAGCTGCCCTCAAAGAGAGCCCTGCCCCTTCAGGAGACTGAGGAGGGACAATCACCCCCACACCCAAATTATGCCCAGGGCCCCCCAGGGTGCCCTTGAGACCATCTTGCGGGAACTGGAGATGTTGTCTTCTGTGATTAAAGTCGTAAGAGATGTGGCGCGAGCCCTGCAGACTGTGTACTCTGTTGGCAGGCATCTCTTTGAAATGTACAGATGGGGGCAGCAATGAGCTTCAGAGGGTCTGCTGGTCGGCAACACAGAACAGATCACACCCACCTTCTTGCCGCGACTGAGGCCCTACATTTCTGTGATTAAAGCCCTAGCAGGTGGGGTGCAAGCACTCTCAGGACCCTGTACAGAGTCACAGGCTCTGCTTGCTGGAAACTTTGTGAAATATACAGATCGTGGCCACAATAAACTTCAGTGGTGTCTGCTGGCTGGCTATAAAGTGCGCCCCGTACAGCGGCACTGGCCTTTGACAAACTACTTTTAAGCACTTCAATGTTAACTTTCATCTCGGGGATGGGTCAAGGTGAATGAATTCCAGCGGAGCACGTCTACTTATGAAAACCGAACAGAATGTAATTTTGACACTGAATTGTATTTTGCGCCGGTCCTGAATATCTCAAAGAAAGTGTGCGCGACTTATTTAACTGTCTTTGAATAAACGCGAGATTCACTGAAAAATTGTCATTTTTTTCCCACGAGACTTGAAATGTTGCCTTCAATTTTTACAGGTCGCATACTGCAATGTGGAGAAAGAAGCCGTTCCTGGGCTCATTTGCATACCCATAATGCCATGGTGTGAAACTGCTACTTTGGGCTGGGTTATTCTGTTTAATTGTGCTCCTGCTCGTGCAGTGACATGTTTGTACGTTGGAAGCACAGAGTCCATGAACAGTGGGCCTTTCTCTGCAAAGTCACCCTTGGTGTAAAATATTTCCACATGAGACCTTTATATAACGCGTCGGAGTAAAAACTTTTAGTAGGCCAGCATTACATTATAGCGTCTGGAGTTTCCTCTCGCAGGTGTCCAGGGACAACACTGCGCGACTCGAGGCTGCCGCAGCATCTGAGGGGGGCTCCATCGGAGCAACAGCGAAGGGCGCTGGCCGATACGATAGAGGGAGCTCAGACTCCGGCTACACTACAATCACAAGCCGCCAGAGGGAGCTCCGATGCGATTAGCCCAGCAGTCAATAGATTCATCTAAGATTAATCTCACCATAAGTGAGGTTAAAATGGCAGGCCCTCATATGACTGAGCAAGGTGCCTAGTGAGTCCCGAGAACTTCACTTCGACCCGCTGAAGGAAAAGAAAATCTATTAACACAATCACGCAACAACTGTTGTAGCACTGCGTCCCGAGAACTTCACTTCGACCTGCTGAAGGAAAAGAAAATCTATTAACACAATCACGCAACAACTGTTGTAGCACTGCGTCCCGAGAACTTCACTTCGACCTGCTGAAGGAAAAGAAAATCTATTAACACAATCACACAACTACTGTTGTAGCACTGCGTCCCGAGAACTTCACTTCGACCTGCTGAAGGAAAAGAAAATCTATTAACACAATCACACAACTACTGTTGTAGCACTGCGTCCCGAGAACTTCACTTCGACCTGCTGAAGGAAAAGAAAATCTATTAACACAATCACACAACTACTGTTGTACCCGTGGAAAATACCGAGAACTGCCTCCGAGTCAATCACTGGCCTCAAACTGTCATCGGAACAGCAGTCTGCAGAGAACTGCCCTCACCCAAGCAGCGCCTAGAGCCGCGCTGCGCAGTGTCATCTGTGAGGAGCTAGACTTCCAACCATGGGGAAGAGACAGGGCAGGAGGGCGCGCAGCTGCCCTCAAAGAGAGCCCTGCCCCTTCAGGAGACTGAGGAGGGACAATCACCCCCACACCCAAATTATGCCCAGGGCCCCCCAGGGTGCCCTTGAGACCATCTTGCGGGAACTGGAGATGTTGTCTTCTGTGATTAAAGTCGTAAGAGATGTGGCGCGAGCCCTGCAGACTGTGTACTCTGTTGGCAGGCATCTCTTTGAAATGTACAGATGGGGGCAGCAATGAGCTTCAGAGGGTCTGCTGGTCGGCAACACAGAACAGATCACACCCACCTTCTTGCCGCGACGGAGGCCCTACATTTCTGTGATTAAAGCCCTAGCAGGTGGGGTGCAAGCACTCTCATGACCCTGTACAGAGTCACAGGCTCTGCTTGCTGGAAACTTTGTGAAATATACAGATCGTGGCCACAATAAACTTCAGTGGTGTCTGCTGGCTGGCTATAAAGTGCGCCCCGTACAGCGGCACTGGCCTTTGACAAACTACTTTTAAGCACTTCAATGTTAACTTTCATCTCGGGGATGGGTCAAGGTGAATGAATTCCAGCGGAGCACGTCTACTTATGAAAACCGAACAGAAAGTAATTTTGACACTGAATTGTATTTTGCGCCGGTCCTGAATATCTCATAGAAAGTGTGCGCGACTTATTTAACTGTCTTTGAATAAACGCGAGATTCACTGAAAAATTGTCATTTTTTTCCCACGAGACTTGAAATGTTGCCTTCAATTTTTACAGGTCGCATACTGCAATGTGGAGAAAGAAGCCGTTCCTGGGCTCATTTGCATACCCATAATGCCATCGTGTGAAACTGCTACTTTGGGCTGGGTTATTCTGTTTAATTGTGCTCCTGCTCGTGCAGTGATATGTTTGTAAGTTGGAAGCACAGAGTCCATGAACAGTGGGCCTTTCTCTGCAAAGTCACCCTTGGTGTAAAATATTTCCACATGAGACCTTTATATAACGCGTCGGAGTGAAAACTTTTAGTAGGCCAGCATTACATTATAGCGTCTGGAGTTTCCTCTCGCAGGTGTCCAGGGACAACACTGCGCGACTCGAGGCTGCCGCAGCATCTGAGGGGGGCTCCATCGGAGCAACAGCGAAGGGCGCTGGCCGATACGATAGAGGGAGCTCAGACTCCGGCTACACTACAATCACAAGCCGCCAGAGGGAGCTCCGATGCGATTAGCCCAGCAGTCAATAGATTCATCTAAGATTAATCTCACCATAAGTGAGGTTAAAATGGCAGGCCCTCATATGACTGAGCAAGGAATCACAAGCCGCCAGAGGGAGCTCCGATGCGATTAGCCCAGCAGTCAATAGATTCATCTAAGATTAATCTCACCATAAGTGAGGTTAAAATGGCAGGCCCTCATATGACTGAGGAAGGTGCCTAGTGAGTCCCGAGAACTTCACTTCGACCCGCTGAAGGAAAAGAAAATCTATTAACACAATCACGCAACTACTGTTGTAGCACTGCGTCCCGAGAACTTCACTTCGACCTGCTGAAGGAAAAGAAAATCTATTAACACAACTACAACAACAGGGACAATCACCCCCACACCCAAATTATGCCCAGGGCCCCCCAGGGTGCCCTTGAGACCATCTTGCGGGAACTGGAGATGTTGTCTTCTGTGATTAAAGTCGTAAGAGATGTGGCGCGAGCCCTGCAGACTGTGTACTCTGTTGGCAGGCATCTCTTTGAAATGTACAGATGGGGGCAGCAATGAGCTTCAGAGGGTCTGCTGGTCGGCAACACAGAACAGATCACACCCACCTTCTTGCCGCGACGGAGGCCCTACATTTCTGTGATTAAAGCCCTAGCAGGTGGGGTGCAAGCACTCTCATGACCCTGTACAGAGTCACAGGCTCTGCTTGCTGGAAACTTTGTGAAATATACAGATCGTGGCCACAATAAACTTCAGTGGTGTCTGCTGGCTGGCTATAAAGTGCGCCCCGTACAGCGGCACTGGCCTTTGACAAACTACTTTTAAGCACTTCAATGTTAACTTTCATCTCGGGGATGGGTCAAGGTGAATGAATTCCAGCGGAGCACGTCTACTTATGAATACCGAACAGAATGTAATTTTGACACTGAATTGTATTTTGCGCCGGTCCTGAATATCTCAAAGAAAGTGTGTGCGACTTATTTAACTGTCTTTGAATAAACGCGAGATTCACTGAAAAATTGTCATTTTTTTCCCACGAGACTTGAAATGTTGCCTTCAATTTTTACAGGTCGCATACTGCAATGTGGAGAAAGAAGCCGTTCCTGGGCTCATTTGCATACCCATAATGCCATGGTGTGAAACTGCTACTTTGGGCTGGGTTATTCTGTTAAATTGTGCTCCTGCTCGTGCAGTGATATGTTTGTACGTTTGAAGCACAGAGTCCATGAACAGTGGGCCTTTCTCTGCAAAGTCACCCTTGGTGTAAAATATTTCCACATGAGACCTTTATATAACGCGTCTAAAATTGAAAACTTTTAGTAGGCCAGCATTACATTATAGCGTCTGGAGTTTCCTCTCGCAGGTGTCCAGGGACAACACTGCGCGACTCGAGGCTGCCGCAGCATCTGAGGGGGGCTCCATCAGAGCAACAGCGAAGGGCGCCGGCCGATACGATAGAGGGAGCTCAGTCCCCGGCTACACTACAATCACAAGCCGCCAGAGGGAGCTCCGATGCGATTAGCCCAGCAGTCAATAGATTCATCTAAGATTAATCTCACCATAAGTGAGGTTAAAATGGCAGGCCCTCATATGACTGAGGAAGGTGCCTAGTGAGTCCCGAGAACTTCACTTCGACCCGCTGAAGGAAAAGAAAATCTATTAACACAATCACGCAACGACTGTTGTAGCACTGCGTCCCGAGAACTTCACTTCGACCTGCTGAAGGAAAAGAAAATCTATTAACACAATCACGCAACTACTGTTGTAGCACTGCGTCCCGAGAACTTCACTTCGACCTGCTGAAGGAAAAGAAAATCTATTAACACAATCACACAACTACTGTTGTAGCACTGCGTCCCGAGAACTTCACTTCGACCTGCTGAAGGAAAAGAAAATCTATTAACACAATCACACAACTACTGTTGTACCCGTGGAAAATACCGAGAACTGCCTCCGAGTCAATCACTGGCCTCAAACTGTCATCGGAACAGCAGTCTGCAGAGAACTGCCCTCACCCAAGCAGCGCCTAGAGCGGCGCTGCGCAGTGTCATCTGTGAGGAGCTAGACTTCCAACCATGGGGAAGAGACAGGGCAGGAGGGCGCGCAGCTGCCCTCAAAGAGAGCCCTGCCCCTTCAGGAGACTGAGGAGGGACAATCACCCCCACACCCAAATTATGCCCAGGGCCCCCCAGGGTGCCCTTGAGACCATCTTGCGGGAACTGGAGATGTTGTCTTCTGTGATTAAAGTCGTAAGAGATGTGGCGCGAGCCCTGCAGACTGTGTACTCTGTTGGCAGGCATCTCTTTGAAATGTACAGATGGGGGCAGCAATGAGCTTCAGAGGGTCTGCTGGTCGGCAACACAGAACAGATCACACCCACCTTCTTGCCGCGACGGAGGCCCTACATTTCTGTGATTAAAGCCCTAGCAGGTGGGGTGCAAGCACTCTCATGACCCTGTACAGAGTCACAGGCTCTGCTTGCTGGAAACTTTGTGAAATATACAGATCGTGGCCACAATAAACTTCAGTGGTGTCTGCTGGCTGGCTATAAAGTGCGCCCCGTACAGCGGCACTGGCCTTTGACAAACTACTTTTAAGCACTTCAATGTTAACTTTCATCTCGGGGATGGGTCAAGGTGAATGAATTCCAGCGGAGCACGTCTACTTATGAAAACCGAACAGAAAGTAATTTTGACACTGAATTGTATTTTGCGCCGGTCCTGAATATCTCATAGAAAGTGTGCGCGACTTATTTAACTGTCTTTGAATAAACGCGAGATTCACTGAAAAATTGTCATTTTTTTCCCACGAGACTTGAAATGTTGCCTTCAATTTTTACAGGTCGCATACTGCAATGTGGAGAAAGAAGCCGTTCCTGGGCTCATTTGCATACCCATAATGCCATGGTGTGAAACTGCTACTTTGGGCTGGGTTATTCTGTTTAATTGTGCTCCTGCTCGTGCAGTGATATGTTTGTAAGTTGGAAGCACAGAGTCCATGAACAGTGGGCCTTTCTCTGCAAAGTCACCCTTGGTGTAAAATATTTCCACATGAGACCTTTATATAACGCGTCGGAGTGAAAACTTTTAGTAGGCCAGCATTACATTATAGCGTCTGGAGTTTCCTCTCGCAGGTGTCCAGGGACAACACTGCGCGACTCGAGGCTGCCGCAGCATCTGAGGGGGGCTCCATCGGAGCAACAGCGAAGGGCGCTGGCCGATACGATAGAGGGAGCTCAGACTCCGGCTACACTACAATCACAAGCCGCCAGAGGGAGCTCCGATGCGATTAGCCCAGCAGTCAATAGATTCATCTAAGATTAATCTCACCATAAGTGAGGTTAAAATGGCAGGCCCTCATATGACTGAGCAAGGTGCCTAGTGAGTCCCGAGAACTTCACTTCGACCCGCTGAAGGAAAAGAAAATCTATTAACACAATCACGCAACAACTGTTGTAGCACTGCGTCCCGAGAACTTCACTTCGACCTGCTGAAGGAAAAGAAAATCTATTAACACAATCACGCAACAACTGTTGTAGCACTGCGTCCCGAGAACTTCACTTCGACCTGCTGAAGGAAAAGAAAATCTATTAACACAATCACACAACTACTGTTGTAGCACTGCGTCCCGAGAACTTCACTTCGACCTGCTGAAGGAAAAGAAAATCTATTAACACAATCACACAACTACTGTTGTAGCACTGCGTCCCGAGAACTTCACTTCGACCTGCTGAAGGAAAAGAAAATCTATTAACACAATCACACAACTACTGTTGTACCCGTGGAAAATACCGAGAACTGCCTCCGAGTCAATCACTGGCCTCATACTGTCATCGGAACAGCAGTCTGCAGAGAACTGCCCTCACCCAAGCAGCGCCTAGAGCCGCGCTGCGCAGTGTCATCTGTAAGGAGCTAGACTTCCAACCATGGGGAAGAGACAGGGCAGGAGGGCGCGCAGCTGCCCTCAAAGAGAGCCCTGCCCCTTCAGGAGACTGAGGAGGGACAATCACCCCCACACCCAAATTATGCCCAGGGCCCCCCAGGGTGCCCTTGAGACCATCTTGCGGGAACTGGAGATGTTGTCTTCTGTGATTAAAGTCGTAAGAGATGTGGCGCGAGCCCTGCAGACTGTGTACTCTGTTGGCAGGCATCTCTTTGAAATGTACAGATGGGGGCAGCAATGAGCTTCAGAGGGTCTGCTGGTCGGCAACACAGAACAGATCACACCCACCTTCTTGCCGCGACGGAGGCCCTACATTTCTGTGATTAAAGCCCTAGCAGGTGGGGTGCAAGCACTCTCATGACCCTGTACAGAGTCACAGGCTCTGCTTGCTGGAAACTTTGTGAAATATACAGATCGTGGCCACAATAAACTTCAGTGGTGTCTGCTGGCTGGCTATAAAGTGCGCCCCGTACAGCGGCACTGGCCTTTGACAAACTACTTTTAAGCACTTCAATGTTAACTTTCATCTCGGGGATGGGTCAAGGTGAATGAATTCCAGCGGAGCACGTCTACTTATGAAAACCGAACAGAAAGTAATTTTGACACTGAATTGTATTTTGCGCCGGTCCTGAATATCTCAAAGAAAGTGTGCGCGACTTATTTAACTGTCTTTGAATAAACGCGAGATTCACTGAAAAATTGTCATTTTTTTCCCACGAGACTTGAAATGTTGCCTTCAATTTTTACAGGTCGCATACTGCAATGTGGAGAAAGAAGCCGTTCCTGGGCTCATTTGCATACCCATAATGCCATGGTGTGAAACTGCTACTTTGGGCTGGGTTATTCTGTTAAATTGTGCTCCTGCTCGTGCAGTGATATGTTTGTACGTTGGAAGCACAGAGTCCATGAACAGTGGGCCTTTCTCTGCAAAGTCACCCTTGGTGTAAAATATTTCCACATGAGACCTTTATATAACGCGTCGGAGTGAAAACTTTTAGTAGGCCAGCATTACATTATAGCGTCTGGAGTTTCCTCTCGCAGGTGTCCAGGGACAAGACTGCGCGACTCGAGGCTGCCGCAGCATCTGAGGGGGGCTCCATCAGAGCAACAGCGAAGGGCGCCGGCCGATACGATAGAGGGAGCTCAGTCTCCGGCTACACTACAATCACAAGCCGCCAGAGGGAGCTCCGATGCGATTAGCCCAGCAGTCAATAGATTCATCTAAAATTAATCTCACCATAAGTGAGGTTAAAATGGCAGGCCCTCATATGACTGAGGAAGGTGCCTAGTGAGTCCCGAGAACTTCACTTCGACCCGCTGAAGGAAAAGAAAATCTATTAACACAATCACGCAACTACTGTTGTAGCACTGCGTCCCGAGAACTTCACTTCGACCTGCTGAAGGAAAAGAAAATCTATTAACACAACTACAACAACAGGGACAATCACCCCCACACCCAAATTATGCCCAGGGCCCCCCAGGGTGCCCTTGAGACCATCTTGCGGGAACTGGAGATGATGTCTTCTGTGATTAAAGTCATAAGAGATGTGGCACTAGCCCTGCAGACTGTGTACTCTGTTGGCAGGCATCTCTTTGAAATGTACAGATGGGGGCAGCAATGAGCTTCAGAGCGTCTGCTGGTCGGCAACACAGAACAGATCACACCCACCTTCTTGCCGCGACGGAGGCCCTACATTTCTGTGATTAAAGCCCTAGCAGGTGGGGTGCAAGCACTCTCATGACCCTGTACAGAGTCACAGGCTCTGCTTGCTGGAAACTTTGTGAAATATACAGATCGTGGCCACAATAAACTTCAGTGGTGTCTGCTGGCTGGCTATAAAGTGCGCCCCGTACAGCGGCACTGGCCTTTGACAAACTACTTTTAAGCACTTCAATGTTAACTTTCATCTCGGGGATGGGTCAAGGTGAATGAATTCCAGCGGAGCACGTCTACTTATGAATACCGAACAGAATGTAATTTTGACACTGAATTGTATTTTGCGCCGGTCCTGAATATCTCAAAGAAAGTGTGTGCGACTTATTTAACTGTCTTTGAATAAACGCGAGATTCACTGAAAAATTGTCATTTTTTTCCCACGAGACTTGAAATGTTGCCTTCAATTTTTACAGGTCGCATACTGCAATGTGGAGAAAGAAGCCGTTCCTGGGCTCATTTGCATACCCATAATGCCATGGTGTGAAACTGCTACTTTGGGCTGGGTTATTCTGTTAAATTGTGCTCCTGCTCGTGCAGTGATATGTTTGTACGTTGGAAGCACAGAGTCCATGAACAGTGGGCCTTTCTCTGCAAAGTCACCCTTGGTGTAAAATATTTCCACATGAGACCTTTATATAACGCGTCTAAAATTGAAAACTTTTAGTAGGCCAGCATTACATTATAGCGTCTGGAGTTTCCTCTCGCAGGTGTCCAGGGACAACACTGCGCGACTCGAGGCTGCCGCAGCATCTGAGGGGGGCTCCATCAGAGCAACAGCGAAGGGCGCCGGCCGATACGATAGAGGGAGCTCAGTCCCCGGCTACACTACAATCACAAGCCGCCAGAGGGAGCTCCGATGCGATTAGCCCAGCAGTCAATAGATTCATCTAAAATTAATCTCACCATAAGTGAGGTTAAAATGGCAGGCCCTCATATGACTGAGCAAGGTGCCTAGTGAGTCCCGAGAACTTCACTTCGACCCGCTGAAGGAAAAGAAAATCTATTAACACAATCACGCAACAACTGTTGTAGCACTGCGTCCCGAGAACTTCACTTCGACCTGCTGAAGGAAAAGAAAATCTATTAACACAATCACACAACTACTGTTGTAGCACTGCGTCCCGAGAACTTCACTTCGACCTGCTGAAGGAAAAGAAAATCTATTAACACAATCACACAACTACTGTTGTAGCACTGCGTCCCGAGAACTTCACTTCGACCTGCTGAAGGAAAAGAAAATCTATTAACACAATCACACAACTACTGTTGTACCCGTGGAAAATACCGAGAACTGCCTCCGAGTCAATCACTGGCCTCAAACTGTCATCGGAACAGCAGTCTGCAGAGAACTGCCCTCACCCAAGCAGCGCCTAGAGCCGCGCTGCGCAGTGTCATCTGTGAGGAGCTAGACTTCCAACCATGGGGAAGAGACAGGGCAGGAGGGCGCGCAGCTGCCCTCAAAGAGAGCCCTGCCCCTTCAGGAGACTGAGGAGGGACAATCACCCCCACACCCAAATTATGCCCAGGGCCCCCCAGGGTGCCCTTGAGACCATCTTGCGGGAACTGGAGATGTTGTCTTCTGTGATTAAAGTCGTAAGAGATGTGGCGCGAGCCCTGCAGACTGTGTACTCTGTTGGCAGGCATCTCTTTGAAATGTACAGATGGGGGCAGCAATGAGCTTCAGAGGGTCTGCTGGTCGGCAACACAGAACAGATCACACCCACCTTCTTGCCGCGACTGAGGCCCTACATTTCTGTGATTAAAGCCCTAGCAGGTGGGGTGCAAGCACTCTCATGACCCTGTACAGAGTCACAGGCTCTGCTTGCTGGAAACTTTGTGAAATATACAGATCGTGGCCACAATAAACTTCAGTGGTGTCTGCTGGCTGGCTATAAAGTGCGCCCCGTACAGCGGCACTGGCCTTTGACAAACTACTTTTAAGCACTTCAATGTTAACTTTCATCTCGGGGATGGGTCAAGGTGAATGAATTCCAGCGGAGCACGTCTACTTATGAAAACCGAACAGAAAGTAATTTTGACACTGAATTGTATTTTGCGCCGGTCCTGAATATCTCATAGAAAGTGTGCGCGACTTATTTAACTGTCTTTGAATAAACGCGAGATTCACTGAAAAATTGACATTTTTTTCCCACGAGACTTGAAATGTTGCCTTCAATTTTTACAGGTCGCATACTGCAATGTGGAGAAAGAAGCCGTTCCTGGGCTCATTTGCATACCCATAATGCCATCGTGTGAAACTGCTACTTTGGGCTGGGTTATTCTGTTTAATTGTGCTCCTGCTCGTGCAGTGATATGTTTGTAAGTTGGAAGCACAGAGTCCATGAACAGTGGGCCTTTCTCTGCAAAGTCACCCTTGGTGTAAAATATTTCCACATGAGACCTTTATATAACGCGTCGGAGTGAAAACTTTTAGTAGGCCAGCATTACATTATAGCGTCTGGAGTTTCCTCTCGCAGGTGTCCAGGGACAACACTGCGCGACTCGAGGCTGCTGCAGCATCTGAGGGGGGCTCCATCAGAGCAACAGCGAAGGGCGCCGGCCGATACGATAGAGGGAGCTCAGTCTCCGGCTACACTACAATCACAAGCCGCCAGAGGGAGCTCCGATGCGATTAGCCCAGCAGTCAATAGATTCATCTAAGATTAATCTCACCATAAGTGAGGTTAAAATGGCAGGCCCTCATATGACTGAGGAAGGTGCCTAGTGAGTCCCGAGAACTTCACTTCGACCCGCTGAAGGAAAAGAAAATCTATTAACACAATCACGCAACTACTGTTGTAGCACTGCGTCCCTAGAACTTCACTTCGACCTGCTGAAGGAAAAGAAAATCTATTAACACAACTACAACAACAGGGACAATCACCCCCACACCCAAATTATGCCCAGGGCCCCCCAGGGTGCCCTTGAGACCATCTTGCGGGAACTGGAGATGATGTCTTCTGTGATTAAAGTCGTAAGAGATGTGGCGCGAGCCCTGCAGACTGTGTACTCTGTTGGCAGGCATCTCTTTGAAATGTACAGATGGGGGCAGCAATGAGCTTCAGAGGGTCTGCTGGTCGGCAACACAGAACAGATCACACCCACCTTCTTGCCGCGACGGAGGCCCTACATTTCTGTGATTAAAGCCCTAGCAGGTGGGGTGCAAGCACTCTCATGACCCTGTACAGAGTCACAGGCTCTGCTTGCTGGAAACTTTGTGAAATATACAGATCGTGGCCACAATAAACTTCAGTGGTGTCTGCTGGCTGGCTATAAAGTGCGCCCCGTACAGCGGCACTGGCCTTTGACAAACTACTTTTAAGCACTTCAATGTTAACTTTCATCTCGGGGATGGGTCAAGGTGAATGAATTCCAGCGGAGCACGTCTACTTATGAATACCGAACAGAATGTAATTTTGACACTGAATTGTATTTTGCGCCGGTCCTGAATATCTCAAAGAAAGTGTGTGCGACTTATTTAACTGTCTTTGAATAAACGCGAGATTCACTGAAAAATTGTCATTTTTTTCCCACGAGACTTGAAATGTTGCCTTCAATTTTTACAGGTCGCATACTGCAATGTGGAGAAAGAAGCCGTTCCTGGGCTCATTTGCATACCCATAATGCCATGGTGTGAAACTGCTACTTTGGGCTGGGTTATTCTGTTAAATTGTGCTCCTGCTCGTGCAGTGATATGTTTGTACGTTGGAAGCACAGAGTCCATGAACAGTGGGCCTTTCTCTGCAAAGTCACCCTTGGTGTAAAATATTTCCACATGAGACCTTTATATAACGCGTCTAAAATTGAAAACTTTTAGTAGGCCAGCATTACATTATAGCGTCTGGAGTTTCCTCTCGCAGGTGTCCAGGGACAACACTGCGCGACTCGAGGCTGCCGCAGCATCTGAGGGGGGCTCCATCAGAGCAACAGCGAAGGGCGCCGGCCGATACGATAGAGGGAGCTCAGTCTCCGGCTACACTACAATCACAAGCCGCCAGAGGGAGCTCCGATGCGATTAGCCCAGCAGTCAATAGATTCATCTAAGATTAATCTCACCATAAGTGAGGTTAAAATGGCAGGCCCTCATATGACTGAGGAAGGTGCCTAGTGAGTCCCGAGAACTTCACTTCGACCCGCTGAAGGAAAAGAAAATCTATTAACACAATCACGCAACTACTGTTGTAGCACTGCGTCCCGAGAACTTCACTTCGACCTGCTGAAGGAAAAGAAAATCTATTAACACAACTACAACAACAGGGACAATCACCCCCACACCCAAATTATGCCCAGGGCCCCCCAGGGTGCCCTTGAGACCATCTTGCGGGAACTGGAGATGATGTCTTCTGTGATTAAAGTCATAAGAGATGTGGCACTAGCCCTGCAGACTGTGTACTCTGTTGGCAGGCATCTCTTTGAAATGTACAGATGGGGGCAGCAATGAGCTTCAGAGGGTCTGCTGGTCGGCAACACAGAACAGATCACACCCACCTTCTTGCCGCGACTGAGGCCCTACATTTCTGTGATTAAAGCCCTAGCAGGTGGGGTGCAAGCACTCTCATGACCCTGTACAGAGTCACAGGCTCTGCTTGCTGGAAACTTTGTGAAATATACAGATCGTGGCCACAATAAACTTCAGTGGTGTCTGCTGGCTGGCTATAAAGTGCGCCCCGTACAGCGGCACTGGCCTTTGACAAACTACTTTTAAGCACTTCAATGTTAACTTTCATCTCGGGGATGGGTCAAGGTGAATGAATTCCAGCGGAGCACGTCTACTTATGAATACCGAACAGAATGTAATTTTGACACTGAATTGTATTTTGCGCCGGTCCTGAATATCTCAAAGAAAGTGTGTGCGACTTATTTAACTGTCTTTGAATAAACGCGAGATTCACTGAAAAATTGTCATTTTTTTCCCACGAGACTTGAAATGTTGCCTTCAATTTTTACAGGTCGCATACTGCAATGTGGAGAAAGAAGCCGTTCCTGGGCTCATTTGCATACCCATAATGCCATGGTGTGAAACTGCTACTTTGGGCTGGGTTATTCTGTTAAATTGTGCTCCTGCTCGTGCAGTGATATGTTTGTACGTTGGAAGCACAGAGTCCATGAACAGTGGGCCTTTCTCTGCAAAGTCACCCTTGGTGTAAAATATTTCCACATGAGACCTTTATATAATGCGTCTAAAATTGAAAACTTTTAGTAGGCCAGCATTACATTATAGCGTCTGGAGTTTCCTCTCGCAGGTGTCCAGGGACAACACTGCGCGACTCGAGGCTGCCGCAGCATCTGAGGGGGGCTCCATCGGAGCAACAGCGAAGGGCGCTGGCCGATACGATAGAGGGAGCTCAGACTCCGGCTACACTACAATCACAAGCCGCCAGAGGGAGCTCCGATGCGATTAGCCCAGCAGTCAATAGATTCATCTAAGATTAATCTCACCATAAGTGAGGTTAAAATGGCAGGCCCTCATATGACTGAGCAAGGTGCCTAGTGAGTCCCGAGAACTTCACTTCGACCCGCTGAAGGAAAAGAAAATCTATTAACACAATCACGCAACAACTGTTGTAGCACTGCGTCCCGAGAACTTCACTTCGACCTGCTGAAGGAAAAGAAAATCTATTAACACAATCACGCAACAACTGTTGTAGCACTGCGTCCCGAGAACTTCACTTCGACCTGCTGAAGGAAAAGAAAATCTATTAACACAATCACACAACTACTGTTGTAGCACTGCGTCCCGAGAACTTCACTTCGACCTGCTGAAGGAAAAGAAAATCTATTAACACAATCACACAACTACTGTTGTAGCACTGCGTCCCGAGAACTTCACTTCGACCTGCTGAAGGAAAAGAAAATCTATTAACACAATCACACAACTACTGTTGTACCCGTGGAAAATACCGAGAACTGCCTCCGAGTCAATCACTGGCCTCAAACTGTCATCGGAACAGCAGTCTGCAGAGAACTGCCCTCACCCAAGCAGCGCCTAGAGCCGCGCTGCGCAGTGTCATCTGTGAGGAGCTAGACTTCCAACCATGGGGAAGAGACAGGGCAGGAGGGCGCGCAGCTGCCCTCAAAGAGAGCCCTGCCCCTTCAGGAGACTGAGGAGGGACAATCACCCCCACACCCAAATTATGCCCAGGGCCCCCCAGGGTACCCTTGAGACCATCTTGCGGGAACTGGAGATGTTGTCTTCTGTGATTAAAGTCGTAAGAGATGTGGCGCGAGCCCTGCAGACTGTGTACTCTGTTGGCAGGCATCTCTTTGAAATGTACAGATGGGGGCAGCAATGAGCTTCAGAGGGTCTGCTGGTCGGCAACACAGAACAGATCACACCCACCTTCTTGCCGCGACGGAGGCCCTACATTTCTGTGATTAAAGCCCTAGCAGGTGGGGTGCAAGCACTCTCATGACCCTGTACAGAGTCACAGGCTCTGCTTGCTGGAAACTTTGTGAAATATACAGATCGTGGCCACAATAAACTTCAGTGGTGTCTGCTGGCTGGCTATAAAGTGCGCCCCGTACAGCGGCACTGGCCTTTGACAAACTACTTTTAAGCACTTCAATGTTAACTTTCATCTCGGGGATGGGTCAAGGTGAATGAATTCCAGCGGAGCACGTCTACTTATGAAAACCGAACAGAAAGTAATTTTGACACTGAATTGTATTTTGCGCCGGTCCTGAATATCTCATAGAAAGTGTGCGCGACTTATTTAACTGTCTTTGAATAAACGCGAGATTCACTGAAAAATTGTCATTTTTTTCCCACGAGACTTGAAATGTTGCCTTCAATTTTTACAGGTCGCATACTGCAATGTGGAGAAAGAAGCCGTTCCTGGGCTCATTTGCATACCCATAATGCCATCGTGTGAAACTGCTACTTTGGGCTGGGTTATTCTGTTTAATTGTGCTCCTGCTCGTGCAGTGATATGTTTGTAAGTTGGAAGCACAGAGTCCATGAACAGTGGGCCTTTCTCTGCAAAGTCACCCTTGGTGTAAAATATTTCCACATGAGACCTTTATATAACGCGTCGGAGTGAAAACTTTTAGTAGGCCAGCATTACATTATAGCGTCTGGAGTTTCCTCTCGCAGGTGTCCAGGGACAACACTGCGCGACTCGAGGCTGCCGCAGCATCTGAGGGGGGCTCCATCGGAGCAACAGCGAAGGGCGCTGGCCGATACGATAGAGGGAGCTCAGACTCCGGCTACACTACAATCACAAGCCGCCAGAGGGAGCTCCGATGCGATTAGCCCAGCAGTCAATAGATTCATCTAAGATTAATCTCACCATAAGTGAGGTTAAAATGGCAGGCCCTCATATGACTGAGCAAGGTGCCTAGTGAGTCCCGAGAACTTCACTTCGACCCGCTGAAGGAAAAGAAAATCTATTAACACAATCACGCAACAACTGTTGTAGCACTGCGTCCCGAGAACTTCACTTCGACCTGCTGAAGGAAAAGAAAATCTATTAACACAATCACGCAACAACTGTTGTAGCACTGCGTCCCGAGAACTTCACTTCGACCTGCTGAAGGAAAAGAAAATCTATTAACACAATCACACAACTACTGTTGTAGCACTGCGTCCCGAGAACTTCACTTCGACCTGCTGAAGGAAAAGAAAATCTATCAACACAATCACACAACTACTGTTGTAGCACTGCGTCCCGAGAACTTCACTTCGACCTGCTGAAGGAAAAGAAAATCTATTAACACAATCACACAACTACTGTTGTACCCGTGGAAAATACCGAGAACTGCCTCCGAGTCAATCACTGGCCTCAAACTGTCATCGGAACAGCAGTCTGCAGAGAACTGCCCTCACCCAAGCAGCGCCTAGAGCCGCGCTGCGCAGTGTCATCTGTGAGGAGCTAGACTTCCAACCATGGGGAAGAGACAGGGCAGGAGGGCGCGCAGCTGCCCTCAAAGAGAGCCCTGCCCCTTCAGGAGACTGAGGAGGGACAATCACCCCCACACCCAAATTATGCCCAGGGCCCCCCAGGGTGCCCTTGAGACCATCTTGCGGGAACTGGAGATGTTGTCTTCTGTGATTAAAGTCGTAAGAGATGTGGCGCGAGCCCTGCAGACTGTGTACTCTGTTGGCAGGCATCTCTTTGAAATGTACAGATGGGGGCAGCAATGAGCTTCAGAGGGTCTGCTGGTCGGCAACACAGAACAGATCACACCCACCTTCTTGCCGCGACGGAGGCCCTACATTTCTGTGATTAAAGCCCTAGCAGGTGGGGTGCAAGCACTCTCATGACCCTGTACAGAGTCACAGGCTCTGCTTGCTGGAAACTTTGTGAAATATACAGATCGTGGCCACAATAAACTTCAGTGGTGTCTGCTGGCTGGCTATAAAGTGCGCCCCGTACAGCGGCACTGGCCTTTGACAAACTACTTTTAAGCACTTCAATGTTAACTTTCATCTCGGGGATGGGTCAAGGTGAATGAATTCCAGCGGAGCACGTCTACTTATGAAAACCGAACAGAAAGTAATTTTGACACTGAATTGTATTTTGCGCCGGTCCTGAATATCTCATAGAAAGTGTGCGCGACTTATTTAACTGTCTTTGAATAAACGCGAGATTCACTGAAAAATTGTCATTTTTTTCCCACGAGACTTGAAATGTTGCCTTCAATTTTTACAGGTCGCATACTGCAATGTGGAGAAAGAAGCCGTTCCTGGGCTCATTTGCATACCCATAATGCCATCGTGTGAAACTGCTACTTTGGGCTGGGTTATTCTGTTTAATTGTGCTCCTGCTCGTGCAGTGATATGTTTGTAAGTTGGAAGCACAGAGTCCATGAACAGTGGGCCTTTCTCTGCAAAGTCACCCTTGGTGTAAAATATTTCCACATGAGACCTTTATATAACGCGTCGGAGTGAAAACTTTTAGTAGGCCAGCATTACATTATAGCGTCTGGAGTTTCCTCTCGCAGGTGTCCAGGGACAACACTGCGCGACTCGAGGCTGCCGCAGCATCTGAGGGGGGCTCCATCAGAGCAACAGCGAAGGGCGCCGGCCGATACGATAGAGGGAGCTCAGTCTCCGGCTACACTACAATCACAAGCCGCCAGAGGGAGCTCCGATGCGATTAGCCCAGCAGTCAATAGATTCATCTAAGATTAATCTCACCATAAGTGAGGTTAAAATGGCAGGCCCTCATATGACTGAGGAAGGTGCCTAGTGAGTCCCGAGAACTTCACTTCGACCCGCTGAAGGAAAAGAAAATCTATTAACACAATCACGCAACTATTGTTGTAGCACTGCGTCCCGAGAACTTCACTTCGACCTGCTGAAGGAAAAGAAAATCTATTAACACAACTACAACAACAGGGACAATCACCCCCACACCCAAATTATGCCCAGGGCCCCCCAGGGTGCCCTTGAGACCATCTTGCGGGAACTGGAGATGATGTCTTCTGTGATTAAAGTCATAAGAGATGTGGCACTAGCCCTGCAGACTGTGTACTCTGTTGGCAGGCATCTCTTTGAAATGTACAGATGGGGGCAGCAATGAGCTTCAGAGGGTCTGCTGGTCGGCAACACAGAACAGATCACACCCACCTTCTTGCCGTGACGGAGGCCCTACATTTCTGTGATTAAAGCCCTAGCAGGTGGGGTGCAAGCACTCTCATGACCCTGTACAGAGTCACAGGCTCTGCTTGCTGGAAACTTTGTGAAATATACAGATCGTGGCCACAATAAACTTCAGTGGTGTCTGCTGGCTGGCTATAAAGTGCGCCCCGTACAGCGGCACTGGCCTTTGACAAACTACTTTTAAGCACTTCAATGTTAACTTTCATCTCGGGGATGGGTCAAGGTGAATGAATTCCAGCGGAGCACGTCTACTTATGAAAACCGAACAGAAAGTAATTTTGACACTGAATTGTATTTTGCGCCGGTCCTGAATATCTCATAGAAAGTGTGCGCGACTTATTTAACTGTCTTTGAATAAACGCGAGATTCACTGAAAAATTGTCATTTTTTTCCCACGAGACTTGAAATGTTGCCTTCAATTTTTACAGGTCGCATACTGCAATGTGGAGAAAGAAGCCGTTCCTGGGCTCATTTGCATACCCATAATGCCATCGTGTGAAACTGCTACTTTGGGCTGGGTTATTCTGTTTAATTGTGCTCCTGCTCGTGCAGTGATATGTTTGTAAGTTGGAAGCACAGAGTCCATGAACAGTGGGCCTTTCTCTGCAAAGTCACCCTTGGTGTAAAATATTTCCACATGAGACCTTTATATAACGCGTCTAAAATTGAAAACTTTTAGTAGGCCAGCATTACATTATAGCGTCTGGAGTTTCCTCTCGCAGGTGTCCAGGGACAACACTGCGCGACTCGAGGCTGCCGCAGCATCTGAGGGGGGCTCCATCAGAGCAACAGCGAAGGGCGCCGGCCGATACGATAGAGGGAGCTCAGTCTCGGGCTACACTACAATCACAAGCCGCCAGAGGGAGCTCCGATGCGATTAGCCCAGCAGTCAATAGATTCATCTAAGATTAATCTCACCATAAGTGAGGTTAAAATGGCAGGCCCTCATATGACTGAGGAAGGTGCCTAGTGAGTCCCGAGAACTTCACTTCGACCCGCTGAAGGAAAAGAAAATCTATTAACACAATCACGCAACTACTGTTGTAGCACTGCGTCCCGAGAACTTCACTTCGACCTGCTGAAGGAAAAGAAAATCTATTAACACAACTACAACAACAGGGACAATCACCCCCACACCCAAATTATGCCCAGGGCCCCCCAGGGTGCCCTTGAGACCATCTTGCGGGAACTGGAGATGTTGTCTTCTGTGATTAAAGTCGTAAGAGATGTGGCGCGAGCCCTGCAGACTGTGTACTCTGTTGGCAGGCATCTCTTTGAAATGTACAGATGGGGGCAGCAATGAGCTTCAGAGGGTCTGCTGGTCGGCAACACAGAACAGATCACACCCACCTTCTTGCCGCGACTGAGGCCCTACATTTCTGTGATTAAAGCCCTAGCAGGTGGGGTGCAAGCACTCTCAGGACCCTGTACAGAGTCACAGGCTCTGCTTGCTGGAAACTTTGTGAAATATACAGATCGTGGCCACAATAAGCTTCAGTGGTGTCTGCTGGCTGGCTATAAAGTGCGCCCCGTACAGCGGCACTGGCCTTTGACAAACTACTTTTAAGCACTTCAATGTTAACTTTCATCTCGGGGATGGGTCAAGGTGAATGAATTCCAGCGGAGCACGTCTACTTATGAAAACCGAACAGAATGTAATTTTGACACTGAATTGTATTTTGCGCCGGTCCTGAATATCTCAAAGAAAGTGTGCGCGACTTATTTAACTGTCTTTGAATAAACGCGAGATTCACTGAAAAATTGTCATTTTTTTCCCACGAGACTTGAAATGTTGCCTTCAATTTTTACAGGTCGCATACTGCAATGTGGAGAAAGAAGCCGTTCCTGGGCTCATTTGCAAACCCATAATGCCATGGTGTGAAACTGCTACTTTGGGCTGGGTTATTCTGTTTAATTGTGCTCCTGCTCGTGCAGTGACATGTTTGTACGTTGGAAGCACAGAGTCCATGAACAGTGGGCCTTTCTCTGCAAAGTCACCCTTGGTGTAAAATATTTCCACATGAGACCTTTATATAACGCGTCGGAATAAAAACTTTTAATAGGCCAGCATTACATTATAGCGTCTGGAGTTTCCTCTCGCAGGTGTCCAGGGACAACACTGCGCGACTCGAGGCTGCCGCAGCATCTGAGGGGGGCTCCATCGGAGCAACAGCGAAGGGCGCTGGCCGATACGATAGAGGGAGCTCAGACTCCGGCTACACTACAATCACAAGCCGCCAGAGGGAGCTCTGATGCGATTAGCCCAGCAGTCAATAGATTCATCTAAGATTAATCTCACCATAAGTGAGGTTAAAATGGCAGGCCCTCATATGACTGAGCAAGGTGCCTAGTGAGTCCCGAGAACTTCACTTCGACCCGCTGAAGGAAAAGAAAATCTATTAACACAATCACGCAACAACTGTTGTAGCACTGCGTCCCGAGAACTTCACTTCGACCTGCTGAAGGAAAAGAAAATCTATTAACACAATCACGCAACAACTGTTGTAGCACTGCGTCCCGAGAACTTCACTTCGACCTGCTGAAGGAAAAGAAAATCTATTAACACAATCACACAACTACTGTTGTAGCACTGCGTCCCGAGAACTTCACTTCGACCTGCTGAAGGAAAAGAAAATCTATTAACACAATCACACAACTACTGTTGTAGCACTGCGTCCCGAGAACTTCACTTCGACCTGCTGAAGGAAAAGAAAATCTATTAACACAATCACACAACTACTGTTGTACCCGTGGAAAATACCGAGAACTGCCTCCGAGTCAATCACTGGCCTCAAACTGTCATCGGAACAGCAGTCTGCAGAGAACTGCCCTCACCCAAGCAGCGCCTAGAGCCGCGCTGCGCAGTGTCATCTGTGAGGAGCTAGACTTCCAACCATGGGGAAGAGACAGGGCAGGAGGGCGCGCAGCTGCCCTCAAAGAGAGCCCTGCCCCTTCAGGAGACTGAGGAGGGACAATCACCCCCACACCCAAATTATGCCCAGGGCCCCCCAGGGTGCCCTTGAGACCATCTTGCGGGAACTGGAGATGTTGTCTTCTGTGATTAAAGTCGTAAGAGATGTGGCGCGAGCCCTGCAGACTGTGTACTCTGTTGGCAGGCATCTCTTTGAAATGTACAGATGGGGGCAGCAATGAGCTTCAGAGGGTCTGCTGGTCGGCAACACAGAACAGATCACACCCACCTTCTTGCCGCGACGGAGGCCCTACATTTCTGTGATTAAAGCCCTAGCAGGTGGGGTGCAAGCACTCTCATGACCCTGTACAGAGTCACAGGCTCTGCTTGCTGGAAACTTTGTGAAATATACAGATCGTGGCCACAATAAACTTCAGTGGTGTCTGCTGGCTGGCTATAAAGTGCGCCCCGTACAGCGGCACTGGCCTTTGACAAACTACTTTTAAGCACTTCAATGTTAACTTTCATCTCGGGGATGGGTCAAGGTGAATGAATTCCAGCGGAGCACGTCTACTTATGAAAACCGAACAGAAAGTAATTTTGACACTGAATTGTATTTTGCGCCGGTCCTGAATATCTCATAGAAAGTGTGCGCGACTTATTTAACTGTCTTTGAATAAACGCGAGATTCACTGAAAAATTGTCATTTTTTTCCCACGAGACTTGAAATGTTGCCTTCAATTTTTACAGGTCGCATACTGCAATGTGGAGAAAGAAGCCGTTCCTGGGCTCATTTGCATACCCATAATGCCATCGTGTGAAACTGCTACTTTGGGCTGGGTTATTCTGTTTAATTGTGCTCCTGCTCGTGCAGTGATATGTTTGTAGGTTGGAAGCACAGAGTCCATGAACAGTGGGCCTTTCTCTGCAAAGTCACCCTTGGTGTAAAATATTTCCACATGAGACCTTTATATAACGCGTCGGAGTGAAAGGTTTTAGTAGGCCAGCATTACATTATAGCGTCTGGAGTTTCCTCTCGCAGGTGTCCAGGGACAACACTGCGCGACTCGAGGCTGCCGCAGCATCTGAGGGGGTCTCCATCGGAGCAACAGCGAAGGGCGCTGGCCGATACGATAGAGGGAGCTCAGACTCCGGCTACACTACAATCACAAGCCGCCAGAGGGAGCTCCGATGCGATTAGCCCAGCAGTCAATAGATTCATCTAAGATTAATCTCACCATAAGTGAGGTTAAAATGGCAGGCCCTCATATGACTGAGGAAGGTGCCTAGTGAGTCCCGAGAACTTCACTTCGACCCGCTGAAGGAAAAGAAAATCTATTAACACAATCACGCAACTACTGTTGTAGCACTGCGTCCCGAGAACTTCACTTCGACCTGCTGAAGGAAAAGAAAATCTATTAACACAATCACACAACTACAACAACAGGGACAATCACCCCCACACCCAAATTATGCCCAGGGCCCCCCAGGGTGCCCTTGAGACCATCTTGCGGGAACTGGAGATGTTGTCTTCTGTGATTAAAGTCGTAAGAGATGTGGCGCGAGCCCTGCAGACTGTGTACTCTGTTGGCAGGCATCTCTTTGAAATGTACAGATGGGGGCAGCAATGAGCTTCAGAGGGTCTGCTGGTCGGCAACACAGAACAGATCACACCCACCTTCTTGCCGCGACTGAGGCCCTACATTTCTGTGATTAAAGCCCTAGCAGGTGGGGTGCAAGCACTCTCATGACCCTGTACAGAGTCACAGGCTCTGCTTGCTGGAAACTTTGTGAAATATACAGATCGTGGCCACAATAAACTTCAGTGGTGTCTGCTGGCTGGCTATAAAGTGCGCCCCGTACAGCGGCACTGGCCTTTGACAAACTACTTTTAAGCACTTCAATGTTAACTTTCATCTCGGGGATGGGTCAAGGTGAATGAATTCCAGCGGAGCACGTCTACTTATGAATACCGAACAGAATGTAATTTTGACACTGAATTGTATTTTGCGCCGGTCCTGAATATCTCAAAGAAAGTGTGTGCGACTTATTTAACTGTCTTTGAATAAACGCGAGATTCACTGAAAAATTGTCATTTTTTTCCCACGAGACTTGAAATGTTGCCTTCAATTTTTACAGGTCGCATACTGCAATGTGGAGAAAGAAGCCGTTCCTGGGCTCATTTGCATACCCATAATGCCATGGTGTGAAACTGCTACTTTGGGCTGGGTTATTCTGTTAAATTGTGCTCCTGCTCGTGCAGTGATATGTTTGTACGTTGGAAGCACAGAGTCCATGAACAGTGGGCCTTTCTCTGCAAAGTCACCCTTGGTGTAAAATATTTCCACATGAGACCTTTATATAACGCGTCTAAAATTGAAAACTTTTAGTAGGCCAGCATTACATTATAGCGTCTGGAGTTTCCTCTCGCAGGTGTCCAGGGACAACACTGCGCGACTCGAGGCTGCCGCAGCATCTGAGGGGGGCTCCATCGGAGCAACAGCGAAGGGCGCTGGCCGATACGATAGAGGGAGCTCAGTCTCCGGCTACACTACAATCACAAGCCGCCAGAGGGAGCTCCGATGCGATTAGCCCAGCAGTCAATAGATTCATCTAAGATTAATCTCACCATAAGTGAGGTTAAAATGGCAGGCCCTCATATGACTGAGGAAGGTGCCTAGTGAGTCCCGAGAACTTCACTTCGACCCGCTGAAGGAAAAGAAAATCTATTAACACAATCACGCAACTACTGTTGTAGCACTGCGTCCCGAGAACTTCACTTCGACCTGCTGAAGGAAAAGAAAATCTATTAACACAATCACACAACTACAACAACAGGGACAATCACCCCCACACCCAAATTATGCCCAGGGCCCCCCAGGGTGCCCTTGAGACCATCTTGCGGGAACTGGAGATGATGTCTTCTGTGATTAAAGTCATAAGAGATGTGGCACTAGCCCTGCAGACTGTGTACTCTGTTGGCAGGCATCTCTTTGAAATGTACAGATGGGGGCAGCAATGAGCTTCAGAGGGTCTGCTGGTCGGCAACACAGAACAGATCACACCCACCTTCTTGCCGCGACTGAGGCCCTACATTTCTGTGATTAAAGCCCTAGCAGGTGGGGTGCAAGCACTCTCATGACCCTGTACAGAGTCACAGGCTCTGCTTGCTGGAAACTTTGTGAAATATACAGATCGTGGCCACAATAAACTTCAGTGGTGTCTGCTGGCTGGCTATAAAGTGCGCCCCGTACAGCGGCACTGGCCTTTGACAAACTACTTTTAAGCACTTCAATGTTAACTTTCATCTCGGGGATGGGTCAAGGTGAATGAATTCCAGCGGAGCACGTCTACTTATGAATACCGAACAGAATGTAATTTTGACACTGAATTGTATTTTGCGCCGGTCCTGAATATCTCAGAGAAAGTGTGTGCGACTTATTTAACTGTCTTTGAATAAACGCGAGATTCACTGAAAAATTGTCATTTTTTTCCCACGAGACTTGAAATGTTGCCTTCAATTTTTACAGGTCGCATACTGCAATGTGGAGAAAGAAGCCGTTCCTGGGCTCATTTGCATACCCATAATGCCATGGTGTGAAACTGCTACTTTGGGCTGGGTTATTCTGTTAAATTGTGCTCCTGCTCGTGCAGTGATATGTTTGTACGTTGGAAGCACAGAGTCCATGAACAGTGGGCCTTTCTCTGCAAAGTCACCCTTGGTGTAAAATATTTCCACATGAGACCTTTATATAACGCGTCTAAAATTGAAAACTTTTAGTAGGCCAGCATTACATTATAGCGTCTGGAGTTTCCTCTCGCAGGTGTCCAGGGACAACACTGCGCGACTCGAGGCTGCCGCAGCATCTGAGGGGGGCTCCATCAGAGCAACAGCGAAGGGCGCCGGCCGATACGATAGAGGGAGCTCAGTCCCCGGCTACACTACAATCACAAGCCGCCAGAGGGAGCTCCGATGCGATTAGCCCAGCAGTCAATAGATTCATCTAAGATTAATCTCACCATAAGTGAGGTTAAAATGGCAGGCCCTCATATGACTGAGGAAGGTGCCTAGTGAGTCCCGAGAACTTCACTTCGACCCGCTGAAGGAAAAGAAAATCTATTAACACAATCACGCAACGACTGTTGTAGCACTGCGTCCCGAGAACTTCACTTCGACCTGCTGAAGGAAAAGAAAATCTATTAACACAATCACACAACTACTGTTGTAGCACTGCGTCCCGAGAACTTCACTTCGACCTGCTGAAGGAAAAGAAAATCTATTAACACAATCACACAACTACTGTTGTAGCACTGCGTCCCGAGAACTTCACTTCGACCTGCTGAAGGAAAAGAAAATCTATTAACACAATCACACAACTACTGTTGTAGCACTGCGTCCCGAGAACTTCACTTCGACCTGCTGAAGGAAAAGAAAATCTATTAACACAATCACACAACTACTGTTGTAGCCGTGGAAAATACCGAGAACTGCCTCCGAGTCAATCACTGGCCTCATACTGTCATCGGAACAGCAGTCTGCAGAGAACTGCCCTCACCCAAGCAGCGCCTAGAGCCGCGCTGCGCAGTGTCATCTGTAAGGAGCTAGACTTCCAACCATGGGGAAGAGACAGGGCAGGAGGGCGCGCAGCTGCCCTCAAAGAGAGCCCTGCCCCTTCAGGAGACTGAGGAGGGACAATCACCCCCATACCCAAATTATGCCCAGGGCCCCCCAGGGTGCCCTTGAGACCATCTTGCGGGAACTGGAGATGTTGTCTTCTGTGATTAAAGTCGTAAGAGATGTGGCGCGAGCCCTGCAGACTGTGTACTCTGTTGGCAGGCATCTCTTTGAAATGTACAGATGGGGGCAGCAATGAGCTTCAGAGGGTCTGCTGGTCGGCAACACAGAACAGATCACACCCACCTTCTTGCCGCGACTGAGGCCCTACATTTCTGTGATTAAAGCCCTAGCAGGTGGGGTGCAAGCACTCTCATGACCCTGTACAGAGTCACAGGCTCTGCTTGCTGGAAACTTTGTGAAATATACAGATCGTGGCCACAATAAACTTCAGTGGTGTCTGCTGGCTGGCTATAAAGTGCGCCCCGTACAGCGGCACTGGCCTTTGACAAACTACTTTTAAGCACTTCAATGTTAACTTTCATCTCGGGGATGGGTCAAGGTGAATGAATTCCAGCGGAGCACGTCTACTTATGAATACCGAACAGAATGTAATTTTGACACTGAATTGTATTTTGCGCCGGTCCTGAATATCTCAAAGAAAGTGTGTGCGACTTATTTAACTGTCTTTGAATAAACGCGAGATTCACTGAAAAATTGTCATTTTTTTCCCACGAGACTTGAAATGTTGCCTTCAATTTTTACAGGTCGCATACTGCAATGTGGAGAAAGAAGCCGTTCCTGGGCTCATTTGCATACCCATAATGCCATGGTGTGAAACTGCTACTTTGGGCTGGGTTATTCTGTTAAATTGTGCTCCTGCTCGTGCAGTGATATGTTTGTACGTTGGAAGCACAGAGTCCATGAACAGTGGGCCTTTCTCTGCAAAGTCACCCTTGGTGTAAAATATTTCCACAGGAGACCTTTATATAACGCGTCTAAAATTGAAAACTTTTAGTAGGCCAGCATTACATTATAGCGTCTGGAGTTTCCTCTCGCAGGTGTCCAGGGACAACACTGCGCGACTCGAGGCTGCCGCAGCATCTGAGGGGGCTCCATCGGAGCAACAGCGAAGGGCGCTGGCCGATACGATAGAGGGAGCTCAGTCTCCGGCTACACTACAATCACAAGCCGCCAGAGGGAGCTCCGATGCGATTAGCCCAGCAGTCAATAGATACATCTAAAATTAATCTCACCATAAGTGAGGTTAAAATGGCAGGCCCTCATATGACTGAGGAAGGTGCCTAGTGAGTCCCGAGAACTTCACTTCGACCCGCTGAAGGAAAAGAAAATCTATTAACACAATCACGCAACTACTGTTGTAGCACTGCGTCCCGAGAACTTCACTTCGACCTGCTGAAGGAAAAGAAAATCTATTAACACAATCACACAACTACAACAACAGGGACAATCACCCCCACACCCAAATTATGCCCAGGGCCCCCCAGGGTGCCCTTGAGACCATCTTGCGGGAACTGGAGATGATGTCTTCTGTGATTAAAGTCATAAGAGATGTGGCACTAGCCCTGCAGACTGTGTACTCTGTTGGCAGGCATCTCTTTGAAATGTACAGATGGGGGCAGCAATGAGCTTCAGAGGGTCTGCTGGTCGGCAACACAGAACAGATCACACCCACCTTCTTGCCGCGACGGAGGCCCTACATTTCTGTGATTAAAGCCCTAGCAGGTGGGGTGCAAGCACTCTCATGACCCTGTACAGAGTCACAGGCTCTGCTTGCTGGAAACTTTGTGAAATATACAGATCGTGGCCACAATAAACTTCAGTGGTGTCTGCTGGCTGGCTATAAAGTGCGCCCCGTACAGCGGCACTGGCCTTTGACAAACTACTTTTAAGCACTTCAATGTTAACTTTCATCTCGGGGATGGGTCAAGGTGAATGAATTCCAGCGGAGCACGTCTACTTATGAATACCGAACAGAATGTAATTTTGACACTGAATTGTATTTTGCGCCGGTCCTGAATATCTCAGAGAAAGTGTGTGCGACTTATTTAACTGTCTTTGAATAAACGCGAGATTCACTGAAAAATTGTCATTTTTTTCCCACGAGACTTGAAATGTTGCCTTCAATTTTTACAGGTCGCATACTGCAATGTGGAGAAAGAAGCCGTTCCTGGGCTCATTTGCATACCCATAATGCCATGGTGTGAAACTGCTTCTTTGGGCTGGGTTATTCTGTTAAATTGTGCTCCTGCTCGTGCAGTGATATGTTTGTACGTTGGAAGCACAGAGTCCATGAACAGTGGGCCTTTCTCTGCAAAGTCACCCTTGGTGTAAAATATTTCCACATGAGACCTTTATATAACGCGTCTAAAATTGAAAACTTTTAGTAGGCCAGCATTACATTATAGCGTCTGGAGTTTCCTCTCGCAGGTGTCCAGGGACAACACTGCGCGACTCGAGGCTGCCGCAGCATCTGAGGGGGGCTCCATCAGAGCAACAGCGAAGGGCGCCGGCCGATACGATAGAGGGAGCTCAGTCCCCGGCTACACTACAATCACAAGCCGCCAGAGGGAGCTCCGATGCGATTAGCCCAGCAGTCAATAGATTCATCTAAGATTAATCTCACCATAAGTGAGGTTAAAATGGCAGGCCCTCATATGACTGAGGAAGGTGCCTAGTGAGTCCGGAGAACTTCACTTCGACCCGCTGAAGGAAAAGAAAATCTATTAACACAATCACGCAACGACTGTTGTAGCACTGCGTCCCGAGAACTTCACTTCGACCTGCTGAAGGAAAAGAAAATCTATTAACACAATCACACAACTACTGTTGTAGCACTGCGTCCCGAGAACTTCACTTCGACCTGCTGAAGGAAAAGAAAATCTATTAACACAATCACACAACTACTGTTGTAGCACTGCGTCCCGAGAACTTCACTTCGACCTGCTGAAGGAAAAGAAAATCTATTAACACAATCACACAACTACTGTTGTAGCACTGCGTCCCGAGAACTTCACTTCGACCTGCTGAAGGAAAAGAAAATCTATTAACACAATCACACAACTACTGTTGTAGCCGTGGAAAATACCGAGAACTGCCTCCGAGTCAATCACTGGCCTCATACTGTCATCGGAACAGCAGTCTGCAGAGAACTGCCCTCACCCAAGCAGCGCCTAGAGCCGCGCTGCGCAGTGTCATCTGTAAGGAGCTAGACTTCCAACCATGGGGAAGAGACAGGGCAGGAGGGCGCGCAGCTGCCCTCAAAGAGAGCCCTGCCCCTTCAGGAGACTGAGGAGGGACAATCACCCCCATACCCAAATTATGCCCAGGGCCCCCCAGGGTGCCCTTGAGACCATCTTGCGGGAACTGGAGATGTTGTCTTCTGTGATTAAAGTCGTAAGAGATGTGGCGCGAGCCCTGCAGACTGTGTACTCTGTTGGCAGGCATCTCTTTGAAATGTACAGATGGGGGCAGCAATGAGCTTCAGAGGGTCTGCTGGTCGGCAACACAGAACAGATCACACCCACCTTCTTGCCGCGACTGAGGCCCTACATTTCTGTGATTAAAGCCCTAGCAGGTGGGGTGCAAGCACTCTCATGACCCTGTACAGAGTCACAGGCTCTGCTTGCTGGAAACTTTGTGAAATATACAGATCGTGGCCACAATAAACTTCAGTGGTGTCTGCTGGCTGGCTATAAAGTGCGCCCCGTACAGCGGCACTGGCCTTTGACAAACTACTTTTAAGCACTTCAATGTTAACTTTCATCTCGGGGATGGGTCAAGGTGAATGAATTCCAGCGGAGCACGTCTACTTATGAATACCGAACAGAATGTAATTTTGACACTGAATTGTATTTTGCGCCGGTCCTGAATATCTCAAAGAAAGTGTGTGCGACTTATTTAACTGTCTTTGAATAAACGCGAGATTCACTGAAAAATTGTCATTTTTTTCCCACGAGACTTGAAATGTTGCCTTCAATTTTTACAGGTCGCATACTGCAATGTGGAGAAAGAAGCCGTTCCTGGGCTCATTTGCATACCCATAATGCCATGGTGTGAAACTGCTACTTTGGGCTGGGTTATTCTGTTAAATTGTGCTCCTGCTCGTGCAGTGATATGTTTGTACGTTGGAAGCACAGAGTCCATGAACAGTGGGCCTTTCTCTGCAAAGTCACCCTTGGTGTAAAATATTTCCACATGAGACCTTTATATAACGCGTCTAAAATTGAAAACTTTTAGTAGGCCAGCATTACATTATAGCGTCTGGAGTTTCCTCTCGCAGGTGTCCAGGGACAACACTGCGCGACTCGAGGCTGCCGCAGCATCTGAGGGGGGCTCCATCAGAGCAACAGCGAAGGGCGCCGGCCGATACGATAGAGGGAGCTCAGTCTCCGGCTACACTACAATCACAAGCCGCCAGAGGGAGCTCCGATGCGATTAGCCCAGCAGTCAATAGATTCATCTAAGATTAATCTCACCATAAGTGAGGTTAAAATGGCAGGCCCTCATATGACTGAGGAAGGTGCCTAGTGAGTCCCGAGAACTTCACTTCGACCCGCTGAAGGAAAAGAAAATCTATTAACACAATCACGCAACTACTGTTGTAGCACTGCGTCCCGAGAACTTCACTTCGACCTGCTGAAGGAAAAGAAAATCTATTAACACAATCACACAACTACAACAACAGGGACAATCACCCCCACACCCAAATTATGCCCAGGGCCCCCCAGGGTGCCCTTGAGACCATCTTGCGGGAACTGGAGATGATGTCTTCTGTGATTAAAGTCATAAGAGATGTGGCACTAGCCCTGCAGACTGTGTACTCTGTTGGCAGGCATCTCTTTGAAATGTACAGATGGGGGCAGCAATGAGCTTCAGAGGGTCTGCTGGTCGGCAACACAGAACAGATCACACCCACCTTCTTGCCGCGACGGAGGCCCTACATTTCTGTGATTAAAGCCCTAGCAGGTGGGGTGCAAGCACTCTCATGACCCTGTACAGAGTCACAGGCTCTGCTTGCTGGAAACTTTGTGAAATATACAGATCGTGGCCACAATAAACTTCAGTGGTGTCTGCTGGCTGGCTATAAAGTGCGCCCCGTACAGCGGCACTGGCCTTTGACAAACTACTTTTAAGCACTTCAATGTTAACTTTCATCTCGGGGATGGGTCAAGGTGAATGAATTCCAGCGGAGCACGTCTACTTATGAATACCGAACAGAATGTAATTTTGACACTGAATTGTATTTTGCGCCGGTCCTGAATATCTCAGAGAAAGTGTGTGCGACTTATTTAACTGTCTTTGAATAAACGCGAGATTCACTGAAAAATTGTCATTTTTTTCCCACGAGACTTGAAATGTTGCCTTCAATTTTTACAGGTCGCATACTGCAATGTGGAGAAAGAAGCCGTTCCTGGGCTCATTTGCATACCCATAATGCCATGGTGTGAAACTGCTACTTTGGGCTGGGTTATTCTGTTAAATTGTGCTCCTGCTCGTGCAGTGATATGTTTGTACGTTGGAAGCACAGAGTCCATGAACAGTGGGCCTTTCTCTGCAAAGTCACCCTTGGTGTAAAATATTTCCACATGAGACCTTTATATAACGCGTCTAAAATTGAAAACTTTTAGTAGGCCAGCATTACATTATAGCGTCTGGAGTTTCCTCTCGCAGGTGTCCAGGGACAACACTGCGCGACTCGAGGCTGCCGCAGCATCTGAGGGGGGCTCCATCAGAGCAACAGCGAAGGGCGCCGGCCGATACGATAGAGGGAGCTCAGTCCCCGGCTACACTACAATCACAAGCCGCCAGAGGGAGCTCCGATGCGATTAGCCCAGCAGTCAATAGATTCATCTAAGATTAATCTCACCATAAGTGAGGTTAAAATGGCAGGCCCTCATATGACTGAGGAAGGTGCCTAGTGAGTCCCGAGAACTTCACTTCGACCCGCTGAAGGAAAAGAAAATCTATTAACACAATCACGCAACGACTGTTGTAGCACTGCGTCCCGAGAACTTCACTTCGACCTGCTGAAGGAAAAGAAAATCTATTAACACAATCACACAACTACTGTTGTAGCACTGCGTCCCGAGAACTTCACTTCGACCTGCTGAAGGAAAAGAAAATCTATTAACACAATCACACAACTACTGTTGTAGCACTGCGTCCCGAGAACTTCACTTCGACCTGCTGAAGGAAAAGAAAATCTATTAACACAATCACACAACTACTGTTGTAGCACTGCGTCCCGAGAACTTCACTTCGACCTGCTGAAGGAAAAGAAAATCTATTAACACAATCACACAACTACTGTTGTAGCCGTGGAAAATACCGAGAACTGCCTCCGAGTCAATCACTGGCCTCATACTGTCATCGGAACAGCAGTCTGCAGAGAACTGCCCTCACCCAAGCAGCGCCTAGAGCCGCGCTGCGCAGTGTCATCTGTAAGGAGCTAGACTTCCAACCATGGGGAAGAGACAGGGCAGGAGGGCGCGCAGCTGCCCTCAAAGAGAGCCCTGCCCCTTCAGGAGACTGAGGAGGGACAATGACCCCCACACCCAAATTATGCCCAGGGCCCCCCAGGGTGCCCTTGAGACCATCTTGCGGGAACTGGAGATGATGTCTTCTGTGATTAAAGTCATAAGAGATGTGGCACTAGCCCTGCAGACTGTGTACTCTGTTGGCAGGCATCTCTTTGAAATGTACAGATGGGGGCAGCAATGAGCTTCAGAGGGTCTGCTGGTCGGCAACACAGAACAGATCACACCCACCTTCTTGCCGCGACTGAGGCCCTACATTTCTGTGATTAAAGCCCTAGCAGGTGGGGTGCAAGCACTCTCATGACCCTGTACAGAGTCACAGGCTCTGCTTGCTGGAAACTTTGTGAAATATACAGATCGTGGCCACAATAAACTTCAGTGGTGTCTGCTGGCTGGCTATAAAGTGCGCCCCGTACAGCGGCACTGGCCTTTGACAAACTACTTTTAAGCACTTCAATGTTAACTTTCATCTCGGGGATGGGTCAAGGTGAATGAATTCCAGCGGAGCACGTCTACTTATGAATACCGAACAGAATGTAATTTTGACACTGAATTGTATTTTGCGCCGGTCCTAAATATATCAAAGAAAGTGTGTGCGACTTATTTAACTGTCTTTGAATAAACGCGAGATTCACTGAAAAATTGTCATTTTTTTCCCACGAGACTTGAAATGTTGCCTTCAATTTTTACAGGTCACATACTGCAATGTGGAGAAAGAAGCCGTTCCTGGGCTCATTTGCATACCCATAATGCCATGGTGTGAAACTGCTACTTTGGGCTGGGTTATTCTGTTAAATTGTGCTCCTGCTCGTGCAGTGATATGTTTGTACGTTGGAAGCACAGAGTCCATGAACAGTGGGCCTTTCTCTGCAAAGTCACCCTTGGTGTAAAATATTTCCACACGAGACCTTTATATAACGCGTCTAAAATTGAAAACTTTTAGTAGGCCAGCATTACATTATAGCGTCTGGAGTTTCCTCTCGCAGGTGTCCAGGGACAACACTGCGCGACTCGAGGCTGCCGCAGCATCTGAGGGGGGCTCCATCGGAGCAACAGCGAAGGGCGCTGGCCGATACGATAGAGGGAGCTCAGTCCCCGGCTACACTACAATCACAAGCCGCCAGAGGGAGCTCCGATGCGATTAGCCCAGCAGTCAATAGATTCATCTAAGATTAATCTCACCATAAGTGAGGTTAAAATGGCAGGCCCTCATATGACTGAGGAAGGTGCCTAGTGAGTCCCGGGAACTTCACTTCGACCCGCTGAAGGAAAAGAAAATCTATTAACACAATCACGCAACGACTGTTGTAGCACTGCGTCCCGAGAACTTCACTTCGACCTGCTGAAGGAAAAGAAAATCTATTAACACAATCACGCAACTACTGTTGTAGCACTGCGTCCCGAGAACTTCACTTCGACCTGCTGAAGGAAAAGAAAATCTATTAACACAATCACACAACTACTGTTGTAGCACTGCGTCCCGAGAACTTCACTTCGACCTGCTGAAGGAAAAGAAAATCTATTAACACAATCACACAACTACTGTTGTAGCCGTGGAAAATACCGACAACTGCCTCCGAGTCAATTACTGGCCTCATACTGTCATCGGAACAGCAGTCTGCAGAGAACTGCCCTCACCCAAGCAGCGCCTAGAGCCGCGCTGCGCAGTGTCATCTGTAAGGAGCTAGACTTCCAACCATGGGGAAGAGACAGGGCAGGAGGGCGCGCAGCTGCCCTCAAAGAGAGCCCTGCCCCTTCAGGAGACTGAGGAGGGACAATCACCCCCACACCCAAATTATGCCCAGGGCCCCCCCAGGGTGCCCTTGAGACCATCTTGCGGGAACTGGAGATGTTGTCTTCTGTGATTAAAGTCGTAAGAGATGTGGCGCGAGCCCTGCAGACTGTGTACTCTGTTGGCAGGCATCTCTTTGAAATGTACAGATGGGGGCAGCAATGAGCTTCAGAGGGTCTGCTGGTCGGCAACACAGAACAGATCACACCCACCTTCTTGCCGCGACTGAGGCCCTACATTTCTGTGATTAAAGCCCTAGCAGGTGGGGTGCAAGCACTCTCATGACCCTGTACAGAGTCACAGGCTCTGCTTGCTGGAAACTTTGTGAAATATACAGATCGTGGCCACAATAAACTTCAGTGGTGTCTGCTGGCTGGCTATAAAGTGCGCCCGTACAGCGGCACTGGCCTTTGACAAACTACTTTTAAGCACTTCAATGTTAACTTTCATCTCGGGGATGGGTCAAGGTGAATGAATTCCAGCGGAGCACGTCTACTTATGAAAACCGAACAGAATGTAATTTTGACACTGAATTGTATTTTGCGCCGGTCCTGAATATCTCAAAGAAAGTGTGCGCGACTTATTTAACTGTCTTTGAATAAACGCGAGATTCACTGAAAAATTGTCATTTTTTTCCCACGAGACTTGAAATGTTGCCTTCAATTTTTACAGGTCGCATACTGCAATGTGGAGAAAGAAGCCGTTCCTGGGCTCATTTGCATACCCATAATGCCATGGTGTGAAACTGCTACTTTGGGCTGGGTTATTCTGTTTAATTGTGCTCCTGCTCGTGCAGTGATATGTTTGTACGTTGGAAGCACAGAGTCAATGAACAGTGGGCCTTTCTCTGCAAAGTCACCCTTGGTGTAAAATATTTCCACATGAGACCTTTATATAACGCGTCGGAGTGAAAACTTTTAGTAGGCCAGCATTACATTATAGCGTCTGGAGTTTCCTCTCGCAGGTGTCCAGGGACAACACTGCGCGACTCGAGGCTGCCGCAGCATCTGAGGGGGGCTCCATCGGAGCAACAGCGAAGGGCGCTGGCCGATACGATAGAGGGAGCTCAGACTCCGGCTACACTACAATCACAAGCCGCCAGAGGGAGCTCCGATGCGATTAGCCCAGCAGTCAATAGATTCATCTAAGATTAATCTCACCATAAGTGAGGTTAAAATGGCAGGCCCTCATATGACTGAGGAAGGTGCCTAGTGAGTCCCGAGAACTTCACTTCGACCTGCTGAAGGAAAAGAAAATCTATTAACACAATCACGCAACGACTGTTGTAGCACTGCGTCCCGAGAACTTCACTTCGACCCGCTGAAGGAAAAGAAAATCTATTAACACAATCACGCAACGACTGTTGTAGCACTGCGTCCCGAGAACTTCACTTCGAACTGCTGAAGGAAAAGAAAATCTATTAACACAATCACGCAACTACTGTTGTAGCACTGCGTCCCGAGAACTTCACTTCGACCTGCTGAAGGAAAAGAAAATCTATTAACACAATCACACAACTACTGTTGTAGCACTGCGTCCCGAGAACTTCACTTCGACCTGCTGAAGGAAAAGAAAATCTATTAACACAATCACACAACTACTGTTGTAGCCGTGGAAAATACCGAGAACTGCCTCCGAGTCAATCACTGGCCTCAAACTGTCATCGGAACAGCAGTCTGCAGAGAACTGCCCTCACCCAAGCAGCGCCTAGAGCCGCGCTGCGCAGTGTCATCTGTAAGGAGCTAGACTTCCAACCATGGGGAAGAGACAGGGCAGGAGGGCGCGCAGCTGCCCTCAAAGAGAGCCCTGCCCCTTCAGGAGACTGAGGAGGGACAATCACCCCCACACCCAAATTATGCCCAGGGCCCCCCAGGGTGCCCTTGAGACCATCTTGCGGGAACTGGAGATGATGTCTTCTGTGATTAAAGTCATAAGAGATGTGGCACTAGCCCTGCAGACTGTGTACTCTGTTGGCAGGCATCTCTTTGAAATGTACAGATGGGGGCAGCAATGAGCTTCAGAGGGTCTGCTGGTCGGCAACACAGAACAGATCACACCCACCTTCTTGCCGCGACTGAGGCCCTACATTTGTGTGATTAAAGCCCTAGCAGGTGGGGTGCAAGCACTCTCATGACCCTGTACAGAGTCACAGGCTCTGCTTTCTGTAAACTTTGTGAAATATACAGATCGTGGCCACAATAAACTTCAGTGGTGTCTGCTGGCTGGCTATAAAGTGCGCCCCGTACAGCGGCACTGGCCTTTGACAAACTACTTTTAAGCACTTCAATGTTAACTTTCATCTCGGGGATGGGTCAAGGTGAATGAATTCCAGCGGAGCACGTCTACTTATGAATACCGAACAGAATGTAATTTTGACACTGAATTGTATTTTGCGCCGGTCCTGAATATCTCAAAGAAAGTGTGTGCGACTTATTTAACTGTCTTTGAATAAACGCGAGATTCACTGAAAAATTGTCATTTTTTTCCCACGAGACTTGAAATGTTGCCTTCAATTTTTACAGGTCGCATACTGCAATGTGGAGAAAGAAGCCGTTCCTGGGCTCATTTGCATACCCATAATGCCATGGTGTGAAACTGCTACTTTGGGCTGGGTTATTCTGTTAAATTGTGCTCCTGCTCGTGCAGTGATATGTTTGTACGTTGGAAGCACAGAGTCCATGAACAGTGGGCCTTTCTCTGCAAAGTCACCCTTGGTGTAAAATATTTCCACATGAGACCTTTATATAACGCGTCTAAAATTGAAAACTTTTAATAGGCCAGCATTACATTATAGCGTCTGGAGTTTCCTCTCGCAGGTGTCCAGGGACAACACTGCGCGACTCGAGGCTGCCGCAGCATCTGAGGGGGGCTCCATCAGAGCAACAGCGAAGGGCGCCGGCCGATACGATAGAGGGAGCTCAGTCCCCGGCTACACTACAATCACAAGCCGCCAGAGGGAGCTCCGATGCGATTAGCCCAGCAGTCAATAGATTCATCTAAGATTAATCTCACCATAAGTGAGGTTAAAATGGCAGGCCCTCATATGACTGAGGAAGGTGCCTAGTGAGTCCCGAGAACTTCACTTCGACCCGCTGAAGGAAAAGAAAATCTATTAACACAATCACGCAACGACTGTTGTAGCACTGCGTCCCGAGAACTTCACTTCGACCTGCTGAAGGAAAAGAAAATCTATTAACACAATCACGCAACTACTGTTGTAGCACTGCGTCCCGAGAACTTCACTTCGACCTGCTGAAGGAAAAGAAAATCTATTAACACAATCACACAACTACTGTTGTAGCACTGCGTCCCGAGAACTTCACTTCGACCTGCTGAAGGAAAAGAAAATCTATTAACACAATCACACAACTACTGTTGTAGCCGTGGAAAATACCGAGAACTGCCTCCGAGTCAATCACTGGCCTCATACTGTCATCGGAACAGCAGTCTGCAGAGAACTGCCCTCACCCAAGCAGCGCCTAGAGCCGCGCTGCGCAGTGTCATCTGTAAGGAGCTAGACTTCCAACCATGGGGAAGAGACAGGGCAGGAGGGCGCGCAGCTGCCCTCAAAGAGAGCCCTGCACCTTCAGGAGACTGAGGAGGGACAATCACCCCCACACCCAAATTATGCCCAGGGCCCCCCAGGGTGCCCTTGAGACCATCTTGCGGGAACTGGAGATGTTGTCTTCTGCAGGGCCGGACTGGGAACTGAAAGCAGCCCTGGCAGATTTGTCCAGACCAGCCCCCGTCCGGCGCGTAGCGAAGCAGCCCCCGTCCAGCGTGTAGCGAGCGAGCGCAGCGAGCGAGCCCGACGGCCACTAGGGGGGTTTGGGGGGGTTTTCCCCCCCAGAAATTTTTGAAAAAACGACAGACAAAAATGGTGCATTTTACAGCACATTTTTCATTACATATTCAAATTGTATCAACTTTCAAAGCACAGTAAACAGTAGATGATGACCTTAAAGAACATCAGGTTACCCACCCAGTCATATGTATTCATAGGCATTCTTTCAGAGAGCACCAAAAATAGTCTTGGGCCGAGAGGTTATAACTAGGGCTCCCGGTTTTATGGTATTTATTTTTTTAACATTTCCGTCTCTATTTATCCATATTTATTTTTTTGTATTTTGTTCTGTATATATCTGTATTTATTTTTGTTGCAAACAAAAAAAGACTTTGCAGCTAGTGTTTTTCCACATTTATTTAAATAGACAGTGCACACAGTTGTTATAGGTTTAGCTAGATGTATATATGCGCCAAATTAAGTAAAAACAATAGTCATCTGAAAACTTTGTCACAGAGATTACTTGCAGTATTAGTGAGCGGCTGCTGTGTTAAAATACTGAAAACACTGTCATTAGCCATGATTATTGTAAACACATTTAGAATTTAGACAAGTGCACCTATGCATTTTCAGTGACCTGAAATTAGCCCCCGCCCCCTAAAATCTGGCTCTAGTTGTGCCTCTGCCAACTATAGTGGCCTGCAGAGGACATGATATGACTGCAGTTTCGCCTCCGAATTCCTTTGCTACTTGCACACGAGTGTGGAAAACACCTGCCCTCTGTGGCACGGAGCACTCACACAACATGTGTTCCCACTTTGGCCTGGATAAGATGTGCTGAAAGGCGCTTTCAATTCATCGCCTACACGTTTGACACCGTTGGTTTTCTGCATTCAGAAAACAAACGCAGAACATTCACCAAGCGAGGGGGCTGTCACTAGTTCTAGGGCCCCTTGAGCCAAGCAGAGGGGGCCCCTCATATCAGCAGCTTTGACCTCTGCACCCATGAAACCAAGAGGGGACATTCAGGTAACTTTAATATCATTTAAAACTGAATTAGGAGAGACCACGTAATTGTGTGCACCACTGCTCACTACTGGCATCAGTGAAAGTGTGCAATGCTGGCAGCAAACACAGGTGCCTGTCAGCACTGAGCTTCCAGAGCAATGCTGCTGTAAGGCGCTACAAGGCAGCTACCCAGGGAGATACTAGGTGGGAAGCAGCAGGATACCCCTGGAGCTACCAGCCACGATCGTAGGGCGCACAGGCTTTGCCTCCAGGTGCACAAATGAATGCCCTGGTGAAATAGGGATTCCTCTTCAAGGCTGCTGGGCACAGACCTGGGCACCTCATTTTTGGGTGAGGTGCTGCAAAACGTGCACCTGCCGGTGGGAGCACATTTGAGTACTCTTAGTAAAATACACAGCAGCAACGCTGTGTGTGCAAGTTTAGGTGTGAATCACTCGCTCTTACAGTGTGCACACGCCTGGCTGCCTCTCTTTTGGGTGAGACTGGCGCGCAATGCCCTTTGAGCTCAAAGGGCTTCAGCACCCCTCCCCTCCCCACCGCCCCCGACCTCCCCAGCCCCCCTTGTGTGTCAGCCCGGGCTGAGACAGCTTTGGGCACACACAAACATGATCTTATCCCAGCCGCACCAGAGTACTTCGAAGGTCTTTAAAAGACCATTTAAGTGTTAACTAGGCCCCTGCCAGAGATTAATGGGCCAGCAGGTGTTAATGTGGGCAGGCATTCTCCGCAGTCAGGAAAAGGGGCATGTCAGCCAACCCTGGGCTCAGGGCTGGAGCATGGATTGCTGAACAATTCTCAGAATCTGATTTGGTGGTATTTTTCCGCTTCTATTTATAAATACAGACGTAAGGAAAATATTTTTCCGTCTGTATTTATATGTAAAAATCTGTTTAAACGGAAAACCGGGAGCCTTCGTTATAAGGGCGGTCGGGCTAGGCGCTAGCCACTGCCGGTAAAAATTATGGTTGTGGTCGCTTACACAGGCAGCTTCAAGCAGCTTGTGTGGGATTTTTTTTTCTGCTGCTAGTGCGACTATGATCCGCGACGACCAGAGGCGATTTCTAATTGAAAGAACAAAGAAGCAAGCAACAAGCAAGCATAGGATCGGGAGAAATTAAGTCCTAGACCAATAAATGTTTACGCAAAAGAGCAGACACAGAAGCAATAGGCAAACTTCTTGACTGAGTATAAGAAGGCTAGTAAAATGCTTGTAAAACATCTTAAAACGTAAAGCAAGATGCTCTGAAATATCCTTACATCAATCTCTGTGGGCATTCTCAAAATAGTCCCTTTAAAGTTAAGACAAGAGTTATACAGTACTGCTAGATTCTTTTTTGAAAAGCACCTAAATTCTCAGTAAAAAAAAAAAAGATGTATCTTTTAAAAGCTAAACATTTTTAACATGCCTATTGCTCATAAAATCATAATTATCGGGCACATACATCAACCGAAGGAATTGCGATTCCTTAATAGTGATTATTAAGGAATCGCTATTAAGGACTCCCAATTCCTTTTGCATGTAGGAATTGCAAAAATAATTTGCGATTCCTACACATTCCCAAATAGCGAATTGCAAATTGCGATTCGCTATTAGGGAATGCCTAGAGGCCCCTAGGAATGATTGGGAGAGCATTCGCAAATTGCAATTACCATTTAGGTAATCGCAAATTGCCAATGCAATTTCAAGGGTGCTAGGGTGCCAAAAGGCCACCCTGATGCACCCCCAAAAATGGTATGTGTGCACATGTGGCGTACACACATGCCCTTCTAAGGATTTGTAAATTTAACATCAACTTGAAGTTGATGTTAATTTGCGATTCCTTAATGCAAAGTCACATTCTGAGAATGCTTCTTGCATTGCATTTTGGGAATCGCAAATTGCGATTCGCTAACTGCATTCGCAGAATAGGTGATCGCAAAAATTGCGATTACCTGTTTTGCAAATGCATTTTGGGTTGATGCATAGGAAATGCCTGTTTACCGATCGCAAGCGGGACGATTCTGCGAATCAGCCCATTTGCAACCGGTAAATAGCATGATGCATGTGCCCCTGAATTCCCACTACAGAGTATTGATTTCTACACAAAATTCAAAGCAACTGACCTCATGTGTTTCCTTTTCTAAACCTATAAAAAAAAACATTGGTCATGTATTTGCACCATTATTGTGAAATCGTAATGAATTTGTGCACAAGGCTCTGACAGATGCCATTTTTCCATCTAAATACATATTATTGATCACAAGGCAAAATAAAGAACATTAAATATAAACTGTTATTTTACAAATAAATAAGGACTGTAAATCATATGCAAACATTCTCTTAAAGGGACTATTCGAAGTTGATACTTTAATCACAAAGCCCCAATGAAGTCGGATTTCTACTGAGCTAACTACCTCAGTATCCCGAGTAGAAAGACCCCAGATCTGCTGTTGTGTCCTTTACCATAGAAGTCGGAAACGTGTAGGGCAGTATATTCTTGCGTTTTATGCTCCAAACATTATATGTATTTGGATGAGGCTCAAAACAACCATATATTCAAGACATCCCTGGTCCTTCGCCCCAGTTCTCATAAAACATCATACTAATCTCAGGGCCAAACCTCATATTAACAAGCATTTGCAATGCAACAGATCTCGCATTTGCGAAGGTGTAAGCTATTGACATTGTAAATGAGAATGCTTTTTATTTATGTTTTAAAAACCAAAACATAAATAAAAGGCATTATCATTTACAATGCCAGTAGCTTAAAGTCACGTAAATGCGAGACCTATTGCATTGCAAATGCTTGTTAATAACACTGAGTGGTAGTTATTGTGAATGTCAACGGCAATTAAACCAATTTGCAACATGTTTGAAATGTACAAACGTGAGGGAGGGGGCATTTGGGGGAGAGGTCGAGGAACAAGGATGTGAGGGGGCCTGCTCCTGCGTCACTCCCACTCTCTGTGCTGTAGGCTACACACATCCCATGATAAATGAGACACGTCCGGACCGCAGTAGAAACCTCTGCTGTGAGACAGGCAGGCCAGGCCAGACCACTTGCAGTAGAAGGTGAAAGTGAAACTGGGCATACATTGGCACGGCATTGGCACAACGAATGAGGAATGGTGAGCAGGCAGCGCGACGTGACTGTACCACCACACTACCTGATAAGTTAGAGCCTCAGTGAGTCTCTCGGGCCGAGAGTTTAGAACTTAGTTATCAGGTGGTACTGGTACATAGTTGGCAGCGAGATGCCGGGGGACAACGCTACCTACAGACACGAGCGCTAATGAGAGCAGCAGCGCTGCGTGAAGAGTGGGCCGCACCACCGTCCATCTCCAACCACCCAATGCCATCCGCATCCATCCAACACCCATTCGCATCCACCATCGTCCATCTCCAACCACCCAATACCAATCCGCATCCATCCAGCATTCACTTCCATCTGTCTAAAGTCACTTCCATACACCGAAAGCCATCTGAAAGCACCCAGCACCGCCCTGCATTCATCCAACACCAATTTTCATCTGTCCAAAGATCACTTCTATCCAACCACAGCTATCTCCAACCACCCATCTGCATCCATCCAACACCCACTTCCATCACACCAAACTCCATCTCTCCAGAGGTCCCTTTCATCTAACCACAGCACTCTCCAACCAGCCAACGCCCATCTGCATGCATTCAACACCCATCATGATCGAACACACACCCGCCTCTATCAAATGCGCACTTCATCCAACCAAATCATCGCCATCAAACCAACTCCACCTACATCCCCCAACATTCACCTAAGTCCATCCAACGCCCATCTCTAGCTGGCAAATGCCCATTTCAAGCCACCAAGCGCCCATATTCAGGTGCCCTCTCCAGCCGGTCAAGGCCAAACTTGATCTATCAAACCCCCTCCCCCATCCTTTCCTGCAACAGAAAAATCTCGACGTGGCAACAACGGAGATGTGACCAGATTACAACGTTCATCTTTCAGATGTGAAATACAGCGCCTCCTCCAATGCCGGTCCATTCAAAGCACTGCTTCCCAGTGCCTTAGGCCAGGGCGTCTGTGTCGTGCTGTAAGGGCACACCCAGAGTTTGCAAAGCATGGTGCTGTGGTCAGCAGGTCACAATGACAGCACCAGAAGACATTCGATGCATAGATAGGGGTCTAATATGCCAACTCTACATCTTGTACTCTGCCCCCTGCTGCTGATCTGCACCATCTGCTCCGGATTGATGTGGTAAAAAATAATGCGGATAAAGCCCAAGGGAGGTGTACCTGCGCCTGAGTAGTAACCCCGATTAGGGCGCGGACTGGAGTTTGCGCCTGAATCTAGATTGGCGCTACACTTGGGGGGAGCTGCGCCGGAAGTCAGGGAAAGCACTAGTCGGAAAACTGGAAATATGGACGCCCCGGCCAGTTGAACCAGAGACTTCCCAACAACCATCATCGCGTCCCCAATGTTACCGCAAACACTGCCTCAAGCAAACAAAAATGTGTGTGTTCCCACTTACCTTGCAAAACACATATGTAGCGTGTCTTTGAATGTTCAAAACAGCCCCAATTCTCAAATGTGGGTCACTTTTTTAGCTATCTAATTTGCTAAGTGGGGCCTCTTTTATTTTGGTGCCCGGGACAATTTTGTTTCCCAGTCCGACACTAATACAACGCTCAAGATGTTCATGTAATAATAATAATGCTAATAACAATATTAACAAGAAGAAAAAAAGTAGAAGAATAGTTGTTATTATTACTCTGTTCTTTTTTGTTTATGATGATGATGAAGAACAACACGTCCTTCTTAGGCCCTTAACGGTTTGTGTTAGGCACGTAATGGTATGTGTTACTTTATGATGTGCTATTGTAATTTGTATAGCACACTGTTGACAGAAATCATGGTCTTGTAAAGCTCCCAAAAGTCCAATGGTGACCTTTCCAAATGGTTCTCAGACCCATCACAAACACCAGCCTGATTCTTGTGATAATATCTTATGTGTATAGAATTTTAGAATGATTCACCTTTGAGGTTCTACTAATGCAGCAAAGTACTTCGACTCCAAGTGAACCTGCAGTTCATAAAAAGAAGCCCACTTGAGTATTCCTGGTATTTATTCTCTGGTCATATATCATTCTCGTCGTTTTTGTCTATAAGGCTGTAAGCCCTCTGTGGTAGACTTGCATTCCTCAAGCCTAAACAAAGCGTACGCAAATTGTGTTTGCCGGTGCCTGGGGAACGCATAATTGCGCCATTAGGTGGTTGCTGATGGTTTTCGTTCAGCAGAGTCCTTATAACTGTCAGGGATACGTCATTATTAAGCGCAATTAGAATTAAACTAGGGTCTCGTGCGCAGTGACCCCAGACAAGAATGACCCAGGACCATCCACAGGTGCTTCATTGCTCTGATCAGAATGACGCAGCAAGCTTCCAAAGGATTTTATGGTGACTCGTATTTAGAACACGTCCTCGAGCAGGAGCTGCAGAGAGGGGACCCTTTACCATATGACCTTTGGCTTAAAGGGGCCAGAAAATAAAGCACGTGGCAGACAAAAGCCTCAGAAGATGACGCCTAATGCCGAGGGGGCTCGTAAATCCACCATCTTGTTTAAATGGTACAGATACTGTGAGATGCAAGTTCTCGGGACAAAGATGCCAATGCATCAGGAATTCCATTGGATTTCAGTTGCGTGTAAGAAACAGATTAGTCATTAAAGGGCGTGAATATTTTTCACAGTAATTGCAATGGCAGTGCGATAGCTCTGTGGGCTAATGCGCGTGTCTGCATATGTGTGACCTCGGCTCGCAGTTGCATTCATTCACCAAGAGGTGTTTAAAAGTGTGAACCCAACTCGGCAAAGCTGTAGTCAGAGCACTGCAGAAAGGATATCTGTAAGTTAAGCACTCGTCCAGACCAGGCCCAGGGTCAGCCAGGCCTCAGGCCTGGTCACGCTTGCCCTGTTCTTGTCTCGCCGGACTCACTCACCTCACTCACAGGCCTGTGACTGCTGTTGGTGGCGGGGCGGCACTCACGTGGCAGACAGTGGCAGTCTGGCAGACACTACACAGGGGGGGGGGGGGGTCGGGCTTAGCTAGGGGCGCTACTAGCCACTGCCTTCTGCCTCAGCCTGGCTATGAAAATGTATTTAGTGCCGCTGCCGCTAAAAGTGCGCACCTCTCTGCTCCACTCGTCGTCGTCAGTTAGATTTAATGCGCATGCGGGTAAAAATTACACCAGCAGCCGCACCCTGCGCAGACGCGGCAGAGGAGGAGACAGGGGGGGGGGGTGCATTCTGCGCACTGCGCACAGGCACCTCCTCCTATGTTTGGTTGAAGCAAGCTTGCTGCGCTACTACTCTAGAGAATTCGGGGGGCGGCCGGGGCAGCAACTTATTTTGGAACTAAGTCTGAGAGAGTGACTGGGAGACTCAGACTCTCGATGCGGGGGCCGATTTTCAGTCCGACCGTCACAGGCTGTGAGTGGGACTGACGGGCGGACTGAAAATCGGCCCCCAGCCACAAACCGGCCCCCCGTCTAGAAAACCGGCCCCCACCACCCTCCAGCCTACCGGGGGATTGCCCGGTGGGCAGACTCACCAGTCCGGGCCTGGTCTTCTGTGATTAAAGTCGTAAGAGATGTGGCGCGAGCCCTGCAGACTGTGTACTCTGTTGGCAGGCATCTCTTTGAAATGTACAGATGGGGGCAGCAATGAGCTTCAGAGGGTCTGCTGGTCGGCAACACAGAACAGATCACACCCACCTTCTTGCCGCGACGGAGGCCCTACATTTCTGTGATTAAAGCCCTAGCAGGTGGGGTGCAAGCACTCTCATGACCCTGTACAGAGTCACAGGCTCTGCTTGCTGGAAACTTTGTGAAATATACAGATCGTGGCCACATTAAACTTCAGTGGTGTCTGCTGGCTGGCTATAAAGTGCGCCCCGTACAGCGGCACTGGCCTTTGACAAACTACTTTTAAGCACTTCAATGTTAACTTTCATCTCGGGGATGGGTCAAGGTGAATGAATTCCAGCGGAGCACGTCTACTTATGAAAACCGAACAGAAAGTAATTTTGACACTGAATTGTATTTTGCGCCGGTCCTGAATATCTCATAGAAAGTGTGCGCGACTTATTTAACTGTCTTTGAATAAACGCGAGATTCACTGAAAAATTGTCATTTTTTTCCCACGAGACTTGAAATGTTGCCTTCAATTTTTACAGGTCGCATACTGCAATGTGGAGAAAGAAGCCGTTCCTGGGCTCATTTGCATACCCATAATGCCATCGTGTGAAACTGCTACTTTGGGCTGGGTTATTCTGTTTAATTGTGCTCCTGCTCGTGCAGTGATATGTTTGTAAGTTGGAAGCACAGAGTCCATGAACAGTGGGCCTTTCTCTGCAAAGTCACCCTTGGTGTAAAATATTTCCACATGAGACCTTTATATAACGCGTCGGAGTGAAAACTTTTAGTAGGCCAGCATTACATTATAGCGTCTGGAGTTTCCTCTCGCAGGTGTCCAGGGACAACACTGCGCGACTCGAGGCTGCCGCAGCATCTGAGGGAGGCTCCATCAGAGCAACAGCGAAGGGCGCCGGCCGATACGATAGAGGGAGCTCAGTCTCCGGCTACACTACAATCACAAGCCGCCAGAGGGAGCTCCGATGCGATTAGCCCAGCAGTCAATAGATTCATCTAAGATTAATCTCACCATAAGTGAGGTTAAAATGGCAGGCCCTCATATGACTGAGGAAGGTGCCTAGTGAGTCCCGAGAACTTCACTTCGACCTGCTGAAGGAAAAGAAAATCTAATAACACAATCACGCAACGACTGTTGTAGCACTGCGTCCCGAGAACTTCACTTCGACCTGCTGAAGGAAAAGAAAATCTATTAACACAATCACGCAACTACTGTTGTAGCACTGCGTCCCGAGAACTTCACTTCGACCTGCTGAAGGAAAAGAAAATCTATTAACACAATCACACAACTACTGTTGTAGCACTGCGTCCCGAGAACTTCACTTCGACCTGCTGAAGGAAAAGAAAATCTATTAACACAATCACACAACTACTGTTGTAGCCGTGGAAAATACCGAGAACTGCCTCCGAGTCAATCACTGGCCTCAAACTGTCATCGGAACAGCAGTCTGCAGAGAACTGCCCTCACCCAAGCAGCGCCTAGAGCCGCGCTGCGCAGTGTCATCTGTAAGGAGCTAGACTTCCAACCATGGGGAAGAGACAGGGCAGGAGGGCGCGCAGCTGCCCTCAAAGAGAGCCCTGCACCTTCAGGAGACTGAGGAGGGACAATCACCCCCACACCCAAATTATGCCCAGGGCCCCCCAGGGTGCCCTTGAGACCATCTTGCGGGAACTGGAGATGATGTCTTCTGTGATTAAAGTCATAAGAGATGTGGCACTAGCCCTGCAGACTGTGTACTCTGTTGGCAGGCATCTCTTTGAAATGTACAGATGGGGGCAGCAATGAGCTTCAGAGGGTCTGCTGGTCGGCAACACAGAACAGATCACACCCACCTTCTTGCCGCGACTGAGGCCCTACATTTGTGTGATTAAAGCCCTAGCAGGTGGGGTGCAAGCACTCTCATGACCCTGTACAGAGTCACAGGCTCTGCTTGCTGGAAACTTTGTGAAATATACAGATCGTGGCCACAATAAACTTCAGTGGTGTCTGCTGGCTGGCTATAAAGTGCGCCCCGTACAGCGGCACTGGCCTTTGACAAACTACTTTTAAGCACTTCAATGTTAACTTTCATCTCGGGGATGGGTCAAGGTGAATGAATTCCAGCGGAGCACGTCTACTTATGAATACCGAACAGAATGTAATTTTGACACTGAATTGTATTTTGCGCCGGTCCTGAATATCTCAAAGAAAGTGTGTGCGACTTATTTAACTGTCTTTGAATAAACGCGAGATTCACTGAAAAATTGTCATTTTTTTCCCACGAGACTTGAAATGTTGCCTTCAATTTTTACAGGTCGCATACTGCAATGTGGAGAAAGAAGCCGTTCCTGGGCTCATTTGCATACCCATAATGCCATGGTGTGAAACTGCTACTTTGGGCTGGGTTATTCTGTTAAATTGTGCTCCTGCTCGTGCAGTGATATGTTTGTACGTTGGAAGCACAGAGTCCATGAACAGTGGGCCTTTCTCTGCAAAGTCACCCTTGGTGTAAAATATTTCCACATGAGACCTTTATATAACGCGTCTAAAATTGAAAACTTTTAATAGGCCAGCATTACATTATAGCGTCTGGAGTTTCCTCTCGCAGGTGTCCAGGGACAACACTGCGCGACTCGAGGCTGCCGCAGCATCTGAGGGGGGCTCCATCAGAGCAACAGCGAAGGGCGCCGGCCGATACGATAGAGGGAGCTCAGTCCCCGGCTACACTACAATCACAAGCCGCCAGAGGGAGCTCCGATGCGATTAGCCCAGCAGTCAATAGATTCATCTAAGATTAATCTCACCATAAGTGAGGTTAAAATGGCAGGCCCTCATATGACTGAGGAAGGTGCCTAGTGAGTCCCGAGAACTTCACTTCGACCCGCTGAAGGAAAAGAAAATCTATTAACACAATCACGCAACGACTGTTGTAGCACTGCGTCCCGAGAACTTCACTTCGACCTGCTGAAGGAAAAGAAAATCTATTAACACAATCACGCAACTACTGTTGTAGCACTGCGTCCCGAGAACTTCACTTCGACCTGCTGAAGGAAAAGAAAATCTATTAACACAATCACACAACTACTGTTGTAGCACTGCGTCCCGAGAACTTCACTTCGACCTGCTGAAGGAAAAGAAAATCTATTAACACAATCACACAACTACTGTTGTAGCCGTGGAAAATACCGAGAACTGCCTCCGAGTCAATCACTGGCCTCATACTGTCATCGGAACAGCAGTCTGCAGAGAACTGCCCTCACCCAAGCAGCGCCTAGAGCCGCGCTGCGCAGTGTCATCTGTAAGGAGCTAGACTTCCAACCATGGGGAAGAGACAGGGCAGGAGGGCGCGCAGCTGCCCTCAAAGAGAGCCCTGCCCCTTCAGGAGACTGAGGAGGGACAATCACCCCCACACCCAAATTATGCCCAGGGCCCCCCAGGGTGCCCTTGAGACCATCTTGCGGGAACTGGAGATGTTGTCTTCTGTGATTAAAGTCGTAAGAGATGTGGCGCGAGCCCTGCAGACTGTGTACTCTTTTGGCAGGCATCTCTTTGAAATGTACAGATGGGGGCAGCAATGAGCTTCAGAGGGTCTGCTGGTCGGCAACACAGAACAGATCACACCCACCTTCTTGCCGCGACGGAGGCCCTACATTTCTGTGATTAAAGCCCTAGCAGGTGGGGTGCAAGCACTCTCATGACCCTGTACAGAGTCACAGGCTCTGCTTGCTGGAAACTTTGTGAAATATACAGATCGTGGCCACAATAAACTTCAGTGGTGTCTACTGGCTGGCTATAAAGTGCGCCCCGTACAGCGGCACTGGCCTTTGACAAACTACTTTTAAGCACTTCAATGTTAACTTTCATCTCGGGGATGGGTCAAGGTGAATGAATTCCAGCGGAGCACGTCTACTTATGAAAACCGAACAGAAAGTAATTTTGACACTGAATTGTATTTTGCGCCGGTCCTGAATATCTCATAGAAAGTGTGCGCGACTTATTTAACTGTCTTTGAATAAACGCGAGATTCACTGAAAAATTGTCATTTTTTTCCCACGAGACTTGAAATGTTGCCTTCAATTTTTACAGGTCGCATACTGCAATGTGGAGAAAGAAGCCGTTCCTGGGCTCATTTGCATACCCATAATGCCATCGTGTGAAACTGCTACTTTGGGCTGGGTTATTCTGTTTAATTGTGCTCCTGCTCGTGCAGTGATATGTTTGTAAGTTGGAAGCACAGAGTCCATGAACAGTGGGCCTTTCTCTGCAAAGTCACCCTTGGTGTAAAATATTTCCACATGAGACGTTTATATAACGCGTCGTAGTGAAAACTTTTAGTAGGCCAGCATTACATTATAGCGTCTGGAGTTTCCTCTCGCAGGTGTCCAGGGACAACACTGCGCGACTCGAGGCTGCCGCAGCATCTGAGGGGGGCTCCATCAGAGCAACAGCGAAGGGCGCCGGCCGATACGATAGAGGGAGCTCAGTCCCCGGCTACACTACAATCACAAGCCGCCAGAGGGAGCTCCGATGCGATTAGCCCAGCAGTCAATAGATTCATCTAAGATTAATCTCACCATAAGTGAGGTTAAAATGGCAGACCCTCATATGACTGAGGAAGGGTGAGTCCCGAGAACTTCACTTCGACCCGCTGAAGGAAAAGAAAATCTATTAACACAATCACGCAACTACTGTTGTAGCACTGCGTCCCGAGAACTTCACTTCGACCTGCTGAAGGAAAAGAAAATCTATTAACACAATCACGCAACGACTGTTGTAGCACTGCGTCCCGAGAACTTCACTTCGACCTGCTGAAGGAAAAGAAAATCTATTAACACAATCACGCAACTACTGTTGTAGCAAGGCGTCCCGAGAACTTCACTTCGACCTGCTGAAGGAAAAGAAAATCTATTAACACAATCACACAACTACTGTTGTAGCACTGCGTCCCGAGAACTTCACTTCGACCTGCTGAAGGAAAAGAAAATCTATTAACACAATCACACAACTACTGTTGTACCCGTGGAAAATACCGAGAACTGCCTCCGAGTCAATCACTGGCCTCAAACTGTCATCGGAACAGCAGTCTGCAGAGAACTGCCCTCACCCAAGCAGCGCCTAGAGCCGCGCTGCGCAGTGTCATCTGTGAGGAGCTAGACTTCCAACCATGGGGAAGAGACAGGGCAGGAGGGCGCGCAGCTGCCCTCAAAGAGAGCCCTGCCCCTTCAGGAGACTGAGGAGGGACAATGACCCCCACACCCAAATTATGCCCAGGGCCCCCCAGGGTGCCCTTGAGACCATCTTGCGGGAACTGGAGATGTTGTCTTCTGTGATTAAAGTCGTAAGAGATGTGGCGCGAGCCCTGCAGACTGTGTACTCTGTTGGCAGGCATCTCTTTGAAATGTACAGATGGGGGCAGCAATGAGCTTCAGAGGGTCTGCTGGTCGGCAACACAGAACAGATCACACCCACCTTCTTGCCGCGACGGAGGCCCTACATTTCTGTGATTAAAGCCCTAGCAGGTGGGGTGCAAGCACTCTCATGACCCTGTACAGAGTCACAGGCTCTGCTTGCTGGAAACTTTGTGAAATATACAGATCGTGGCCACAATAAACTTCAGTGGTGTCTGCTGGCTGGCTATAAAGTGCGCCCCGTACAGCGGCACTGGCCTTTGACAAACTACTTTTAAGCACTTCAATGTTAACTTTCATCTCGGGGATGGGTCAAGGTGAATGAATTCCAGCGGAGCACGTCTACTTATGAATACCGAACAGAATGTAATTTTGACACTGAATTGTATTTTGCGCCGGTCCTGAATATCTCAAAGAAAGTGTGTGCGACTTATTTAACTGTCTTTGAATAAACGCGAGATTCACTGAAAAATTGTCATTTTTTTCCCACGAGACTTGAAATGTTGCCTTCAATTTTTACAGGTCGCATACTGCAATGTGGAGAAAGAAGCCGTTCCTGGGCTCATTTGCATACCCATAATGCCATGGTGTGAAACTGCTACTTTGGGCTGGGTTATTCTGTTAAATTGTGCTCCTGCTCGTGCAGTGATATGTTTGTACGTTGGAAGCACAGAGTCCATGAACAGTGGGCCTTTCTCTGCAAAGTCACCCTTGGTGTAAAATATTTCCACATGAGACCTTTATATAACGCGTCTAAAATTGAAAACTTTTAGTAGGCCAGCATTACATTATAGCGTCTGGAGTTTCCTCTCGCAGGTGTCCAGGGACAACACTGCGCGACTCGAGGCTGCCGCAGCATTTGAGGGGGGCTCCATCAGAGCAACAGCGAAGGGCGCCGGCCGATACGATAGAGGGAGCTCAGTCTCCGGCTACACTACAATCACAAGCCGCCAGAGGGAGCTCCGATGCGATTAGCCCAGCAGTCAATAGATTCATCTAAGATTAATCTCACCATAAGTGAGGTTAAAATGGCAGGCCCTCATATGACTGAGGAAGGTGCCTAGTGAGTCCCGAGAACTTCACTTCGACCCGCTGAAGGAAAAGAAAATCTATTAACACAATCACGCAACTACTGTTGTAGCACTGCGTCCCGAGAACTTCACTTCGACCTGCTGAAGGAAAAGAAAATCTATTAACACAATCACGCAACGACTGTTGTAGCACTGCGTCCCGAGAACTTCACTTCGACCTGCTGAAGGAAAAGAAAATCTATTAACACAATCACGCAACTACTGTTGTAGCACTGCGTCCCGAGAACTTCACTTCGAACTGCTGAAGGAAAAGAAAATCTATTAACACAATCACGCAACTACTGTTGTAGCACTGCGTCCCGAGAACTTCACTTCGACCTGCTGAAGGAAAAGAAAATCTATTAACACAATCACACAACTACTGTTGTAGCACTGCGTCCCGAGAACTTCACTTCGACCTGCTGAAGGAAAAGAAAATCTATTAACACAATCACGCAACTACTGTTGTAGCACTGCGTCCCGAGAACTTCACTTCGACCTGCTGAAGGAAAAGAAAATCTATTAACACAATCACACAACTACTGTTGTAGCACTGCGTCCCGAGAACTTCACTTCGACCTGCTGAAGGAAAAGAAAATCTATTAACACAATCACACAACTACTGTTGTAGCCGTGGAAAATACCGAGAACTGCCTCCGAGTCAATCACTGGCCTCAAACTGTCATCGGAACAGCAGTCTGCAGAGAACTGCCCTCACCCAAGCAGCACCTAGAGCCGCGCTGCGCAGTGTCATCTGTAAGGAGCTAGACTTCCAACCATGGGGAAGAGACAGGGCAGGAGGGCGCGCAGCTGCCCTCAAAGAGAGCCCTGCCCCTTCAGGAGACTGAGGAGGGACAATCACCCCCACACCCAAATTATGCCCAGGGCCCCCCAGGGTGCCCTTGAGACCATCTTGCGGGAACTGGAGATGATGTCTTCTGTGATTAAAGTCATAAGAGATGTGGCACTAGCCCTGCAGACTGTGTACTCTGTTGGCAGGCATCTCTTTGAAATGTACAGATGGGGGCAGCAATGAGCTTCAGAGGGTCTGCTGGTCGGCAACACAGAACAGATCACACCCACCTTCTTGCCGCGACTGAGGCCCTACATTTCTGTGATTAAAGCCCTAGCAGGTGGGGTGCAAGCACTCTCATGACCCTGTACAGAGTCACAGGCTCTGCTTGCTGGAAACTTTGTGAAATATACAGATCGTGGCCACAATAAACTTCAGTGGTGTCTGCTGGCTGGCTATAAAGTGCGCCCCGTACAGCGGCACTGGCCTTTGACAAACTACTTTTAAGCACTTCAATGTTAACTTTCATCTCGGGGATGGGTCAAGGTGAATGAATTCCAGCGGAGCACGTCTACTTATGAATACCGAACAGAATGTAATTTTGACACTGAATTGTATTTTGCGCCGGTCCTGAATATCTCAAAGAAAGTGTGTGCGACTTATTTAACTGTCTTTGAATAAACGCGAGATTCACTGAAAAATTGTCATTTTTTTCCCACGAGACTTGAAATGTTGCCTTCAATTTTTACAGGTCGCATACTGCAATGTGGAGAAAGAAGCTGTTCCTGGGCTCATTTGCATACCCATAATGCCATGGTGTGAAACTGCTACTTTGGGCTGGGTTATTCTGTTAAATTGTGCTCCTGCTCGTGCAGTGATATGTTTGTACGTTGGAAGCACAGAGTCCATGAACAGTGGGCCTTTCTCTGCAAAGTCACCCTTGGTGTAAAATATTTCCACATGAGACCTTTATATAACGCGTCTAAAATTGAAAACTTTTAGTAGGCCAGCATTACATTATAGCGTCTGGAGTTTCCTCTCGCAGGTGTCCAGGGACAACACTGCGCGACTCGAGGCTGCCGCAGCATCTGAGGGGGGCTCCATCAGAGCAACAGCGAAGGGCGCCGGCCGATACGATAGAGGGAGCTCAGTCCCCGGCTACACTACAATCACAAGCCGCCAGAGGGAGCTCCGATGCGATTAGCCCAGCAGTCAATAGATTCATCTAAGATTAATCTCACCATAAGTGAGGTTAAAATGGCAGGCCCTCATATGACTGAGGAAGGTGCCTAGTGAGTCCCGAGAACTTCACTTCGACCCGCTGAAGGAAAAGAAAATCTATTAACACAATCACGCAACGACTGTTGTAGCACTGCGTCCCGAGAACTTCACTTCGACCTGCTGAAGGAAAAGAAAATCTATTAACACAATCACGCAACTACTGTTGTAGCACTGCGTCCCGAGAACTTCACTTCGACCTGCTGAAGGAAAAGAAAATCTATTAACACAATCACACAACTACTGTTGTAGCACTGCGTCCCGAGAACTTCACTTCGACCTGCTGAAGGAAAAGAAAATCTATTAACACAATCACACAACTACTGTTGTAGCCGTGGAAAATACCGAGAACTGCCTCCGAGTCAATTACTGGCCTCATACTGTCATCGGAACAGCAGTCTGCAGAGAACTGCCCTCACCCAAGCAGCGCCTAGAGCCGCGCTGCGCAGTGTCATCTGTAAGGAGCTAGACTTCCAACCATGGGGAAGAGACAGGGCAGGAGGGCGCGCAGCTGCCCTCAAAGAGAGCCCTGCCCCTTCAGGAGACTGAGGAGGGACAATCACCCCCACACCCAAATTATGCCCAGGGCCCCCCAGGGTGCCCTTGAGACCATCTTGCGGGAACTGGAGATGTTGTCTTCTGTGATTAAAGTCGTAAGAGATGTGGCGCGAGCCCTGCAGACTGTGTACTCTGTTGGCAGGCATCTCTTTGAAATGTACAGATGGGGGCAGCAATGAGCTTCAGAGGGTCTGCTGGTCGGCAACACAGAACAGATCACACCCACCTTCTTGCCGCGACTGAGGCCCTACATTTCTGTGATTAAAGCCCTAGCAGGTGGGGTGCAAGCACTCTCATGACCCTGTACAGAGTCACAGGCTCTGCTTGCTGGAAACTTTGTGAAATATACAGATCGTGGCCACAATAAACTTCAGTGGTGTCTGCTGGCTGGCTATAAAGTGCGCCCCGTACAGCGGCACTGGCCTTTGACAAACTACTTTTAAGCACTTCAATGTCAACTTTCATCTCGGGGATGGGTCAAGGTGAATGAATTCCAGCGGAGCACGTCTACTTATGAAAACCGAACAGAATGTAATTTTGACACTGAATTGTATTTTGCGCCGGTCCTGAATATCTCAAAGAAAGTGTGCGCGACTTATTTAACTGTCTTTGAATAAACGCGAGATTCACTGAAAAATTGTCATTTTTTTCCCACGAGACTTGAAATGTTGCCTTCAATTTTTACAGGTCGCATACTGCAATGTGGAGAAAGAAGCCGTTCCTGGGCTCATTTGCATACCCATAATGCCATGGTGTGAAACTGCTACTTTGGGCTGGGTTATTCTGTTTAATTGTGCTCCTGCTCGTGCAGTGATATGTTTGTACGTTGGAAGCACAGAGTCCATGAACAGTGGGCCTTTCTCTGCAAAGTCACCCTTGGTGTAAAATATTTCCACATGAGACCTTTATATAACGCGTCGGAGTGAAAACTTTTAGTAGGCCAGCATTACATTATAGCGTCTGGAGTTTCCTCTCGCAGGTGTCCAGGGACAACACTGCGCGACTCGAGGCTGCCGCAGCATCTGAGGGGGGCTCCATCAGAGCAACAGCGAAGGGCGCCGGCCGATACGATAGAGGGAGCTCAGTCCCCGGCTACACTACAATCACAAGCCGCCAGAGGGAGCTCCGATGCGATTAGCCCAGCAGTCAATAGATTCATCTAAGATTAATCTCACCATAAGTGAGGTTAAAATGGCAGGCCCTCATATGACTGAGGAAGGTGCCTAGTGAGTCCCGAGAACTTCACTTCGACCCGCTGAAGGAAAAGAAAATCTATTAACACAATCACGCAACGACTGTTGTAGCACTGCGTCCCGAGAACTTCACTTCGACCTGCTGAAGGAAAAGAAAATCTATTAACACAATCACGCAACTACTGTTGTAGCACTGCGTCCCGAGAACTTCACTTCGACCTGCTGAAGGAAAAGAAAATCTATTAACACAATCACACAACTACTGTTGTAGCACTGCGTCCCGAGAACTTCACTTCGACCTGCTGAAGGAAAAGAAAATCTATTAACACAATCACACAACTACTGTTGTAGCCGTGGAAAATACCGAGAACTGCCTCCGAGTCAATCACTGGCCTCATACTGTCATCGGAACAGCAGTCTGCAGAGAACTGCCCTCACCCAAGCAGCGCCTAGAGCCGCGCTGCGCAGTGTCATCTGTAAGGAGCTAGACTTCCAACCATGGGGAAGAGACAGGGCAGGAGGGCGCGCAGCTGCCCTCAAAGAGAGCCCTGCCCCTTCAGGAGACTGAGGAGGGACAATCACCCCCACACCCAAATTATGCCCAGGGCCCCCCAGGGTGCCCTTGAGACCATCTTGCGGGAACTGGAGATGTTGTCTTCTGTGATTAAAGTCGTAAGAGATGTGGCGCGAGCCCTGCAGACTGTGTACTCTTTTGGCAGGCATCTCTTTGAAATGTACAGATGGGGGCAGCAATGAGCTTCAGAGGGTCTGCTGGTCGGCAACACAGAACAGATCACACCCACCTTCTTGCCGCGACGGAGGCCCTACATTTCTGTGATTAAAGCCCTAGCAGGTGGGGTGCAAGCACTCTCATGACCCTGTACAGAGTCACAGGCTCTGCTTGCTGGAAACTTTGTGAAATATACAGATCGTGGCCACAATAAACTTCAGTGGTGTCTACTGGCTGGCTATAAAGTGCGCCCCGTACAGCGGCACTGGCCTTTGACAAACTACTTTTAAGCACTTCAATGTTAACTTTCATCTCGGGGATGGGTCAAGGTGAATGAATTCCAGCGGAGCACGTCTACTTATGAAAACCGAACAGAAAGTAATTTTGACACTGAATTGTATTTTGCGCCGGTCCTGAATATCTCATAGAAAGTGTGCGCGACTTATTTAACTGTCTTTGAATAAACGCGAGATTCACTGAAAAATTGTCATTTTTTTCCCACGAGACTTGAAATGTTGCCTTCAATTTTTACAGGTCGCATACTGCAATGTGGAGAAAGAAGCCGTTCCTGGGCTCATTTGCATACCCATAATGCCATCGTGTGAAACTGCTACTTTGGGCTGGGTTATTCTGTTTAATTGTGCTCCTGCTCGTGCAGTGATATGTTTGTAAGTTGGAAGCACAGAGTCCATGAACAGTGGGCCTTTCTCTGCAAAGTCACCCTTGGTGTAAAATATTTCCACATGAGACGTTTATATAACGCGTCGTAGTGAAAACTTTTAGTAGGCCAGCATTACATTATAGCGTCTGGAGTTTCCTCTCGCAGGTGTCCAGGGACAACACTGCGCGACTCGAGGCTGCCGCAGCATCTGAGGGGGGCTCCATCAGAGCAACAGCGAAGGGCGCCGGCCGATACGATAGAGGGAGCTCAGTCCCCGGCTACACTACAATCACAAGCCGCCAGAGGGAGCTCCGATGCGATTAGCCCAGCAGTCAATAGATTCATCTAAGATTAATCTCACCATAAGTGAGGTTAAAATGGCAGACCCTCATATGACTGAGGAAGGGTGAGTCCCGAGAACTTCACTTCGACCCGCTGAAGGAAAAGAAAATCTATTAACACAATCACGCAACTACTGTTGTAGCACTGCGTCCCGAGAACTTCACTTCGACCTGCTGAAGGAAAAGAAAATCTATTAACACAATCACGCAACGACTGTTGTAGCACTGCGTCCCGAGAACTTCACTTCGACCTGCTGAAGGAAAAGAAAATCTATTAACACAATCACGCAACTACTGTTGTAGCAAGGCGTCCCGAGAACTTCACTTCGACCTGCTGAAGGAAAAGAAAATCTATTAACACAATCACACAACTACTGTTGTAGCACTGCGTCCCGAGAACTTCACTTCGACCTGCTGAAGGAAAAGAAAATCTATTAACACAATCACACAACTACTGTTGTACCCGTGGAAAATACCGAGAACTGCCTCCGAGTCAATCACTGGCCTCAAACTGTCATCGGAACAGCAGTCTGCAGAGAACTGCCCTCACCCAAGCAGCGCCTAGAGCCGCGCTGCGCAGTGTCATCTGTGAGGAGCTAGACTTCCAACCATGGGGAAGAGACAGGGCAGGAGGGCGCGCAGCTGCCCTCAAAGAGAGCCCTGCCCCTTCAGGAGACTGAGGAGGGACAATGACCCCCACACCCAAATTATGCCCAGGGCCCCCCAGGGTGCCCTTGAGACCATCTTGCGGGAACTGGAGATGTTGTCTTCTGTGATTAAAGTCGTAAGAGATGTGGCGCGAGCCCTGCAGACTGTGTACTCTGTTGGCAGGCATCTCTTTGAAATGTACAGATGGGGGCAGCAATGAGCTTCAGAGGGTCTGCTGGTCGGCAACACAGAACAGATCACACCCACCTTCTTGCCGCGACGGAGGCCCTACATTTCTGTGATTAAAGCCCTAGCAGGTGGGGTGCAAGCACTCTCATGACCCTGTACAGAGTCACAGGCTCTGCTTGCTGGAAACTTTGTGAAATATACAGATCGTGGCCACAATAAACTTCAGTGGTGTCTGCTGGCTGGCTATAAAGTGCGCCCCGTACAGCGGCACTGGCCTTTGACAAACTACTTTTAAGCACTTCAATGTTAACTTTCATCTCGGGGATGGGTCAAGGTGAATGAATTCCAGCGGAGCACGTCTACTTATGAATACCGAACAGAATGTAATTTTGACACTGAATTGTATTTTGCGCCGGTCCTGAATATCTCAAAGAAAGTGTGTGCGACTTATTTAACTGTCTTTGAATAAACGCGAGATTCACTGAAAAATTGTCATTTTTTTCCCACGAGACTTGAAATGTTGCCTTCAATTTTTACAGGTCGCATACTGCAATGTGGAGAAAGAAGCCGTTCCTGGGCTCATTTGCATACCCATAATGCCATGGTGTGAAACTGCTACTTTGGGCTGGGTTATTCTGTTAAATTGTGCTCCTGCTCGTGCAGTGATATGTTTGTACGTTGGAAGCACAGAGTCCATGAACAGTGGGCCTTTCTCTGCAAAGTCACCCTTGGTGTAAAATATTTCCACATGAGACCTTTATATAACGCGTCTAAAATTGAAAACTTTTAGTAGGCCAGCATTACATTATAGCGTCTGGAGTTTCCTCTCGCAGGTGTCCAGGGACAACACTGCGCGACTCGAGGCTGCCGCAGCATTTGAGGGGGGCTCCATCAGAGCAACAGCGAAGGGCGCCGGCCGATACGATAGAGGGAGCTCAGTCTCCGGCTACACTACAATCACAAGCCGCCAGAGGGAGCTCCGATGCGATTAGCCCAGCAGTCAATAGATTCATCTAAGATTAATCTCACCATAAGTGAGGTTAAAATGGCAGGCCCTCATATGACTGAGGAAGGTGCCTAGTGAGTCCCGAGAACTTCACTTCGACCCGCTGAAGGAAAAGAAAATCTATTAACACAATCACGCAACTACTGTTGTAGCACTGCGTCCCGAGAACTTCACTTCGACCTGCTGAAGGAAAAGAAAATCTATTAACACAATCACGCAACGACTGTTGTAGCACTGCGTCCCGAGAACTTCACTTCGACCTGCTGAAGGAAAAGAAAATCTATTAACACAATCACGCAACTACTGTTGTAGCACTGCGTCCCGAGAACTTCACTTCGAACTGCTGAAGGAAAAGAAAATCTATTAACACAATCACGCAACTACTGTTGTAGCACTGCGTCCCGAGAACTTCACTTCGACCTGCTGAAGGAAAAGAAAATCTATTAACACAATCACACAACTACTGTTGTAGCACTGCGTCCCGAGAACTTCACTTCGACCTGCTGAAGGAAAAGAAAATCTATTAACACAATCACGCAACTACTGTTGTAGCACTGCGTCCCGAGAACTTCACTTCGACCTGCTGAAGGAAAAGAAAATCTATTAACACAATCACACAACTACTGTTGTAGCACTGCGTCCCGAGAACTTCACTTCGACCTGCTGAAGGAAAAGAAAATCTATTAACACAATCACACAACTACTGTTGTAGCCGTGGAAAATACCGAGAACTGCCTCCGAGTCAATCACTGGCCTCAAACTGTCATCGGAACAGCAGTCTGCAGAGAACTGCCCTCACCCAAGCAGCACCTAGAGCCGCGCTGCGCAGTGTCATCTGTAAGGAGCTAGACTTCCAACCATGGGGAAGAGACAGGGCAGGAGGGCGCGCAGCTGCCCTCAAAGAGAGCCCTGCCCCTTCAGGAGACTGAGGAGGGACAATCACCCCCACACCCAAATTATGCCCAGGGCCCCCCAGGGTGCCCTTGAGACCATCTTGCGGGAACTGGAGATGATGTCTTCTGTGATTAAAGTCATAAGAGATGTGGCACTAGCCCTGCAGACTGTGTACTCTGTTGGCAGGCATCTCTTTGAAATGTACAGATGGGGGCAGCAATGAGCTTCAGAGGGTCTGCTGGTCGGCAACACAGAACAGATCACACCCACCTTCTTGCCGCGACTGAGGCCCTACATTTCTGTGATTAAAGCCCTAGCAGGTGGGGTGCAAGCACTCTCATGACCCTGTACAGAGTCACAGGCTCTGCTTGCTGGAAACTTTGTGAAATATACAGATCGTGGCCACAATAAACTTCAGTGGTGTCTGCTGGCTGGCTATAAAGTGCGCCCCGTACAGCGGCACTGGCCTTTGACAAACTACTTTTAAGCACTTCAATGTTAACTTTCATCTCGGGGATGGGTCAAGGTGAATGAATTCCAGCGGAGCACGTCTACTTATGAATACCGAACAGAATGTAATTTTGACACTGAATTGTATTTTGCGCCGGTCCTGAATATCTCAAAGAAAGTGTGTGCGACTTATTTAACTGTCTTTGAATAAACGCGAGATTCACTGAAAAATTGTCATTTTTTTCCCACGAGACTTGAAATGTTGCCTTCAATTTTTACAGGTCGCATACTGCAATGTGGAGAAAGAAGCTGTTCCTGGGCTCATTTGCATACCCATAATGCCATGGTGTGAAACTGCTACTTTGGGCTGGGTTATTCTGTTAAATTGTGCTCCTGCTCGTGCAGTGATATGTTTGTACGTTGGAAGCACAGAGTCCATGAACAGTGGGCCTTTCTCTGCAAAGTCACCCTTGGTGTAAAATATTTCCACATGAGACCTTTATATAACGCGTCTAAAATTGAAAACTTTTAGTAGGCCAGCATTACATTATAGCGTCTGGAGTTTCCTCTCGCAGGTGTCCAGGGACAACACTGCGCGACTCGAGGCTGCCGCAGCATCTGAGGGGGGCTCCATCAGAGCAACAGCGAAGGGCGCCGGCCGATACGATAGAGGGAGCTCAGTCCCCGGCTACACTACAATCACAAGCCGCCAGAGGGAGCTCCGATGCGATTAGCCCAGCAGTCAATAGATTCATCTAAGATTAATCTCACCATAAGTGAGGTTAAAATGGCAGGCCCTCATATGACTGAGGAAGGTGCCTAGTGAGTCCCGAGAACTTCACTTCGACCCGCTGAAGGAAAAGAAAATCTATTAACACAATCACGCAACGACTGTTGTAGCACTGCGTCCCGAGAACTTCACTTCGACCTGCTGAAGGAAAAGAAAATCTATTAACACAATCACGCAACTACTGTTGTAGCACTGCGTCCCGAGAACTTCACTTCGACCTGCTGAAGGAAAAGAAAATCTATTAACACAATCACACAACTACTGTTGTAGCACTGCGTCCCGAGAACTTCACTTCGACCTGCTGAAGGAAAAGAAAATCTATTAACACAATCACACAACTACTGTTGTAGCCGTGGAAAATACCGAGAACTGCCTCCGAGTCAATTACTGGCCTCATACTGTCATCGGAACAGCAGTCTGCAGAGAACTGCCCTCACCCAAGCAGCGCCTAGAGCCGCGCTGCGCAGTGTCATCTGTAAGGAGCTAGACTTCCAACCATGGGGAAGAGACAGGGCAGGAGGGCGCGCAGCTGCCCTCAAAGAGAGCCCTGCCCCTTCAGGAGACTGAGGAGGGACAATCACCCCCACACCCAAATTATGCCCAGGGCCCCCCAGGGTGCCCTTGAGACCATCTTGCGGGAACTGGAGATGTTGTCTTCTGTGATTAAAGTCGTAAGAGATGTGGCGCGAGCCCTGCAGACTGTGTACTCTGTTGGCAGGCATCTCTTTGAAATGTACAGATGGGGGCAGCAATGAGCTTCAGAGGGTCTGCTGGTCGGCAACACAGAACAGATCACACCCACCTTCTTGCCGCGACTGAGGCCCTACATTTCTGTGATTAAAGCCCTAGCAGGTGGGGTGCAAGCACTCTCATGACCCTGTACAGAGTCACAGGCTCTGCTTGCTGGAAACTTTGTGAAATATACAGATCGTGGCCACAATAAACTTCAGTGGTGTCTGCTGGCTGGCTATAAAGTGCGCCCCGTACAGCGGCACTGGCCTTTGACAAACTACTTTTAAGCACTTCAATGTCAACTTTCATCTCGGGGATGGGTCAAGGTGAATGAATTCCAGCGGAGCACGTCTACTTATGAAAACCGAACAGAATGTAATTTTGACACTGAATTGTATTTTGCGCCGGTCCTGAATATCTCAAAGAAAGTGTGCGCGACTTATTTAACTGTCTTTGAATAAACGCGAGATTCACTGAAAAATTGTCATTTTTTTCCCACGAGACTTGAAATGTTGCCTTCAATTTTTACAGGTCGCATACTGCAATGTGGAGAAAGAAGCCGTTCCTGGGCTCATTTGCATACCCATAATGCCATGGTGTGAAACTGCTACTTTGGGCTGGGTTATTCTGTTTAATTGTGCTCCTGCTCGTGCAGTGATATGTTTGTACGTTGGAAGCACAGAGTCCATGAACAGTGGGCCTTTCTCTGCAAAGTCACCCTTGGTGTAAAATATTTCCACATGAGACCTTTATATAACGCGTCGGAGTGAAAACTTTTAGTAGGCCAGCATTACATTATAGCGTCTGGAGTTTCCTCTCGCAGGTGTCCAGGGACAACACTGCGCGACTCGAGGCTGCCGCAGCATCTGAGGGGGGCTCCATCGGAGCAACAGCGAAGGGCGCTGGCCGATACGATAGAGGGAGCTCAGACTCCGGCTACACTACAATCACAAGCCGCCAGAGGGAGCTCCGATGCGATTAGCCCAGCAGTCAATAGATTCATCTAAGATTAATCTCACCATAAGTGAGGTTAAAATGGCAGGCCCTCATATGACTGAGCAAGGTGCCTAGTGAGTCCCGAGAACTTCACTTCGACCCGCTGAAGGAAAAGAAAATCTATTAACACAATCACACAACTACTGTTGTAGCACTGCGTCCCGAGAACTTCACTTCGACCTGCTGAAGGAAAAGAAAATCTATTAACACAATCACACAACTACTGTTGTAGCACTGCGTCCCGAGAACTTCACTTCGACCTGCTGAAGGAAAAGAAAATCTATTAACACAATCACACAACTACTGTTGTAGCACTGCGTCCCGAGAACTTCACTTCGACCTGCTGAAGGAAAAGAAAATCTATTAACACAATCACACAACTACTGTTGTAGCACTGCGTCCCGAGAACTTCACTTCGACCTGCTGAAGGAAAAGAAAATCTATTAACACAATCACACAACTACTGTTGTAGCCGTGGAAAATACCGAGAACTGCCTCCGAGTCAATCACTGGCCTCAAACTGTCATCGGAACAGCAGTCTGCAGAGAACTGCCCTCACCCAAGCAGCGCCTAGAGCCGCGCTGCGCAGTGTCATCTGTAAGGAGCTAGACTTCCAACCATGGGGAAGAGACAGGGCAGGAGGGCGCGCAGCTGCCCTCAAAGAGAGCCCTGCCCCTTCAGGAGACTGAGGAGGGACAATCACCCCCACACCCAAATTATGCCCAGGGCCCCCCAGGGTGCCCTTGAGACCATCTTGCGGGAACTGGAGATGATGTCTTCTGTGATTAAAGTCATAAGAGATGTGGCACTAGCCCTGCAGACTGTGTACTCTGTTGGCAGGCATCTCTTTGAAATGTACAGATGGGGGCAGCAATGAGCTTCAGAGGGTCTGCTGGTCGGCAACACAGAACAGATCACACCCACCTTCTTGCCGCGACTGAGGCCCTACATTTCTGTGATTAAAGCCCTAGCAGGTGGGGTGCAAGCACTCTCATGACCCTGTACAGAGTCACAGGCTCTGCTTGCTGGAAACTTTGTGAAATATACAGATCGTGGCCACAATAAACTTCAGTGGTGTCTGCTGGCTGGCTATAAAGTGCGCCCCGTACAGCGGCACTGGCCTTTGACAAACTACTTTTAAGCACTTCAATGTTAACTTTCATCTCGGGGATGGGTCAAGGTGAATGAATTCCAGCGGAGCACGTCTACTTATGAATACCGAACAGAATGTAATTTTGACACTGAATTGTATTTTGCGCCGGTCCTGAATATCTCAAAGAAAGTGTGTGCGACTTATTTAACTGTCTTTGAATAAACGCGAGATTCACTGAAAAATTGTCATTTTTTTCCCACGAGACTTGAAATGTTGCCTTCAATTTTTACAGGTCGCATACTGCAATGTGGAGAAAGAAGCTGTTCCTGGGCTCATTTGCATACCCATAATGCCATGGTGTGAAACTGCTACTTTGGGCTGGGTTATTCTGTTAAATTGTGCTCCTGCTCGTGCAGTGATATGTTTGTACGTTGGAAGCACAGAGTCCATGAACAGTGGGCCTTTCTCTGCAAAGTCACCCTTGGTGTAAAATATTTCCACATGAGACCTTTATATAACGCGTCTAAAATTGAAAACTTTTAGTAGGCCAGCATTACATTATAGCGTCTGGAGTTTCCTCTCGCAGGTGTCCAGGGACAACACTGCGCGACTCGAGGCTGCCGCAGCATCTGAGGGGGGCTCCATCAGAGCAACAGCGAAGGGCGCCGGCCGATACGATAGAGGGAGCTCAGTCCCCGGCTACACTACAATCACAAGCCGCCAGAGGGAGCTCCGATGCGATTAGCCCAGCAGTCAATAGATTCATCTAAGATTAATCTCACCATAAGTGAGGTTAAAATGGCAGGCGCTCATATGACTGAGGAAGGTGCCTAGTGAGTCCCGAGAACTTCACTTCGACCCGCTGAAGGAAAAGAAAATCTATTAACACAATCACGCAACGACTGTTGTAGCACTGCGTCCCGAGAACTTCACTTCGACCTGCTGAAGGAAAAGAAAATCTATTAACACAATCACGCAACTACTGTTGTAGCACTGCGTCCCGAGAACTTCACTTCGACCTGCTGAAGGAAAAGAAAATCTATTACCACAATCACACAACTACTGTTGTAGCCGTGGAAAATACCGAGAACTGCCTCCGAGTCAATTACTGGCCTCATACTGTCATCGGAACAGCAGTCTGCAGAGAACTGCCCTCACCCAAGCAGCGCCTAGAGCCGCGCTGCGCAGTGTCATCTGTAAGGAGCTAGACTTCCAACCATGGGGAAGAGACAGGGCAGGAGGGCGCGCAGCTGCCCTCAAAGAGAGCCCTGCCCCTTCAGGAGACTGAGGAGGGACAATCACCCCCACACCCAAATTATGCCCAGGGCCCCCCAGGGTGCCCTTGAGACCATCTTGCGGGAACTGGAGATGATGTCTTCTGTGATTAAAGTCATAAGAGATGTGGCACTAGCCCTGCAGACTGTGTACTCTGTTGGCAGGCATCTCTTTGAAATGTACAGATGGGGGCAGCAATGAGCTTCAGAGGGTCTGCTGGTCGGCAACACAGAACAGATCACACCCACCTTCTTGCCGCGACTGAGGCCCTACATTTGTGTGATTAAAGCCCTAGCAGGTGGGGTGCAAGCACTCTCATGACCCTGTACAGAGTCACAGGCTCTGCTTGCTGGAAACTTTGTGAAATATACAGATCGTGGCCACAATAAACTTCAGTGGTGTCTGCTGGCTGGCTATAAAGTGCGCCCCGTACAGCGGCACTGGCCTTTGACAAACTACTTTTAAGCACTTCAATGTTAACTTTCATCTCGGGGATGGGTCAAGGTGAATGAATTCCAGCGGAGCACGTCTACTTATGAATACCGAACAGAATGTAATTTTGACACTGAATTGTATTTTGCGCCGGTCCTGAATATCTCAAAGAAAGTGTGTGCGACTTATTTAACTGTCTTTGAATAAACGCGAGATTCACTGAAAAATTGTCATTTTTTTCCCACGAGACTTGAAATGTTGCCTTCAATTTTTACAGGTCGCATACTGCAATGTGGAGAAAGAAGCCGTTCCTGGGCTCATTTGCATACCCATAATGCCATGGTGTGAAACTGCTACTTTGGGCTGGGTTATTCTGTTAAATTGTGCTCCTGCTCGTGCAGTGATATGTTTGTACGTTGGAAGCACAGAGTCCATGAACAGTGGGCCTTTCTCTGCAAAGTCACCCTTGCTGTAAAATATTTCCACATGAGACCTTTATATAACGCGTCTAAAATTGAAAACTTTTAATAGGCCAGCATTACATTATAGCGTCTGGAGTTTCCTCTCGCAGGTGTCCAGGGACAACACTGCGCGACTCGAGGCTGCCGCAGCATCTGAGGGGGGCTCCATCAGAGCAACAGCGAAGGGCGCCGGCCGATACGATAGAGGGAGCTCAGTCCCCGGCTACACTACAATCACAAGCCGCCAGAGGGAGCTCCGATGCGATTAGCCCAGCAGTCAATAGATTCATCTAAGATTAATCTCACCATAAGTGAGGTTAAAATGGCAGGCCCTCATATGACTGAGGAAGGTGCCTAGTGAGTCCCGAGAACTTCACTTCGACCCGCTGAAGGAAAAGAAAATCTATTAACACAATCACGCAACGACTGTTGTAGCACTGCGTCCCGAGAACTTCACTTCGACCTGCTGAAGGAAAAGAAAATCTATTAACACAATCACGCAACTACTGTTGTAGCACTGCGTCCCGAGAACTTCACTTCGACCTGCTGAAGGAAAAGAAAATCTATTAACACAATCACACAACTACTGTTGTAGCACTGCGTCCCGAGAACTTCACTTCGACCTGCTGAAGGAAAAGAAAATCTATTAACACAATCACACAACTACTGTTGTAGCCGTGGAAAATACCGAGAACTGCCTCCGAGTCAATCACTGGCCTCAAACTGTCATCGGAACAGCAGTCTGCAGAGAACTGCCCTCACCCAAGCAGCGCCTAGAGCCGCGCTGCGCAGTGTCATCTGTAAGGAGCTAGACTTCCAACCATGGGGAAGAGACAGGGCAGGAGGGCGCGCAGCTGCCCTCAAAGAGAGCCCTGCCCCTTCAGGAGACTGAGGAGGGACAATCACCCCCACACCCAAATTATGCCCAGGGCCCCCCAGGGTGCCCTTGAGACCATCTTGCGGGAACTGGAGATGTTGTCTTCTGTGATTAAAGTCGTAAGAGATGTGGCACTAGCCCTGCAGACTGTGTACTCTGTTGGCAGGCATCTCTTTGAAATGTACAGATGGGGGCAGCAATGAGCTTCAGAGGGTCTGCTGGTCGGCAACACAGAACAGATCACACCCACCTTCTTGCCGCGACGGAGGCCCTACATTTGTGTGATTAAAGCCCTAGCAGGTGGGGTGCAAGCACTCTCATGACCCTGTACAGAGTCACAGGCTCTGCTTGCTGGAAACTTTGTGAAATATCAGATCGTGGCCACAATAAACTTCAGTGGTGTCTGCTGGCTGGCTATAAAGTGCGCCCCGTACAGCGGCACTGGCCTTTGACAAACTACTTTTAAGCACTTCAATGTTAACTTTCATCTCGGGGATGGGTCAAGGTGAATGAATTCCAGCGGAGCACGTCTACTTATGAATACCGAACAGAATGTAATTTTGACACTGAATTGTATTTTGCGCCGGTCCTGAATATCTCAAAGAAAGTGTGTGCGACTTATTTAACTGTCTTTGAATAAACGCGAGATTCACTGAAAAATTGTCATTTTTTTCCCACGAGACTTGAAATGTTGCCTTTAATTTTTACAGGTCGCATACTGCAATGTGGAGAAAGAAGCCGTTCCTGGGCTCATTTGCATACCCATAATGCCATGGTGTGAAACTGCTACTTTGGGCTGGGTTATTCTGTTAAATTGTGCTCCTGCTCGTGCAGTGATATGTTTGTACGTTGGAAGCACAGAGTCCATGAACAGTGGGCCTTTCTCTGCAAAGTCACCCTTGGTGTAAAATATTTCCACATGAGACCTTTATATAACGCGTCTAAAATTGAAAACTTTTAATAGGCCAGCATTACATTATAGCGTCTGGAGTTTCCTCTCGCAGGTGTCCAGGGACAACACTGCGCGACTCGAGGCTGCCGCAGCATCTGAGGGGGGCTCCATCAGAGCAACAGCGAAGGGCGCCGGCCGATACGATAGAGGGAGCTCAGTCCCCGGCTACACTACAATCACAAGCCGCCAGAGGGAGCTCCGATGCGATTAGCCCAGCAGTCAATAGATTCATCTAAGATTAATCTCACCATAAGTGAGGTTAAAATGGCAGGCCCTCATATGACTGAGGAAGGTGCCTAGTGAGTCCCGAGAACTTCACTTCGACCCGCTGAAGGAAAAGAAAATCTATTAACACAATCACGCAACGACTGTTGTAGCACTGCGTCCCGAGAACTTCACTTCGACCTGCTGAAGGAAAAGAAAATCTATTAACACAATCACGCAACTACTGTTGTAGCACTGCGTCCCGAGAACTTCACTTCGACCTGCTGAAGGAAAAGAAAATCTATTAACACAATCACACAACTACTGTTGTAGCACTGCGTCCCGAGAACTTCACTTCGACCTGCTGAAGGAAAAGAAAATCTATTAACACAATCACACAACTACTGTTGTAGCCGTGGAAAATACCGAGAACTGCCTCCGAGTCAATCACTGGCCTCATACTGTCATCGGAACAGCAGTCTGCAGAGAACTGCCCTCACCCAAGCAGCGCCTAGAGCCGCGCTGCGCAGTGTCATCTGTAAGGAGCTAGACTTCCAACCATGGGGAAGAGACAGGGCAGGAGGGCGCGCAGCTGCCCTCAAAGAGAGCCCTGCCCCTTCAGGAGACTGAGGAGGGACAATCACCCCCACACCCAAATTATGCCCAGGGCCCCCCAGGGTGCCCTTGAGACCATCTTGCGGGAACTGGAGATGTTGTCTTCTGTGATTAAAGTCGTAAGAGATGTGGCGCGAGCCCTGCAGACTGTGTACTCTGTTGGCAGGCATCTCTTTGAAATGTACAGATGGGGGCAGCAATGAGCTTCAGAGGGTCTGCTGGTCGGCAACACAGAACAGATCACACCCACCTTCTTGCCGCGACTGAGGCCCTACATTTCTGTGATTAAAGCCCTAGCAGGTGGGGTGCAAGCACTCTCATGACCCTGTACAGAGTCACAGGCTCTGCTTGCTGGAAACTTTGTGAAATATACAGATCGTGGCCACAATAAACTTCAGTGGTGTCTGCTGGCTGGCTATAAAGTGCGCCCCGTACAGCGGCACTGGCCTTTGACAAACTACTTTTAAGCACTTCAATGTTAACTTTCATCTCGGGGATGGGTCAAGGTGAATGAATTCCAGCGGAGCACGTCTACTTATGAAAACCGAACAGAAAGTAATTTTGACACTGAATTGTATTTTGCGCCGGTCCTGAATATCTCATAGAAAGTGTGCGCGACTTATTTAACTGTCTTTGAATAAACGCGAGATTCACTGAAAAATTGTCATTTTTTTCCCACGAGACTTGAAATGTTGCCTTCAATTTTTACAGGTCGCATACTGCAATGTGGAGAAAGAAGCCGTTCCTGGGCTCATTTGCATACCCATAATGCCATCGTGTGAAACTGCTACTTTGGGCTGGGTTATTCTGTTTAATTGTGCTCCTGCTCGTGCAGTGATATGTTTGTAAGTTGGAAGCACAGAGTCCATGAACAGTGGGCCTTTCTCTGCAAAGTCACCCTTGGTGTAAAATATTTCCACATGAGACGTTTATATAACGCGTCGTAGTGAAAACTTTTAGTAGGCCAGCATTACATTATAGCGTCTGGAGTTTCCTCTCGCAGGTGTCCAGGGACAACACTGCGCGACTCGAGGCTGCCGCAGCATCTGAGGGGGGCTCCATCGGAGCAACAGCGAAGGGCGCCGGCCGATACGATAGAGGGAGCTCAGACTCCGGCTACACTACAATCACAAGCCGCCAGAGGGAGCTCCGATGCGATTAGCCCAGCAGTCAATAGATTCATCTAAGATTAATCTCACCATAAGTGAGGTTAAAATGGCAGACCCTCATATGACTGAGGAAGGGTGAGTCCCGAGAACTTCACTTCGACCCGCTGAAGGAAAAGAAAATCTATTAACACAATCACGCAACTACTGTTGTAGCACTGCGTCCCGAGAACTTCACTTCGACCTGCTGAAGGAAAAGAAAATCTATTAACACAATCACGCAACGACTGTTGTAGCACTGCGTCCCGAGAACTTCACTTCGACCTGCTGAAGGAAAAGAAAATCTATTAACACAATCACACAACTACTGTTGTAGCACTGCGTCCCGAGAACTTCACTTCGACCTGCTGAAGGAAAAGAAAATCTATTAACACAATCACACAACTACTGTTGTACCCGTGGAAAATACCGAGAACTGCCTCCGAGTCAATCACTGGCCTCAAACTGTCATCGGAACAGCAGTCTGCAGAGAACTGCCCTCACCCAAGCAGCGCCTAGAGCCGCGCTGCGCAGTGTCATCTGTGAGGAGCTAGACTTCCAACCATGGGGAAGAGACAGGGCAGGAGGGCGCGCAGCTGCCCTCAAAGAGAGCCCTGCCCCTTCAGGAGACTGAGGAGGGACAATGACCCCCACACCCAAATTATGCCCAGGGCCCCCCAGGGTGCCCTTGAGACCATCTTGCGGGAACTGGAGATGTTGTCTTCTGTGATTAAAGTCGTAAGAGATGTGGCGCGAGCCCTGCAGACTGTGTACTCTGTTGGCAGGCATCTCTTTGAAATGTACAGATGGGGGCAGCAATGAGCTTCAGAGGGTCTGCTGGTCGGCAACACAGAACAGATCACACCCACCTTCTTGCCGCGACGGAGGCCCTACATTTCTGTGATTAAAGCCCTAGCAGGTGGGGTGCAAGCACTCTCATGACCCTGTACAGAGTCACAGGCTCTGCTTGCTGGAAACTTTGTGAAATATACAGATCGTGGCCACAATAAACTTCAGTGGTGTCTGCTGGCTGGCTATAAAGTGCGCCCCATACAGCGGCACTGGCCTTTGACAAACTACTTTTAAGCACTTCAATGTTAACTTTCATCTCGGGGATGGGTCAAGGTGAATGAATTCCAGCGGAGCACGTCTACTTATGAAAACCGAACAGAAAGTAATTTTGACACTGAATTGTATTTTGCGCCGGTCCTGAATATCTCAAAGAAAGTGTGCGCGACTTATTTAACTGTCTTTGAATAAACGCGAGATTCACTGAAAAATTGTCATTTTTTTCCCACGAGACTTGAAATGTTGCCTTCAATTTTTACAGGTCGCATACTGCAATGTGGAGAAAGAAGCCGTTCCTGGGCTCATTTGCATACCCATAATGCCATGGTGTGAAACTGCTACTTTGGGCTGGGTTATTCTGTTTAATTGTGCTCCTGCTCGTGCAGTGATATGTTTGTAAGTTGGAAGCACAGAGTCCATGAACAGTGGGCCTTTCTCTGCAAAGTCACCCTTGGTGTAAAATATTTCCACATGAGACCTTTATATAACGCGTCGGAGTGAAAACTTTTAGTAGGCCAGCATTACATTATAGCGTCTGGAGTTTCCTCTCGCAGGTGTCCAGGGACAACACTGCGCGACTCGAGGCTGCCGCAGCATCTGAGGGGGGCTCCATCAGAGCAACAGCGAAGGGCGCCGGCCGATACGATAGAGGGAGCTCAGTCTCCGGCTACACTACAATCACAAGCCGCCAGAGGGAGCTCCGATGCGATTAGCCCAGCAGTCAATAGATTCATCTAAGATTAATCTCACCATAAGTGAGGTTAAAATGGCAGGCCCTCATGTGACTGAGGAAGGTGCCTAGTGAGTCCCGAGAACTTCACTTCGACCCGCTGAAGGAAAAGAAAATCTATTAACACAATCACGAAACGACTGTTGTAGCACTGCGTCCCGAGAACTTCACTTCGACCTGCTGAAGGAAAAGAAAATCTATTAACACAATCACACAACTACTGTTGTAGCACTGCGTCCCGAGAACTTCACTTCGACCTGCTGAAGGAAAAGAAAATCTATTAACACAATCACGCAACTACTGTTGTAGCACTGCGTCCCGAGAACTTCACTTCGAACTGCTGAAGGAAAAGAAAATCTATTAACACAATCACGCAACTACTGTTGTAGCACTGCGTCCCGAGAACTTCACTTCGACCTGCTGAAGGAAAAGAAAATCTATTAACACAATCACACAACTACTGTTGTAGCACTGCGTCCCGAGAACTTCACTTCGACCTGCTGAAGGAAAAGAAAATCTATTAACACAATCACACAACTACTGTTGTAGCCGTGGAAAATACCGAGAACTGCCTCCGAGTCAATCACTGGCCTCAAACTGTCATCGGAACAGCAGTCTGCAGAGAACTGCCCTCACCCAAGCAGCGCCTAGAGCCGCGCTGCGCAGTGTCATCTGTAAGGAGCTAGACTTCCAACCATGGGGAAGAGACAGGGCAGGAGGGCGCGCAGCTGCCCTCAAAGAGAGCCCTGCCCCTTCAGGAGACTGAGGAGGGACAATCACCCCCACACCCAAATTATGCCCAGGGCCCCCCAGGGTGCCCTTGAGACCATCTTGCGGGAACTGGAGATGATGTCTTCTGTGATTAAAGTCATAAGAGATGTGGCACTAGCCCTGCAGACTGTGTACTCTGTTGGCAGGCATCTCTTTGAAATGTACAGATGGGGGCAGCAATGAGCTTCAGAGGGTCTGCTGGTCGGCAACACAGAACAGATCACACCCACCTTCTTGCCGCGACTGAGGCCCTACATTTCTGTGATTAAAGCCCTAGCAGGTGGGGTGCAAGCACTCTCATGACCCTGTACAGAGTCACAGGCTCTGCTTGCTGGAAACTTTGTGAAATATACAGATCGTGGCCACAATAAACTTCAGTGGTGTCTGCTGGCTGGCTATAAAGTGCGCCCCGTACAGCGGCACTGGCCTTTGACAAACTACTTTTAAGCACTTCAATGTTAACTTTCATCTCGGGGATGGGTCAAGGTGAATGAATTCCAGCGGAGCACGTCTACTTATGAATACCGAACAGAATGTAATTTTGACACTGAATTGTATTTTGCGCCGGTCCTGAATATCTCAAAGAAAGTGTGTGCGACTTATTTAACTGTCTTTGAATAAACGCGAGATTCACTGAAAAATTGTCATTTTTTTCCCACGAGACTTGAAATGTTGCCTTCAATTTTTACAGGTCGCATACTGCAATGTGGAGAAAGAAGCCGTTCCTGGGCTCATTTGCATACCCATAATGCCATGGTGTGAAACTGCTACTTTGGGCTGGGTTATTCTGTTAAATTGTGCTCCTGCTCGTGCAGTGATATGTTTGTACGTTGGAAGCACAGAGTCCATGAACAGTGGGCCTTTCTCTGCAAAGTCACCCTTGGTGTAAAATATTTCCACATGAGACCTTTATATAACGCGTCTAAAATTGAAACTTTTAGTAGGCCAGCATTACATTATAGCGTCTGGAGTTTCCTCTCGCAGGTGTCCAGGGACAACACTGCGCGACTCGAGGCTGCCGCAGCATCTGAGGGGGGCTCCATCGGAGCAACAGCGAAGGGCGCTGGCCGATACTATAGAGGGAGCTCAGACTCCGGCTACACTACAATCACAAGCCGCCAGAGGGAGCTCCGATGCGATTAGCCCAGCAGTCAATAGATTCATCTAAGATTAATCTCACCATAAGTGAGGTTAAAATGGCAGACCCTCATATGACTGAGGAAGGGTGAGTCCCGAGAACTTCACTTCGACCCGCTGAAGGAAAAGAAAATCTATTAACACAATCACGCAACTACTGTTGTAGCACTGCGTCCCGAGAACTTCACTTCGACCTGCTGAAGGAAAAGAAAATCTATTAACACAATCACGCAACGACTGTTGTAGCACTGCGTCCCGAGAACTTCACTTCGACCTGCTGAAGGAAAAGAAAATCTATTAACACAATCACGCAACTACTGTTGTAGCACTGCGTCCCGAGAACTTCACTTCGACCTGCTGAAGGAAAAGAAAATCTATTAACACAATCACACAACTACTGTTGTAGCACTGCGTCCCGAGAACTTCACTTCGACCTGCTGAAGGAAAAGAAAATCTATTAACACAATCACACAACTACTGTTGTACCCGTGGAAAATACCGAGAACTGCCTCCGAGTCAATCACTGGCCTCAAACTGTCATCGGAACAGCAGTCTGCAGAGAACTGCCCTCACCCAAGCAGCGCCTAGAGCCGCGCTGCGCAGTGTCATCTGTGAGGAGCTAGACTTCCAACCATGGGGAAGAGACAGGGCAGGAGGGCGCGCAGCTGCCCTCAAAGAGAGCCCTGCCCCTTCAGGAGACTGAGGAGGGACAATGACCCCCACACCCAAATTATGCCCAGGGCCCCCCAGGGTGCCCTTGAGACCATCTTTCGGGAACTGGAGATGTTGTCTTCTGTGATTAAAGTCGTAAGAGATGTGGCGCGAGCCCTGCAGACTGTGTACTCTGTTGGCAGGCATCTCTTTGAAATGTACAGATGGGGGCAGCAATGAGCTTCAGAGGGTCTGCTGGTCGGCAACACAGAACAGATCACACCCACCTTCTTGCCGCGACGGAGGCCCTACATTTCTGTGATTAAAGCCCTAGCAGGTGGGGTGCAAGCACTCTCATGACCCTGTACAGAGTCACAGGCTCTGCTTGCTGGAAACTTTGTGAAATATACAGATCGTGGCCACAATAAACTTCAGTGGTGTCTGCTGGCTGGCTATAAAGTGCGCCCCATACAGCGGCACTGGCCTTTGACAAACTACTTTTAAGCACTTCAATGTTAACTTTCATCTCGGGGATGGGTCAAGGTGAATGAATTCCAGCGGAGCACGTCTACTTATGAAAACCGAACAGAAAGTAATTTTGACACTGAATTGTATTTTGCGCCGGTCCTGAATATCTCAAAGAAAGTGTGCGCGACTTATTTAACTGTCTTTGAATAAACGCGAGATTCACTGAAAAATTGTCATTTTTTTCCCACGAGACTTGAAATGTTGCCTTCAATTTTTACAGGTCGCATACTGCAATGTGGAGAAAGAAGCCGTTCCTGGGCTCATTTGCATACCCATAATGCCATGGTGTGAAACTGCTACTTTGGGCTGGGTTATTCTGTTTAATTGTGCTCCTGCTCGTGCAGTGATATGTTTGTAAGTTGGAAGCACAGAGTCCATGAACAGTGGGCCTTTCTCTGCAAAGTCACCCTTGGTGTAAAATATTTCCACATGAGACCTTTATATAACGCGTCGGAGTGAAAACTTTTAGTAGGCCAGCATTACATTATAGCGTCTGGAGTTTCCTCTCGCAGGTGTCCAGGGACAACACTGCGCGACTCGAGGCTGCCGCAGCATCTGAGGGGGGCTCCATCAGAGCAACAGCGAAGGGCGCCGGCCGATACGATAGAGGGAGCTCAGTCTCCGGCTACACTACAATCACAAGCCGCCAGAGGGAGCTCCGATGCGATTAGCCCAGCAGTCAATAGATTCATCTAAGATTAATCTCACCATAAGTGAGGTTAAAATGGCAGGCCCTCATGTGACTGAGGAAGGTGCCTAGTGAGTCCCGAGAACTTCACTTCGACCCGCTGAAGGAAAAGAAAATCTATTAACACAATCACGAAACGACTGTTGTAGCACTGCGTCCCGAGAACTTCACTTCGACCTGCTGAAGGAAAAGAAAATCTATTAACACAATCACACAACTACTGTTGTAGCACTGCGTCCCGAGAACTTCACTTCGACCTGCTGAAGGAAAAGAAAATCTATTAACACAATCACGCAACTACTGTTGTAGCACTGCGTCCCGAGAACTTCACTTCGAACTGCTGAAGGAAAAGAAAATCTATTAACACAATCACGCAACTACTGTTGTAGCACTGCGTCCCGAGAACTTCACTTCGACCTGCTGAAGGAAAAGAAAATCTATTAACACAATCACACAACTACTGTTGTAGCACTGCGTCCCGAGAACTTCACTTCGACCTGCTGAAGGAAAAGAAAATCTATTAACACAATCACACAACTACTGTTGTAGCCGTGGAAAATACCGAGAACTGCCTCCGAGTCAATCACTGGCCTCAAACTGTCATCGGAACAGCAGTCTGCAGAGAACTGCCCTCACCCAAGCAGCGCCTAGAGCCGCGCTGCGCAGTGTCATCTGTAAGGAGCTAGACTTCCAACCATGGGGAAGAGACAGGGCAGGAGGGCGCGCAGCTGCCCTCAAAGAGAGCCCTGCCCCTTCAGGAGACTGAGGAGGGACAATCACCCCCACACCCAAATTATGCCCAGGGCCCCCCAGGGTGCCCTTGAGACCATCTTGCGGGAACTGGAGATGATGTCTTCTGTGATTAAAGTCATAAGAGATGTGGCACTAGCCCTGCAGACTGTGTACTCTGTTGGCAGGCATCTCTTTGAAATGTACAGATGGGGGCAGCAATGAGCTTCAGAGGGTCTGCTGGTCGGCAACACAGAACAGATCACACCCACCTTCTTGCCGCGACTGAGGCCCTACATTTCTGTGATTAAAGCCCTAGCAGGTGGGGTGCAAGCACTCTCATGACCCTGTACAGAGTCACAGGCTCTGCTTGCTGGAAACTTTGTGAAATATACAGATCGTGGCCACAATAAACTTCAGTGGTGTCTGCTGGCTGGCTATAAAGTGCGCCCCGTACAGCGGCACTGGCCTTTGACAAACTACTTTTAAGCACTTCAATGTTAACTTTCATCTCGGGGATGGGTCAAGGTGAATGAATTCCAGCGGAGCACGTCTACTTATGAATACCGAACAGAATGTAATTTTGACACTGAATTGTATTTTGCGCCGGTCCTGAATATCTCAAAGAAAGTGTGTGCGACTTATTTAACTGTCTTTGAATAAACGCGAGATTCACTGAAAAATTGTCATTTTTTTCCCACGAGACTTGAAATGTTGCCTTCAATTTTTACAGGTCGCATACTGCAATGTGGAGAAAGAAGCCGTTCCTGGGCTCATTTGCATACCCATAATGCCATGGTGTGAAACTGCTACTTTGGGCTGGGTTATTCTGTTAAATTGTGCTCCTGCTCGTGCAGTGATATGTTTGTACGTTGGAAGCACAGAGTCCATGAACAGTGGGCCTTTCTCTGCAAAGTCACCCTTGGTGTAAAATATTTCCACATGAGACCTTTATATAACGCGTCTAAAATTGAAACTTTTAGTAGGCCAGCATTACATTATAGCGTCTGGAGTTTCCTCTCGCAGGTGTCCAGGGACAACACTGCGCGACTCGAGGCTGCCGCAGCATCTGAGGGGGGCTCCATCGGAGCAACAGCGAAGGGCGCTGGCCGATACTATAGAGGGAGCTCAGACTCCGGCTACACTACAATCACAAGCCGCCAGAGGGAGCTCCGATGCGATTAGCCCAGCAGTCAATAGATTCATCTAAGATTAATCTCACCATAAGTGAGGTTAAAATGGCAGGCCCTCATATGACTGAGGAAGGTGCCTAGTGAGTCCCGAGAACTTCACTTCGACCCGCTGAAGGAAAAGAAAATCTATTAACACAATCACGCAACGACTGTTGTAGCACTGCGTCCCGAGAACTTCACTTCGAACTGCTGAAGGAAAAGAAAATCTATTAACACAATCACGCAACTACTGTTGTAGCACTGCGTCCCGAGAACTTCACTTCGACCTGCTGAAGGAAAAGAAAATCTATTAACACAATCACACAACTACTGTTGTAGCACTGCGTCCCGAGAACTTCACTTCGACCTGCTGAAGGAAAAGAAAATCTATTAACACAATCACACAACTACTGTTGTAGCACTGCGTCCCGAGAACTTCACTTCGACCTGCTGAAGGAAAAGAAAATCTATTAACACAATCACACAACTACTGTTGTACCCGTGGAAAATACCGAGAACTGCCTCCGAGTCAATCACTGGCCTCAAACTGTCATCGGAACAGCAGTCTGCAGAGAACTGCCCTCACCCAAGCAGCGCCTAGAGCCGCGCTGCGCAGTGTCATCTGTAAGGAGCTAGACTTCCAACCATGGGGAAGAGACAGGGCAGGAGGGCGCGCAGCTGCCCTCAAAGAGAGCCCTGCCCCTTCAGGAGACTGAGGAGGGACAATCACCCCCACACCCAAATTATGCCCAGGGCCCCCCAGGGTGCCCTTGAGACCATCTTGCGGGAACTGGAGATGATGTCTTCTGTGATTAAAGTCATAAGAGATGTGGCACTAGCCCTGCAGACTGTGTACTCTGTTGGCAGGCATCTCTTTGAAATGTACAGATGGGGGCAGCAATGAGCTTCAGAGGGTCTGCTGGTCGGCAACACAGAACAGATCACACCCACCTTCTTGCCGCGACTGAGGCCCTACATTTCTGTGATTAAAGCCCTAGCAGGTGGGGTGCAAGCACTCTCATGACCCTGTACAGAGTCACAGGCTCTGCTTGCTGGAAACTTTGTGAAATATACAGATCGTGGCCACAATAAACTTCAGTGGTGTCTGCTGGCTGGCTATAAAGTGCGCCCCGTACAGCGGCACTGGCCTTTGACAAACTACTTTTAAGCACTTCAATGTTAACTTTCATCTCGGGGATGGGTCAAGGTGAATGAATTCCAGCGGAGCACGTCTACTTATGAATACCGAACAGAATGTAATTTTGACACTGAATTGTATTTTGCGCCGGTCCTGAATATATCAAAGAAAGTGTGTGCGACTTATTTAACTGTCTTTGAATAAACGCGAGATTCACTGAAAAATTGTCATTTTTTTCCCACGAGACTTGAAATGTTGCCTTCAATTTTTACAGGTCACATACTGCAATGTGGAGAAAGAAGCCGTTCCTGGGCTCATTTGCATACCCATAATGCCATGGTGTGAAACTGCTACTTTGGGCTGGGTTATTCTGTTAAATTGTGCTCCTGCTCGTGCAGTGATATGTTTGTACGTTGGAAGCACAGAGTCCATGAACAGTGGGCCTTTCTCTGCAAAGTCACCCTTGGTGTAAAATATTTCCACATGAGACCTTTATATAACGCGTCTAAAATTGAAAACTTTTAGTAGGCCAGCATTACATTATAGCGTCTGGAGTTTCCTCTCGCAGGTGTCCAGGGACAACACTGCGCGACTCGAGGCTGCCGCAGCATCTGAGGGGGGCTCCATCAGAGCAACAGCGAAGGGCGCCGGCCGATACGATAGAGGGAGCTCAGTCCCCGGCTACACTACAATCACAAGCCGCCAGAGGGAGCTCCGATGCGATTAGCCCAGCAGTCAATAGATTCATCTAAGATTAATCTCACCATAAGTGAGGTTAAAATGGCAGGCCCTCATATGACTGAGGAAGGTGCCTAGTGAGTCCCGAGAACTTCACTTCGACCCGCTGAAGGAAAAGAAAATCTATTAACACAATCACGCAACGACTGTTGTAGCACTGCGTCCCGAGAACTTCACTTCGACCTGCTGAAGGAAAAGAAAATCTATTAACACAATCACGCAACTACTGTTGTAGCACTGCGTCCCGAGAACTTCACTTCGACCTGCTGAAGGAAAAGAAAATCTATTAACACAATCACACAACTACTGTTGTAGCACTGCGTCCCGAGAACTTCACTTCGACCTGCTGAAGGAAAAGAAAATCTATTAACACAATCACACAACTACTGTTGTAGCCGTGGAAAATACCGACAACTGCCTCCGAGTCAATTACTGGCCTCATACTGTCATCGGAACAGCAGTCTGCAGAGAACTGCCCTCACCCAAGCAGCGCCTAGAGCCGCGCTGCGCAGTGTCATCTGTAAGGAGCTAGACTTCCAACCATGGGGAAGAGACAGGGCAGGAGGGCGCGCAGCTGCCCTCAAAGAGAGCCCTGCCCCTTCAGGAGACTGAGGAGGGACAATCACCCCCACACCCAAATTATGCCCAGGGCCCCCCAGGGTGCCCTTGAGACCATCTTGCGGGAACTGGAGATGTTGTCTTCTGTGATTAAAGTCGTAAGAGATGTGGCGCGAGCCCTGCAGACTGTGTACTCTGTTGGCAGGCATCTCTTTGAAATGTACAGATGGGGGCAGCAATGAGCTTCAGAGGGTCTGCTGGTCGGCAACACAGAACAGATCACACCCACCTTCTTGCCGCGACTGAGGCCCTACATTTCTGTGATTAAAGCCCTAGCAGGTGGGGTGCAAGCACTCTCATGACCCTGTACAGAGTCACAGGCTCTGCTTGCTGGAAACTTTGTGAAATATACAGATCGTGGCCACAATAAACTTCAGTGGTGTCTGCTGGCTGGCTATAAAGTGCGCCCCGTACAGCGGCACTGGCCTTTGACAAACTACTTTTAAGCACTTCAATGTTAACTTTCATCTCGGGATGGGTCAAGGTGAATGAATTCCAGCGGAGCACGTCTACTTATGAAAACCGAACAGAATGTAATTTTGACACTGAATTGTATTTTGCGCCGGTCCTGAATATCTCAAAGAAAGTGTGCGCGACTTATTTAACTGTCTTTGAATAAACGCGAGATTCACTGAAAAATTGTCATTTTTTTCCCACGAGACTTGAAATGTTGCCTTCAATTTTTACAGGTCGCATACTGCAATGTGGAGAAAGAAGCCGTTCCTGGGCTCATTTGCATACCCATAATGCCATGGTGTGAAACTGCTACTTTGGGCTGGGTTATTCTGTTTAATTGTGCTCCTGCTCGTGCAGTGATATGTTTGTACGTTGGAAGCACAGAGTCAATGAACAGTGGGCCTTTCTCTGCAAAGTCACCCTTGGTGTAAAATATTTCCACATGAGACCTTTATATAACGCGTCGGAGTGAAAACTTTTAGTAGGCCAGCATTACATTATAGCGTCTGGAGTTTCCTCTCGCAGGTGTCCAGGGACAACACTGCGCGACTCGAGGCTGCCGCAGCATCTGAGGGGGGCTCCATCGGAGCAACAGCGAAGGGCGCTGGCCGATACGATAGAGGGAGCTCAGACTCCGGCTACACTACAATCACAAGCCGCCAGAGGGAGCTCCGATGCGATTAGCCCAGCAGTCAATAGATTCATCTAAGATTAATCTCACCATAAGTGAGGTTAAAATGGCAGGCCCTCATATGACTGAGCAAGGTGCCTAGTGAGTCCCGAGAACTTCACTTCGACCCGCTGAAGGAAAAGAAAATCTATTAACACAATCACGCAACGACTGTTGTAGCACTGCGTCCCGAGAACTTCACTTCGACCTGCTGAAGGAAAAGAAAATCTATTAACACAATCACGCAACTACTGTTGTAGCACTGCGTCCCGAGAACTTCACTTCGACCTGCTGAAGGAAAAGAAAATCTATTAACACAATCACACAACTACTGTTGTAGCACTGCGTCCCGAGAACTTCACTTCGACCTGCTGAAGGAAAAGAAAATCTATTAACACAATCACACAACTACTGTTGTACCCGTGGAAAATACCGAGAACTGCCTCCGAGTCAATCACTGGCCTCAAACTGTCATCGGAACAGCAGTCTGCAGAGAACTGCCCTCACCCAAGCAGCGCCTAGAGCTGCGCTGCGCAGTGTCATCTGTGAGGAGCTAGACTTCCAACCATGGGGAAGAGACAGGGCAGGAGGGCGCGCAGCTGCCCTCAAAGAGAGCCCTGCCCCTTCAGGAGACTGAGGAGGGACAATGACCCCCACACCCAAATTATGCCCAGGGCCCCCCAGGGTGCCCTTGAGACCATCTTGCGGGAACTGGAGATGTTGTCTTCTGTGATTAAAGTCGTAAGAGATGTGGCGCGAGCCCTGCAGACTGTGTACTCTGTTGGCAGGCATCTCTTTGAAATGTACAGATGGGGGCAGCAATGAGCTTCAGAGGGTCTGCTGGTCGGCAACACAGAACAGATCACACCCACCTTCTTGCCGCGACGGAGGCCCTACATTTCTGTGATTAAAGCCCTAGCAGGTGGGGTGCAAGCACTCTCATGACCCTGTACAGAGTCACAGGCTCTGCTTGCTGGAAACTTTGTGAAATATACAGATCGTGGCCACAATAAACTTCAGTGGTGTCTGCTGGCTGGCTATAAAGTGCGCCCCATACAGCGGCACTGGCCTTTGACAAACTACTTTTAAGCACTTCAATGTTAACTTTCATCTCGGGGATGGGTCAAGGTGAATGAATTCCAGCGGAGCACGTCTACTTATGAAAACCGAACAGAAAGTAATTTTGACACTGAATTGTATTTTGCGCCGGTCCTGAATATCTCAAAGAAAGTGTGCGCGACTTATTTAACTGTCTTTGAATAAACGCGAGATTCACTGAAAAATTGTCATTTTTTTCCCACGAGACTTGAAATGTTGCCTTCAATTTTTACAGGTCGCATACTGCAATGTGGAGAAAGAAGCCGTTCCTGGGCTCATTTGCATACCCATAATGCCATGGTGTGAAACTGCTACTTTGGGCTGGGTTATTCTGTTTAATTGTGCTCCTGCTCGTGCAGTGATATGTTTGTAAGTTGGAAGCACAGAGTCCATGAACAGTGGGCCTTTCTCTGCAAAGTCACCCTTGGTGTAAAATATTTCCACATGAGACCTTTATATAACGCGTCGGAGTGAAAACTTTTAGTAGGCCAGCATTACATTATAGCGTCTGGAGTTTCCTCTCGCAGGTGTCCAGGGACAACACTGCGCGACTCGAGGCTGCCGCAGCATCTGAGGGGGGCTCCATCAGAGCAACAGCGAAGGGCGCCGGCCGATACGATAGAGGGAGCTCAGTCTCCGGCTACACTACAATCACAAGCCGCCAGAGGGAGCTCCGATGCGATTAGCCCAGCAGTCAATAGATTCATCTAAGATTAATCTCACCATAAGTGAGGTTAAAATGGCAGGCCCTCATGTGACTGAGGAAGGTGCCTAGTGAGTCCCGAGAACTTCACTTCGACCCGCTGAAGGAAAAGAAAATCTATTAACACAATCACGCAACGACTGTTGTAGCACTGCGTCCCGAGAACTTCACTTCGACCTGCTGAAGGAAAAGAAAATCTATTAACACAATCACGCAACGACTGTTGTAGCACTGCGTCCCGAGAACTTCACTTCGACCTGCTGAAGGAAAAGAAAATCTATTAACACAATCACGCAACTACTGTTGTAGCACTGCGTCCCGAGAACTTCACTTCGAACTGCTGAAGGAAAAGAAAATCTATTAACACAATCACGCAACTACTGTTGTAGCACTGCGTCCCGAGAACTTCACTTCGACCTGCTGAAGGAAAAGAAAATCTATTAACACAATCACACAACTACTGTTGTAGCACTGCGTCCCGAGAACTTCACTTCGACCTGCTGAAGGAAAAGAAAATCTATTAACACAATCACACAACTACTGTTGTAGCCGTGGAAAATACCGAGAACTGCCTCCGAGTCAATCACTGGCCTCAAACTGTCATCGGAACAGCAGTCTGCAGAGAACTGCCCTCACCCAAGCAGCGCCTAGAGCCGCGCTGCGCAGTGTCATCTGTAAGGAGCTAGACTTCCAACCATGGGGAAGAGACAGGGCAGGAGGGCGCGCAGCTGCCCTCAAAGAGAGCCCTGCCCCTTCAGGAGACTGAGGAGGGACAATCACCCCCACACCCAAATTATGCCCAGGGCCCCCCAGGGTGCCCTTGAGACCATCTTGCGGGAACTGGAGATGATGTCTTCTGTGATTAAAGTCATAAGAGATGTGGCACTAGCCCTGCAGACTGTGTACTCTGTTGGCAGGCATCTCTTTGAAATGTACAGATGGGGGCAGCAATGAGCTTCAGAGGGTCTGCTGGTCGGCAACACAGAACAGATCACACCCACCTTCTTGCCGCGACTGAGGCCCTACATTTCTGTGATTAAAGCCCTAGCAGGTGGGGTGCAAGCACTCTCATGACCCTGTACAGAGTCACAGGCTCTGCTTGCTGGAAACTTTGTGAAATATACAGATCGTGGCCACAATAAACTTCAGTGGTGTCTGCTGGCTGGCTATAAAGTGCGCCCCGTACAGCGGCACTGGCCTTTGACAAACTACTTTTAAGCACTTCAATGTTAACTTTCATCTCGGGGATGGGTCAAGGTGAATGAATTCCAGCGGAGCACGTCTACTTATGAATACCGAACAGAATGTAATTTTGACACTGAATTGTATTTTGCGCCGGTCCTGAATATCTCAAAGAAAGTGTGGGCGACTTATTTAACTGTCTTTGAATAAACGCGAGATTCACTGAAAAATTTTCATTTTTTTCCCACGAGACTTGAAATGTTGCCTTCAATTTTTACAGGTCGCATACTGCAATGTGGAGAAAGAAGCTGTTCCTGGGCTCATTTGCATACCCATAATGCCATGGTGTGAAACTGCTACTTTGGGCTGGGTTATTCTGTTAAATTGTGCTCCTGCTCGTGCAGTGATATGTTTGTACGTTGGAAGCACAGAGTCCATGAACAGTGGGCCTTTCTCTGCAAAGTCACCCTTGGTGTAAAATATTTCCACATGAGACCTTTATATAACGCGTCTAAAATTGAAAACTTTTAGTAGGCCAGCATTACATTATAGCGTCTGGAGTTTCCTCTCGCAGGTGTCCAGGGACAACACTGCGCGACTCGAGGCTGCCGCAGCATCTGAGGGGGGCTCCATCGGAGCAACAGCGAAGGGCGCTGGCCGATACGATAGAGGGAGCTCAGACTCCGGCTACACTACAATCACAAGCCGCCAGAGGGAGCTCCGATGCGATTAGCCCAGCAGTCAATAGATTCATCTAAGATTAATCTCACCATAAGTGAGGTTAAAATGGCAGGCCCTCATATGACTGAGCAAGGTGCCTAGTGAGTCCCGAGAACTTCACTTCGACCCGCTGAAGGAAAAGAAAATCTATTAACACAATCACGCAACTACTGTTGTAGCACTGCGTCCCGAGAACTTCACTTCGACCTGCTGAAGGAAAAGAAAATCTATTAACACAATCACGCAACGACTGTTGTAGCACTGCGTCCCGAGAACTTCACTTCGACCTGCTGAAGGAAAAGAAAATCTATTAACACAATCACGCAACTACTGTTGTAGCACTGCGTCCCGAGAACTTCACTTCGACCTGCTGAAGGAAAAGAAAATCTATTAACACAATCACACAACTACTGTTGTAGCACTGCGTCCCGAGAACTTCACTTCGACCTGCTGAAGGAAAAGAAAATCTATTAACACAATCACACAACTACTGTTGTACCCGTGGAAAATACCGAGAACTGCCTCCGAGTCAATCACTGGCCTCAAACTGTCATCGGAACAGCAGTCTGCAGAGAACTGCCCTCACCCAAGCAGCGCCTAGAGCCGCGCTGCGCAGTGTCATCTGTGAGGAGCTAGACTTCCAACCATGGGGAAGAGACAGGGCAGGAGGGCGCGCAGCTGCCCTCAAAGAGAGCCCTGCCCCTTCAGGAGACTGAGGAGGGACAATGACCCCCACACCCAAATTATGCCCAGGGCCCCCCAGGGTGCCCTTGAGACCATCTTGCGGGAACTGGAGATGTTGTCTTCTGTGATTAAAGTCGTAAGAGATGTGGCGCGAGCCCTGCAGACTGTGTACTCTGTTGGCAGGCATCTCTTTGAAATGTTCAGATGGGGGCAGCAATGAGCTTCAGAGGGTCTGCTGGTCGGCAACACAGAACAGATCACACCCACCTTCTTGCCGCGACGGAGGCCCTACATTTCTGTGATTAAAGCCCTAGCAGGTGGGGTGCAAGCACTCTCATGACCCTGTGCAGAGTCACAGGCTCTGCTTGCTGGAAACTTTGTGAAATATACAGATCGTGGCCTCAATAAACTTCAGTGGTGTCTGCTGGCTGGCTATAAAGTGCGCCCCATACAGCGGCACTGGCCTTTGACAAACTACTTTTAAGCACTTCAATGTTAACTTTCATCTCGGGGATGGGTCAAGGTGAATGAATTCCAGCGGAGCACGTCTACTTATGAAAACCGAACAGAAAGTAATTTTGACACTGAATTGTATTTTGCGCCGGTCCTGAATATCTCAAAGAAAGTGTGCGCGACTTATTTAACTGTCTTTGAATAAACGCGAGATTCACTGAAAAATTGTCATTTTTTTCCCACGAGACTTGAAATGTTGCCTTCAATTTTTACATGTCGCATACTGCAATGTGGAGAAAGAAGCCGTTCCTGGGCTCATTTGCATACCCATAATGCCATGGTGTGAAACTGCTACTTTGGGCTGGGTTATTCTGTTTAATTGTGCTCCTGCTCGTGCAGTGATATGTTTGTAAGTTGGAAGCACAGAGTCCATGAACAGTGGGCCTTTCTCTGCAAAGTCACCCTTGGTGTGAAATATTTCCACATGAGACCTTTATATAACGCGTCGGAGTGAAAACTTTTAGTAGGCCAGCATTACATTATAGCGTCTGGAGTTTCCTCTCGCAGGTGTCCAGGGACAACACTGCGCGACTCGAGGCTGCCGCAGCATCTGAGGGAGGCTCCATCGGAGCAACAGCGAAGGGCGCTGGCCGATACGATAGAGGGAGCTCAGACTCCGGCTACACTACAATCACAAGCCGCCAGAGGGAGCTCCGATGCGATTAGCCCAGCAGTCAATAGATTCATCTAAGATTAATCTCACCATAAGTGAGGTTAAAATGGCAGGCCCTCATATGACTGAGGAAGGTGCCTAGTGAGTCCCGAGAACTTCACTTCGACCCGCTGAAGGAAAAGAAAATCTATTAACACAATCACGCAACTACTGTTGTAGCACTGCGTCCCGAGAACTTCACTTCGACCGGCTGAAGGAAAAGAAAATCTATTAACACAATCACGCAACGACTGTTGTAGCACTGCGTCCCGAGAACTTCACTTCGACCCGCTGAAGGAAAAGAAAATCTATTAACACAATCACACAACTACTGTTGTAGCACTGCGTCCCGAGAACTTCACTTCGACCGGCTGAAGGAAAAGAAAATCTATTAACACAATCACGCAACGACTGTTGTAGCACTGCGTCCCGAGAACTTCACTTCGACCTGCTGAAGGAAAAGAAAATCTATTAACACAATCACACAACTACTGTTGTAGCACTGCGTCCCGAGAACTTCACTTCGACCTGCTGAAGGAAAAGAAAATCTATTAACACAATCACACAACTACTGTTGTAGCACTGCGTCCCGAGAACTTCACTTCGACCTGCTGAAGGAAAAGAAAATCTATTAACACAATCACACAACTACTGTTGTAGCCGTGGAAAATACCGAGAACTGCCTCCGAGTCAATCACTGGCCTCAAACTGTCATCGGAACAGCAGTCTGCAGAGAACTGCCCTCACCCAAGCAGCGCCTAGAGCCGCGCTGCGCAGTGTCATCTGTAAGGAGCTAGACTTCCAACCATGGGGAAGAGACAGGGCAGGAGGGCGCGCAGCTGCCCTCAAAGAGAGCCCTGCCCCTTCAGGAGACTGAGGAGGGACAATCACCCCCACACCCAAATTATGCCCAGGGCCCCCCAGGGTGCCCTTGAGACCATCTTGCGGGAACTGGAGATGATGTCTTCTGTGATTAAAGTCAGAAGAGATGTGGCACTAGCCCTGCAGACTGTGTACTCTGTTGGCAGGCATCTCTTTGAAATGTACAGATGGGGGCAGCAATGAGCTTCAGAGGGTCTGCTGGTCGGCAACACAGAACAGATCACACCCACCTTCTTGCCGCGACTGAGGCCCTACATTTCTGTGATTAAAGCCCTAGCAGGTGGGGTGCAAGCACTCTCATGACCCTGTACAGAGTCACAGGCTCTGCTTGCTGGAAACTTTGTGAAATATACAGATCGTGGCCACAATAAACTTCAGTGGTGTCTGCTGGCTGGCTATAAAGTGCGCCCCGTACAGCGGCACTGGCCTTTGACAAACTACTTTTAAGCACTTCAATGTTAACTTTCATCTCGGGGATGGGTCAAGGTGAATGAATTCCAGCGGAGCACGTCTACTTATGAATACCGAACAGAATGTAATTTTGACACTGAATTGTATTTTGCGCCGGTCCTGAATATCTCAAAGAAAGTGTGTGCGACTTATTTAACTGTCTTTGAATAAACGCGAGATTCACTGAAAAATTGTCATTTTTTTCCCACGAGACTTGAAATGTTGCCTTCAATTTTTACAGGTCGCATACTGCAATGTGGAGAAAGAAGCCGTTCCTGGGCTCATTTGCATACCCATAATGCCATGGTGTGAAACTGCTACTTTGGGCTGGGTTATTCTGTTAAATTGTGCTCCTGCTCGTGCAGTGATATGTTTGTACGTTGGAAGCACAGAGTCCATGAACAATGGGCCTTTCTCTGCAAAGTCACCCTTGGTGTAAAATATTTCCACATGAGACCTTTATATAACGCGTCTGAAATTGAAAACTTTTAGTAGGCCAGCATTACATTATAGCGTCTGGAGTTTCCTCTCGCAGGTGTCCAGGGACAACACTGCGCGACTCGAGGCTGCCGCAGCATCTGAGGGGGCTCCATCGGAGCAACAGCGAAGGGCGCTGGCCGATACGATAGAGGGAGCTCAGACTCCGGCTACACTACAATCACAAGCCGCCAGAGGGAGCTCCGATGCGATTAGCCCAGCAGTCAATAGATTCATCTAAAATTAATCTCACCATAAGTGAGGTTAAAATGGCAGGCCCTCATATGACTGAGGAAGGTGCCTAGTGAGTCCCGAGAACTTCACTTCGACCTGCTGAAGGAAAAGAAAATCTATTAACACAATCACGCAACTACTGTTGTAGCACTGCGTCCCGAGAACTTCACTTCGACCTGCTGAAGGAAAAGAAAATCTATTAACACAATCACACAACTACTGTTGTAGCACTGCGTCCCGAGAACTTCACTTCGACCTGCTGAAGGAAAAGAAAATCTATTAACACAATCACACAACTACTGTTGTAGCACTGCGTCCCGAGAACTTCACTTCGACCTGCTGAAGGAAAAGAAAATCTATTAACACAATCACACAACTACTGTTGTAGCCGTGGAAAATACCGAGAACTGCCTCCGAGTCAATCACTGGCCTCAAACTGTCATCGGAACAGCAGTCTGCAGAGAACTGCCCTCACCCAAGCAGCGCCTAGAGCCGCGCTGCGCAGTGTCATCTGTAAGGAGCTAGACTTCCAACCATGGGGAAGAGACAGGGCAGGAGGGCGCGCAGCTGCCCTCAAAGAGAGCCCTGCCCCTTCAGGAGACTGAGGAGGGACAATCACCCCCACACCCAAATTATGCCCAGGGCCCCCCAGGGTGCCCTTGAGACCATCTTGCGGGAACTGGAGATGATGTCTTCTGTGATTAAAGTCATAAGAGATGTGGCACTAGCCCTGCAGACTGTGTACTCTGTTGGCAGGCATCTCTTTGAAATGTACAGATGGGGGCAGCAATGAGCTTCAGAGGGTCTGCTGGTCGGCAACACAGAACAGATCACACCCACCTTCTTGCCGCGACTGAGGCCCTACATTTCTGTGATTAAAGCCCTAGCAGGTGGGGTGCAAGCACTCTCATGACCCTGTACAGAGTCACAGGCTCTGCTTGCTGGAAACTTTGTGAAATATACAGATCGTGGCCTCAATAAACTTCAGTGGTGTCTGCTGGCTGGCTATAAAGTGCGCCCCATACAGCGGCACTGGCCTTTGGCAAACTACTTTTAAGCACTTCAATGTTAACTTTCATCTCGGGGATGGGTCAAGGTGAATGAATTCCAGCGGAGCACGTCTACTTATGAAAACCGAACAGAAAGTAATTTTGACACTGAATTGTATTTTGCGCCGGTCCTGAATATCTCAAAGAAAGTGTGCGCGACTTATTTAACTGTCTTTGAATAAACGCGAGATTCACTGAAAAATTGTCATTTTTTTCCCACGAGACTTGAAATGTTGCCTTCAATTTTTACATGTCGCATACTGCAATGTGGAGAAAGAAGCCGTTCCTGGGCTCATTTGCATACCCATAATGCCATGGTGTGAAACTGCTACTTTGGGCTGGGTTATTCTGTTTAATTGTGCTCCTGCTCGTGCAGTGATATGTTTGTAAGTTGGAAGCACAGAGTCCATGAACAGTGGGCCTTTCTCTGCAAAGTCACCCTTGGTGTAAAATATTTCCACATGAGACCTTTATATAACGCGTCTAAAATTGAAAACTTTTAGTAGGCCAGCATTACATTATAGCGTCTGGAGTTTCCTCTCGCAGGTGTCCAGGGACAACACTGCGCGACTCGAGGCTGCCGCAGCATCTGAGGGGGGCTCCATCAGAGCAACAGCGAAGGGCGCCGGCCGATACGATAGAGGGAGCTCAGTCCCCGGCTACACTACAATCACAAGCCGCCAGAGGGAGCTCCGATGCGATTAGCCCAGCAGTCAATAGATTCATCTAAGATTAATCTCACCATAAGTGAGGTTAAAATGGCAGGCCCTCATATGACTGAGGAAGGTGCCTAGTGAGTCCCGAGAACTTCACTTCGACCCGCTGAAGGAAAAGAAAATCCATTAACACAATCACGCAACGACTGTTGTAGCACTGCGTCCCGAGAACTTCACTTCGACCTGCTGAAGGAAAAGAAAATCTATTAACACAATCACGCAACTACTGTTGTAGCACTGCGTCCCGAGAACTTCACTTCGACCTGCTGAAGGAAAAGAAAATCTATTAACACAATCACACAACTACTGTTGTAGCACTGCGTCCCGAGAACTTCACTTCGACCTGCTGAAGGAAAAGAAAATCTATTAACACAATCACACAACTACTGTTGTAGCACTGCGTCCCGAGAACTTCACTTCGACCTGCTGAAGGAAAAGAAAATCTATTAACACAATCACACAACTACTGTTGTAGCACTGCGTCCCGAGAACTTCACTTCGACCTGCTGAAGGAAAAGAAAATCTATTAACACAATCACGCAACGACTGTTGTAGCACTGCGTCCCGAGAACTTCACTTCGACCTGCTGAAGGAAAAGAAAATCTATTAACACAATCACGCAACTACTGTTGTAGCACTGCGTCCCGAGAACTTCACTTCGACCTGCTGAAGGAAAAGAAAATCTATTAACACAATCACACAACTACTGTTGTAGCACTGCGTCCCGAGAACTTCACTTCGACCTGCTGAAGGAAAAGAAAATCTATTAACACAATCACACAACTACTGTTGTAGCACTGCGTCCCGAGAACTTCACTTCGACCTGCTGAAGGAAAAGAAAATCTATTAACACAATCACACAACTACTGTTGTACCCGTGGAAAATACCGAGAACTGCCTCCGAGTCAATCACTGGCCTCAAACTGTCATCGGAACAGCAGTCTGCAGAGAACTGCCCTCACCCAAGCAGCGCCTAGAGCCGCGCTGCACAGTGTCATCTGTGAGGAGCTAGACTTCCAACCATGGGGAAGAGACAGGGCAGGAGGGCGCGCAGCTGCCCTCAAAGAGAGCCCTGCCCCTTCAGGAGACTGAGGAGGGACAATGACCCCCACACCCAAATTATGCCCAGGGCCCCCCAGGGTGCCCTTGAGACCATCTTGCGGGAACTGGAGATGTTGTCTTCTGTGATTAAAGTCGTAAGAGATGTGGCGCGAGCCCTGCAGACTGTGTACTCTGTTGGCAGGCATCTCTTTGAAATGTACAGATGGGGGCAGCAATGAGCTTCAGAGGGTCTGCTGGTCGGCAACACAGAACAGATCACACCCACCTTCTTGCCGCGACGGAGGCCCTACATTTCTGTGATTAAAGCCCTAGCAGGTGGGGTGCAAGCACTCTCATGACCCTGTACAGAGTCACAGGCTCTGCTTGCTGGAAACTTTGTGAAATATACAGATCGTGGCCACAATAAACTTCAGTGGTGTCTGCTGGCTGGCTATAAAGTGCGCCCCATACAGCGGCACTGGCCTTTGACAAACTACTTTTAAGCACTTCAATGTTAACTTTCATCTCGGGGATGGGTCAAGGTGAATGAATTCCAGCGGAGCACGTCTACTTATGAAAACCAAACAGAAAGTAATTTTGACACTGAATTGTATTTTGCGCCGGTCCTGAATATCTCAAAGAAAGTGTGCGCGACTTATTTAACTGTCTTTGAATAAACGCGAGATTCACTGAAAAATTGTCATTTTTTTCCCACGAGACTTGAAATGTTGCCTTCAATTTTTACAGGTCGCATACTGCAATGTGGAGAAAGAAGCCGTTCCTGGGCTCATTTGCATACCCATAATGCCATGGTGTGAAACTGCTACTTTGGGCTGGGTTATTCTGTTTAATTGTGCTCCTGCTCGTGCAGTGATATGTTTGTAAGTTGGAAGCACAGAGTCCATGAACAGTGGGCCTTTCTCTGCAAAGTCACCCTTGGTGTAAAATATTTCCACATGAGACCTTTATATAACGCGTCGGAGTGAAAACTTTTAGTAGGCCAGCATTACATTATAGCGTCTGGAGTTTCCTCTCGCAGGTGTCCAGGGACAACACTGCGCGACTCGAGGCTGCCGCAGCATCTGAGGGGGGCTCCATCAGAGCAACAGCGAAGGGCGCCGGCCGATACGATAGAGGGAGCTCAGTCTCCGGCTACACTACAATCACAAGCCGCCAGAGGGAGCTCCGATGCGATTAGCCCAGCAGTCAATAGATTCATCTAAGATTAATCTCACCATAAGTGAGGTTAAAATGGCAGGCCCTCATGTGACTGAGGAAGGTGCCTAGTGAGTCCCGAGAACTTCACTTCGACCCGCTGAAGGAAAAGAAAATCTATTAACACAATCACGCAACGACTGTTGTAGCACTGCGTCCCGAGAACTTCACTTCGACCTGCTGAAGGAAAAGAAAATCTATTAACACAATCACGCAACGACTGTTGTAGCACTGCGTCCCGAGAACTTCACTTCGACCTGCTGAAGGAAAAGAAAATCTATTAACACAATCACGCAACTACTGTTGTAGCACTGCGTCCCGAGAACTTCACTTCGAACTGCTGAAGGAAAAGAAAATCTATTAACACAATCACGCAACTACTGTTGTAGCACTGCGTCCCGAGAACTTCACTTCGACCTGCTGAAGGAAAAGAAAATCTATTAACACAATCACACAACTACTGTTGTAGCACTGCGTCCCGAGAACTTCACTTCGACCTGCTGAAGGAAAAGAAAATCTATTAACACAATCACACAACTACTGTTGTAGCCGTGGAAAATACCAAGAACTGCCTCCGAGTCAATCACTGGCCTCAAACTGTCATCGGAACAGCAGTCTGCAGAGAACTGCCCTCACCCAAGCAGCGCCTAGAGCCGCGCTGCGCAGTGTCATCTGTAAGGAGCTAGACTTCCAACCATGGGGAAGAGACAGGGCAGGAGGGCGCGCAGCTGCCCTCAAAGAGAGCCCTGCCCCTTCAGGAGACTGAGGAGGGACAATCACCCCCACACCCAAATTATGCCCAGGGCCCCCCAGGGTGCCCTTGAGACCATCTTGCGGGAACTGGAGATGATGTCTTCTGTGATTAAAGTCAGAAGAGATGTGGCACTAGCCCTGCAGACTGTGTACTCTGTTGGCAGGCATCTCTTTGAAATGTACAGATGGGGGCAGCAATGAGCTTCAGAGGGTCTGCTGGTCGGCAACACAGAACAGATCACACCCACCTTCTTGCCGCGACTGAGGCCCTACATTTCTGTGATTAAAGCCCTAGCAGGTGGGGTGCAAGCACTCTCATGACCCTGTACAGAGTCACAGGCTCTGCTTGCTGGAAACTTTGTGAAATATACAGATCGTGGCCACAATAAACTTCAGTGGTGTCTGCTGGCTGGCTATAAAGTGCGCCCCGTACAGCGGCACTGGCCTTTGACAAACTACTTTTAAGCACTTCAATGTTAACTTTCATCTCGGGGATGGGTCAAGGTGAATGAATTCCAGCGGAGCACGTCTACTTATGAATACCGAACAGAATGTAATTTTGACACTGAATTGTATTTTGCGCCGGTCCTGAATATCTCAAAGAAAGTGTGTGCGACTTATTTAACTGTCTTTGAATAAACGCGAGATTCACTGAAAAATTGTCATTTTTTTCCCACGAGACTTGAAATGTTGCCTTCAATTTTTACAGGTCGCATACTGCAATGTGGAGAAAGAAGCCGTTCCTGGGCTCATTTGCATACCCATAATGCCATGGTGTGAAACTGCTACTTTGGGCTGGGTTATTCTGTTAAATTGTGCTCCTGCTCGTGCAGTGATATGTTTGTACGTTGGAAGCACAGAGTCCATGAACAGTGGGCCTTTCTCTGCAAAGTCACCCTTGGTGTAAAATATTTCCACATGAGACCTTTATATAACGCGTCTAAAATTGAAAACTTTTAGTAGGCCAGCATTACATTATAGCGTCTGGAGTTTCCTCTCGCAGGTGTCCAGGGACAACACTGCGCGACTCGAGGCTGCCGCAGCATCTGAGGGGGGCTCCATCAGAGCAACAGCGAAGGGCGCCGGCCGATACGATAGAGGGAGCTCAGTCCCCGGCTACACTACAATCACAAGCCGCCAGAGGGAGCTCCGATGCGATTAGCCCAGCAGTCAATAGATTCATCTAAGATTAATCTCACCATAAGTGAGGTTAAAATGGCAGGCCCTCATATGACTGAGGAAGGTGCCTAGTGAGTCCCGAGAACTTCACTTCGACCCGCTGAAGGAAAAGAAAATCCATTAACACAATCACGCAACGACTGTTGTAGCACTGCGTCCCGAGAACTTCACTTCGACCTGCTGAAGGAAAAGAAAATCTATTAACACAATCACTTAACTACTGTTGTAGCACTGCGTCCCGAGAACTTCACTTCGACCTGCTGAAGGAAAAGAAAATCTATTAACACAATCACACAACTACTGTTGTAGCACTGCGTCCCGAGAACTTCACTTCGACCTGCTGAAGGAAAAGAAAATCTATTAACACAATCACACAACTACTGTTGTAGCACTGCGTCCCGAGAACTTCACTTCGACCTGCTGAAGGAAAAGAAAATCTATTAACACAATCACACAACTACTGTTGTAGCACTGCGTCCCGAGAACTTCACTTCGACCTGCTGAAGGAAAAGAAAATCTATTAACACAATCACGCAACGACTGTTGTAGCACTGCGTCCCGAGAACTTCACTTCGACCTGCTGAAGGAAAAGAAAATCTATTAACACAATCACGCAACTACTGTTGTAGCACTGCGTCCCGAGAACTTCACTTCGACCTGCTGAAGGAAAAGAAAATCTATTAACACAATCACACAACTACTGTTGTAGCACTGCGTCCCGAGAACTTCACTTCGACCTGCTGAAGGAAAAGAAAATCTATTAACACAATCACACAACTACTGTTGTAGCACTGCGTCCCGAGAACTTCACTTCGACCTGCTGAAGGAAAAGAAAATCTATTAACACAATCACACAACTACTGTTGTACCCGTGGAAAATACCGAGAACTGCCTCCGAGTCAATCACTGGCCTCAAACTGTCATCGGAACAGCAGTCTGCAGAGAACTGCCCTCACCCAAGCAGCGCCTAGAGCCGCGCTGCGCAGTGTCATCTGTGAGGAGCTAGACTTCCAACCATGGGGAAGAGACAGGGCAGGAGGGCGCGCAGCTGCCCTCAAAGAGAGCCCTGCCCCTTCAGGAGACTGAGGAGGGACAATGACCCCCACACCCAAATTATGCCCAGGGCCCCCCAGGGTGCCCTTGAGACCATCTTGCGGGAACTGGAGATGTTGTCTTCTGTGATTAAAGTCGTAAGAGATGTGGCGCGAGCCCTGCAGACTGTGTACTCTGTTGGCAGGCATCTCTTTGAAATGTACAGATGGGGGCAGCAATGAGCTTCAGAGGGTCTGCTGGTCGGCAACACAGAACAGATCACACCCACCTTCTTGCCGCGACGGAGGCCCTACATTTCTGTGATTAAAGCCCTAGCAGGTGGGGTGCAAGCACTCTCATGACCCTGTACAGAGTCACAGGCTCTGCTTGCTGGAAACTTTGTGAAATATACAGATCGTGGCCACAATAAACTTCAGTGGTGTCTGCTGGCTGGCTATAAAGTGCGCCCCATACAGCGGCACTGGCCTTTGACAAACTACTTTTAAGCACTTCAATGTTAACTTTCATCTCGGGGATGGGTCAAGGTGAATGAATTCCAGCGGAGCACGTCTACTTATGAAAACCAAACAGAAAGTAATTTTGACACTGAATTGTATTTTGCGCCGGTCCTGAATATCTCAAAGAAAGTGTGCGCGACTTATTTAACTGTCTTTGAATAAACGCGAGATTCACTGAAAAATTGTCATTTTTTTCCCACGAGACTTGAAATGTTGCCTTCAATTTTTACAGGTCGCATACTGCAATGTGGAGAAAGAAGCCGTTCCTGGGCTCATTTGCATACCCATAATGCCATGGTGTGAAACTGCTACTTTGGGCTGGGTTATTCTGTTAAATTGTGCTCCTGCTCGTGCAGTGATATGTTTGTAAGTTGGAAGCACAGAGTCCATGAACAGTGGGCCTTTCTCTGCAAAGTCACCCTTGGTGTAAAATATTTCCACATGAGACCTTTATATAACGCGTCGGAGTGAAAACTTTTAGTAGGCCAGCATTACATTATAGCGTCTGGAGTTTCCTCTCGCAGGTGTCCAGGGACAACACTGCGCGACTCGAGGCTGCCGCAGCATCTGAGGGGGGCTCCATCAGAGCAACAGCGAAGGGCGCCGGCCGATACGATAGAGGGAGCTCAGTCTCCGGCTACACTACAATCACAAGCCACCAGAGGGAGCTCCGATGCGATTAGCCCAGCAGTCAATAGATTCATCTAAGATTAATCTCACCATAAGTGAGGTTAAAATGGCAGGCCCTCATGTGACTGAGGAAGGTGCCTAGTGAGTCCCGAGAACTTCACTTCGACCCGCTGAAGGAAAAGAAAATCTATTAACACAATCACGCAACGACTGTTGTAGCACTGCGTCCCGAGAACTTCACTTCGACCTGCTGAAGGAAAAGAAAATCTATTAACACAATCACGCAACGACTGTTGTAGCACTGCGTCCCGAGAACTTCACTTCGACCTGCTGAAGGAAAAGAAAATCTATTAACACAATCACGCAACTACTGTTGTAGCACTGCGTCCCGAGAACTTCACTTCGAACTGCTGAAGGAAAAGAAAATCTATTAACACAATCACGCAACTACTGTTGTAGCACTGCGTCCCGAGAACTTCACTTCGACCTGCTGAAGGAAAAGAAAATCTATTAACACAATCACACAACTACTGTTGTAGCACTGCGTCCCGAGAACTTCACTTCGACCTGCTGAAGGAAAAGAAAATCTATTAACACAATCACACAACTACTGTTGTAGCCGTGGAAAATACCGAGAACTGCCTCCGAGTCAATCACTGGCCTCAAACTGTCATCGGAACAGCAGTCTGCAGAGAACTGCCCTCACCCAAGCAGCGCCTAGAGCCGCGCTGCGCAGTGTCATCTGTAAGGAGCTAGACTTCCAACCATGGGGAAGAGACAGGGCAGGAGGGCGCGCAGCTGCCCTCAAAGAGAGCCCTGCCCCTTCAGGAGACTGAGGAGGGACAATCACCCCCACACCCAAATTATGCCCAGGGCCCCCCAGGGTGCCCTTGAGACCATCTTGCGGGAACTGGAGATGATGTCTTCTGTGATTAAAGTCATAAGAGATGTGGCACTAGCCCTGCAGACTGTGTACTCTGTTGGCAGGCATCTCTTTGAAATGTACAGATGGGGGCAGCAATGAGCTTCAGAGGGTCTGCTGGTCGGCAACACAGAACAGATCACACCCACCTTCTTGCCGCGACTGAGGCCCTACATTTCTGTGATTAAAGCCCTAGCAGGTGGGGTGCAAGCACTCTCATGACCCTGTACAGAGTCACAGGCTCTGCTTGCTGGAAACTTTGTGAAATATACAGATCGTGGCCACAATAAACTTCAGTGGTGTCTGCTGGCTGGCTATAAAGTGCGCCCCGTACAGCGGCACTGGCCTTTGACAAACTACTTTTAAGCACTTCAATGTTAACTTTCATCTCGGGGATGGGTCAAGGTGAATGAATTCCAGCGGAGCACGTCTACTTATGAATACCGAACAGAATGTAATTTTGACACTGAATTGTATTTTGCGCCGGTCCTGAATATCTCAAAGAAAGTGTGTGCGACTTATTTAACTGTCTTTGAATAAACGCGAGATTCACTGAAAAATTGTCATTTTTTTCCCACGAGACTTGAAATGTTGCCTTCAATTTTTACAGGTCGCATACTGCAATGTGGAGAAAGAAGCCGTTCCTGGGCTCATTTGCATACCCATAATGCCATGGTGTGAAACTGCTACTTTGGGCTGGGTTATTCTGTTAAATTGTGCTCCTGCTCGTGCAGTGATATGTTTGTACGTTGGAATCACAGAGTCCATGAACAGTGGGCCTTTCTCTGCAAAGTCACCCTTGGTGTAAAATATTTCCACATGAGACCTTTATATAACGCGTCTAAAATTGAAAACTTTTAGTAGGCCAGCATTACATTATAGCGTCTGGAGTTTCCTCTCGCAGGTGTCCAGGGACAACACTGCGCGACTCGAGGCTGCCGCAGCATCTGAGGGGGGCTCCATCGGAGCAACAGCGAAGGGCGCTGGCCGATACGATAGAGGGAGCTCAGACTCCGGCTACACTACAATCACAAGCCGCCAGAGGGAGCTCCGATGCGATTAGCCCAGCAGTCAATAGATTCATCTAAGATTAATCTCACCATAAGTGAGGTTAAAATGGCAGGCCCTCATATGACTGAGCAAGGTGCCTAGTGAGTCCCGAGAACTTCACTTCGACCCGCTGAAGGAAAAGAAAATCTATTAACACAATCACGCAACGACTGTTGTAGCACTGCGTCCCGAGAACTTCACTTCGACCTGCTGAAGGAAAAGAAAATCTATTAACACAATCACGCAACTACTGTTGTAGCACTGCGTCCCGAGAACTTCACTTCGAACTGCTGAAGGAAAAGAAAATCTATTAACACAATCACACAACTACTGTTGTAGCACTGCGTCCCGAGAACTTCACTTCGACCTGCTGAAGGAAAAGAAAATCTATTAACACAATCACGCAACTACTGTTGTAGCACTGCGTCCCGAGAACTTCACTTCGACCTGCTGAAGGAAAAGAAAATCTATTAACACAATCACACAACTACTGTTGTAGCACTGCGTCCCGAGAACTTCACTTCGACCTGCTGAAGGAAAAGAAAATCTATTAACACAATCACACAACTACTGTTGTACCCGTGGAAAATACCGAGAACTGCCTCCGAGTCAATCACTGGCCTCAAACTGTCATCGGAACAGCAGTCTGCAGAGAACTGCCCTCACCCAAGCAGCGCCTAGAGCCGCGCTGCGCAGTGTCATCTGTGAGGAGCTAGACTTCCAACCATGGGGAAGAGACAGGGCAGGAGGGCGCGCAGCTGCCCTCAAAGAGAGCCCTGCCCCTTCAGGAGACTGAGGAGGGACAATGACCCCCACACCCAAATTATGCCCAGGGCCCCCCAGGGTGCCCTTGAGACCATCTTGCGGGAACTGGAGATGTTGTCTTCTGTGATTAAAGTCGTAAGAGATGTGGCGTGAGCCCTGCAGACTGTGTACTCTGTTGGCAGGCATCTCTTTGAAATGTACAGATGGGGGCAGCAATGAGCTTCAGAGGGTCTGCTGGTCGGCAACACAGAACAGATCACACCCACCTTCTTGCCGCGACGGAGGCCCTACATTTCTGTGATTAAAGCCCTAGCAGGTGGGGTGCAAGCACTCTCATGACCCTGTGCAGAGTCACAGGCTCTGCTTGCTGGAAACTTTGTGAAATATACAGATCGTGGCCTCAATAAACTTCAGTGGTGTCTGCTGGCTGGCTATAAAGTGCGCCCCATACAGCGGCACTGGCCTTTGACAAACTACTTTTAAGCACTTCAATGTTAACTTTCATCTCGGGGATGGGTCAAGGTGAATGAATTCCAGCGGAGCACGTCTACTTATGAAAACCGAACAGAAAGTAATTTTGACACTGAATTGTATTTTGCGCCGGTCCTGAATATCTCAAAGAAAGTGTGCGCGACTTATTTAACTGTCTTTGAATAAACGCGAGATTCACTGAAAAATTGTCATTTTTTTCCCACGAGACTTGAAATGTTGCCTTCAATTTTTACATGTCGCATACTGCAATGTGGAGAAAGAAGCCGTTCCTGGGCTCATTTGCATACCCATAATGCCATGGTGTGAAACTGCTACTTTGGGCTGGGTTATTCTGTTTAATTGTGCTCCTGCTCGTGCAGTGATATGTTTGTAAGTTGGAAGCACAGAGTCCATGAACAGTGGGCCTTTCTCTGCAAAGTCACCCTTGGTGTAAAATATTTCCACATGAGACCTTTATATAACGCGTCTAAAATTGAAAACTTTTAGTAGGCCAGCATTACATTATAGCGTCTGGAGTTTCCTCTCGCAGGTGTCCAGGGACAACACTGCGCGACTCGAGGCTGCCGCAGCATCTGAGGGGGGCTCCATCGGAGCAACAGCGAAGGGCGCTGGCCGATACGATAGAGGGAGCTCAGACTCCGGCTACACTACAATCACAAGCCGCCAGAGGGAGCTCCGATGCGATTAGCCCAGCAGTCAATAGATTCATCTAAGATTAATCTCACCATAAGTGAGGTTAAAATGGCAGGCCCTCATATGACTGAGCAAGGTGCCTAGTGAGTCCCGAGAACTTCACTTCGACCCGCTGAAGGAAAAGAAAATCTATTAACACAATCACGCAACGACTGTTGTAGCACTGCGTCCCGAGAACTTCACTTCGACCTGCTGAAGGAAAAGAAAATCTATTAACACAATCACGCAACTACTGTTGTAGCACTGCGTCCCGAGAACTTCACTTCGACCTGCTGAAGGAAAAGAAAATCTATTAACACAATCACACAACTACTGTTGTAGCACTGCGTCCCGAGAACTTCACTTCGACCTGCTGAAGGAAAAGAAAATCTATTAACACAATCACACAACTACTGTTGTACCCGTGGAAAATACCGAGAACTGCCTCCGAGTCAATCACTGGCCTCAAACTGTCATCGGCACAGCAGTCTGCAGAGAACTGCCCTCACCCAAGCAGCGCCTAGAGCCGCGCTGCGCAGTGTCATCTGTGAGGAGCTAGACTTCCAACCATGGGGAAGAGACAGGGCAGGAGGGCGCGCAGCTGCCCTCAAAGAGAGCCCTGCCCCTTCAGGAGACTGAGGAGGGACAATGACCCCCACACCCAAATTATGCCCAGGGCCCCCCAGGGTGCCCTTGAGACCATCTTGCGGGAACTGGAGATGTTGTCTTCTGTGATTAAAGTCGTAAGAGATGTGGCGCGAGCCCTGCAGACTGTGTACTCTGTTGGCAGGCATCTCTTTGAAATGTTCAGATGGGGGCAGCAATGAGCTTCAGAGGGTCTGCTGGTCGGCAACACAGAACAGATCACACCCACCTTCTTGCCGCGACGGAGGCCCTACATTTCTGTGATTAAAGCCCTAGCAGGTGGGGTGCAAGCACTCTCATGACCCTGTGCAGAGTCACAGGCTCTGCTTGCTGGAAACTTTGTGAAATATACAGATCGTGGCCTCAATAAACTTCAGTGGTGTCTGCTGGCTGGCTATAAAGTGCGCCCCATACAGCGGCACTGGCCTTTGACAAACTACTTTTAAGCACTTCAATGTTAACTTTCATCTCGGGGATGGGTCAAGGTGAATGAATTCCAGCGGAGCACGTCTACTTATGAAAACCGAACAGAAAGTAATTTTGACACTGAATTGTATTTTGCGCCGGTCCTGAATATCTCAAAGAAAGTGTGCGCGACTTATTTAACTGTCTTTGAATAAACGCGAGATTCACTGAAAAATTGTCATTTTTTTCCCACGAGACTTGAAATGTTGCCTTCAATTTTTACATGTCGCATACTGCAATGTGGAGAAAGAAGCCGTTCCTGGGCTCATTTGCATACCCATAATGCCATGGTGTGAAACTGCTACTTTGGGCTGGGTTATTCTGTTTAATTGTGCTCCTGCTCGTGCAGTGATATGTTTGTAAGTTGGAAGCACAGAGTCCATGAACAGTGGGCCTTTCTCTGCAAAGTCACCCTTGGTGTGAAATATTTCCACATGAGACCTTTATATAACGCGTCGGAGTGAAAACTTTTAGTAGGCCAGCATTACATTATAGCGTCTGGAGTTTCCTCTCGCAGGTGTCCAGGGACAACACTGCGCGACTCGAGGCTGCCGCAGCATCTGAGGGAGGCTCCATCGGAGCAACAGCGAAGGGCGCTGGCCGATACGATAGAGGGAGCTCAGACTCCGGCTACACTACAATCACAAGCCGCCAGAGGGAGCTCCGATGCGATTAGCCCAGCAGTCAATAGATTCATCTAAGATTAATCTCACCATAAGTGAGGTTAAAATGGCAGGCCCTCATATGACTGAGGAAGGTGCCTAGTGAGTCCCGAGAACTTCACTTCGACCCGCTGAAGGAAAAGAAAATCTATTAACACAATCACGCAACTACTGTTGTAGCACTGCGTCCCGAGAACTTCACTTCGACCGGCTGAAGGAAAAGAAAATCTATTAACACAATCACGCAACGACTGTTGTAGCACTGCGTCCCGAGAACTTCACTTCGACCCGCTGAAGGAAAAGAAAATCTATTAACACAATCACACAACTACTGTTGTAGCACTGCGTCCCGAGAACTTCACTTCGACCGGCTGAAGGAAAAGAAAATCTATTAACACAATCACGCAACGACTGTTGTAGCACTGCGTCCCGAGAACTTCACTTCGACCTGCTGAAGGAAAAGAAAATCTATTAACACAATCACACAACTACTGTTGTAGCACTGCGTCCCGAGAACTTCACTTCGACCTGCTGAAGGAAAAGAAAATCTATTAACACAATCACGCAACTACTGTTGTAGCACTGCGTCCCGAGAACTTCACTTCGACCTGCTGAAGGAAAAGAAAATCTATTAACACAATCACACAACTACTGTTGTAGCACTGCGTCCCGAGAACTTCACTTCGACCTGCTGAAGGAAAAGAAAATCTATTAACACAATCACACAACTACTGTTGTAGCCGTGGAAAATACCGAGAACTGCCTCCGAGTCAATCACTGGCCTCAAACTGTCATCGGAACAGCAGTCTGCAGAGAACTGCCCTCACCCAAGCAGCGCCTAGAGCCGCGCTGCGCAGTGTCATCTGTAAGGAGCTAGACTTCCAACCATGGGGAAGAGACAGGGCAGGAGGGCGCGCAGCTGCCCTCAAAGAGAGCCCTGCCCCTTCAGGAGACTGAGGAGGGACAATCACCCCCACACCCAAATTATGCCCAGGGCCCCCCAGGGTGCCCTTGAGACCATCTTGCGGGAACTGGAGATGATGTCTTCTGTGATTAAAGTCAGAAGAGATGTGGCACTAGCCCTGCAGACTGTGTACTCTGTTGGCAGGCATCTCTTTGAAATGTACAGATGGGGGCAGCAATGAGCTTCAGAGGGTCTGCTGGTCGGCAACACAGAACAGATCACACCCACCTTCTTGCCGCGACTGAGGCCCTACATTTCTGTGATTAAAGCCCTAGCAGGTGGGGTGCAAGCACTCTCATGACCCTGTACAGAGTCACAGGCTCTGCTTGCTGGAAACTTTGTGAAATATACAGATCGTGGCCACAATAAACTTCAGTGGTGTCTGCTGGCTGGCTATAAAGTGCGCCCCGTACAGCGGCACTGGCCTTTGACAAACTACTTTTAAGCACTTCAATGTTAACTTTCATCTCGGGGATGGGTCAAGGTGAATGAATTCCAGCGGAGCACGTCTACTTATGAATACCGAACAGAATGTAATTTTGACACTGAATTGTATTTTGCGCCGGTCCTGAATATCTCAAAGAAAGTGTGTGCGACTTATTTAACTGTCTTTGAATAAACGCGAGATTCACTGAAAAATTGTCATTTTTTTCCCACGAGACTTGAAATGTTGCCTTCAATTTTTACAGGTCGCATACTGCAATGTGGAGAAAGAAGCCGTTCCTGGGCTCATTTGCATACCCATAATGCCATGGTGTGAAACTGCTACTTTGGGCTGGGTTATTCTGTTAAATTGTGCTCCTGCTCGTGCAGTGATATGTTTGTACGTTGGAAGCACAGAGTCCATGAACAGTGGGCCTTTCTCTGCAAAGTCACCCTTGGTGTAAAATGTTTCCACATGAGACCTTTATATAACGCGTCTAAAATTGAAAACTTTTAGTAGGCCAGCATTACATTATAGCGTCTGGAGTTTCCTCTCGCAGGTGTCCAGGGACAACACTGCGCGACTCGAGGCTGCCGCAGCATCTGAGGGGGGCTCCATCAGAGCAACAGCGAAGGGCGCCGGCCGATACGATAGAGGGAGCTCAGTCTCCGGCTACACTACAATCACAAGCCGCCAGAGGGAGCTCCGATGCGATTAGCCCAGCAGTCAATAGATTCATCTAAAATTAATCTCACCATAAGTGAGGTTAAAATGGCAGGCCCTCATATGACTGAGGAAGGTGCCTAGTGAGTCCCGAGAACTTCACTTCGACCTGCTGAAGGAAAAGAAAATCTATTAACACAATCACGCAACTACTGTTGTAGCACTGCGTCCCGAGAACTTCACTTCGACCTGCTGAAGGAAAAGAAAATCTATTAACACAATCACACAACTACTGTTGTAGCACTGCGTCCCGAGAACTTCACTTCGACCTGCTGAAGGAAAAGAAAATCTATTAACACAATCACACAACTACTGTTGTAGCACTGCGTCCCGAGAACTTCACTTCGACCTGCTGAAGGAAAAGAAAATCTATTAACACAATCACACAACTACTGTTGTAGCCGTGGAAAATACCGAGAACTGCCTCCGAGTCAATCACTGGCCTCAAACTGTCATCGGAACAGCAGTCTGCAGAGAACTGCCCTCACCCAAGCAGCGCCTAGAGCCGCGCTGCGCAGTGTCATCTGTAAGGAGCTAGACTTCCAACCATGGGGAAGAGACAGGGCAGGAGGGCGCGCAGCTGCCCTCAAAGAGAGCCCTGCCCCTTCAGGAGACTGAGGAGGGACAATCACCCCCACACCCAAATTATGCCCAGGGCCCCCCAGGGTGCCCTTGAGACCATCTTGCGGGAACTGGAGATGATGTCTTCTGTGATTAAAGTCATAAGAGATGTGGCACTAGCCCTGCAGACTGTGTACTCTGTTGGCAGGCATCTCTTTGAAATGTACAGATGGGGGCAGCAATGAGCTTCAGAGGGTCTGCTGGTCGGCAACACAGAACAGATCACACCCACCTTCTTGCCGCGACTGAGGCCCTACATTTCTGTGATTAAAGCCCTAGCAGGTGGGGTGCAAGCACTCTCATGACCCTGTACAGAGTCACAGGCTCTGCTTGCTGGAAACTTTGTGAAATATACAGATCGTGGCCTCAATAAACTTCAGTGGTGTCTGCTGGCTGGCTATAAAGTGCGCCCCATACAGCGGCACTGGCCTTTGGCAAACTACTTTTAAGCACTTCAATGTTAACTTTCATCTCGGGGATGGGTCAAGGTGAATGAATTCCAGCGGAGCACGTCTACTTATGAAAACCGAACAGAAAGTAATTTTGACACTGAATTGTATTTTGCGCCGGTCCTGAATATCTCAAAGAAAGTGTGCGCGACTTATTTAACTGTCTTTGAATAAACGCGAGATTCACTGAAAAATTGTCATTTTTTTCCCACGAGACTTGAAATGTTGCCTTCAATTTTTACATGTCGCATACTGCAATGTGGAGAAAGAAGCCGTTCCTGGGCTCATTTGCATACCCATAATGCCATGGTGTGAAACTGCTACTTTGGGCTGGGTTATTCTGTTTAATTGTGCTCCTGCTCGTGCAGTGATATGTTTGTAAGTTGGAAGCACAGAGTCCATGAACAGTGGGCCTTTCTCTGCAAAGTCACCCTTGGTGTAAAATATTTCCACATGAGACCTTTATATAACGCGTCTAAAATTGAAAACTTTTAGTAGGCCAGCATTACATTATAGCGTCTGGAGTTTCCTCTCGCAGGTGTCCAGGGACAACACTGCGCGACTCGAGGCTGCCGCAGCATCTGAGGGGGGCTCCATCGGAGCAACAGCGAAGGGCGCTGGCCGATACGATAGAGGGAGCTCAGACTCCGGCTACACTACAATCACAAGCCGCCAGAGGGAGCTCCGATGCGATTAGCCCAGCAGTCAATAGATTCATCTAAGATTAATCTCACCATAAGTGAGGTTAAAATGGCAGGCCCTCATATGACTGAGCAAGGTGCCTAGTGAGTCCCGAGAACTTCACTTCGACCCGCTGAAGGAAAAGAAAATCTATTAACACAATCACGCAACGACTGTTGTAGCACTGCGTCCCGAGAACTTCACTTCGACCTGCTGAAGGAAAAGAAAATCTATTAACACAATCACGCAACTACTGTTGTAGCACTGCGTCCCGAGAACTTCACTTCGAACTGCTGAAGGAAAAGAAAATCTATTAACACAATCACACAACTACTGTTGTAGCACTGCGTCCCGAGAACTTCACTTCGACCTGCTGAAGGAAAAGAAAATCTATTAACACAATCACGCAACTACTGTTGTAGCACTGCGTCCCGAGAACTTCACTTCGACCTGCTGAAGGAAAAGAAAATCTATTAACACAATCACACAACTACTGTTGTAGCACTGCGTCCCGAGAACTTCACTTCGACCTGCTGAAGGAAAAGAAAATCTATTAACACAATCACACAACTACTGTTGTACCCGTGGAAAATACCGAGAACTGCCTCCGAGTCAATCACTGGCCTCAAACTGTCATCGGAACAGCAGTCTGCAGAGAACTGCCCTCACCCAAGCAGCGCCTAGAGCCGCGCTGCGCAGTGTCATCTGTGAGGAGCTAGACTTCCAACCATGGGGAAGAGACAGGGCAGGAGGGCGCGCAGCTGCCCTCAAAGAGAGCCCTGCCCCTTCAGGAGACTGAGGAGGGACAATGACCCCCACACCCAAATTATGCCCAGGGCCCCCCAGGGTGCCCTTGAGACCATCTTGCGGGAACTGGAGATGTTGTCTTCTGTGATTAAAGTCGTAAGAGATGTGGCGTGAGCCCTGCAGACTGTGTACTCTGTTGGCAGGCATCTCTTTGAAATGTACAGATGGGGGCAGCAATGAGCTTCAGAGGGTCTGCTGGTCGGCAACACAGAACAGATCACACCCACCTTCTTGCCGCGACGGAGGCCCTACATTTCTGTGATTAAAGCCCTAGCAGGTGGGGTGCAAGCACTCTCATGACCCTGTGCAGAGTCACAGGCTCTGCTTGCTGGAAACTTTGTGAAATATACAGATCGTGGCCTCAATAAACTTCAGTGGTGTCTGCTGGCTGGCTATAAAGTGCGCCCCATACAGCGGCACTGGCCTTTGACAAACTACTTTTAAGCACTTCAATGTTAACTTTCATCTCGGGGATGGGTCAAGGTGAATGAATTCCAGCGGAGCACGTCTACTTATGAAAACCGAACAGAAAGTAATTTTGACACTGAATTGTATTTTGCGCCGGTCCTGAATATCTCAAAGAAAGTGTGCGCGACTTATTTAACTGTCTTTGAATAAACGCGAGATTCACTGAAAAATTGTCATTTTTTTCCCACGAGACTTGAAATGTTGCCTTCAATTTTTACATGTCGCATACTGCAATGTGGAGAAAGAAGCCGTTCCTGGGCTCATTTGCATACCCATAATGCCATGGTGTGAAACTGCTACTTTGGGCTGGGTTATTCTGTTTAATTGTGCTCCTGCTCGTGCAGTGATATGTTTGTAAGTTGGAAGCACAGAGTCCATGAACAGTGGGCCTTTCTCTGCAAAGTCACCCTTGGTGTAAAATATTTCCACATGAGACCTTTATATAACGCGTCTAAAATTGAAAACTTTTAGTAGGCCAGCATTACATTATAGCGTCTGGAGTTTCCTCTCGCAGGTGTCCAGGGACAACACTGCGCGACTCGAGGCTGCCGCAGCATCTGAGGGGGGCTCCATCGGAGCAACAGCGAAGGGCGCTGGCCGATACGATAGAGGGAGCTCAGACTCCGGCTACACTACAATCACAAGCCGCCAGAGGGAGCTCCGATGCGATTAGCCCAGCAGTCAATAGATTCATCTAAGATTAATCTCACCATAAGTGAGGTTAAAATGGCAGGCCCTCATATGACTGAGCAAGGTGCCTAGTGAGTCCCGAGAACTTCACTTCGACCCGCTGAAGGAAAAGAAAATCTATTAACACAATCACGCAACGACTGTTGTAGCACTGCGTCCCGAGAACTTCACTTCGACCTGCTGAAGGAAAAGAAAATCTATTAACACAATCACGCAACTACTGTTGTAGCACTGCGTCCCGAGAACTTCACTTCGACCTGCTGAAGGAAAAGAAAATCTATTAACACAATCACACAACTACTGTTGTAGCACTGCGTCCCGAGAACTTCACTTCGACCTGCTGAAGGAAAAGAAAATCTATTAACACAATCACACAACTACTGTTGTACCCGTGGAAAATACCGAGAACTGCCTCCGAGTCAATCACTGGCCTCAAACTGTCATCGGCACAGCAGTCTGCAGAGAACTGCCCTCACCCAAGCAGCGCCTAGAGCCGCGCTGCGCAGTGTCATCTGTGAGGAGCTAGACTTCCAACCATGGGGAAGAGACAGGGCAGGAGGGCGCGCAGCTGCCCTCAAAGAGAGCCCTGCCCCTTCAGGAGACTGAGGAGGGACAATGACCCCCACACCCAAATTATGCCCAGGGCCCCCCAGGGTGCCCTTGAGACCATCTTGCGGGAACTGGAGATGTTGTCTTCTGTGATTAAAGTCGTAAGAGATGTGGCGCGAGCCCTGCAGACTGTGTACTCTGTTGGCAGGCATCTCTTTGAAATGTTCAGATGGGGGCAGCAATGAGCTTCAGAGGGTCTGCTGGTCGGCAACACAGAACAGATCACACCCACCTTCTTGCCGCGACGGAGGCCCTACATTTCTGTGATTAAAGCCCTAGCAGGTGGGGTGCAAGCACTCTCATGACCCTGTGCAGAGTCACAGGCTCTGCTTGCTGGAAACTTTGTGAAATATACAGATCGTGGCCTCAATAAACTTCAGTGGTGTCTGCTGGCTGGCTATAAAGTGCGCCCCATACAGCGGCACTGGCCTTTGACAAACTACTTTTAAGCACTTCAATGTTAACTTTCATCTCGGGGATGGGTCAAGGTGAATGAATTCCAGCGGAGCACGTCTACTTATGAAAACCGAACAGAAAGTAATTTTGACACTGAATTGTATTTTGCGCCGGTCCTGAATATCTCAAAGAAAGTGTGCGCGACTTATTTAACTGTCTTTGAATAAACGCGAGATTCACTGAAAAATTGTCATTTTTTTCCCACGAGACTTGAAATGTTGCCTTCAATTTTTACATGTCGCATACTGCAATGTGGAGAAAGAAGCCGTTCCTGGGCTCATTTGCATACCCATAATGCCATGGTGTGAAACTGCTACTTTGGGCTGGGTTATTCTGTTTAATTGTGCTCCTGCTCGTGCAGTGATATGTTTGTAAGTTGGAAGCACAGAGTCCATGAACAGTGGGCCTTTCTCTGCAAAGTCACCCTTGGTGTGAAATATTTCCACATGAGACCTTTATATAACGCGTCGGAGTGAAAACTTTTAGTAGGCCAGCATTACATTATAGCGTCTGGAGTTTCCTCTCGCAGGTGTCCAGGGACAACACTGCGCGACTCGAGGCTGCCGCAGCATCTGAGGGAGGCTCCATCGGAGCAACAGCGAAGGGCGCCGGCCGATACGATAGAGGGAGCTCAGTCTCCGGCTACACTACAATCACAAGCCGCCAGAGGGAGCTCCGATGCGATTAGCCCAGCAGTCAATAGATTCATCTAAAATTAATCTCACCATAAGTGAGGTTAAAATGGCAGGCCCTCATATGACTGAGGAAGGTGCCTAGTGAGTCCCGAGAACTTCACTTCGACCTGCTGAAGGAAAAGAAAATCTATTAACACAATCACGCAACTACTGTTGTAGCACTGCGTCCCGAGAACTTCACTTCGACCTGCTGAAGGAAAAGAAAATCTATTAACACAATCACACAACTACTGTTGTAGCACTGCGTCCCGAGAACTTCACTTCGACCTGCTGAAGGAAAAGAAAATCTATTAACACAATCACACAACTACTGTTGTAGCACTGCGTCCCGAGAACTTCACTTCGACCTGCTGAAGGAAAAGAAAATCTATTAACACAATCACACAACTACTGTTGTAGCCGTGGAAAATACCGAGAACTGCCTCCGAGTCAATCACTGGCCTCAAACTGTCATCGGAACAGCAGTCTGCAGAGAACTGCCCTCACCCAAGCAGCGCCTAGAGCCGCGCTGCGCAGTGTCATCTGTAAGGAGCTAGACTTCCAACCATGGGGAAGAGACAGGGCAGGAGGGCGCGCAGCTGCCCTCAAAGAGAGCCCTGCCCCTTCAGGAGACTGAGGAGGGACAATCACCCCCACACCCAAATTATGCCCAGGGCCCCCCAGGGTGCCCTTGAGACCATCTTGCGGGAACTGGAGATGATGTCTTCTGTGATTAAAGTCATAAGAGATGTGGCACTAGCCCTGCAGACTGTGTACTCTGTTGGCAGGCATCTCTTTGAAATGTACAGATGGGGGCAGCAATGAGCTTCAGAGGGTCTGCTGGTCGGCAACACAGAACAGATCACACCCACCTTCTTGCCGCGACTGAGGCCCTACATTTCTGTGATTAAAGCCCTAGCAGGTGGGGTGCAAGCACTCTCATGACCCTGTACAGAGGCACAGGCTCTGCTTGCTGGAAACTTTGTGAAATATACAGATCGTGGCCTCAATAAACTTCAGTGGTGTCTGCTGGCTGGCTATAAAGTGCGCCCCATACAGCGGCACTGGCCTTTGGCAAACTACTTTTAAGCACTTCAATGTTAACTTTCATCTCGGGGATGGGTCAAGGTGAATGAATTCCAGCGGAGCACGTCTACTTATGAAAACCGAACAGAAAGTAATTTTGACACTGAATTGTATTTTGCGCCGGTCCTGAATATCTCAAAGAAAGTGTGCGCGACTTATTTAACTGTCTTTGAATAAACGCGAGATTCACTGAAAAATTGTCATTTTTTTCCCACGAGACTTGAAATGTTGCCTTCAATTTTTACATGTCGCATACTGCAATGTGGAGAAAGAAGCCGTTCCTGGGCTCATTTGCATACCCATAATGCCATGGTGTGAAACTGCTACTTTGGGCTGGGTTATTCTGTTTAATTGTGCTCCTGCTCGTGCAGTGATATGTTTGTAAGTTGGAAGCACAGAGTCCATGAACAGTGGGCCTTTCTCTGCAAAGTCACCCTTGGTGTAAAATATTTCCACATGAGACCTTTATATAACGCGTCTAAAATTGAAAACTTTTAGTAGGCCAGCATTACATTATAGCGTCTGGAGTTTCCTCTCGCAGGTGTCCAGGGACAACACTGCGCGACTCGAGGCTGCCGCAGCATCTGAGGGGGGCTCCATCAGAGCAACAGCGAAGGGCGCCGGCCGATACGATAGAGGGAGCTCAGTCCCCGGCTACACTACAATCACAAGCCGCCAGAGGGAGCTCCGATGCGATTAGCCCAGCAGTCAATAGATTCATCTAAGATTAATCTCACCATAAGTGAGGTTAAAATGGCAGGCCCTCATATGACTGAGGAAGGTGCCTAGTGAGTCCCGAGAACTTCACTTCGACCCGCTGAAGGAAAAGAAAATCCATTAACACAATCACGCAACGACTGTTGTAGCACTGCGTCCCGAGAACTTCACTTCGACCTGCTGAAGGAAAAGAAAATCTATTAACACAATCACGCAACTACTGTTGTAGCACTGCGTCCCGAGAACTTCACTTCGACCTGCTGAAGGAAAAGAAAATCTATTAACACAATCACACAACTACTGTTGTAGCACTGCGTCCCGAGAACTTCACTTCGACCTGCTGAAGGAAAAGAAAATCTATTAACACAATCACACAACTACTGTTGTAGCACTGCGTCCCGAGAACTTCACTTCGACCTGCTGAAGGAAAAGAAAATCTATTAACACAATCACACAACTACTGTTGTAGCACTGCGTCCCGAGAACTTCACTTCGACCTGCTGAAGGAAAAGAAAATCTATTAACACAATCACGCAACGACTGTTGTAGCACTGCGTCCCGAGAACTTCACTTCGACCTGCTGAAGGAAAAGAAAATCTATTAACACAATCACGCAACTACTGTTGTAGCACTGCGTCCCGAGAACTTCACTTCGACCTGCTGAAGGTAAAGAAAATCTATTAACACAATCACACAACTACTGTTGTAGCACTGCGTCCCGAGAACTTCACTTCGACCTGCTGAAGGAAAAGAAAATCTATTAACACAATCACACAACTACTGTTGTAGCACTGCGTCCCGAGAACTTCACTTCGACCTGCTGAAGGAAAAGAAAATCTATTAACACAATCACACAACTACTGTTGTACCCGTGGAAAATACCGAGAACTGCCTCCGAGTCAATCACTGGCCTCAAACTGTCATCGGAACAGCAGTCTGCAGAGAACTGCCCTCACCCAAGCAGCGCCTAGAGCCGCGCTGCGCAGTGTCATCTGTGAGGAGCTAGACTTCCAACCATGGGGAAGAGACAGGGCAGGAGGGCGCGCAGCTGCCCTCAAAGAGAGCCCTGCCCCTTCAGGAGACTGAGGAGGGACAATGACCCCCACACCCAAATTATGCCCAGGGCCCCCCAGGGTGCCCTTGAGACCATCTTGCGGGAACTGGAGATGTTGTCTTCTGTGATTAAAGTCGTAAGAGATGTGGCGCGAGCCCTGCAGACTGTGTACTCTGTTGGCAGGCATCTCTTTGAAATGTACAGATGGGGGCAGCAATGAGCTTCAGAGGGTCTGCTGGTCGGCAACACAGAACAGATCACACCCACCTTCTTGCCGCGACGGAGGCCCTACATTTCTGTGATTAAAGCCCTAGCAGGTGGGGTGCAAGCACTCTCATGACCCTGTACAGAGTCACAGGCTCTGCTTGCTGGAAACTTTGTGAAATATACAGATCGTGGCCACAATAAACTTCAGTGGTGTCTGCTGGCTGGCTATAAAGTGCGCCCCATACAGCGGCACTGGCCTTTGACAAACTACTTTTAAGCACTTCAATGTTAACTTTCATCTCGGGGATGGGTCAAGGTGAATGAATTCCAGCGGAGCACGTCTACTTATGAAAACCGAACAGAAAGTAATTTTGACACTGAATTGTATTTTGCGCCGGTCCTGAATATCTCAAAGAAAGTGTGCGCGACTTATTTAACTGTCTTTGAATAAACGCGAGATTCACTGAAAAATTGTCATTTTTTTCCCACGAGACTTGAAATGTTGCCTTCAATTTTTACAGGTCGCATACTGCAATGTGGAGAAAGAAGCCGTTCCTGGGCTCATTTGCATACCCATAATGCCATGGTGTGAAACTGCTACTTTGGGCTGGGTTATTCTGTTTAATTGTGCTCCTGCTCGTGCAGTGATATGTTTGTAAGTTGGAAGCACAGAGTCCATGAACAGTGGGCCTTTCTCTGCAAAGTCACCCTTGGTGTAAAATATTTCCACATGAGACCTTTATATAACGCGTCGGAGTGAAAACTTTTAGTAGGCCAGCATTACATTATAGCGTCTGGAGTTTCCTCTCGCAGGTGTCCAGGGACAACACTGCGCGACTCGAGGCTGCCGCAGCATCTGAGGGGGGCTCCATCAGAGCAACAGCGAAGGGCGCCGGCCGATACGATAGAGGGAGCTCAGTCTCCGGCTACACTACAATCACAAGCCGCCAGAGGGAGCTCCGATGCGATTAGCCCAGCAGTCAATAGATTCATCTAAGATTAATCTCACCATAAGTGAGGTTAAAATGGCAGGCCCTCATGTGACTGAGGAAGGTGCCTAGTGAGTCCCGAGAACTTCACTTCGACCCGCTGAAGGAAAAGAAAATCTATTAACACAATCACGCAACGACTGTTGTAGCACTGCGTCCCGAGAACTTCACTTCGACCTGCTGAAGGAAAAGAAAATCTATTAACACAATCACGCAACGACTGTTGTAGCACTGCGTCCCGAGAACTTCACTTCGACCTGCTGAAGGAAAAGAAAATCTATTAACACAATCACGCAACTACTGTTGTAGCACTGCGTCCCGAGAACTTCACTTCGAACTGCTGAAGGAAAAGAAAATCTATTAACACAATCACGCAACTACTGTTGTAGCACTGCGTCCCGAGAACTTCACTTCGACCTGCTGAAGGAAAAGAAAATCTATTAACACAATCACACAACTACTGTTGTAGCACTGCGTCCCGAGAACTTCACTTCGACCTGCTGAAGGAAAAGAAAATCTATTAACACAATCACACAACTACTGTTGTAGCCGTGGAAAATACCGAGAACTGCCTCCGAGTCAATCACTGGCCTCAAACTGTCATCGGAACAGCAGTCTGCAGAGAACTGCCCTCACCCAAGCAGCGCCTAGAGCAGCGCTGCGCAGTGTCATCTGTAAGGAGCTAGACTTCCAACCATGGGGAAGAGACAGGGCAGGAGGGCGCGCAGCTGCCCTCAAAGAGAGCCCTGCCCCTTCAGGAGACTGAGGAGGGACAATCACCCCCACACCCAAATTATGCCCAGGGCCCCCCAGGGTGCCCTTGAGACCATCTTGCGGGAACTGGAGATGATGTCTTCTGTGATTAAAGTCATAAGAGATGTGGCACTAGCCCTGCAGACTGTGTACTCTGTTGGCAGGCATCTCTTTGAAATGTACAGATGGGGGCAGCAATGAGCTTCAGAGGGTCTGCTGGTCGGCAACACAGAACAGATCACACCCACCTTCTTGCCGCGACTGAGGCCCTACATTTCTGTGATTAAAGCCCTAGCAGGTGGGGTGCAAGCACTCTCATGACCCTGTACAGAGTCACAGGCTCTGCTTGCTGGAAACTTTGTGAAATATACAGATCGTGGCCACAATAAACTTCAGTGGTGTCTGCTGGCTGGCTATAAAGTGCGCCCCGTACAGCGGCACTGGCCTTTGACAAACTACTTTTAAGCACTTCAATGTTAACTTTCATCTCGGGGATGGGTCAAGGTGAATGAATTCCAGCGGAGCACGTCTACTTATGAATACCGAACAGAATGTAATTTTGACACTGAATTGTATTTTGCGCCGGTCCTGAATATCTCAAAGAAAGTGTGTGCGACTTATTTAACTGTCTTTGAATAAACGCGAGATTCACTGAAAAATTGTCATTTTTTTCCCACGAGACTTGAAATGTTGCCTTCAATTTTTACAGGTCGCATACTGCAATGTGGAGAAAGAAGCCGTTCCTGGGCTCATTTGCATACCCATAATGCCATGGTGTGAAACTGCTACTTTGGGCTGGGTTATTCTGTTAAATTGTGCTCCTGCTCGTGCAGTGATATGTTTGTACGTTGGAAGCACAGAGTCCATGAACAGTGGGCCTTTCCCTGCAAAGTCACCCTTGGTGTAAAATATTTCCACATGAGACCTTTATATAACGCGTCTAAAATTGAAAACTTTTAGTAGGCCAGCATTACATTATAGCGTCTGGAGTTTCCTCTCGCAGGTGTCCAGGGACAACACTGCGCGACTCGAGGCTGCCGCAGCATCTGAGGGGGGCTCCATCGGAGCAACAGCGAAGGGCGCTGGCCGATACGATAGAGGGAGCTCAGACTCCGGCTACACTACAATCACAAGCCGCCAGAGGGAGCTCCGATGCGATTAGCCCAGCAGTCAATAGATTCATCTAAGATTAATCTCACCATAAGTGAGGTTAAAATGGCAGGCCCTCATATGACTGAGCAAGGTGCCTAGTGAGTCCCGAGAACTTCACTTCGACCCGCTGAAGGAAAAGAAAATCTATTAACACAATCACGCAACGACTGTTGTAGCACTGCGTCCCGAGAACTTCACTTCGACCTGCTGAAGGAAAAGAAAATCTATTAACACAATCACGCAACTACTGTTGTAGCACTGCGTCCCGAGAACTTCACTTCGAACTGCTGAAGGAAAAGAAAATCTATTAACACAATCACACAACTACTGTTGTAGCACTGCGTCCCGAGAACTTCACTTCGACCTGCTGAAGGAAAAGAAAATCTATTAACACAATCACGCAACTACTGTTGTAGCACTGCGTCCCAAGAACTTCACTTCGACCTGCTGAAGGAAAAGAAAATCTATTAACACAATCACACAACTACTGTTGTAGCACTGCGTCCCGAGAACTTCACTTCGACCTGCTGAAGGAAAAGAAAATCTATTAACACAATCACACAACTACTGTTGTACCCGTGGAAAATACCGAGAACTGCCTCCGAGTCAATCACTGGCCTCAAACTGTCATCGGAACAGCAGTCTGCAGAGAACTGCCCTCACCCAAGCAGCGCCTAGAGCCGCGCTGCGCAGTGTCATCTGTGAGGAGCTAGACTTCCAACCATGGGGAAGAGACAGGGCAGGAGGGCGCGCAGCTGCCCTCAAAGAGAGCCCTGCCCCTTCAGGAGACTGAGGAGGGACAATGACCCCCACACCCAAATTATGCCCAGGGCCCCCCAGGGTGCCCTTGAGACCATCTTGCGGGAACTGGAGATGTTGTCTTCTGTGATTAAAGTCGTAAGAGATGTGGCGTGAGCCCTGCAGACTGTGTACTCTGTTGGCAGGCATCTCTTTGAAATGTACAGATGGGGGCAGCAATGAGCTTCAGAGGGTCTGCTGGTCGGCAACACAGAACAGATCACACCCACCTTCTTGCCGCGACGGAGGCCCTACATTTCTGTGATTAAAGCCCTAGCAGGTGGGGTGCAAGCACTCTCATGACCCTGTGCAGAGTCACAGGCTCTGCTTGCTGGAAACTTTGTGAAATATACAGATCGTGGCCTCAATAAACTTCAGTGGTGTCTGCTGGCTGGCTATAAAGTGCGCCCCATACAGCGGCACTGGCCTTTGACAAACTACTTTTAAGCACTTCAATGTTAACTTTCATCTCGGGGATGGGTCAAGGTGAATGAATTCCAGCGGAGCACGTCTACTTATGAAAACCGAACAGAAAGTAATTTTGACACTGAATTGTATTTTGCGCCGGTCCTGAATATCTCAAAGAAAGTGTGCGCGACTTATTTAACTGTCTTTGAATAAACGCGAGATTCACTGAAAAATTGTCATTTTTTTCCCACGAGACTTGAAATGTTGCCTTCAATTTTTACATGTCGCATACTGCAATGTGGAGAAAGAAGCCGTTCCTGGGCTCATTTGCATACCCATAATGCCATGGTGTGAAACTGCTACTTTGGGCTGGGTTATTCTGTTTAATTGTGCTCCTGCTCGTGCAGTGATATGTTTGTAAGTTGGAAGCACAGAGTCCATGAACAGTGGGCCTTTCTCTGCAAAGTCACCCTTGGTGTAAAATATTTCCACATGAGACCTTTATATAACGCGTCTAAAATTGAAAACTTTTAGTAGGCCAGCATTACATTATAGCGTCTGGAGTTTCCTCTCGCAGGTGTCCAGGGACAACACTGCGCGACTCGAGGCTGCCGCAGCATCTGAGGGGGGCTCCATCGGAGCAACAGCGAAGGGCGCTGGCCGATACGATAGAGGGAGCTCAGACTCCGGCTACACTACAATCACAAGCCGCCAGAGGGAGCTCCGATGCGATTAGCCCAGCAGTCAATAGATTCATCTAAGATTAATCTCACCATAAGTGAGGTTAAAATGGCAGGCCCTCATATGACTGAGCAAGGTGCCTAGTGAGTCCCGAGAACTTCACTTCGACCCGCTGAAGGAAAAGAAAATCTATTAACACAATCACGCAACGACTGTTGTAGCACTGCGTCCCGAGAACTTCACTTCGACCTGCTGAAGGAAAAGAAAATCTATTAACACAATCACGCAACTACTGTTGTAGCACTGCGTCCCGAGAACTTCACTTCGACCTGCTGAAGGAAAAGAAAATCTATTAACACAATCACACAACTACTGTTGTAGCACTGCGTCCCGAGAACTTCACTTCGACCTGCTGAAGGAAAAGAAAATCTATTAACACAATCACACAACTACTGTTGTACCCGTGGAAAATACCGAGAACTGCCTCCGAGTCAATCACTGGCCTCAAACTGTCATCGGAACAGCAGTCTGCAGAGAACTGCCCTCACCCAAGCAGCGCCTAGAGCCGCGCTGCGCAGTGTCATCTGTGAGGAGCTAGACTTCCAACCATGGGGAAGAGACAGGGCAGGAGGGCGCGCAGCTGCCCTCAAAGAGAGCTCTGCCCCTTCAGGAGACTGAGGAGGGACAATGACCCCCACACCCAAATTATGCCCAGGGCCCCCCAGGGTGCCCTTGAGACCATCTTGCGGGAACTGGAGATGTTGTCTTCTGTGATTAAAGTCGTAAGAGATGTGGCGCGAGCCCTGCAGACTGTGTACTCTGTTGGCAGGCATCTCTTTGAAATGTTCAGATGGGGGCAGCAATGAGCTTCAGAGGGTCTGCTGGTCGGCAACACAGAACAGATCACACCCACCTTCTTGCCGCGACGGAGGCCCTACATTTCTGTGATTAAAGCCCTAGCAGGTGGGGTGCAAGCACTCTCATGACCCTGTGCAGAGTCACAGGCTCTGCTTGCTGGAAACTTTGTGAAATATACAGATCGTGGCCTCAATAAACTTCAGTGGTGTCTGCTGGCTGGCTATAAAGTGCGCCCCATACAGCGGCACTGGCCTTTGACAAACTACTTTTAAGCACTTCAATGTTAACTTTCATCTCGGGGATGGGTCAAGGTGAATGAATTCCAGCGGAGCACGTCTACTTATGAAAACCGAACAGAAAGTAATTTTGACACTGAATTGTATTTTGCGCCGGTCCTGAATATCTCAAAGAAAGTGTGCGCGACTTATTTAACTGTCTTTGAATAAACGCGAGATTCACTGAAAAATTGTCATTTTTTTCCCACGAGACTTGAAATGTTGCCTTCAATTTTTACATGTCGCATACTGCAATGTGGAGAAAGAAGCCGTTCCTGGGCTCATTTGCATACCCATAATGCCATGGTGTGAAACTGCTACTTTGGGCTGGGTTATTCTGTTTAATTGTGCTCCTGCTCGTGCAGTGATATGTTTGTAAGTTGGAAGCACAGAGTCCATGAACAGTGGGCCTTTCTCTGCAAAGTCACCCTTGGTGTGAAATATTTCCACATGAGACCTTTATATAACGCGTCGGAGTGAAAACTTTTAGTAGGCCAGCATTACATTATAGCGTCTGGAGTTTCCTCTCGCAGGTGTCCAGGGACAACACTGCGCGACTCGAGGCTGCCGCAGCATCTGAGGGAGGCTCCATCGGAGCAACAGCGAAGGGCGCTGGCCGATACGATAGAGGGAGCTCAGACTCCGGCTACACTACAATCACAAGCCGCCAGAGGGAGCTCCGATGCGATTAGCCCAGCAGTCAATAGATTCATCTAAGATTAATCTCACCATAAGTGAGGTTAAAATGGCAGGCCCTCATATGACTGAGGAAGGTGCCTAGTGAGTCCCGAGAACTTCACTTCGACCCGCTGAAGGAAAAGAAAATCTATTAACACAATCACGCAACTACTGTTGTAGCACTGCGTCCCGAGAACTTCACTTCGACCGGCTGAAGGAAAAGAAAATCTATTAACACAATCACGCAACGACTGTTGTAGCACTGCGTCCCGAGAACTTCACTTCGACCCGCTGAAGGAAAAGAAAATCTATTAACACAATCACACAACTACTGTTGTAGCACTGCGTCCCGAGAACTTCACTTCGACCGGCTGAAGGAAAAGAAAATCTATTAACACAATCACGCAACGACTGTTGTAGCACTGCGTCCCGAGAACTTCACTTCGACCTGCTGAAGGAAAAGAAAATCTATTAACACAATCACACAACTACTGTTGTAGCACTGCGTCCCGAGAACTTCACTTCGACCTGCTGAAGGAAAAGAAAATCTATTAACACAATCACACAACTACTGTTGTAGCACTGCGTCCCGAGAACTTCACTTCGACCTGCTGAAGGAAAAGAAAATCTATTAACACAATCACACAACTACTGTTGTAGCCGTGGAAAATACCGAGAACTGCCTCCGAGTCAATCACTGGCCTCAAACTGTCATCGGAACAGCAGTCTGCAGAGAACTGCCCTCACCCAAGCAGCGCCTAGAGCCGCGCTGCGCAGTGTCATCTGTAAGGAGCTAGACTTCCAACCATGGGGAAGAGACAGGGCAGGAGGGCGCGCAGCTGCCCTCAAAGAGAGCCCTGCCCCTTCAGGAGACTGAGGAGGGACAATCACCCCCACACCCAAATTATGCCCAGGGCCCCCCAGGGTGCCCTTGAGACCATCTTGCGGGAACTGGAGATGATGTCTTCTGTGATTAAAGTCAGAAGAGATGTGGCACTAGCCCTGCAGACTGTGTACTCTGTTGGCAGGCATCTCTTTGAAATGTACAGATGGGGGCAGCAATGAGCTTCAGAGGGTCTGCTGGTCGGCAACACAGAACAGATCACACCCACCTTCTTGCCGCGACTGAGGCCCTACATTTCTGTGATTAAAGCCCTAGCAGGTGGGGTGCAAGCACTCTCATGACCCTGTACAGAGTCACAGGCTCTGCTTGCTGGAAACTTTGTGAAATATACAGATCGTGGCCACAATAAACTTCAGTGGTGTCTGCTGGCTGGCTATAAAGTGCGCCCCGTACAGCGGCACTGGCCTTTGACAAACTACTTTTAAGCACTTCAATGTTAACTTTCATCTCGGGGATGGGTCAAGGTGAATGAATTCCAGCGGAGCACGTCTACTTATGAATACCGAACAGAATGTAATTTTGACACTGAATTGTATTTTGCGCCGGTCCTGAATATCTCAAAGAAAGTGTGTGCGACTTATTTAACTGTCTTTGAATAAACGCGAGATTCACTGAAAAATTGTCATTTTTTTCCCACGAGACTTGAAATGTTGCCTTCAATTTTTACAGGTCGCATACTGCAATGTGGAGAAAGAAGCCGTTCCTGGGCTCATTTGCATACCCATAATGCCATGGTGTGAAACTGCTACTTTGGGCTGGGTTATTCTGTTAAATTGTGCTCCTGCTCGTGCAGTGATATGTTTGTACGTTGGAAGCACAGAGTCCATGAACAGTGGGCCTTTCTCTGCAAAGTCACCCTTGGTGTAAAATATTTCCACATGAGACCTTTATATAACGCGTCTAAAATTGAAAACTTTTAGTAGGCCAGCATTACATTATAGCGTCTGGAGTTTCCTCTCGCAGGTGTCCAGGGACAACACTGCGCGACTCGAGGCTGCCGCAGCATCTGAGGGGGGCTCCATCAGAGCAACAGCGAAGGGCGCCGGCCGATACGATAGAGGGAGCTCAGTCTCCGGCTACACTACAATCACAAGCCGCCAGAGGGAGCTCCGATGCGATTAGCCCAGCAGTCAATAGATTCATCTAAAATTAATCTCACCATAAGTGAGGTTAAAATGGCAGGCCCTCATATGACTGAGGAAGGTGCCTAGTGAGTCCCGAGAACTTCACTTCGACCTGCTGAAGGAAAAGAAAATCTATTAACACAATCACGCAACTACTGTTGTAGCACTGCGTCCCGAGAACTTCACTTCGACCTGCTGAAGGAAAAGAAAATCTATTAACACAATCACACAACTACTGTTGTAGCACTGCGTCCCGAGAACTTCACTTCGACCTGCTGAAGGAAAAGAAAATCTATTAACACAATCACACAACTACTGTTGTAGCACTGCGTCCCGAGAACTTCACTTCGACCTGCTGAAGGAAAAGAAAATCTATTAACACAATCACACAACTACTGTTGTAGCCGTGGAAAATACCGAGAACTGCCTCCGAGTCAATCACTGGCCTCAAACTGTCATCGGAACAGCAGTCTGCAGAGAACTGCCCTCACCCAAGCAGCGCCTAGAGCCGCGCTGCGCAGTGTCATCTGTAAGGAGCTAGACTTCCAACCATGGGGAAGAGACAGGGCAGGAGGGCGCGCAGCTGCCCTCAAAGAGAGCCCTGCCCCTTCAGGAGACTGAGGAGGGACAATCACCCCCACACCCAAATTATGCCCAGGGCCCCCCAGGGTGCCCTTGAGACCATCTTGCGGGAACTGGAGATGATGTCTTCTGTGATTAAAGTCATAAGAGATGTGGCACTAGCCCTGCAGACTGTGTACTCTGTTGGCAGGCATCTCTTTGAAATGTACAGATGGGGGCAGCAATGAGCTTCAGAGGGTCTGCTGGTCGGCAACACAGAACAGATCACACCCACCTTCTTGCCGCGACTGAGGCCCTACATTTCTGTGATTAAAGCCCTAGCAGGTGGGGTGCAAGCACTCTCATGACCCTGTACAGAGTCACAGGCTCTGCTTGCTGGAAACTTTGTGAAATATACAGATCGTGGCCTCAATAAACTTCAGTGGTGTCTGCTGGCTGGCTATAAAGTGCGCCCCATACAGCGGCACTGGCCTTTGACAAACTACTTTTAAGCACTTCAATGTTAACTTTCATCTCGGGGATGGGTCAAGGTGAATGAATTCCAGCGGAGCACGTCTACTTATGAAAACCGAACAGAAAGTAATTTTGACACTGAATTGTATTTTGCGCCGGTCCTGAATATCTCAAAGAAAGTGTGCGCGACTTATTTAACTGTCTTTGAATAAACGCGAGATTCACTGAAAAAAAGTCATTTTTTTCCCACGAGACTTGAAATGTTGCCTTCAATTTTTACATGTCGCATACTGCAATGTGGAGAAAGAAGCCGTTCCTGGGCTCATTTGCATACCCATAATGCCATGGTGTGAAACTGCTACTTTGGGCTGGGTTATTCTGTTTAATTGTGCTCCTGCTCGTGCAGTGATATGTTTGTAAGTTGGAAGCACAGAGTCCATGAACAGTGGGCCTTTCTCTGCAAAGTCACCCTTGGTGTAAAATATTTCCACATGAGACCTTTATATAACGCGTCTAAAATTGAAAACTTTTAGTAGGCCAGCATTACATTATAGCGTCTGGAGTTTCCTCTCGCAGGTGTCCAGGGACAACACTGCGCGACTCGAGGCTGCCGCAGCATCTGAGGGGGGCTCCATCAGAGCAACAGCGAAGGGCGCCGGCCGATACGATAGAGGGAGCTCAGTCCCCGGCTACACTACAATCACAAGCCGCCAGAGGGAGCTCCGATGCGATTAGCCCAGCAGTCAATAGATTCATCTAAGATTAATCTCACCATAAGTGAGGTTAAAATGGCAGGCCCTCATATGACTGAGGAAGGTGCCTAGTGAGTCCCGAGAACTTCACTTCGACCCGCTGAAGGAAAAGAAAATCCATTAACACAATCACGCAACGACTGTTGTAGCACTGCGTCCCGAGAACTTCACTTCGACCTGCTGAAGGAAAAGAAAATCTATTAACACAATCACGCAACTACTGTTGTAGCACTGCGTCCCGAGAACTTCACTTCGACCTGCTGAAGGAAAAGAAAATCTATTAACACAATCACGCAACGACTGTTGTAGCACTGCGTCCCGAGAACTTCACTTCGACCTGCTGAAGGAAAAGAAAATCTATTAACACAATCACACAACTACTGTTGTAGCACTGCGTCCCGAGAACTTCACTTCGACCTGCTGAAGGAAAAGAAAATCTATTAACACAATCACGCAACGACTGTTGTAGCACTGCGTCCCGAGAACTTCACTTCGACCTGCTGAAGGAAAAGAAAATCTATTAACACAATCACGCAACGACTGTTGTAGCACTGCGTCCCGAGAACTTCACTTCGACCTGCTGAAGGAAAAGAAAATCTATTAACACAATCACACAACTACTGTTGTAGCACTGCGTCCCGAGAACTTCACTTCGACCTGCTGAAGGAAAAGAAAATCTATTAACACAATCACACAACTACTGTTGTAGCCGTGGAAAATACCGAGAACTGCCTCCGAGTCAATCACTGGCCTCAAACTGTCATCGGAACAGCAGTCTGCAGAGAACTGCCCTCGCCCAAGCAGCGCCTAGAGCCGCGCTGCGCAGTGTCATCTGTAAGGAGCTAGACTTCCAACCATGGGGAAGAGACAGGGCAGGAGGGCGCGCAGCTGCCCTCAAAGAGAGCCCTGCCCCTTCAGGAGACTGAGGAGGGACAATCACCCCCACACCCAAATTATGCCCAGGGCCCCCCAGGGTGCCCTTGAGACCATCTTGCGGGAACTGGAGATGATGTCTTCTGTGATTAAAGTCAGAAGAGATGTGGCACTAGCCCTGCAGACTGTGTACTCTGTTGGCAGGCATCTCTTTGAAATGTACAGATGGGGGCAGCAATGAGCTTCAGAGGGTCTGCTGGTCGGCAACACAGAACAGATCACACCCACCTTCTTGCCGCGACTGAGGCCCTACATTTCTGTGATTAAAGCCCTAGCAGGTGGGGTGCAAGCACTCTCATGACCCTGTACAGAGTCACAGGCTCTGCTTGCTGGAAACTTTGTGAAATATACAGATCGTGGCCACAATAAACTTCAGTGGTGTCTGCTGGCTGGCTATAAAGTGCGCCCCGTACAGCGGCACTGGCCTTTGACAAACTACTTTTAAGCACTTCAATGTTAACTTTCATCTCGGGGATGGGTCAAGGTGAATGAATTCCAGCGGAGCACGTCTACTTATGAATACCGAACAGAATGTAATTTTGACACTGAATTGTATTTTGCGCCGGTCCTGAATATCTCAAAGAAAGTGTGTGCGACTTATTTAACTGTCTTTGAATAAACGCGAGATTCACTGAAAAATTGTCATTTTTTTCCCACGAGACTTGAAATGTTGCCTTCAATTTTTACAGGTCGCATACTGCAATGTGGAGAAAGAAGCCGTTCCTGGGCTCATTTGCATACCCATAATGCCATGGTGTGAAACTGCTACTTTGGGCTGGGTTATTCTGTTAAATTGTGCTCCTGCTCGTGCAGTGATATGTTTGTACGTTGGAAGCACAGAGTCCATGAACAGTGGGCCTTTCTCTGCAAAGTCACCCTTGGTGTAAAATATTTCCACATGAGACCTTTATATAACGCGTCTAAAATTGAAAACTTTTAGTAGGCCAGCATTACATTATAGCGTCTGGAGTTTCCTCTCGCAGGTGTCCAGGGACAACACTGCGCGACTCGAGGCTGCCGCAGCATCTGAGGGAGGCTCCATCAGAGCAACAGCGAAGGGCGCCGGCCGATACGATAGAGGGAGCTCAGTCTCCGGCTACACTACAATCACAAGCCGCCAGAGGGAGCTCCGATGCGATTAGCCCAGCAGTCAATAGATTCATCTAAAATTAATCTCACCATAAGTGAGGTTAAAATGGCAGGCCCTCATATGACTGAGGAAGGTGCCTAGTGAGTCCCGAGAACTTCACTTCGACCTGCTGAAGGAAAAGAAAATCTATTAACACAATCACGCAACTACTGTTGTAGCACTGCGTCCCGAGAACTTCACTTCGACCTGCTGAAGGAAAAGAAAATCTATTAACACAATCACACAACTACTGTTGTAGCACTGCGTCCCGAGAACTTCACTTCGACCTGCTGAAGGAAAAGAAAATCTATTAACACAATCACACAACTACTGTTGTAGCACTGCGTCCCGAGAACTTCACTTCGACCTGCTGAAGGAAAAGAAAATCTATTAACACAATCACACAACTACTGTTGTAGCCGTGGAAAATACCGAGAACTGCCTCCGAGTCAATCACTGGCCTCAAACTGTCATCGGAACAGCAGTCTGCAGAGAACTGCCCTCACCCAAGCAGCGCCTAGAGCCGCGCTGCGCAGTGTCATCTGTAAGGAGCTAGACTTCCAACCATGGGGAAGAGACAGGGCAGGAGGGCGCGCAGCTGCCCTCAAAGAGAGCCCTGCCCCTTCAGGAGACTGAGGAGGGACAATCACCCCCACACCCAAATTATGCCCAGGGCCCCCCAGGGTGCCCTTGAGACCATCTTGCGGGAACTGGAGATGATGTCTTCTGTGATTAAAGTCATAAGAGATGTGGCACTAGCCCTGCAGACTGTGTACTCTGTTGGCAGGCATCTCTTTGAAATGTACAGATGGGGGCAGCAATGAGCTTCAGAGGGTCTGCTGGTCGGCAACACAGAACAGATCACACCCACCTTCTTGCCGCGACTGAGGCCCTACATTTCTGTGATTAAAGCCCTAGCAGGTGGGGTGCAAGCACTCTCATGACCCTGTACAGAGTCACAGGCTCTGCTTGCTGGAAACTTTGTGAAATATACAGATCGTGGCCTCAATAAACTTCAGTGGTGTCTGCTGGCTGGCTATAAAGTGCGCCCCATACAGCGGCACTGGCCTTTGACAAACTACTTTTAAGCACTTCAATGTTAACTTTCATCTCGGGGATGGGTCAAGGTGAATGAATTCCAGCGGAGCACGTCTACTTATGAAAACCGAACAGAAAGTAATTTTGACACTGAATTGTATTTTGCGCCGGTCCTGAATATCTCAAAGAAAGTGTGCGCGACTTATTTAACTGTCTTTGAATAAACGCGAGATTCACTGAAAAATTGTCATTTTTTTCCCACGAGACTTGAAATGTTGCCTTCAATTTTTACATGTCGCATACTGCAATGTGGAGAAAGAAGCCGTTCCTGGGCTCATTTGCATACCCATAATGCCATGGTGTGAAACTGCTACTTTGGGCTGGGTTATTCTGTTTAATTGTGCTCCTGCTCGTGCAGTGATATGTTTGTAAGTTGGAAGCACAGAGTCCATGAACAGTGGGCCTTTCTCTGCAAAGTCACCCTTGGTGTAAAATATTTCCACATGAGACCTTTATATAACGCGTCTAAAATTGAAAACTTTTAGTAGGCCAGCATTACATTATAGCGTCTGGAGTTTCCTCTCGCAGGTGTCCAGGGACAACACTGCGCGACTCGAGGCTGCCGCAGCATCTGAGGGGGGCTCCATCAGAGCAACAGCGAAGGGCGCCGGCCGATACGATAGAGGGAGCTCAGTCCCCGGCTACACTACAATCACAAGCCGCCAGAGGGAGCTCCGATGCGATTAGCCCAGCAGTCAATAGATTCATCTAAGATTAATCTCACCATAAGTGAGGTTAAAATGGCAGGCCCTCATATGACTGAGGAAGGTGCCTAGTGAGTCCCGAGAACTTCACTTCGACCCGCTGAAGGAAAAGAAAATCCATTAACACAATCACGCAACGACTGTTGTAGCACTGCGTCCCGAGAACTTCACTTCGACCTGCTGAAGGAAAAGAAAATCTATTAACACAATCACGCAACTACTGTTGTAGCACTGCGTCCCGAGAACTTCACTTCGACCTGCTGAAGGAAAAGAAAATCTATTAACACAATCACACAACTACTGTTGTAGCACTGCGTCCCGAGAACTTCACTTCGACCTGCTGAAGGAAAAGAAAATCTATTAACACAATCACACAACTACTGTTGTAGCACTGCGTCCCGAGAACTTCACTTCGACCTGCTGAAGGAAAAGAAAATCTATTAACACAATCACACAACTACTGTTGTAGCACTGCGTCCCGAGAACTTCACTTCGACCTGCTGAAGGAAAAGAAAATCTATTAACACAATCACACAACTACTGTTGTAGCACTGCGTCCCGAGAACTTCACTTCGACCTGCTGAAGGAAAAGAAAATCTATTAACACAATCACACAACTACTGTTGTAGCACTGCGTCCCGAGAACTTCACTTCGACCTGCTGAAGGAAAAGAAAATCTATTAACACAATCACACAACTACTGTTGTAGCACTGCGTCCCGAGAACTTCACTTCGACCTGCTGAAGGAAAAGAAAATCTATTAACACAATCACGCAACGACTGTTGTAGCACTGCGTCCCGAGAACTTCACTTCGACCTGCTGAAGGAAAAGAAAATCTATTAACACAATCACGCAACTACTGTTGTAGCACTGCGTCCCGAGAACTTCACTGCGACCTGCTGAAGGTAAAGAAAATCTATTAACACAATCACACAACTACTGTTGTAGCACTGCGTCCCGAGAACTTCACTTCGACCTGCTGAAGGAAAAGAAAATCTATTAACACAATCACACAACTACTGTTGTAGCACTGCGTCCCGAGAACTTCACTTCGACCTGCTGAAGGAAAAGAAAATCTATTAACACAATCACACAACTACTGTTGTACCCGTGGAAAATACCGAGAACTGCCTCCGAGTCAATCACTGGCCTCAAACTGTCATCGGAACAGCAGTCTGCAGAGAACTGCCCTCACCCAAGCAGCGCCTAGAGCCGCGCTGCGCAGTGTCATCTGTGAGGAGCTAGACTTCCAACCATGGGGAAGAGACAGGGCAGGAGGGCGCGCAGCTGCCCTCAAAGAGAGCCCTGCCCCTTCAGGAGACTGAGGAGGGACAATGACCCCCACACCCAAATTATGCCCAGGGCCCCCCAGGGTGCCCTTGAGACCATCTTGCGGGAACTGGAGATGTTGTCTTCTGTGATTAAAGTCGTAAGAGATGTGGCGCGAGCCCTGCAGACTGTGTACTCTGTTGGCAGGCATCTCTTTGAAATGTACAGATGGGGGCAGCAATGAGCTTCAGAGGGTCTGCTGGTCGGCAACACAGAACAGATCACACCCACCTTCTTGCCGCGACGGAGGCCCTACATTTCTGTGATTAAAGCCCTAGCAGGTGGGGTGCAAGCACTCTCATGACCCTGTACAGAGTCACAGGCTCTGCTTGCTGGAAACTTTGTGAAATATACAGATCGTGGCCACAATAAACTTCAGTGGTGTCTGCTGGCTGGCTATAAAGTGCGCCCCATACAGCGGCACTGGCCTTTGACAAACTACTTTTAAGCACTTCAATGTTAACTTTCATCTCGGGGATGGGTCAAGGTGAATGAATTCCAGCGGAGCACGTCTACTTATGAAAACCGAACAGAAAGTAATTTTGACACTGAATTGTATTTTGCGCCGGTCCTGAATATCTCAAAGAAAGTGTGCGCGACTTATTTAACTGTCTTTGAATAAACGCGAGATTCACTGAAAAATTGTCATTTTTTTCCCACGAGACTTGAAATGTTGCCTTCAATTTTTACAGGTCGCATACTGCAATGTGGAGAAAGAAGCCGTTCCTGGGCTCATTTGCATACCCATAATGCCATGGTGTGAAACTGCTACTTTGGGCTGGGTTATTCTGTTTAATTGTGCTCCTGCTCGTGCAGTGATATGTTTGTAAGTTGGAAGCACAGAGTCCATGAACAGTGGGCCTTTCTCTGCAAAGTCACCCTTGGTGTAAAATATTTCCACATGAGACCTTTATATAACGCGTCGGAGTGAAAACTTTTAGTAGGCCAGCATTACATTATAGCGTCTGGAGTTTCCTCTCGCAGGTGTCCAGGGACAACACTGCGCGACTCGAGGCTGCCGCAGCATCTGAGGGGGGCTCCATCAGAGCAACAGCGAAGGGCGCCGGCCGATACGATAGAGGGAGCTCAGTCTCCGGCTACACTACAATCACAAGCCGCCAGAGGGAGCTCCGATGCGATTAGCCCAGCAGTCAATAGATTCATCTAAGATTAATCTCACCATAAGTGAGGTTAAAATGGCAGGCCCTCATGTGACTGAGGAAGGTGCCTAGTGAGTCCCGAGAACTTCACTTCGACCCGCTGAAGGAAAAGAAAATCTATTAACACAATCACGCAACGACTGTTGTAGCACTGCGTCCCGAGAACTTCACTTCGACCTGCTGAAGGAAAAGAAAATCTATTAACACAATCACGCAACGACTGTTGTAGCACTGCGTCCCGAGAACTTCACTTCGACCTGCTGAAGGAAAAGAAAATCTATTAACACAATCACGCAACTACTGTTGTAGCACTGCGTCCCGAGAACTTCACTTCGAACTGCTGAAGGAAAAGAAAATCTATTAACACAATCACGCAACTACTGTTGTAGCACTGCGTCCCGAGAACTTCACTTCGACCTGCTGAAGGAAAAGAAAATCTATTAACACAATCACACAACTACTGTTGTAGCACTGCGTCCCGAGAACTTCACTTCGACCTGCTGAAGGAAAAGAAAATCTATTAACACAATCACACAACTACTGTTGTAGCCGTGGAAAATACCGAGAACTGCCTCCGAGTCAATCACTGGCCTCAAACTGTCATCGGAACAGCAGTCTGCAGAGAACTGCCCTCACCCAAGCAGCGCCTAGAGCCGCGCTGCGCAGTGTCATCTGTAAGGAGCTAGACTTCCAACCATGGGGAAGAGACAGGGCAGGAGGGCGCGCAGCTGCCCTCAAAGAGAGCCCTGCCCCTTCAGGAGACTGAGGAGGGACAATGACCCCCACACCCAAATTATGCCCAGGGCCCCCCAGGGTGCCCTTGAGACCATCTTGCGGGAACTGGAGATGTTGTCTTCTGTGATTAAAGTCGTAAGAGATGTGGCGTGAGCCCTGCAGACTGTGTACTCTGTTGGCAGGCATCTCTTTGAAATGTACAGATGGGGGCAGCAATGAGCTTCAGAGGGTCTGCTGGTCGGCAACACAGAACAGATCACACCCACCTTCTTGCCGCGACGGAGGCCCTACATTTCTGTGATTAAAGCCCTAGCAGGTGGGGTGCAAGCACTCTCATGACCCTGTGCAGAGTCACAGGCTCTGCTTGCTGGAAACTTTGTGAAATATACAGATCGTGGCCTCAATAAACTTCAGTGGTGTCTGCTGGCTGGCTATAAAGTGCGCCCCATACAGCGGCACTGGCCTTTGACAAACTACTTTTAAGCACTTCAATGTTAACTTTCATCTCGGGGATGGGTCAAGGTGAATGAATTCCAGCGGAGCACGTCTACTTATGAAAACCGAACAGAAAGTAATTTTGACACTGAATTGTATTTTGCGCCGGTCCTGAATATCTCAAAGAAAGTGTGCGCGACTTATTTAACTGTCTTTGAATAAACGCGAGATTCACTGAAAAATTGTCATTTTTTTCCCACGAGACTTGAAATGTTGCCTTCAATTTTTACATGTCGCATACTGCAATGTGGAGAAAGAAGCCGTTCCTGGGCTCATTTGCATACCCATAATGCCATGGTGTGAAACTGCTACTTTGGGCTGGGTTATTCTGTTTAATTGTGCTCCTGCTCGTGCAGTGATATGTTTGTAAGTTGGAAGCACAGAGTCCATGAACAGTGGGCCTTTCTCTGCAAAGTCACCCTTGGTGTAAAATATTTCCACATGAGACCTTTATATAACGCGTCGGAGAGAAAACTTTTAGTAGGCAAGCATTACATTATAGCGTCTGGAGTTTCCTCTCGCAGGTGTCCAGGGACAACACTGCGCGACTCGAGGCTGCCGCAGCATCTGAGGGAGGCTCCATCAGAGCAACAGCGAAGGGCGCCGGCCGATACGATAGAGGGAGCTCAGTCCCCGGCTACACTACAATCACAAGCCGCCAGAGGGAGCTCCGATGCGATTAGCCCAGCAGTCAATAGATTCATCTAAGATTAATCTCACCATAAGTGAGGTTAAAATGGCAGGCCCTCATATGACTGAGGAAGGTGCCTAGTGAGTCCCGAGAACTTCACTTCGACCCGCTGAAGGAAAAGAAAATCTATTAACACAATCACGCAACTACTGTTGTAGCACTGCGTCCCGAGAACTTCACTTCGACCGGCTGAAGGAAAAGAAAATCTATTAACACAATCACGCAACGACTGTTGTAGCACTGCGTCCCGAGAACTTCACTTCGACCTGCTGAAGGAAAAGAAAATCTATTAACACAATCACACAACTACTGTTGTAGCACTGCGTCCCGAGAACTTCACTTCGACCTGCTGAAGGAAAAGAAAATCTATTAACACAATCACACAACTACTGTTGTAGCACTGCGTCCCGAGAACTTCACTTCGACCTGCTGAAGGAAAAGAAAATCTATTAACACAATCACACAACTACTGTTGTAGCCGTGGAAAATACCGAGAACTGCCTCCGAGTCAATCACTGGCCTCAAACTGTCATCGGAACAGCAGTCTGCAGAGAACTGCCCTCACCCAAGCAGCGCCTAGAGCCGCGCTGCGCAGTGTCATCTGTAAGGAGCTAGACTTCCAACCATGGGGAAGAGACAGGGCAGGAGGGCGCGCAGCTGCCCTCAAAGAGAGCCCTGCCCCTTCAGGAGACTGAGGAGGGACAATCACCCCCACACCCAAATTATGCCCAGGGCCCCCCAGGGTGCCCTTGAGACCATCTTGCGGGAACTGGAGATGATGTCTTCTGTGATTAAAGTCATAAGAGATGTGGCACTAGCCCTGCAGACTGTGTACTCTGTTGGCAGGCATCTCTTTGAAATGTACAGATGGGGGCAGCAATGAGCTTCAGAGGGTCTGCTGGTCGGCAACACAGAACAGATCACACCCACCTTCTTGCCGCGACTGAGGCCCTACATTTCTGTGATTAAAGCCCTAGCAGGTGGGGTGCAAGCACTCTCATGACCCTGTACAGAGTCACAGGCTCTGCTTGCTGGAAACTTTGTGAAATATACAGATCGTGGCCACAATAAACTTCAGTGGTGTCTGCTGGCTGGCTATAAAGTGCGCCCCGTACAGCGGCACTGGCCTTTGACAAACTACTTTTAAGCACTTCAATGTTAACTTTCATCTCGGGGATGGGTCAAGGTGAATGAATTCCAGCGGAGCACGTCTACTTATGAATACCGAACAGAATGTAATTTTGACACTGAATTGTATTTTGCGCCGGTCCTGAATATCTCAAAGAAAGTGTGTGCGACTTATTTAACTGTCTTTGAATAAACGCGAGATTCACTGAAAAATTGTCATTTTTTTCCCACGAGACTTGAAATGTTGCCTTCAATTTTTACAGGTCGCATACTGCAATGTGGAGAAAGAAGCCGTTCCTGGGCTCATTTGCATACCCATAATGCCATGGTGTGAAACTGCTACTTTGGGCTGGGTTATTCTGTTAAATTGTGCTCCTGCTCGTGCAGTGATATGTTTGTACGTTGGAAGCACAGAGTCCATGAACAGTGGGCCTTTCTCTGCAAAGTCACCCTTGGTGTAAAATATTTCCACATGAGACCTTTATATAACGCGTCTAAAATTGAAAACTTTTAGTAGGCCAGCATTACATTATAGCGTCTGGAGTTTCCTCTCGCAGGTGTCCAGGGACAACACTGCGCGACTCGAGGCTGCCGCAGCATCTGAGGGGGGCTCCATCAGAGCAACAGCGAAGGGCGCCGGCCGATACGATAGAGGGAGCTCAGTCTCCGGCTACACTACAATCACAAGCCGCCAGAGGGAGCTCCGATGCGATTAGCCCAGCAGTCAATAGATTCATCTAAAATTAATCTCACCATAAGTGAGGTTAAAATGGCAGGCCCTCATATGACTGAGGAAGGTGCCTAGTGAGTCCCGAGAACTTCACTTCGACCTGCTGAAGGAAAAGAAAATCTATTAACACAATCACGCAACTACTGTTGTAGCACTGCGTCCCGAGAACTTCACTTCGACCTGCTGAAGGAAAAGAAAATCTATTAACACAATCACACAACTACTGTTGTAGCACTGCGTCCCGAGAACTTCACTTCGACCTGCTGAAGGAAAAGAAAATCTATTAACACAATCACACAACTACTGTTGTAGCACTGCGTCCCGAGAACTTCACTTCGACCTGCTGAAGGAAAAGAAAATCTATTAACACAATCACACAACTACTGTTGTAGCACTGCGTCCCGAGAACTTCACTTCGACCTGCTGAAGGAAAAGAAAATCTATTAACACAATCACACAACTACTGTTGTAGCCGTGGAAAATACCGAGAACTGCCTCCGAGTCAATCACTGGCCTCAAACTGTCATCGGAACAGCAGTCTGCAGAGAACTGCCCTCACCCAAGCAGCGCCTAGAGCCGCGCTGCGCAGTGTCATCTGTAAGGAGCTAGACTTCCAACCATGGGGAAGAGACAGGGCAGGAGGGCGCGCAGCTGCCCTCAAAGAGAGCCCTGCCCCTTCAGGAGACTGAGGAGGGACAATGACCCCCACACCCAAATTATGCCCAGGGCCCCCCAGGGTGCCCTTGAGACCATCTTGCGGGAACTGGAGATGTTGTCTTCTGTGATTAAAGTCGTAAGAGATGTGGCGTGAGCCCTGCAGACTGTGTACTCTGTTGGCAGGCATCTCTTTGAAATGTACAGATGGGGGCAGCAATGAGCTTCAGAGGGTCTGCTGGTCGGCAACACAGAACAGATCACACCCACCTTCTTGCCGCGACGGAGGCCCTACATTTCTGTGATTAAAGCCCTAGCAGGTGGGGTGCAAGCACTCTCATGACCCTGTGCAGAGTCACAGGCTCTGCTTGCTGGAAACTTTGTGAAATATACAGATCGTGGCCTCAATAAACTTCAGTGGTGTCTGCTGGCTGGCTATAAAGTGCGCCCCATACAGCGGCACTGGCCTTTGACAAACTACTTTTAAGCACTTCAATGTTAACTTTCATCTCGGGGATGGGTCAAGGTGAATGAATTCCAGCGGAGCACGTCTACTTATGAAAACCGAACAGAAAGTAATTTTGACACTGAATTGTATTTTGCGCCGGTCCTGAATATCTCAAAGAAAGTGTGCGCGACTTATTTAACTGTCTTTGAATAAACGCGAGATTCACTGAAAAATTGTCATTTTTTTCCCACGAGACTTGAAATGTTGCCTTCAATTTTTACATGTCGCATACTGCAATGTGGAGAAAGAAGCCGTTCCTGGGCTCATTTGCATACCCATAATGCCATGGTGTGAAACTGCTACTTTGGGCTGGGTTATTCTGTTTAATTGTGCTCCTGCTCGTGCAGTGATATGTTTGTAAGTTGGAAGCACAGAGTCCATGAACAGTGGGCCTTTCTCTGCAAAGTCACCCTTGGTGTAAAATATTTCCACATGAGACCTTTATATAACGCGTCGGAGAGAAAACTTTTAGTAGGCCAGCATTACATTATAGCGTCTGGAGTTTCCTCTCGCAGGTGTCCAGGGACAACACTGCGCGACTCGAGGCTGCCGCAGCATCTGAGGGAGGCTCCATCAGAGCAACAGCGAAGGGCGCCGGCCGATACGATAGAGGGAGCTCAGTCCCCGGCTACACTACAATCACAAGCCGCCAGAGGGAGCTCCGATGCGATTAGCCCAGCAGTCAATAGATTCATCTAAGATTAATCTCACCATAAGTGAGGTTAAAATGGCAGGCCCTCATATGACTGAGGAAGGTGCCTAGTGAGTCCCGAGAACTTCACTTCGACCCGCTGAAGGAAAAGAAAATCTATTAACACAATCACGCAACTACTGTTGTAGCACTGCGTCCCGAGAACTTCACTTCGACCGGCTGAAGGAAAAGAAAATCTATTAACACAATCACGCAACGACTGTTGTAGCACTGCGTCCCGAGAACTTCACTTCGACCTGCTGAAGGAAAAGAAAATCTATTAACACAATCACACAACTACTGTTGTAGCACTGCGTCCCGAGAACTTCACTTCGACCTGCTGAAGGAAAAGAAAATCTATTAACACAATCACACAACTACTGTTGTAGCACTGCGTCCCGAGAACTTCACTTCGACCTGCTGAAGGAAAAGAAAATCTATTAACACAATCACACAACTACTGTTGTAGCCGTGGAAAATACCGAGAACTGCCTCCGAGTCAATCACTGGCCTCAAACTGTCATCGGAACAGCAGTCTGCAGAGAACTGCCCTCACCCAAGCAGCGCCTAGAGCCGCGCTGCGCAGTGTCATCTGTAAGGAGCTAGACTTCCAACCATGGGGAAGAGACAGGGCAGGAGGGCGCGCAGCTGCCCTCAAAGAGAGCCCTGCCCCTTCAGGAGACTGAGGAGGGACAATCACCCCCACACCCAAATTATGCCCAGGGCCCCCCAGGGTGCCCTTGAGACCATCTTGCGGGAACTGGAGATGATGTCTTCTGTGATTAAAGTCATAAGAGATGTGGCACTAGCCCTGCAGACTGTGTACTCTGTTGGCAGGCATCTCTTTGAAATGTACAGATGGGGGCAGCAATGAGCTTCAGAGGGTCTGCTGGTCGGCAACACAGAACAGATCACACCCACCTTCTTGCCGCGACTGAGGCCCTACATTTCTGTGATTAAAGCCCTAGCAGGTGGGGTGCAAGCACTCTCATGACCCTGTACAGAGTCACAGGCTCTGCTTGCTGGAAACTTTGTGAAATATACAGATCGTGGCCACAATAAACTTCAGTGGTGTCTGCTGGCTGGCTATAAAGTGCGCCCCGTACAGCGGCACTGGCCTTTGACAAACTACTTTTAAGCACTTCAATGTTAACTTTCATCTCGGGGATGGGTCAAGGTGAATGAATTCCAGCGGAGCACGTCTACTTATGAATACCGAACAGAATGTAATTTTGACACTGAATTGTATTTTGCGCCGGTCCTGAATATCTCAAAGAAAGTGTGTGCGACTTATTTAACTGTCTTTGAATAAACGCGAGATTCACTGAAAAATTGTCATTTTTTTCCCACGAGACTTGAAATGTTGCCTTCAATTTTTACAGGTCGCATACTGCAATGTGGAGAAAGAAGCCGTTCCTGGGCTCATTTGCATACCCATAATGCCATGGTGTGAAACTGCTACTTTGGGCTGGGTTATTCTGTTAAATTGTGCTCCTGCTCGTGCAGTGATATGTTTGTACGTTGGAAGCACAGAGTCCATGAACAGTGGGCCTTTCTCTGCAAAGTCACCCTTGGTGTAAAATATTTCCACATGAGACCTTTATATAACGCGTCTAAAATTGAAAACTTTTAGTAGGCCAGCATTACATTATAGCGTCTGGAGTTTCCTCTCGCAGGTGTCCAGGGACAACACTGCGCGACTCGAGGCTGCCGCAGCATCTGAGGGGGGCTCCATCAGAGCAACAGCGAAGGGCGCCGGCCGATACGATAGAGGGAGCTCAGTCTCCGGCTACACTACAATCACAAGCCGCCAGAGGGAGCTCCGATGCGATTAGCCCAGCAGTCAATAGATTCATCTAAAATTAATCTCACCATAAGTGAGGTTAAAATGGCAGGCCCTCATATGACTGAGGAAGGTGCCTAGTGAGTCCCGAGAACTTCACTTCGACCTGCTGAAGGAAAAGAAAATCTATTAACACAATCACGCAACTACTGTTGTAGCACTGCGTCCCGAGAACTTCACTTCGACCTGCTGAAGGAAAAGAAAATCTATTAACACAATCACACAACTACTGTTGTAGCACTGCGTCCCGAGAACTTCACTTCGACCTGCTGAAGGAAAAGAAAATCTATTAACACAATCACACAACTACTGTTGTAGCACTGCGTCCCGAGAACTTCACTTCGACCTGCTGAAGGAAAAGAAAATCTATTAACACAATCACACAACTACTGTTGTAGCCGTGGAAAATACCGAGAACTGCCTCCGAGTCAATCACTGGCCTCAAACTGTCATCGGAACAGCAGTCTGCAGAGAACTGCCCTCACCCAAGCAGCGCCTAGAGCCGCGCTGCGCAGTGTCATCTGTAAGGAGCTAGACTTCCAACCATGGGGAAGAGACAGGGCAGGAGGGCGCGCAGCTGCCCTCAAAGAGAGCCCTGCCCCTTCAGGAGACTGAGGAGGGACAATCACCCCCACACCCAAATTATGCCCAGGGCCCCCCAGGGTGCCCTTGAGACCATCTTGCGGGAACTGGAGATGATGTCTTCTGTGATTAAAGTCATAAGAGATGTGGCACTAGCCCTGCAGACTGTGTACTCTGTTGGCAGGCATCTCTTTGAAATGTACAGATGGGGGCAGCAATGAGCTTCAGAGGGTCTGCTGGTCGGCAACACAGAACAGATCACACCCACCTTCTTGCCGCGACTGAGGCCCTACATTTCTGTGATTAAAGCCCTAGCAGGTGTGGGTGCAAGCACTCTCATGACCCTGTACAGAGTCACAGGCTCTGCTTGCTGGAAACTTTGTGAAATATACAGATCGTGGCCACAATAAACTTCAGTGGTGTCTGCTGGCTGGCTATAAAGTGCGCCCCGTACAGCGGCACTGGCCTTTGACAAACTACTTTTAAGCACTTCAATGTTAACTTTCATCTCGGGGATGGGTCAAGGTGAATGAATTCCAGCGGAGCACGTCTACTTATGAATACCGAACAGAATGTAATTTTGACACTGAATTGTATTTTGCGCCGGTCCTGAATATCTCAAAGAAAGTGTGTGCGACTTATTTAACTGTCTTTGAATAAACGCGAGATTCACTGAAAAATTGTCATTTTTTTCCCACGAGACTTGAAATGTTGCCTTCAATTTTTACAGGTCGCATACTGCAATGTGGAGAAAGAAGCCGTTCCTGGGCTCATTTGCATACCCATAATGCCATGGTGTGAAACTGCTACTTTGGGCTGGGTTATTCTGTTAAATTGTGCTCCTGCTCGTGCAGTGATATGTTTGTACGTTGGAAGCACAGAGTCCATGAACAGTGGGCCTTTCTCTGCAAAGTCACCCTTGGTGTAAAATATTTCCACATGAGACCTTTATATAACGCGTCTAAAATTGAAAACTTTTAGTAGGCCAGCATTACATTATAGCGTCTGGAGTTTCCTCTCGCAGGTGTCCAGGGACAACACTGCGCGACTCGAGGCTGCCGCAGCATCTGAGGGGGGCTCCATCAGAGCAACAGCGAAGGGCGCCGGCCGATACGATAGAGGGAGCTCAGTCTCCGGCTACACTACAATCACAAGCCGCCAGAGGGAGCTCCGATGCGATTAGCCCAGCAGTCAATAGATTCATCTAAAATTAATCTCACCATAAGTGAGGTTAAAATGGCAGGCCCTCATATGACTGAGGAAGGTGCCTAGTGAGTCCCGAGAACTTCACTTCGACCTGCTGAAGGAAAAGAAAATCTATTAACACAATCACGCAACTACTGTTGTAGCACTGCGTCCCGAGAACTTCACTTCGACCTGCTGAAGGAAAAGAAAATCTATTAACACAATCACACAACTACTGTTGTAGCACTGCGTCCCGAGAACTTCACTTCGACCTGCTGAAGGAAAAGAAAATCTATTAACACAATCACACAACTACTGTTGTAGCACTGCGTCCCGAGAACTTCACTTCGACCTGCTGAAGGAAAAGAAAATCTATTAACACAATCACACAACTACTGTTGTAGCCGTGGAAAATACCGAGAACTGCCTCCGAGTCAATCACTGGCCTCAAACTGTCATCGGAACAGCAGTCTGCAGAGAACTGCCCTCACCCAAGCAGCGCCTAGAGCCGCGCTGCGCAGTGTCATCTGTAAGGAGCTAGACTTCCAACCATGGGGAAGAGACAGGGCAGGAGGGCGCGCAGCTGCCCTCAAAGAGAGCCCTGCCCCTTCAGGAGACTGAGGAGGGACAATCACCCCCACACCCAAATTATGCCCAGGGCCCCCCAGGGTGCCCTTGAGACCATCTTGCGGGAACTGGAGATGATGTCTTCTGTGATTAAAGTCATAAGAGATGTGGCACTAGCCCTGCAGACTGTGTACTCTGTTGGCAGGCATCTCTTTGAAATGTACAGATGGGGGCAGCAATGAGCTTCAGAGGGTCTGCTGGTCGGCAACACAGAACAGATCACACCCACCTTCTTGCCGCGACTGAGGCCCTACATTTCTGTGATTAAAGCCCTAGCAGGTGTGGGTGCAAGCACTCTCATGACCCTGTACAGAGTCACAGGCTCTGCTTGCTGGAAACTTTGTGAAATATACAGATCGTGGCCACAATAAACTTCAGTGGTGTCTGCTGGCTGGCTATAAAGTGCGCCCCGTACAGCGGCACTGGCCTTTGACAAACTACTTTTAAGCACTTCAATGTTAACTTTCATCTCGGGGATGGGTCAAGGTGAATGAATTCCAGCGGAGCACGTCTACTTATGAATACCGAACAGAATGTAATTTTGACACTGAATTGTATTTTGCGCCGGTCCTGAATATCTCAAAGAAAGTGTGTGCGACTTATTTAACTGTCTTTGAATAAACGCGAGATTCACTGAAAAATTGTCATTTTTTTCCCACGAGACTTGAAATGTTGCCTTCAATTTTTACAGGTCGCATACTGCAATGTGGAGAAAGAAGCCGTTCCTGGGCTCATTTGCATACCCATAATGCCATGGTGTGAAACTGCTACTTTGGGCTGGGTTATTCTGTTAAATTGTGCTCCTGCTCGTGCAGTGATATGTTTGTACGTTGGAAGCACAGAGTCCATGAACAGTGGGCCTTTCTCTGCAAAGTCACCCTTGGTGTAAAATATTTCCACATGAGACCTTTATATAACGCGTCTAAAATTGAAAACTTTTAGTAGGCCAGCATTACATTATAGCGTCTGGAGTTTCCTCTCGCAGGTGTCCAGGGACAACACTGCGCGACTCGAGGCTGCCGCAGCATCTGAGGGGGGCTCCATCAGAGCAACAGCGAAGGGCGCCGGCCGATACGATAGAGGGAGCTCAGTCCCCGGCTACACTACAATCACAAGCCGCCAGAGGGAGCTCCGATGCGATTAGCCCAGCAGTCAATAGATTCATCTAAGATTAATCTCACCATAAGTGAGGTTAAAATGGCAGGCCCTCATATGACTGAGCAAGGTGCCTAGTGAGTCCCGAGAACTTCACTTCGACCCGCTGAAGGAAAAGAAAATCTATTAACACAATCACGCAACGACTGTTGTAGCACTGCGTCCCGAGAACTTCACTTCGACCTGCTGAAGGAAAAGAAAATCCATTAACACAATCACGCAACGACTGTTGTAGCACTGCGTCCCGAGAACTTCACTTCGACCTGCTGAAGGAAAAGAAAATCTATTAACACAATCACACAACTACTGTTGTAGCACTGCGTCCCGAGAACTTCACTTCGACCTGCTGAAGGAAAAGAAAATCTATTAACACAATCACACAACTACTGTTGTAGCACTGCGTCCCGAGAACTTCACTTCGACCTGCTGAAGGAAAAGAAAATCTATTAACACAATCACACAACTACTGTTGTAGCCGTGGAAAATACCGAGAACTGCCTCCGAGTCAATCACTGGCCTCAAACTGTCATCGGAACAGCAGTCTGCAGAGAACTGCCCTCACCCAAGCAGCGCCTAGAGCCGCGCTGCGCAGTGTCATCTGTGAGGAGCTAGACTTCCAACCATGGGGAAGAGACAGGGCAGGAGGGCGCGCAGCTGCCCTCAAAGAGAGCCCTGCCCCTTCAGGAGACTGAGGAGGGACAATCACCCCCACACCCAAATTATGCCCAGGGCCCCCCAGGGTGCCCTTGAGACCATCTTGCGGGAACTGGAGATGATGTCTTCTGTGATTAAAGTCATAAGAGATGTGGCACTAGCCCTGCAGACTGTGTACTCTGTTGGCAGGCATCTCTTTGAAATGTACAGATGGGGGCAGCAATGAGCTTCAGAGGGTTTGCTGGTCGGCAACACAGAACAGATCACACCCACCTTCTTGCCGCGACTGAGGCCCTACATTTCTGTGATTAAAGCCCTAGCAGGTGGGGTGCAAGCACTCTCATGACCCTGTACAGAGTCACAGGCTCTGCTTGCTGGAAACTTTGTGAAATATACAGATCGTGGCCACAATAAACTTCAGTGGTGTCGGCTGGCTGGCTATAAAGTGCGCCCCGTACAGCGGCACTGGCCTTTGACAAACTACTTTTAAGCACTTCAATGTTAACTTTCATCTCGGGGATGGGTCAAGGTGAATGAATTCCAGCGGAGCACGTCTACTTATGAAAACCGAACAGAATGTAATTTTGACACTGAATTGTATTTTGCGCCGGTCCTGAATATCTCAAAGAAAGTGTGCGCGACTTATTTAACTGTCTTTGAATAAACGCGAGATTCACTGAAAAATTGTCATTTTTTTCCCACGAGACTTGAAATGTTGCCTTCAATTTTTACAGGTCGCATACTGCAATGTGGAGAAAGAAGCCGTTCCTGGGCTCATTTGCATACCCATAATGCCATGGTGTGAAACTGCTACTTTGGGCTGGGTTATTCTGTTTAATTGTGCTCCTGCTCGTGCAGTGATATGTTTGTACGTTGGAAGCACAGAGTCCATGAACAGTGGGCCTTTCTCTGCAAAGTCACCCTTGGTGTAAAATATTTCCACATGAGACCTTTATATAACGCGTCGGAGTGAAAACTTTTAGTAGGCCAGCATTACATTATAGCGTCTGGAGTTTCCTCTCGCAGGTGTCCAGGGACAACACTGCGCGACTCGAGGCTGCCGCAGCATCTGAGGGGGGCTCCATCGGAGCAACAGCGAAGGGCGCTGGCCGATACGATAGAGGGAGCTCAGACTCCGGCTACACTACAATCACAAGCCGCCAGAGGGTGCTCCGATGCGATTAGCCCAGCAGTCAATAGATTCATCTAAGATTAATCTCACCATAAGTGAGGTTAAAATGGCAGGCCCTCATATGACTGAGCAAGGTGCCTAGTGAGTCCCGAGAACTTCACTTCGACCCGCTGAAGGAAAAGAAAATCTATTAACACAATCACGCAACGACTGTTGTAGCACTGCGTCCCGAGAACTTCACTTCGACCTGCTGAAGGAAAAGAAAATCTATTAACACAATCACGCAACTACTGTTGTAGCACTGCGTCCCGAGAACTTCACTTCGACCTGCTGAAGGAAAAGAAAATCTATTAACACAATCACACAACTACTGTTGTAGCACTGCGTCCCGAGAACTTCACTTCGACCTGCTGAAGGAAAAGAAAATCTATTAACACAATCACGCAACGACTGTTGTAGCACTGCGTCCCGAGAACTTCACTTCGACCTGCTGAAGGAAAAGAAAATCTATTAACACAATCACGCAACTACTGTTGTAGCACTGCGTCCCGAGAACTTCACTTCGAACTGCTGAAGGAAAAGAAAATCTATTAACACAATCACACAACTACTGTTGTAGCACTGCGTCCCGAGAACTTCACTTCGACCTGCTGAAGGAAAAGAAAATCTATTAACACAATCACACAACTACTGTTGTAGCACTGCGTCCCGAGAACTTCACTTCGACCTGCTGAAGGAAAAGAAAATCTATTAACACAATCACACAACTACTGTTGTAGCCGTGGAAAATACCGAGAACTGCCTCCGAGTCAATCACTGGCCTCAAACTGTCATCGGAACAGCAGTCTGCAGAGAACTGCCCTCACCCAAGCAGCGCCTAGAGCCGCGCTGCGCAGTGTCATCTGTAAGGAGCTAGACTTCCAACCATGGGGAAGAGACAGGGCAGGAGGGCGCGCAGCTGCCCTCAAAGAGAGCCCTGCCCCTTCAGGAGACTGAGGAGGGACAATCACCCCCACACCCAAATTATGCCCAGGGCCCCCCAGGGTGCCCTTGAGACCATCTTGCGGGAACTGGAGATGATGTCTTCTGTGATTAAAGTCATAAGAGATGTGGCACTAGCCCTGCAGACTGTGTACTCTGTTGGCAGGCATCTCTTTGAAATGTACAGATGGGGGCAGCAATGAGCTTCAGAGGGTCTGCTGGTCGGCAACACAGAACAGATCACACCCACCTTCTTGCCGCGACTGAGGCCCTACATTTCTGTGATTAAAGCCCTAGCAGGTGGGGTGCAAGCACTCTCATGACCCTGTACAGAGTCACAGGCTCTGCTTGCTGGAAACTTTGTGAAATATACAGATCGTGGCCACAATAAACTTCAGTGGTGTCTGCTGGCTGGCTATAAAGTGCGCCCCGTACAGCGGCACTGGCCTTTGACAAACTACTTTTAAGCACTTCAATGTTAACTTTCATCTCGGGGATGGGTCAAGGTGAATGAATTCCAGCGGAGCACGTCTACTTATGAAAACCGAACAGAATGTAATTTTGACACTGAATTGTATTTTGCGCCGGTCCTGAATATCTCAAAGAAAGTGTGCGCGACTTATTTAACTGTCTTTGAATAAACGCGAGATTCACTGAAAAATTGTCATTTTTTTCCCACGAGACTTGAAATGTTGCCTTCAATTTTTACAGGTCGCATACTGCAATGTGGAGAAAGAAGCCGTTCCTGGGCTCATTTGCATACCCATAATGCCATGGTGTGAAACTGCTACTTTGGGCTGGGTTATTCTGTTTAATTGTGCTCCTACTCGTGCAGTGATATGTTTGTACGTTGGAAGCACAGAGTCCATGAACAGTGGGCCTTTCTCTGCAAAGTCACCCTTGGTGTAAAATATTTCCACATGAGACCTTTATATAACGCGTCGGAGTGAAAACTTTTAGTAGGCCAGCATTACATTATAGCGTCTGGAGTTTCCTCTCGCAGGTGTCCAGGGACAACACTGCGCGACTCGAGGCTGCCGCAGCATCTGAGGGGGCTCCATCGGAGCAACAGCGAAGGGCGCTGGCCGATACGATAGAGGGAGCTCAGACTCCGGCTACACTACAATCACAAGCCGCCAGAGGGAGCTCCGATGCGATTAGCCCAGCAGTCAATAGATTCATCTAAGATTAATCTCACCATAAGTGAGGTTAAAATGGCAGGCCCTCATATGACTGAGCAAGGTGCCTAGTGAGTCCCGAGAACTTCACTTCGACCCGCTGAAGGAAAAGAAAATCTATTAACACAATCACGCAACGACTGTTGTAGCACTGCGTCCCGAGAACTTCACTTCGACCTGCTGAAGGAAAAGAAAATCTATTAACACAATCACGCAACTACTGTTGTAGCACTGCGTCCCGAGAACTTCACTTCGACCTGCTGAAGGAAAAGAAAATCTATTAACACAATCACACAACTACTGTTGTAGCACTGCGTCCCGAGAACTTCACTTCGACCTGCTGAAGGAAAAGAAAATCTATTAACACAATCACACAACTACTGTTGTAGCCGTGGAAAATACCGAGAACTGCCTCCGAGTCAATCACTGGCCTCAAACTGTCATCGGAACAGCAGTCTGCAGAGAACTGCACTCACCCAAGCAGCGCCTAGAGCAGCGCTGCGCAGTGTCATCTGTAAGGAGCTAGACTTCCAACCATGGGGAAGAGACAGGGCAGGAGGGCGCGCAGCTGCCCTCAAAGAGAGCCCTGCCCCTTCAGGAGACTGAGGAGGGACAATCACCCCCACACCCAAATTATGCCCAGGGCCCCCCAGGGTGCCCTTGAGACCATCTTGCGGGAACTGGAGATGATGTCTTCTGTGATTAAAGTCATAAGAGATGTGGCACTAGCCCTGCAGACTGTGTACTCTGTTGGCAGGCATCTCTTTGAAATGTACAGATGGGGGCAGCAATGAGCTTCAGAGGGTCTGCTGGTCGGCAACACAGAACAGATCACACCCACCTTCTTGCCGCGACTGAGGCCCTACATTTCTGTGATTAAAGCCCTAGCAGGTGGGGTGCAAGCACTCTCATGACCCTGTACAGAGTCACAGGCTCTGCTTGCTGGAAACTTTGTGAAATATACAGATCGTGGCCACAATAAGCTTCAGTGGTGTCTGCTGGCTGGCTATAAAGTGCGCCCCGTACAGCGGCACTGGCCTTTGACAAACTACTTTTAAGCACTTCAATGTTAACTTTCATCTCGGGGATGGGTCAAGGTGAATGAATTCCAGCGGAGCACGTCTACTTATGAATACCGAACAGAATGTAATTTTGACACTGAATTGTATTTTGCGCCGGTCCTGAATATCTCAAAGAAAGTGTGTGCGACTTATTTAACTGTCTTTGAATAAACGCGAGATTCACTGAAAAATTGTCATTTTTTTCCCACGAGACTTGAAATGTTGCCTTCAATTTTTACAGGTCGCATACTGCAATGTGGAGAAAGAAGCCGTTCCTGGGCTCATTTGCATACCCATAATGCCATGGTGTGAAACTGCTACTTTGGGCTGGGTTATTCTGTTAAATTGTGCTCCTGCTCGTGCAGTGATATGTTTGTACGTTGGAAGCACAGAGTCCATGAACAGTGGGCCTTTCCCTGCAAAGTCACCCTTGCTGTAAAATATTTCCACATGAGACCTTTATATAACGCGTCTAAAATTGAAAACTTTTAGTAGGCCAGCATTACATTATAGCGTCTGGAGTTTCCTCTCGCAGGTGTCCAGGGACAACACTGCGCGACTCGAGGCTGCCGCAGCATCTGAGGGGGGCTCCATCAGAGCAACAGCGAAGGGCGCCGGCCGATAGAGGGAGCTCAGTCTCCGGCTACACTACAATCACAAGCCGCCAGAGGGAGCTCCGATGCGATTAGCCCAGCAGTCAATAGATTCATCTAAGATTAATCTCACCATAAGTGAGGTTAAAATGGCAGGCCCTCATATGACTGAGGAAGGTGCCTAGTGAGTCCCGAGAACTTCACTTCGACCCGCTGAAGGAAAAGAAAATCTATTAACACAATCACGCAACGACTGTTGTAGCACTGCGTCCCGAGAACTTCACTTCGACCTGCTGAAGGAAAAGAAAATCTATTAACACAATCACGCAACTACTGTTGTAGCACTGCGTCCCGAGAACTTCACTTCGACCTGCTGAAGGAAAAGAAAATCTATTAACACAATCACGCAACTACTGTTGTAGCACTGCGTCCCGAGAACTTCACTTCGACCTGCTGAAGGAAAAGAAAATCTATTAACACAATCACACAACTACTGTTGTAGCACTGCGTCCCGAGAACTTCACTTCGACCTGCTGAAGGAAAAGAAAATCTATTAACACAATCACACAACTACTGTTGTAGCACTGCGTCCCGAGAACTTCACTTCGACCTGCTGAAGGAAAAGAAAATCTATTAACACAATCACACAACTACTGTTGTAGCCGTGGAAAATACCGAGAACTGCCTCCGAGTCAATCACTGGCCTCATACTGTCATCGGAACAGCAGTCTGCAGAGAACTGCCCTCACCCAAGCAGCGCCTAGAGCCGCGCTGCGCAGTGTCATCTGTAAGGAGCTAGACTTCCAACCATGGGGAAGAGACAGGGCAGGAGGGCGCGCAGCTGCCCTCAAAGAGAGCCCTGCCCCTTCAGGAGACTGAGGAGGGACAATCACCCCCACACCCAAATTATGCCCAGGGCCCCCCAGGGTGCCCTTGAGACCATCTTGCGGGAACTGGAGATGTTGTCTTCTGTGATTAAAGTCGTAAGAGATGTGGCGCGAGCCCTGCAGACTGTGTACTCTGTTGGCAGGCATCTCTTTGAAATGTACAGATGGGGGCAGCAATGAGCTTCAGAGGGTCTGCTGGTCGGCAACACAGAACAGATCACACCCACCTTCTTGCCGCGACTGAGGCCCTACATTTCTGTGATTAAAGCCCTAGCAGGTGGGGTGCAAGCACTCTCATGACCCTGTACAGAGTCACAGGCTCTGCTTGCTGGAAACTTTGTGAAATATACAGATCGTGGCCACAATAAACTTCAGTGGTGTCTGCTGGCTGGCTATAAAGTGCGCCCCGTACAGCGGCACTGGCCTTTGACAAACTACTTTTAAGCACTTCAATGTTAACTTTCATCTCGGGGATGGGTCAAGGTGAATGAATTCCAGCGGAGCACGTCTACTTATGAAAACCGAACAGAATGTAATTTTGACACTGAATTGTATTTTGCGCCGGTCCTGAATATCTCAAAGAAAGTGTGCGCAACTTATTTAACTGTCTTTGAATAAACGCGAGATTCACTGAAAAATTGTCATTTTTTTCCCACGAGACTTGAAATGTTGCCTTCAATTTTTACAGGTCGCATACTGCAATGTGGAGAAAGAAGCCGTTCCTGGGCTCATTTGCATACCCATAATGCCATGGTGTGAAACTGCTACTTTGGGCTGGGTTATTCTGTTTAATTGTGCTCCTACTCGTGCAGTGATATGTTTGTACGTTGGAAGCACAGAGTCCATGAACAGTGGGCCTTTCTCTGCAAAGTCACCCTTGGTGTAAAATATTTCCACATGAGACCTTTATATAACGCGTCGGAGTGAAAACTTTTAGTAGGCCAGCATTACATTATAGCGTCTGGAGTTTCCTCTCGCAGGTGTCCAGGGACAACACTGCGCGACTCGAGGCTGCCGCAGCATCTGAGGGGGCTCCATCGGAGCAACAGCGAAGGGCGCTGGCCGATACGATAGAGGGAGCTCAGACTCCGGCTACACTACAATCACAAGCCGCCAGAGGGAGCTCCGATGCGATTAGCCCGGCAGTCAATAGATTCATCTAAGATTAATCTCACCATAAGTGAGGTTAAAATGGCAGGCCCTCATGTGACTGAGGAAGGTGCCTAGTGAGTCCCGAGAACTTCACTTCGACCCGCTGAAGGAAAAGAAAATCTATTAACACAATCACGCAACGACTGTTGTAGCACTGCGTCCCGAGAACTTCACTTCGACCTGCTGAAGGAAAAGAAAATCTATTAACACAATCACGCAACGACTGTTGTAGCACTGCGTCCCGAGAACTTCACTTCGACCTGCTGAAGGAAAAGAAAATCTATTAACACAATCACGCAACTACTGTTGTAGCACTGCGTCCCGAGAACTTCACTTCGAACTGCTGAAGGAAAAGAAAATCTATTAACACAATCACGCAACTACTGTTGTAGCACTGCGTCCCGAGAACTTCACTTCGACCTGCTGAAGGAAAAGAAAATCTATTAACACAATCACACAACTACTGTTGTAGCACTGCGTCCCGAGAACTTCACTTCGACCTGCTGAAGGAAAAGAAAATCTATTAACACAATCACACAACTACTGTTGTTGCCGTGGAAAATACCGAGAACTGCCTCCGAGTCAATCACTGGCCTCAAACTGTCATCGGAACAGCAGTCTGCAGAGAACTGCCCTCACCCAAGCAGCGCCTAGAGCCGCGCTGCGCAGTGTCATCTGTAAGGAGCTAGACTTCCAACCATGGGGAAGAGACAGGGCAGGAGGGCGCGCAGCTGCCCTCAAAGAGAGCCCTGCCCCTTCAGGAGACTGAGGAGGGACAATGACCCCCACACCCAAATTATGCCCAGGGCCCCCCAGGGTGCCCTTGAGACCATCTTGCGGGAACTGGAGATGTTGTCTTCTGTGATTAAAGTCGTAAGAGATGTGGCGTGAGCCCTGCAGACTGTGTACTCTGTTGGCAGGCATCTCTTTGAAATGTACAGATGGGGGCAGCAATGAGCTTCAGAGGGTCTGCTGGTCGGCAACACAGAACAGATCACACCCACCTTCTTGCCGCGACGGAGGCCCTACATTTCTGTGATTAAAGCCCTAGCAGGTGGGGTGCAAGCACTCTCATGACCCTGTGCAGAGTCACAGGCTCTGCTTGCTGGAAACTTTGTGAAATATACAGATCGTGGCCTCAATAAACTTCAGTGGTGTCTGCTGGCTGGCTATAAAGTGCGCCCCATACAGCGGCACTGGCCTTTGACAAACTACTTTTAAGCACTTCAATGTTAACTTTCATCTCGGGGATGGGTCAAGGTGAATGAATTCCAGCGGAGCACGTCTACTTATGAAAACCGAACAGAAAGTAATTTTGACACTGAATTGTATTTTGCGCCGGTCCTGAATATCTCAAAGAAAGTGTGCGCGACTTATTTAACTGTCTTTGAATAAACGCGAGATTCACTGAAAAATTGTCATTTTTTTCCCACGAGACTTGAAATGTTGCCTTCAATTTTTACATGTCGCATACTGCAATGTGGAGAAAGAAGCCGTTCCTGGGCTCATTTGCATACCCATAATGCCATGGTGTGAAACTGCTACTTTGGGCTGGGTTATTCTGTTTAATTGTGCTCCTGCTCGTGCAGTGATATGTTTGTAAGTTGGAAGCACAGAGTCCATGAACAGTGGGCCTTTCTCTGCAAAGTCACCCTTGGTGTAAAATATTTCCACATGAGACCTTTATATAACGCGTCGGAGAGAAAACTTTTAGTAGGCCAGCATTACATTATAGCGTCTGGAGTTTCCTCTCGCAGGTGTCCAGGGACAACACTGCGCGACTCGAGGCTGCCGCAGCATCTGAGGGAGGCTCCATCAGAGCAACAGCGAAGGGCGCCGGCCGATACGATAGAGGGAGCTCAGTCCCCGGCTACACTACAATCACAAGCCGCCAGAGGGAGCTCCGATGCGATTAGCCCAGCAGTCAATAGATTCATCTAAGATTAATCTCACCATAAGTGAGGTTAAAATGGCAGGCCCTCATATGACTGAGGAAGGTGCCTAGTGAGTCCCGAGAACTTCACTTCGACCCGCTGAAGGAAAAGAAAATCTATTAACACAATCACGCAACTACTGTTGTAGCACTGCGTCCCGAGAACTTCACTTCGACCGGCTGAAGGAAAAGAAAATCTATTAACACAATCACGCAACGACTGTTGTAGCACTGCGTCCCGAGAACTTCACTTCGACCTGCTGAAGGAAAAGAAAATCTATTAACACAATCACACAACTACTGTTGTAGCACTGCGTCCCGAGAACTTCACTTCGACCTGCTGAAGGAAAAGAAAATCTATTAACACAATCACACAACTACTGTTGTAGCACTGCGTCCCGAGAACTTCACTTCGACCTGCTGAAGGAAAAGAAAATCTATTAACACAATCACACAACTACTGTTGTAGCCGTGGAAAATACCGAGAACTGCCTCCGAGTCAATCACTGGCCTCAAACTGTCATCGGAACAGCAGTCTGCAGAGAACTGCCCTCACCCAAGCAGCGCCTAGAGCTGCGCTGCGCAGTGTCATCTGTAAGGAGCTAGACTTCCAACCATGGGGAAGAGACAGGGCAGGAGGGCGCGCAGCTGCCCTCAAAGAGAGCCCTGCCCCTTCAGGAGACTGAGGAGGGACAATCACCCCCACACCCAAATTATGCCCAGGGCCCCCCAGGGTGCCCTTGAGACCATCTTGCGGGAACTGGAGATGATGTCTTCTGTGATTAAAGTCATAAGAGATGTGGCGCGAGCCCTGCAGACTGTGTACTCTGTTGGCAGGCATCTCTTTGAAATGTACAGATGGGGGCAGCAATGAGCTTCAGAGGGTCTGCTGGTCGGCAACACAGAACAGATCACACCCACCTTCTTGCCGCGACGGAGGCCCTACATTTCTGTGATTAAAGCCCTAGCAGGTGGGGTGCAAGCACTCTCATGACCCTGTACAGAGTCACAGGCTCTGCTTGCTGGAAACTTTGTGAAATATACAGATCGTGGCCACAATAAACTTCAGTGGTGTCTGCTGGCTGGCTATAAAGTGCGCCCCATACAGCGGCACTGGCCTTTGACAAACTACTTTTAAGCACTTCAATGTTAACTTTCATCTCGGGGATGGGTCAAGGTGAATGAATTCCAGCGGAGCACGTCTACTTATGAAAACCGAACAGAAAGTAATTTTGACACTGAATTGTATTTTGCGCCGGTCTGGAATATCTCAAAGAAAGTGTGCGCGACTTATTTAACTGTCTTTGAATAAACGCGAGATTCACTGAAAAATTGTCATTTTTTTCCCACGAGACTTGAAATGTTGCCTTCAATTTTTACAGGTCGCATACTGCAATGTGGAGAAAGAAGCCGTTCCTGGGCTCATTTGCATACCCATAATGCCATGGTGTGAAACTGCTACTTTGGGCTGGGTTATTCTGTTAAATTGTGCTCCTGCTCGTGCAGTGATATGTTTGTACGTTGGAAGCACAGAGTCCATGAACAGTGGGCCTTTCTCTGCAAAGTCACCCTTGGTGTAAAATATTTCCACATGAGACCTTTATATAACGCGTCTAAAATTGAAAACTTTTAGTAGGCCAGCATTACATTATAGCGTCTGGAGTTTCCTCTCGCAGGTGTCCAGGGACAACACTGCGCGACTCGAGGCTGCCGCAGCATCTGAGGGGGGCTCCATCAGAGCAACAGCGAAGGGCGCCGGCCGATACGATAGAGGGAGCTCAGTCTCCGGCTACACTACAATCACAAGCCGCCAGAGGGAGCTCCGATGCGATTAGCCCAGCAGTCAATAGATTCATCTAAAATTAATCTCACCATAAGTGAGGTTAAAATGGCAGGCCCTCATATGACTGAGGAAGGTGCCTAGTGAGTCCCGAGAACTTCACTTCGACCTGCTGAAGGAAAAGAAAATCTATTAACACAATCACGCAACTACTGTTGTAGCACTGCGTCCCGAGAACTTCACTTCGACCTGCTGAAGGAAAAGAAAATCTATTAACACAATCACACAACTACTGTTGTAGCACTGCGTCCCGAGAACTTCACTTCGACCTGCTGAAGGAAAAGAAAATCTATTAACACAATCACACAACTACTGTTGTAGCACTGCGTCCCGAGAACTTCACTTCGACCTGCTGAAGGAAAAGAAAATCTATTAACACAATCACACAACTACTGTTGTAGCCGTGGAAAATACCGAGAACTGCCTCCGAGTCAATCACTGGCCTCAAACTGTCATCGGAACAGCAGTCTGCAGAGAACTGCCCTCACCCAAGCAGCGCCTAGAGCCGCGCTGCGCAGTGTCATCTGTAAGGAGCTAGACTTCCAACCATGGGGAAGAGACAGGGCAGGAGGGCGCGCAGCTGCCCTCAAAGAGAGCCCTGCCCCTTCAGGAGACTGAGGAGGGACAATCACCCCCACACCCAAATTATGCCCAGGGCCCCCCAGGGTGCCCTTGAGACCATCTTGCGGGAACTGGAGATGATGTCTTCTGTGATTAAAGTCATAAGAGATGTGGCACTAGCCCTGCAGACTGTGTACTCTGTTGGCAGGCATCTCTTTGAAATGTACAGATGGGGGCAGCAATGAGCTTCAGAGGGTCTGCTGGTCGGCAACACAGAACAGATCACACCCACCTTCTTGCCGCGACTGAGGCCCTACATTTCTGTGATTAAAGCCCTAGCAGGTGGGGTGCAAGCACTCTCATGACCCTGTACAGAGTCACAGGCTCTGCTTGCTGGAAACTTTGTGAAATATACAGATCGTGGCCACAATAAACTTCAGTGGTGTCTGCTGGCTGGCTATAAAGTGCGCCCCGTACAGCGGCACTGGCCTTTGACAAACTACTTTTAAGCACTTCAATGTTAACTTTCATCTCGGGGATGGGTCAAGGTGAATGAATTCCAGCGGAGCACGTCTACTTATGAATACCGAACAGAATGTAATTTTGACACTGAATTGTATTTTGCGCCGGTCCTGAATATCTCAAAGAAAGTGTGTGCGACTTATTTAACTGTCTTTGAATAAACGCGAGATTCACTGAAAAATTGTCATTTTTTTCCCACGAGACTTGAAATGTTGCCTTCAATTTTTACAGGTCGCATACTGCAATGTGGAGAAAGAAGCCGTTCCTGGGCTCATTTGCATACCCATAATGCCATGGTGTGAAACTGCTACTTTGGGCTGGGTTATTCTGTTAAATTGTGCTCCTGCTCGTGCAGTGATATGTTTGTACGTTGGAAGCACAGAGTCCATGAACAGTGGGCCTTTCTCTGCAAAGTCACCCTTGGTGTAAAATATTTCCACATGAGACCTTTATATAACGCGTCTAAAATTGAAAACTTTTAGTAGGCCAGCATTACATTATAGCGTCTGGAGTTTCCTCTCGCAGGTGTCCAGGGACAACACTGCGCGACTCGAGGCTGCCGCAGCATCTGAGGGGGGCTCCATCAGAGCAACAGCGAAGGGCGCCGGCCGATACGATAGAGGGAGCTCAGTCCCCGGCTACACTACAATCACAAGCCGCCAGAGGGAGCTCCGATGCGATTAGCCCAGCAGTCAATAGATTCATCTAAGATTAATCTCACCATAAGTGAGGTTAAAATGGCAGGCCCTCATATGACTGAGCAAGGTGCCTAGTGAGTCCCGAGAACTTCACTTCGACCCGCTGAAGGAAAAGAAAATCTATTAACACAATCACGCAACGACTGTTGTAGCACTGCGTCCCGAGAACTTCACTTCGACCTGCTGAAGGAAAAGAAAATCCATTAACACAATCACGCAACGACTGTTGTAGCACTGCGTCCCAAGAACTTCACTTCGACCTGCTGAAGGAAAAGAAAATCTATTAACACAATCACACAACTACTGTTGTAGCACTGCGTCCCGAGAACTTCACTTCGACCTGCTGAAGGAAAAGAAAATCTATTAACACAATCACACAACTACTGTTGTAGCACTGCGTCCCGAGAACTTCACTTCGACCTGCTGAAGGAAAAGAAAATCTATTAACACAATCACACAACTACTGTTGTAGCCGTGGAAAATACCGAGAACTGCCTCCGAGTCAATCACTGGCCTCAAACTGTCATCGGAACAGCAGTCTGCAGAGAACTGCCCTCACCCAAGCAGCGCCTAGAGCCGCGCTGCGCAGTGTCATCTGTAAGGAGCTAGACTTCCAACCATGGGGAAGAGACAGGGCAGGAGGGCGCGCAGCTGCCCTCAAAGAGAGCCCTGCCCCTTCAGGAGACTGAGGAGGGACAATCACCCCCACACCCAAATTATGCCCAGGGCCCCCCAGGGTGCCCTTGAGACCATCTTGCGGGAACTGGAGATGATGTCTTCTGTGATTAAAGTCATAAGAGATGTGGCACTAGCCCTGCAGACTGTGTACTCTGTTGGCAGGCATCTCTTTGAAATGTACAGATGGGGGCAGCAATGAGCTTCAGAGGGTCTGCTGGTCGGCAACACAGAACAGATCACACCCACCTTCTTGCCGCGACTGAGGCCCTACATTTCTGTGATTAAAGCCCTAGCAGGTGGGGTGCAAGCACTCTCATGACCCTGTACAGAGTCACAGGCTCTGCTTGCTGGAAACTTTGTGAAATATACAGATCGTGGCCACAATAAACTTCAGTGGTGTCGGCTGGCTGGCTATAAAGTGCGCCCCGTACAGCGGCACTGGCCTTTGACAAACTACTTTTAAGCACTTCAATGTTAACTTTCATCTCGGGGATGGGTCAAGGTGAATGAATTCCAGCGGAGCACGTCTACTTATGAAAACCGAACAGAATGTAATTTTGACACTGAATTGTATTTTGCGCCGGTCCTGAATATCTCAAAGAAAGTGTGCGCGACTTATTTAACTGTCTTTGAATAAACGCGAGATTCACTGAAAAATTGTCATTTTTTTCCCACGAGACTTGAAATGTTGCCTTCAATTTTTACAGGTCGCATACTGCAATGTGGAGAAAGAAGCCGTTCCTGGGCTCATTTGCATACCCATAATGCCATGGTGTGAAACTGCTACTTTGGGCTGGGTTATTCTGTTTAATTGTGCTCCTGCTCGTGCAGTGATATGTTTGTACGTTGGAAGCACAGAGTCCATGAACAGTGGGCCTTTCTCTGCAAAGTCACCCTTGGTGTAAAATATTTCCACATGAGACCTTTATATAACGCGTCGGAGTGAAAACTTTTAGTAGGCCAGCATTACATTATAGCGTCTGGAGTTTCCTCTCGCAGGTGTCCAGGGACAACACTGCGCGACTCGAGGCTGCCGCAGCATCTGAGGGGGGCTCCATCGGAGCAACAGCGAAGGGCGCTGGCCGATACGATAGAGGGAGCTCAGACTCCGGCTACACTACAATCACAAGCCGCCAGAGGGAGCTCCGATGCGATTAGCCCAGCAGTCAATAGATTCATCTAAGATTAATCTCACCATAAGTGAGGTTAAAATGGCAGGCCCTCATATGACTGAGCAAGGTGCCTAGTGAGTCCCGAGAACTTCACTTCGACCCGCTGAAGGAAAAGAAAATCTATTAACACAATCACGCAACGACTGTTGTAGCACTGCGTCCCGAGAACTTCACTTCGACCTGCTGAAGGAAAAGAAAATCTATTAACACAATCACGCAACTACTGTTGTAGCACTGCGTCCCGAGAACTTCACTTCGACCTGCTGAAGGAAAAGAAAATCTATTAACACAATCACACAACTACTGTTGTAGCACTGCGTCCCGAGAACTTCACTTCGACCTGCTGAAGGAAAAGAAAATCTATTAACACAATCACGCAACGACTGTTGTAGCACTGCGTCCCGAGAACTTCACTTCGACCTGCTGAAGGAAAAGAAAATCTATTAACACAATCACGCAACTACTGTTGTAGCACTGCGTCCCGAGAACTTCACTTCGAACTGCTGAAGGAAAAGAAAATCTATTAACACAATCACACAACTACTGTTGTAGCACTGCGTCCCGAGAACTTCACTTCGACCTGCTGAAGGAAAAGAAAATCTATTAACACAATCACACAACTACTGTTGTAGCACTGCGTCCCGAGAACTTCACTTCGACCTGCTGAAGGAAAAGAAAATCTATTAACACAATCACACAACTACTGTTGTAGCCGTGGAAAATACCGAGAACTGCCTCCGAGTCAATCACTGGCCTCAAACTGTCATCGGAACAGCAGTCTGCAGAGAACTGCCCTCACCCAAGCAGCGCCTAGAGCCGCGCTGCGCAGTGTCATCTGTAAGGAGCTAGACTTCCAACCATGGGGAAGAGACAGGGCAGGAGGGCGCGCAGCTGCCCTCAAAGAGAGCCCTGCCCCTTCAGGAGACTGAGGAGGGACAATCACCCCCACACCCAAATTATGCCCAGGGCCCCCCAGGGTGCCCTTGAGACCATCTTGCGGGAACTGGAGATGATGTCTTCTGTGATTAAAGTCATAAGAGATGTGGCACTAGCCCTGCAGACTGTGTACTCTGTTGGCAGGCATCTCTTTGAAATGTACAGATGGGGGCAGCAATGAGCTTCAGAGGGTCTGCTGGTCGGCAACACAGAACAGATCACACCCACCTTCTTGCCGCGACTGAGGCCCTACATTTCTGTGATTAAAGCCCTAGCAGGTGGGGTGCAAGCACTCTCATGACCCTGTACAGAGTCACAGGCTCTGCTTGCTGGAAACTTTGTGAAATATACAGATCGTGGCCACAATAAACTTCAGTGGTGTCTGCTGGCTGGCTATAAAGTGCGCCCCGTACAGCGGCACTGGCCTTTGACAAACTACTTTTAAGCACTTCAATGTTAACTTTCATCTCGGGGATGGGTCAAGGTGAATGAATTCCAGCGGAGCACGTCTACTTATGAAAACCGAACAGAATGTAATTTTGACACTGAATTGTATTTTGCGCCGGTCCTGAATATCTCAAAGAAAGTGTGCGCGACTTATTTAACTGTCTTTGAATAAACGCGAGATTCACTGAAAAATTGTCATTTTTTTCCCACGAGACTTGAAATGTTGCCTTCAATTTTTACAGGTCGCATACTGCAATGTGGAGAAAGAAGCCGTTCCTGGGCTCATTTGCATACCCATAATGCCATGGTGTGAAACTGCTACTTTGGGCTGGGTTATTCTGTTTAATTGTGCTCCTACTCGTGCAGTGATATGTTTGTACGTTGGAAGCACAGAGTCCATGAACAGTGGGCCTTTCTCTGCAAAGTCACCCTTGGTGTAAAATATTTCCACATGAGACCTTTATATAACGCGTCGGAGTGAAAACTTTTAGTAGGCCAGCATTACATTATAGCGTCTGGAGTTTCCTCTCGCAGGTGTCCAGGGACAACACTGCGCGACTCGAGGCTGCCGCAGCATCTGAGGGGGCTCCATCGGAGCAACAGCGAAGGGCGCTGGCCGATACGATAGAGGGAGCTCAGACTCCGGCTACACTACAATCACAAGCCGCCAGAGGGAGCTCCGATGCGATTAGCCCAGCAGTCAATAGATTCATCTAAGATTAATCTCACCATAAGTGAGGTTAAAATGGCAGGCCCTCATATGACTGAGCAAGGTGCCTAGTGAGTCCCGAGAACTTCACTTCGACCCGCTGAAGGAAAAGAAAATCTATTAACACAATCACGCAACGACTGTTGTAGCACTGCGTCCCGAGAACTTCACTTCGACCTGCTGAAGGAAAAGAAAATCTATTAACACAATCACGCAACTACTGTTGTAGCACTGCGTCCCGAGAACTTCACTTCGACCTGCTGAAGGAAAAGAAAATCTATTAACACAATCACACAACTACTGTTGTAGCACTGCGTCCCGAGAACTTCACTTCGACCTGCTGAAGGAAAAGAAAATCTATTAACACAATCACACAACTACTGTTGTAGCCGTGGAAAATACCGAGAACTGCCTCCGAGTCAATCACTGGCCTCAAACTGTCATCGGAACAGCAGTCTGCAGAGAACTGCACTCACCCAAGCAGCGCCTAGAGCAGCGCTGCGCAGTGTCATCTGTAAGGAGCTAGACTTCCAACCATGGGGAAGAGACAGGGCAGGAGGGCGCGCAGCTGCCCTCAAAGAGAGCCCTGCCCCTTCAGGAGACTGAGGAGGGACAATCACCCCCACACCCAAATTATGCCCAGGGCCCCCCAGGGTGCCCTTGAGACCATCTTGCGGGAACTGGAGATGATGTCTTCTGTGATTAAAGTCATAAGAGATGTGGCACTAGCCCTGCAGACTGTGTACTCTGTTGGCAGGCATCTCTTTGAAATGTACAGATGGGGGCAGCAATGAGCTTCAGAGGGTCTGCTGGTCGGCAACACAGAACAGATCACACCCACCTTCTTGCCGCGACTGAGGCCCTACATTTCTGTGATTAAAGCCCTAGCAGGTGGGGTGCAAGCACTCTCATGACCCTGTACAGAGTCACAGGCTCTGCTTGCTGGAAACTTTGTGAAATATACAGATCGTGGCCACAATAAGCTTCAGTGGTGTCTGCTGGCTGGCTATAAAGTGCGCCCCGTACAGCGGCACTGGCCTTTGACAAACTACTTTTAAGCACTTCAATGTTAACTTTCATCTCGGGGATGGGTCAAGGTGAATGAATTCCAGCGGAGCACGTCTACTTATGAATACCGAACAGAATGTAATTTTGACACTGAATTGTATTTTGCGCCGGTCCTGAATATCTCAAAGAAAGTGTGTGCGACTTATTTAACTGTCTTTGAATAAACGCGAGATTCACTGAAAAATTGTCATTTTTTTCCCACGAGACTTGAAATGTTGCCTTCAATTTTTACAGGTCGCATACTGCAATGTGGAGAAAGAAGCCGTTCCTGGGCTCATTTGCATACCCATAATGCCATGGTGTGAAACTGCTACTTTGGGCTGGGTTATTCTGTTAAATTGTGCTCCTGCTCGTGCAGTGATATGTTTGTACGTTGGAAGCACAGAGTCCATGAACAGTGGGCCTTTCCCTGCAAAGTCACCCTTGCTGTAAAATATTTCCACATGAGACCTTTATATAACGCGTCTAAAATTGAAAACTTTTAGTAGGCCAGCATTACATTATAGCGTCTGGAGTTTCCTCTCGCAGGTGTCCAGGGACAACACTGCGCGACTCGAGGCTGCCGCAGCATCTGAGGGGGGCTCCATCAGAGCAACAGCGAAGGGCGCCGGCCGATACGATAGAGGGAGCTCAGTCTCGGGCTACACTACAATCACAAGCCGCCAGAGGGAGCTCCGATGCGATTAGCCCAGCAGTCAATAGATTCATCTAAGATTAATCTCACCATAAGTGAGGTTAAAATGGCAGGCCCTCATATGACTGAGGAAGGTGCCTAGTGAGTCCCGAGAACTTCACTTCGACCCGCTGAAGGAAAAGAAAATCTATTAACACAATCACGCAACGACTGTTGTAGCACTGCGTCCCGAGAACTTCACTTCGACCTGCTGAAGGAAAAGAAAATCTATTAACACAATCACGCAACTACTGTTGTAGCACTGCGTCCCGAGAACTTCACTTCGACCTGCTGAAGGAAAAGAAAATCTATTAACACAATCACGCAACTACTGTTGTAGCACTGCGTCCCGAGAACTTCACTTCGACCTGCTGAAGGAAAAGAAAATCTATTAACACAATCACACAACTACTGTTGTAGCACTGCGTCCCGAGAACTTCACTTCGACCTGCTGAAGGAAAAGAAAATCTATTAACACAATCACACAACTACTGTTGTAGCACTGCGTCCCGAGAACTTCACTTCGACCTGCTGAAGGAAAAGAAAATCTATTAACACAATCACACAACTACTGTTGTAGCCGTGGAAAATACCGAGAACTGCCTCCGAGTCAATCACTGGCCTCATACTGTCATCGGAACAGCAGTCTGCAGAGAACTGCCCTCACCCAAGCAGCGCCTAGAGCCGCGCTGCGCAGTGTCATCTGTAAGGAGCTAGACTTCCAACCATGGGGAAGAGACAGGGCAGGAGGGCGCGCAGCTGCCCTCAAAGAGAGCCCTGCCCCTTCAGGAGACTGAGGAGGGACAATCACCCCCACACCCAAATTATGCCCAGGGCCCCCCAGGGTGCCCTTGAGACCATCTTGCGGGAACTGGAGATGTTGTCTTCTGTGATTAAAGTCGTAAGAGATGTGGCGCGAGCCCTGCAGACTGTGTACTCTGTTGGCAGGCATCTCTTTGAAATGTACAGATGGGGGCAGCAATGAGCTTCAGAGGGTCTGCTGGTCGGCAACACAGAACAGATCACACCCACCTTCTTGCCGCGACTGAGGCCCTACATTTCTGTGATTAAAGCCCTAGCAGGTGGGGTGCAAGCACTCTCATGACCCTGTACAGAGTCACAGGCTCTGCTTGCTGGAAACTTTGTGAAATATACAGATCGTGGCCACAATAAACTTCAGTGGTGTCTGCTGGCTGGCTATAAAGTGCGCCCCGTACAGCGGCACTGGCCTTTGACAAACTACTTTTAAGCACTTCAATGTTAACTTTCATCTCGGGGATGGGTCAAGGTGAATGAATTCCAGCGGAGCACGTCTACTTATGAAAACCGAACAGAATGTAATTTTGACACTGAATTGTATTTTGCGCCGGTCCTGAATATCTCAAAGAAAGTGTGCGCGACTTATTTAACTGTCTTTGAATAAACGCGAGATTCACTGAAAAATTGTCATTTTTTTCCCACGAGACTTGAAATGTTGCCTTCAATTTTTACAGGTCGCATACTGCAATGTGGAGAAAGAAGCCGTTCCTGGGCTCATTTGCATACCCATAATGCCATGGTGTGAAACTGCTACTTTGGGCTGGGTTATTCTGTTTAATTGTGCTCCTACTCGTGCAGTGATATGTTTGTACGTTGGAAGCACAGAGTCCATGAACAGTGGGCCTTTCTCTGCAAAGTCACCCTTGGTGTAAAATATTTCCACATGAGACCTTTATATAACGCGTCGGAGTGAAAACTTTTAGTAGGCCAGCATTACATTATAGCGTCTGGAGTTTCCTCTCGCAGGTGTCCAGGGACAACACTGCGCGACTCGAGGCTGCCGCAGCATCTGAGGGGGCTCCATCGGAGCAACAGCGAAGGGCGCTGGCCGATACGATAGAGGGAGCTCAGTCCCCGGCTACACTACAATCACAAGCCGCCAGAGGGAGCTCCGATGCGATTAGCCCAGCAGTCAATAGATTCATCTAAGATTAATCTCACCATAAGTGAGGTTAAAATGGCAGGCCCTCATATGACTGAGCAAGGTGCCTAGTGAGTCCCGAGAACTTCACTTCGACCCGCTGAAGGAAAAGAAAATCTATTAACACAATCACGCAACGACTGTTGTAGCACTGCGTCCCGAGAACTTCACTTCGACCTGCTGAAGGAAAAGAAAATCTATTAACACAATCACGCAACTACTGTTGTAGCACTGCGTCCCGAGAACTTCACTTCGACCTGCTGAAGGAAAAGAAAATCTATTAACACAATCACACAACTACTGTTGTAGCACTGCGTCCCGAGAACTTCACTTCGACCTGCTGAAGGAAAAGAAAATCTATTAACACAATCACACAACTACTGTTGTAGCACTGCGTCCCGAGAACTTCACTTCGACCTGCTGAAGGAAAAGAAAATCTATTAACACAATCACACAACTACTGTTGTAGCCGTGGAAAATACCGAGAACTGCCTCCGAGTCAATCACTGGCCTCAAACTGTCATCGGAACAGCAGTCTGCAGAGAACTGCCCTCACCCAAGCAGCGCCTAGAGCCGCGCTGCGCAGTGTCATCTGTGAGGAGCTAGACTTCCAACCATGGGGAAGAGACAGGGCAGGAGGGCGCGCAGCTGCCCTCAAAGAGAGCCCTGCCCCTTCAGGAGACTGAGGAGGGACAATGACCCCCACACCCAAATTATGCCCAGGGCCCCCCAGGGTGCCCTTGAGACCATCTTGCGGGAACTGGAGATGTTGTCTTCTGTGATTAAAGTCGTAAGAGATGTGGCGCGAGCCCTGCAGACTGTGTACTCTGTTGGCAGGCATCTCTTTGAAATGTACAGATGGGGGCAGCAATGAGCTTCAGAGGGTCTGCTGGTCGGCAACACAGAACAGATCACACCCACCTTCTTGCCGCGACGGAGGCTCTACATTTCTGTGATTAAAGCCCTAGCAGGTGGGGTGCAAGCACTCTCATGACCCTGTACAGAGTCACAGGCTCTGCTTGCTGGAAACTTTGTGAAATATACAGATCGTGGCCACAATAAACTTCAGTGGTGTCTGCTGGCTGGCTATAAAGTGCGCCCCATACAGCGGCACTGGCCTTTGACAAACTACTTTTAAGCACTTCAATGTTAACTTTCATCTCGGGGATGGGTCAAGGTGAATGAATTCCAGCGGAGCACGTCTACTTATGAAAACCGAACAGAAAGTAATTTTGACACTGAATTGTATTTTGCGCCGGTCCTGAATATCTCAAAGAAAGTGTGCGCGACTTATTTAACTGTCTTTGAATAAACGCGAGATTCACTGAAAAATTGTCATTTTTTTCCCACGAGACTTGAAATGTTGCCTTCAATTTTTACAGGTCGCATACTGCAATGTGGAGAAAGAAGCCGTTCCTGGGCTCATTTGCATACCCATAATGCCATGGTGTGAAACTGCTACTTTGGGCTGGGTTATTCTGTTTAATTGTGCTCCTGCTCGTGCAGTGATATGTTTGTAAGTTGGAAGCACAGAGTCCATGAACAGTGGGCCTTTCTCTGCAAAGTCACCCTTGGTGTAAAATATTTCCACATGAGACCTTTATATAACGCGTCGGAGTGAAAACTTTTAGTAGGCCAGCATTACATTATAGCGTCTGGAGTTTCCTCTCGCAGGTGTCCAGGGACAACACTGCGCGACTCGAGGCTGCCGCAGCATCTGAGGGGGGCTCCATCAGAGCAACAGCGAAGGGCGCCGGCCGATACGATAGAGGGAGCTCAGTCTCCGGCTACACTACAATCACAAGCCGCCAGAGGGAGCTCCGATGCGATTAGCCCAGCAGTCAATAGATTCATCTAAGATTAATCTCACCATAAGTGAGGTTAAAATGGCAGGCCCTCATGTGACTGAGGAAGGTGCCTAGTGAGTCCCGAGAACTTCACTTCGACCCGCTGAAGGAAAAGAAAATCTATTAACACAATCACGCAACTACTGTTGTAGCACTGCGTCCCGAGAACTTCACTTCGACCTGCTGAAGGAAAAGAAAATCTATTAACACAATCACGCAACGACTGTTGTAGCACTGCGTCCCGAGAACTTCACTTCGACCTGCTGAAGGAAAAGAAAATCTATTAACACAATCACGCAACTACTGTTGTAGAACTGCGTCCCGAGAACTTCACTTCGACCTGCTGAAGGAAAAGAAAATCTATTAACACAATCACACAACTACTGTTGTAGCACTGCGTCCCGAGAACTTCACTTCCACCTGCTGAAGGAAAAGAAAATCTATTAACACAATCACACAACTACTGTTGTAGCCGTGGAAAATACCGAGAACTGCCTCCGAGTCAATCACTGGCCTCATACTGTCATCGGAACAGCAGTCTGCAGAGAACTGCCCTCACCCAAGCAGCGCCTAGAGCCGCGCTGCGCAGTGTCATCTGTAAGGAGCTAGACTTCCAACCATGGGGAAGAGACAGGGCAGGAGGGCGCGCAGCTGCCCTCAAAGAGAGCCCTGCCCCTTCAGGAGACTGAGGAGGGACAATCACCCCCACACCCAAATTATGCCCAGGGCCCCCCAGGGTGCCCTTGAGACCATCTTGCGGGAACTGGAGATGTTGTCTTCTGTGATTAAAGTCGTAAGAGATGTGGCGCGAGCCCTGCAGACTGTGTACTCTGTTGGCAGGCATCTCTTTGAAATGTACAGATGGGGGCAGCAATGAGCTTCAGAGGGTCTGCTGGTCGGCAACACAGAACAGATCACACCCACCTTCTTGCCGCGACTGAGGCCCTACATTTCTGTGATTAAAGCGCTAGCAGGTGGGGTGCAAGCACTCTCATGACCCTGTACAGAGTCACAGGCTCTGCTTGCTGGAAACTTTGTGAAATATACAGATCGTGGCCACAATAAACTTCAGTGGTGTCTGCTGGCTGGCTATAAAGTGCGCCCCGTACAGCGGCACTGGCCTTTGACAAACTACTTTTAAGCACTTCAATGTTAACTTTCATCTCGGGGATGGGTCAAGGTGAATGAATTCCAGCGGAGCACGTCTACTTATGAAAACTGAACAGAATGTAATTTTGACACTGAATTGTATTTTGCGCCGGTCCTGAATATCTCAAAGAAAGTGTGCGCGACTTATTTAACTGTCTTTGAATAAACGCGAGATTCACTGAAAAATTGTCATTTTTTTCCCACGAGACTTGAAATGTTGCCTTCAATTTTTACAGGTCGCATACTGCAATGTGGAGAAAGAAGCCGTTCCTGGGCTCATTTGCATACCCATAATGCCATGGTGTAAAACTGCTACTTTGGGCTGGGTTATTCTGTTTAATTGTGCTCCTACTCGTGCAGTGATATGTTTGTACGTTGGAAGCAAAGAGTCCATGAACAGTGGGCCTTTCTCTGCAAAGTCACCCTTGGTGTAAAATATTTCCACATGAGACCTTTATATAACGCGTCGGAGTGAAAACTTTTAGTAGGCCAGCATTACATTATAGCGTCTGGAGTTTCCTCTCGCAGGTGTCCAGGGACAACACTGCGCGACTCGAGGCTGCCGCAGCATCTGAGGGGGCTCCATCGGAGCAACAGTGAAGGGCGCTGGCCGATACGATAGAGGGAGCTCAGACTCCGGCTACACTACAATCACAAGCCGCCAGAGGGAGCTCCGATGCGATTAGCCCAGCAGTCAATAGATTCATCTAAGATTAATCTCACCATAAGTGAGGTTAAAATGGCAGGCCGTCATATGACTGAGCAAGGTGCCTAGTGAGTCCCGAGAACTTCACTTCGACCCGCTGAAGGAAAAGAAAATCTATTAACACAATCACGCAACGACTGTTGTAGCACTGCATCCCGAGAACTTCACTTCGACCCGCTGAAGGAAAAGAAAATCTATTAACACAATCACGCAACGACTGTTGTAGCACTGCGTCCCGAGAACTTCACTTCGACCTGCTGAAGGAAAAGAAAATCTAGTAACACAATCACGCAACTACTGTTGTAGCACTGCGTCCCGAGAACTTCACTTCGACCTGCTGAAGGAAAAGAAAATCTATTAACACAATCACACAACTACTGTTGTAGCACTGCGTCCCGAGAACTTCACTTCGACCTGCTGAAGGAAAAGAAAATCTATTAACACAATCACACAACTACTGTTGTAGCACTGCGTCCCGAGAACTTCACTTCGACCTGCTGAAGGAAAAGAAAATCTATTAACACAATCACACAACTACTGTTGTACCCGTGGAAAATACCGAGAACTGCCTCCGAGTCAATCACTGGCCTCAAACTGTCATCGGAACAGCAGTCTGCAGAGAACTGCCCTCACCCAAGCAGCGCCTAGAGCCGCGCTGCGCAGTGTCATCTGTGAGGAGCTAGACTTCCAACCATGGGGAAGAGACAGGGCAGGAGGGCGCGCAGCTGCCCTCAAAGAGAGCCCTGCCCCTTCAGGAGACTGAGGAGGGACAATGACCCCCACACCCAAATTATGCCCAGGGCCCCCCAGGGTGCCCTTGAGACCATCTTGCGGGAACTGGAGATGTTGTCTTCTGTGATTAAAGTCGTAAGAGATGTGGCGCGAGCCCTGCAGACTGTGTACTCTGTTGGCAGGCATCTCTTTGAAATGTACAGATGGGGGCAGCAATGAGCTTCAGAGGGTCTGCTGGTCGGCAACACAGAACAGATCACACCCACCTTCTTGCCGCGACGGAGGCCCTACATTTCTGTGATTAAAGCCCTAGCAGGTGGGGTGCAAGCACTCTCATGACCCTGTACAGAGTCACAGGCTCTGCTTGCTGGAAACTTTGTGAAATATACAGATCGTGGCCACAATAAACTTCAGTGGTGTCTGCTGGCTGGCTATAAAGTGCGCCCCATACAGCGGCACTGGCCTTTGACAAACTACTTTTAAGCACTTCAATGTTAACTTTCATCTCGGGGATGGGTCAAGGTGAATGAATTCCAGCGGAGCACGTCTACTTATGAAAACCGAACAGAAAGTAATTTTGACACTGAATTGTATTTTGCGCCGGTCCTGAATATCTCAAAGAAAGTGTGCGCGACTTATTTAACTGTCTTTGAATAAACGCGAGATTCACTGAAAAATTGTCATTTTTTTCCCACGAGACTTGAAATGTTGCCTTCAATTTTTACAGGTCGCATACTGCAATGTGGAGAAAGAAGCCGTTCCTGGGCTCATTTGCATACCCATAATGCCATGGTGTGAAACTGCTACTTTGGGCTGGGTTATTCTGTTTAATTGTGCTCCTGCTCGTGCAGTGATATGTTTGTAAGTTGGAAGCACAGAGTCCATGAACAGTGGGCCTTTCTCTGCAAAGTCACCCTTGGTGTAAAATATTTCCACATGAGACCTTTATATAACGCGTCGGAGTGAAAACTTTTAGTAGGCCAGCATTACATTATAGCGTCTGGAGTTTCCTCTCGCAGGTGTCCAGGGACAACACTGCGCGACTCGAGGCTGCCGCAGCATCTGAGGGGGGCTCCATCAGAGCAACAGCGAAGGGCGCCGGCCGATACGATAGAGGGAGCTCAGTCTCCGGCTACACTACAATCACAAGCCGCCAGAGGGAGCTCCGATGCGATTAGCCCAGCAGTCAATAGATTCATCTAAGATTAATCTCACCATAAGTGAGGTTAAAATGGCAGGCCCTCATATGACTGAGCAAGGTGCCTAGTGAGTCCCGAGAACTTCACTTCGACCCGCTGAAGGAAAAGAAAATCTATTAACACAATCACGCAACTACTGTTGTAGCACTGCGTCCCGAGAACTTCACTTCGACCTGCTGAAGGAAAAGAAAATCTATTAACACAATCACGCAACGACTGTTGTAGCACTGCGTCCCGAGAACTTCACTTCGACCTGCTGAAGGAAAAGAAAATCTATTAACACAATCACGCAACTACTGTTGTAGCACTGCGTCCCGAGAACTTCACTTCGAACTGCTGAAGGAAAAGAAAATCTATTAACACAATCACGCAACTACTGTTGTAGCACTGCGTCCCGAGAACTTCACTTCGACCTGCTGAAGGAAAAGAAAATCTATTAACACAATCACACAACTACTGTTGTAGCACTGCGTCCCGAGAACTTCACTTCGACCTGCTGAAGGAAAAGAAAATCTATTAACACAATCACACAACTACTGTTGTAGCCGTGGAAAATACCGAGAACTGCCTCCGAGTCAATCACTGGCCTCAAACTGTCATCGGAACAGCAGTCTGCAGAGAACTGCCCTCACCCAAGCAGCGCCTAGAGCAGCGCTGCGCAGTGTCATCTGTAAGGAGCTAGACTTCCAACCATGGGGAAGAGACAGGGCAGGAGGGCGCGCAGCTGCCCTCAAAGAGAGCCCTGCCCCTTCAGGAGACTGAGGAGGGACAATCACCCCCACACCCAAATTATGCCCAGGGCCCCCCAGGGTGCCCTTGAGACCATCTTGCGGGAACTGGAGATGATGTCTTCTGTGATTAAAGTCATAAGAGATGTGGCACTAGCCCTGCAGACTGTGTACTCTGTTGGCAGGCATCTCTTTGAAATGTACAGATGGGGGCAGCAATGAGCTTCAGAGGGTCTGCTGGTCGGCAACACAGAACAGATCACACCCACCTTCTTGCCGCGACTGAGGCCCTACATTTCTGTGATTAAAGCCCTAGCAGGTGGGGTGCAAGCACTCTCATGACCCTGTACAGAGTCACAGGCTCTGCTTGCTGGAAACTTTGTGAAATATACAGATCGTGGCCACAATAAGCTTCAGTGGTGTCTGCTGGCTGGCTATAAAGTGCGCCCCGTACAGCGGCACTGGCCTTTGACAAACTACTTTTAAGCACTTCAATGTTAACTTTCATCTCGGGGATGGGTCAAGGTGAATGAATTCCAGCGGAGCACGTCTACTTATGAATACCGAACAGAATGTAATTTTGACACTGAATTGTATTTTGCGCCGGTCCTGAATATCTCAAAGAAAGTGTGTGCGACTTATTTAACTGTCTTTGAATAAACGCGAGATTCACTGAAAAATTGTCATTTTTTTCCCACGAGACTTGAAATGTTGCCTTCAATTTTTACAGGTCGCATACTGCAACATGGAGAAAGAAGCCGTTCCTGGGCTCATTTGCATACCCATAATGCCATGGTGTGAAACTGCTACTTTGGGCTGGGTTATTCTGTTAAATTGTGCTCCTGCTCGTGCAGTGATATGTTTGTACGTTGGAAGCACAGAGTCCATGAACAGTGGGCCTTTCCCTGCAAAGTCACCCTTGTTGTAAAATATTTCCACATGAGACCTTTATATAACGCGTCTAAAATTGAAAACTTTTAGTAGGCCAGCATTACATTATAGCGTCTGGAGTTTCCTCTCGCAGGTGTCCAGGGACAACACTGCGCGACTCGAGGCTGCCGCAGCATCTGAGGGGGGCTCCATCAGAGCAACAGCGAAGGGCGCCGGCCGATAGAGGGAGCTCAGTCTCCGGCTACACTACAATCACAAGCCGCCAGAGGGAGCTCCGATGCGATTAGCCCAGCAGTCAATAGATTCATCTAAAATTAATCTCACCATAAGTGAGGTTAAAATGGCAGGCCCTCATATGACTGAGGAAGGTGCCTAGTGAGTCCCGAGAACTTCACTTCGACCCGCTGAAGGAAAAGAAAATCTATTAACACAATCACGCAACGACTGTTGTAGCACTGCGTCCCGAGAACTTCACTTCGACCTGCTGAAGGAAAAGAAAATCTATTAACACAATCACGCAACTACTGTTGTAGCACTGCGTCCCGAGAACTTCACTTCGACCTGCTGAAGGAAAAGAAAATCTATTAACACAATCACACAACTACTGTTGTAGCACTGCGTCCCGAGAACTTCACTTCGACCTGCTGAAGGAAAAGAAAATCTATTAACACAATCACACAACTACTGTTGTAGCACTGCGTCCCGAGAACTTCACTTCGACCTGCTGAAGGAAAAGAAAATCTATTAACACAATCACACAACTACTGTTGTAGCCGTGGAAAATACCGAGAACTGCCTCCGAGTCAATCACTGGCCTCAAACTGTCATCGGAACAGCAGTCTGCAGAGAACTGCCCTCACCCAAGCAGCGCCTAGAGCCGCGCTGCGCAGTGTCATCTGTAAGGAGCTAGACTTCCAACCATGGGGAAGAGACAGGGCAGGAGGGCGCGCAGCTGCCCTCAAAGAGAGCCCTGCCCCTTCAGGAGACTGAGGAGGGACAATCACCCCCACACCCAAATTATGCCCAGGGCCCCCCAGGGTGCCCTTGAGACCATCTTGCGGGAACTGGAGATGTTGTCTTCTGTGATTAAAGTCGTAAGAGATGTGGCGCGAGCCCTGCAGACTGTGTACTCTGTTGGCAGGCATCTCTTTGAAATGTACAGATGGGGGCAGCAATGAGCTTCAGAGGGTCTGCTGGTCGGCAACACAGAACAGATCACACCCACCTTCTTGCCGCGACTGAGGCCCTACATTTCTGTGATTAAAGCCCTAGCAGGTGGGGTGCAAGCACTCTCATGACCCTGTACAGAGTCACAGGCTCTGCTTGCTGGAAACTTTGTGAAATATACAGATCGTGGCCACAATAAACTTCAGTGGTGTCTGCTGGCTGGCTATAAAGTGCGCCCCGTACAGCGGCACTGGCCTTTGACAAACTACTTTTAAGCACTTCAATGTTAACTTTCATCTCGGGGATGGGTCAAGGTGAATGAATTCCAGCGGAGCACGTCTACTTATGAAAACCGAACAGAATGTAATTTTGACACTGAATTGTATTTTGCGCCGGTCCTGAATATCTCAAAGAAAGTGTGCGCAACTTATTTAACTGTCTTTGAATAAACGCGAGATTCACTGAAAAATTGTCATTTTTTTCCCACGAGACTTGAAATGTTGCCTTCAATTTTTACAGGTCGCATACTGCAATGTGGAGAAAGAAGCCGTTCCTGGGCTCATTTGCATACCCATAATGCCATGGTGTTAAAACTGCTACTTTGGGCTGGGTTATTCTGTTTAATTGTGCTCCTGCTCGTGCAGTGATATGTTTGTACGTTGGAAGCACAGAGTCCATGAACAGTGGGCCTTTCTCTGCAAAGTCACCCTTGGTGTAAAATATTTCCACATGAGACCTTTATATAACGCGTCGGAGTGAAAACTTTTAGTAGGCCAGCATTACATTATAGCGTCTGGAGTTTCCTCTCGCAGGTGTCCAGGGACAACACTGCGCGACTCGAGGCTGCCGCAGCATCTGAGGGGGGCTCCATCGGAGCAACAGCGAAGGGCGCTGGCCGATACGATAGAGGGAGCTCAGACTCCGGCTACACTACAATCACAAGCCGCCAGAGGGAGCTCCGATGCGATTAGCCCAGCAGTCAATAGATTCATCTAAGATTAATCTCACCATAAGTGAGGTTAAAATGGCAGGCCCTCATATGACTGAGCAAGGTGCCTAGTGAGTCCCGAGAACTTCACTTCGACCCGCTGAAGGAAAAGAAAATCTATTAACACAATCACGCAACGACTGTTGTAGCACTGCGTCCCGAGAACTTCACTTCGACCTGCTGAAGGAAAAGAAAATCTATTAACACAATCACGCAACTACTGTTGTAGCACTGCGTCCCGAGAACTTCACTTCGACCTGCTGAAGGAAAAGAAAATCTATTAACACAATCACGCAACTACTGTTGTAGCACTGCGTCCCGAGAACTTCACTTCGACCCGCTGAAGGAAAAGAAAATCTATTAACACAATCACGCAACGACTGTTGTAGCACTGCGTCCCGAGAACTTCACTTCGACCTGCTGAAGGAAAAGAAAATCTATTAACACAATCACGCAACTACTGTTGTAGCACTGCGTCCCGAGAACTTCACTTCGACCTGCTGAAGGAAAAGAAAATCTATTAACACAATCACGCAACTACTGTTGTAGCACTGCGTCCCGAGAACTTCACTTCGACCTGCTGAAGGAAAAGAAAATCTATTAACACAATCACACAACTACTGTTGTACCCGTGGAAAATACCGAGAACTGCCTCCGAGTCAATCACTGGCCTCAAACTGTCATCGGAACAGCAGTCTGCAGAGAACTGCCCTCACCCAAGCAGCGCCTAGAGCCGCGCTGCGCAGTGTCATCTGTGAGGAGCTAGACTTCCAACCATGGGGAAGAGACAGGGCAGGAGGGCGCGCAGCTGCCCTCAAAGAGAGCCCTGCCCCTTCAGGAGACTGAGGAGGGACAATGACCCCCACACCCAAATTATGCCCAGGGCCCCCCAGGGTGCCCTTGAGACCATCTTGCGGGAAATGGAGATGTTGTCTTCTGTGATTAAAGTCGTAAGAGATGTGGCGCGAGCCCTGCAGACTGTGTACTCTGTTGGCAGGCATCTCTTTGAAATGTACAGATGGGGGCAGCAATGAGCTTCAGAGGGTCTGCTGGTCGGCAACACAGAACAGATCACACCCACCTTCTTGCCGCGACGGAGGCCCTACATTTCTGTGATTAAAGCCCTAGCAGGTGGGGTGCAAGCACTCTCATGACCCTGTACAGAGTCACAGGCTCTGCTTGCTGGAAACTTTGTGAAATATACAGATCGTGGCCACAATAAACTTCAGTGGTGTCTGCTGGCTGGCTATAAAGTGCGCCCCATACAGCGGCACTGGCCTTTGACAAACTACTTTTAAGCACTTCAATGTTAACTTTCATTTCGGGGATGGGTAGAGGTGAATGAATTCCAGCGGAGCACGTCTACTTATGAAAACCGAACAGAAAGTAATTTTGACACTGAATTGTATTTTGCGCCGGTCCTGAATATCTCAAAGAAAGTGTGCGCGACTTATTTAACTGTCTTTGAATAAACGCGAGATTCACTGAAAAATTGTCATTTTTTTCCCACGAGACTTGAAATGTTGCCTTCAATTTTTACAGGTCGCATACTGCAATGTGGAGAAAGAAGCCGTTCCTGGGCTCATTTGCATACCCATAATGCCATGGTGTGAAACTGCTACTTTGGGCTGGGTTATTCTGTTTAATTGTGCTCCTGCTCGTGCAGTGATATGTTTGTACGTTGGAAGCACAGAGTCCATGAACAGTGGGCCTTTCTCTGCAAAGTCACCCTTGGTGTAAAATATTTCCACATGAGACCTTTATATAACGCGTCGGAGTGAAAACTTTTAGTAGGCCAGCATTACATTATAGCGTCTGGAGTTTCCTCTCGCAGGTGTCCAGGGACAACACTGCGCGACTCGAGGCTGCCGCAGCATCTGAGGGGGGCTCCATCGGAGCAACAGCGAAGGGCGCTGGCCGATACGATAGAGGGAGCTCAGACTCCGGCTACACTACAATCACAAGCCGCCAGAGGGAGCTCCGATGCGATTAGCCCAGCAGTCAATAGATTCATCTAAGATTAATCTCACCATAAGTGAGGTTAAAATGGCAGGCCCTCATATGACTGAGCAAGGTGCCTAGTGAGTCCCGAGAACTTCACTTCGACCCGCTGAAGGAAAAGAAAATCTATTAACACAATCACGCAACGACTGTTGTAGCACTGCGTCCCGAGAACTTCACTTCGACCTGCTGAAGGAAAAGAAAATCTATTAACACAATCACGCAACTACTGTTGTAGCACTGCGTCCCGAGAACTTCACTTCGACCTGCTGAAGGAAAAGAAAATCTATTAACACAATCACACAACTACTGTTGTAGCACTGCGTCCCGAGAACTTCACTTCGACCTGCTGAAGGAAAAGAAAATCTATTAACACAATCACGCAACGACTGTTGTAGCACTGCGTCCCGAGAACTTCACTTCGACCTGCTGAAGGAAAAGAAAATCTATTAACACAATCACGCAACTACTGTTGTAGCACTGCGTCCCGAGAACTTCACTTCGAACTGCTGAAGGAAAAGAAAATCTATTAACACAATCACACAACTACTGTTGTAGCACTGCGTCCCGAGAACTTCACTTCGACCTGCTGAAGGAAAAGAAAATCTATTAACACAATCACACAACTACTGTTGTAGCACTGCGTCCCGAGAACTTCACTTCGACCTGCTGAAGGAAAAGAAAATCTATTAACACAATCACACAACTACTGTTGTAGCCGTGGAAAATACCGAGAACTGCCTCCGAGTCAATCACTGGCCTCAAACTGTCATCGGAACAGCAGTCTGCAGAGAACTGCCCTCACCCAAGCAGCGCCTAGAGCCGCGCTGCGCAGTGTCATCTGTAAGGAGCTAGACTTCCAACCATGGGGAAGAGACAGGGCAGGAGGGCGCGCAGCTGCCCTCAAAGAGAGCCCTGCCCCTTCAGGAGACTGAGGAGGGACAATCACCCCCACACCCAAATTATGCCCAGGGCCCCCCAGGGTGCCCTTGAGACCATCTTGCGGGAACTGGAGATGATGTCTTCTGTGATTAAAGTCATAAGAGATGTGGCACTAGCCCTGCAGACTGTGTACTCTGTTGGCAGGCATCTCTTTGAAATGTACAGATGGGGGCAGCAATGAGCTTCAGAGGGTCTGCTGGTCGGCAACACAGAACAGATCACACCCACCTTCTTGCCGCGACTGAGGCCCTACATTTCTGTGATTAAAGCCCTAGCAGGTGGGGTGCAAGCACTCTCATGACCCTGTACAGAGTCACAGGCTCTGCTTGCTGGAAACTTTGTGAAATATACAGATCGTGGCCACAATAAACTTCAGTGGTGTCTGCTGGCTGGCTATAAAGTGCGCCCCGTACAGCGGCACTGGCCTTTGACAAACTACTTTTAAGCACTTCAATGTTAACTTTCATCTCGGGGATGGGTCAAGGTGAATGAATTCCAGCGGAGCACGTCTACTTATGAAAACCGAACAGAATGTAATTTTGACACTGAATTGTATTTTGCGCCGGTCCTGAATATCTCAAAGAAAGTGTGCGCGACTTATTTAACTGTCTTTGAATAAACGCGAGATTCACTGAAAAATTGTCATTTTTTTCCCACGAGACTTGAAATGTTGCCTTCAATTTTTACAGGTCGCATACTGCAATGTGGAGAAAGAAGCCGTTCCTGGGCTCATTTGCATACCCATAATGCCATGGTGTGAAACTGCTACTTTGGGCTGGGTTATTCTGTTTAATTGTGCTCCTACTCGTGCAGTGATATGTTTGTACGTTGGAAGCACAGAGTCCATGAACAGTGGGCCTTTCTCTGCAAAGTCACCCTTGGTGTAAAATATTTCCACATGAGACCTTTATATAACGCGTCGGAGTGAAAACTTTTAGTAGGCCAGCATTACATTATAGCGTCTGGAGTTTCCTCTCGCAGGTGTCCAGGGACAACACTGCGCGACTCGAGGCTGCCGCAGCATCTGAGGGGGCTCCATCGGAGCAACAGCGAAGGGCGCTGGCCGATACGATAGAGGGAGCTCAGACTCCGGCTACACTACAATCACAAGCCGCCAGAGGGAGCTCCGATGCGATTAGCCCAGCAGTCAATAGATTCATCTAAGATTAATCTCACCATAAGTGAGGTTAAAATGGCAGGCCCTCATATGACTGAGCAAGGTGCCTAGTGAGTCCCGAGAACTTCACTTCGACCCGCTGAAGGAAAAGAAAATCTATTAACACAATCACGCAACGACTGTTGTAGCACTGCGTCCCGAGAACTTCACTTCGACCTGCTGAAGGAAAAGAAAATCTATTAACACAATCACGCAACTACTGTTGTAGCACTGCGTCCCGAGAACTTCACTTCGACCTGCTGAAGGAAAAGAAAATCTATTAACACAATCACACAACTACTGTTGTAGCACTGCGTCCCGAGAACTTCACTTCGACCTGCTGAAGGAAAAGAAAATCTATTAACACAATCACACAACTACTGTTGTAGCCGTGGAAAATACCGAGAACTGCCTCCGAGTCAATCACTGGCCTCAAACTGTCATCGGAACAGCAGTCTGCAGAGAACTGCACTCACCCAAGCAGCGCCTAGAGCAGCGCTGCGCAGTGTCATCTGTAAGGAGCTAGACTTCCAACCATGGGGAAGAGACAGGGCAGGAGGGCGCGCAGCTGCCCTCAAAGAGAGCCCTGCCCCTTCAGGAGACTGAGGAGGGACAATCACCCCCACACCCAAATTATGCCCAGGGCCCCCCAGGGTGCCCTTGAGACCATCTTGCGGGAACTGGAGATGATGTCTTCTGTGATTAAAGTCATAAGAGATGTGGCACTAGCCCTGCAGACTGTGTACTCTGTTGGCAGGCATCTCTTTGAAATGTACAGATGGGGGCAGCAATGAGCTTCAGAGGGTCTGCTGGTCGGCAACACAGAACAGATCACACCCACCTTCTTGCCGCGACTGAGGCCCTACATTTCTGTGATTAAAGCCCTAGCAGGTGGGGTGCAAGCACTCTCATGACCCTGTACAGAGTCACAGGCTCTGCTTGCTGGAAACTTTGTGAAATATACAGATCGTGGCCACAATAAGCTTCAGTGGTGTCTGCTGGCTGGCTATAAAGTGCGCCCCGTACAGCGGCACTGGCCTTTGACAAACTACTTTTAAGCACTTCAATGTTAACTTTCATCTCGGGGATGGGTCAAGGTGAATGAATTCCAGCGGAGCACGTCTACTTATGAATACCGAACAGAATGTAATTTTGACACTGAATTGTATTTTGCGCCGGTCCTGAATATCTCAAAGAAAGTGTGTGCGACTTATTTAACTGTCTTTGAATAAACGCGAGATTCACTGAAAAATTGTCATTTTTTTCCCACGAGACTTGAAATGTTGCCTTCAATTTTTACAGGTCGCATACTGCAATGTGGAGAAAGAAGCCGTTCCTGGGCTCATTTGCATACCCATAATGCCATGGTGTGAAACTGCTACTTTGGGCTGGGTTATTCTGTTAAATTGTGCTCCTGCTCGTGCAGTGATATGTTTGTACGTTGGAAGCACAGAGTCCATGAACAGTGGGCCTTTCCCTGCAAAGTCACCCTTGCTGTAAAATATTTCCACATGAGACCTTTATATAACGCGTCTAAAATTGAAAACTTTTAGTAGGCCAGCATTACATTATAGCGTCTGGAGTTTCCTCTCGCAGGTGTCCAGGGACAACACTGCGCGACTCGAGGCTGCCGCAGCATCTGAGGGGGGCTCCATCAGAGCAACAGCGAAGGGCGCCGGCCGATACGATAGAGGGAGCTCAGTCTCGGGCTACACTACAATCACAAGCCGCCAGAGGGAGCTCCGATGCGATTAGCCCAGCAGTCAATAGATTCATCTAAGATTAATCTCACCATAAGTGAGGTTAAAATGGCAGGCCCTCATATGACTGAGGAAGGTGCCTAGTGAGTCCCGAGAACTTCACTTCGACCCGCTGAAGGAAAAGAAAATCTATTAACACAATCACGCAACGACTGTTGTAGCACTGCGTCCCGAGAACTTCACTTCGACCTGCTGAAGGAAAAGAAAATCTATTAACACAATCACGCAACTACTGTTGTAGCACTGCGTCCCGAGAACTTCACTTCGACCTGCTGAAGGAAAAGAAAATCTATTAACACAATCACGCAACTACTGTTGTAGCACTGCGTCCCGAGAACTTCACTTCGACCTGCTGAAGGAAAAGAAAATCTATTAACACAATCACACAACTACTGTTGTAGCACTGCGTCCCGAGAACTTCACTTCGACCTGCTGAAGGAAAAGAAAATCTATTAACACAATCACACAACTACTGTTGTAGCACTGCGTCCCGAGAACTTCACTTCGACCTGCTGAAGGAAAAGAAAATCTATTAACACAATCACACAACTACTGTTGTAGCCGTGGAAAATACCGAGAACTGCCTCCGAGTCAATCACTGGCCTCATACTGTCATCGGAACAGCAGTCTGCAGAGAACTGCCCTCACCCAAGCAGCGCCTAGAGCCGCGCTGCGCAGTGTCATCTGTAAGGAGCTAGACTTCCAACCATGGGGAAGAGACAGGGCAGGAGGGCGCGCAGCTGCCCTCAAAGAGAGCCCTGCCCCTTCAGGAGACTGAGGAGGGACAATCACCCCCACACCCAAATTATGCCCAGGGCCCCCCAGGGTGCCCTTGAGACCATCTTGCGGGAACTGGAGATGTTGTCTTCTGTGATTAAAGTCGTAAGAGATGTGGCGCGAGCCCTGCAGACTGTGTACTCTGTTGGCAGGCATCTCTTTGAAATGTACAGATGGGGGCAGCAATGAGCTTCAGAGGGTCTGCTGGTCGGCAACACAGAACAGATCACACCCACCTTCTTGCCGCGACTGAGGCCCTACATTTCTGTGATTAAAGCCCTAGCAGGTGGGGTGCAAGCACTCTCATGACCCTGTACAGAGTCACAGGCTCTGCTTGCTGGAAACTTTGTGAAATATACAGATCGTGGCCACAATAAACTTCAGTGGTGTCTGCTGGCTGGCTATAAAGTGCGCCCCGTACAGCGGCACTGGCCTTTGACAAACTACTTTTAAGCACTTCAATGTTAACTTTCATCTCGGGGATGGGTCAAGGTGAATGAATTCCAGCGGAGCACGTCTACTTATGAAAACCGAACAGAATGTAATTTTGACACTGAATTGTATTTTGCGCCGGTCCTGAATATCTCAAAGAAAGTGTGCGCGACTTATTTAACTGTCTTTGAATAAACGCGAGATTCACTGAAAAATTGTCATTTTTTTCCCACGAGACTTGAAATGTTGCCTTCAATTTTTACAGGTCGCATACTGCAATGTGGAGAAAGAAGCCGTTCCTGGGCTCATTTGCATACCCATAATGCCATGGTGTGAAACTGCTACTTTGGGCTGGGTTATTCTGTTTAATTGTGCTCCTACTCGTGCAGTGATATGTTTGTACGTTGGAAGCACAGAGTCCATGAACAGTGGGCCTTTCTCTGCAAAGTCACCCTTGGTGTAAAATATTTCCACATGAGACCTTTATATAACGCGTCGGAGTGAAAACTTTTAGTAGGCCAGCATTACATTATAGCGTCTGGAGTTTCCTCTCGCAGGTGTCCAGGGACAACACTGCGCGACTCGAGGCTGCCGCAGCATCTGAGGGGGCTCCATCGGAGCAACAGCGAAGGGCGCTGGCCGATACGATAGAGGGAGCTCAGTCCCCGGCTACACTACAATCACAAGCCGCCAGAGGGAGCTCCGATGCGATTAGCCCAGCAGTCAATAGATTCATCTAAGATTAATCTCACCATAAGTGAGGTTAAAATGGCAGGCCCTCATATGACTGAGCAAGGTGCCTAGTGAGTCCCGAGAACTTCACTTCGACCCGCTGAAGGAAAAGAAAATCTATTAACACAATCACGCAACGACTGTTGTAGCACTGCGTCCCGAGAACTTCACTTCGACCTGCTGAAGGAAAAGAAAATCTATTAACACAATCACGCAACTACTGTTGTAGCACTGCGTCCCGAGAACTTCACTTCGACCTGCTGAAGGAAAAGAAAATCTATTAACACAATCACACAACTACTGTTGTAGCACTGCGTCCCGAGAACTTCACTTCGACCTGCTGAAGGAAAAGAAAATCTATTAACACAATCACACAACTACTGTTGTAGCACTGCGTCCCGAGAACTTCACTTCGACCTGCTGAAGGAAAAGAAAATCTATTAACACAATCACACAACTACTGTTGTAGCCGTGGAAAATACCGAGAACTGCCTCCGAGTCAATCACTGGCCTCAAACTGTCATCGGAACAGCAGTCTGCAGAGAACTGCCCTCACCCAAGCAGCGCCTAGAGCCGCGCTGCGCAGTGTCATCTGTAAGGAGCTAGACTTCCAACCATGGGGAAGAGACAGGGCAGGAGGGCGCGCAGCTGCCCTCAAAGAGAGCCCTGCCCCTTCAGGAGACTGAGGAGGGACAATCACCCCCACACCCAAATTATGCCCAGGGCCCCCCAGGGTGCCCTTGAGACCATCTTGCGGGAACTGGAGATGTTGTCTTCTGTGATTAAAGTCGTAAGAGATGTGGCGCGAGCCCTGCAGACTGTGTACTCTGTTGGCAGGCATCTCTTTGAAATGTACAGATGGGGGCAGCAATGAGCTTCAGAGGGTCTGCTGGTCGGCAACACAGAACAGATCACACCCACCTTCTTGCCGCGACTGAGGCCCTACATTTCTGTGATTAAAGCGCTAGCAGGTGGGGTGCAAGCACTCTCATGACCCTGTACAGAGTCACAGGCTCTGCTTGCTGGAAACTTTGTGAAATATACAGATCGTGGCCACAATAAACTTCAGTGGTGTCTGCTGGCTGGCTATAAAGTGCGCCCCGTACAGCGGCACTGGCCTTTGACAAACTACTTTTAAGCACTTCAATGTTAACTTTCATCTCGGGGATGGGTCAAGGTGAATGAATTCCAGCGGAGCACGTCTACTTATGAAAACTGAACAGAATGTAATTTTGACACTGAATTGTATTTTGCGCCGGTCCTGAATATCTCAAAGAAAGTGTGCGCGACTTATTTAACTGTCTTTGAATAAACGCGAGATTCACTGAAAAATTGTCATTTTTTTCCCACGAGACTTGAAATGTTGCCTTCAATTTTTACAGGTCGCATACTGCAATGTGGAGAAAGAAGCCGTTCCTGGGCTCATTTGCATACCCATAATGCCATGGTGTAAAACTGCTACTTTGGGCTGGGTTATTCTGTTTAATTGTGCTCCTACTCGTGCAGTGATATGTTTGTACGTTGGAAGCAAAGAGTCCATGAACAGTGGGCCTTTCTCTGCAAAGTCACCCTTGGTGTAAAATATTTCCACATGAGACCTTTATATAACGCGTCGGAGTGAAAACTTTTAGTAGGCCAGCATTACATTATAGCGTCTGGAGTTTCCTCTCGCAGGTGTCCAGGGACAACACTGCGCGACTCGAGGCTGCCGCAGCATCTGAGGGGGCTCCATCGGAGCAACAGTGAAGGGCGCTGGCCGATACGATAGAGGGAGCTCAGACTCCGGCTACACTACAATCACAAGCCGCCAGAGGGAGCTCCGATGCGATTAGCCCAGCAGTCAATAGATTCATCTAAGATTAATCTCACCATAAGTGAGGTTAAAATGGCAGGCCGTCATATGACTGAGCAAGGTGCCTAGTGAGTCCCGAGAACTTCACTTCGACCCGCTGAAGGAAAAGAAAATCTATTAACACAATCACGCAACGACTGTTGTAGCACTGCATCCCGAGAACTTCACTTCGACCCGCTGAAGGAAAAGAAAATCTATTAACACAATCACGCAACGACTGTTGTAGCACTGCGTCCCGAGAACTTCACTTCGACCTGCTGAAGGAAAAGAAAATCTAGTAACACAATCACGCAACTACTGTTGTAGCACTGCGTCCCGAGAACTTCACTTCGACCTGCTGAAGGAAAAGAAAATCTATTAACACAATCACACAACTACTGTTGTAGCACTGCGTCCCGAGAACTTCACTTCGACCTGCTGAAGGAAAAGAAAATCTATTAACACAATCACACAACTACTGTTGTAGCACTGCGTCCCGAGAACTTCACTTCGACCTGCTGAAGGAAAAGAAAATCTATTAACACAATCACACAACTACTGTTGTACCCGTGGAAAATACCGAGAACTGCCTCCGAGTCAATCACTGGCCTCAAACTGTCATCGGAACAGCAGTCTGCAGAGAACTGCCCTCACCCAAGCAGCGCCTAGAGCCGCGCTGCGCAGTGTCATCTGTGAGGAGCTAGACTTCCAACCATGGGGAAGAGACAGGGCAGGAGGGCGCGCAGCTGCCCTCAAAGAGAGCCCTGCCCCTTCAGGAGACTGAGGAGGGACAATGACCCCCACACCCAAATTATGCCCAGGGCCCCCCAGGGTGCCCTTGAGACCATCTTGCGGGAACTGGAGATGTTGTCTTCTGTGATTAAAGTCGTAAGAGATGTGGCGCGAGCCCTGCAGACTGTGTACTCTGTTGGCAGGCATCTCTTTGAAATGTACAGATGGGGGCAGCAATGAGCTTCAGAGGGTCTGCTGGTCGGCAACACAGAACAGATCACACCCACCTTCTTGCCGCGACGGAGGCCCTACATTTCTGTGATTAAAGCCCTAGCAGGTGGGGTGCAAGCACTCTCATGACCCTGTACAGAGTCACAGGCTCTGCTTGCTGGAAACTTTGTGAAATATACAGATCGTGGCCACAATAAACTTCAGTGGTGTCTGCTGGCTGGCTATAAAGTGCGCCCCATACAGCGGCACTGGCCTTTGACAAACTACTTTTAAGCACTTCAATGTTAACTTTCATCTCGGGGATGGGTCAAGGTGAATGAATTCCAGCGGAGCACGTCTACTTATGAAAACCGAACAGAAAGTAATTTTGACACTGAATTGTATTTTGCGCCGGTCCTGAATATCTCAAAGAAAGTGTGCGCGACTTATTTAACTGTCTTTGAATAAACGCGAGATTCACTGAAAAATTGTCATTTTTTTCCCACGAGACTTGAAATGTTGCCTTCAATTTTTACAGGTCGCATACTGCAATGTGGAGAAAGAAGCCGTTCCTGGGCTCATTTGCATACCCATAATGCCATGGTGTGAAACTGCTACTTTGGGCTGGGTTATTCTGTTTAATTGTGCTCCTGCTCGTGCAGTGATATGTTTGTAAGTTGGAAGCACAGAGTCCATGAACAGTGGGCCTTTCTCTGCAAAGTCACCCTTGGTGTAAAATATTTCCACATGAGACCTTTATATAACGCGTCGGAGTGAAAACTTTTAGTAGGCCAGCATTACATTATAGCGTCTGGAGTTTCCTCTCGCAGGTGTCCAGGGACAACACTGCGCGACTCGAGGCTGCCGCAGCATCTGAGGGGGGCTCCATCGGAGCAACAGCGAAGGGCGCTGGCCGATACGATAGAGGGAGCTCAGACTCCGGCTACACTACAATCACAAGCCGCCAGAGGGAGCTCCGATGCGATTAGCCCAGCAGTCAATAGATTCATCTAAGATTAATCTCACCATAAGTGAGGTTAAAATGGCAGGCCCTCATATGACTGAGCAAGGTGCCTAGTGAGTCCCGAGAACTTCACTTCGACCCGCTGAAGGAAAAGAAAATCTATTAACACAATCACGCAACTACTGTTGTAGCACTGCGTCCCGAGAACTTCACTTCGACCTGCTGAAGGAAAAGAAAATCTATTAACACAATCACGCAACGACTGTTGTAGCACTGCGTCCCGAGAACTTCACTTCGACCTGCTGAAGGAAAAGAAAATCTATTAACACAATCACGCAACTACTGTTGTAGCACTGCGTCCCGAGAACTTCACTTCGAACTGCTGAAGGAAAAGAAAATCTATTAACACAATCACGCAACTACTGTTGTAGCACTGCGTCCCGAGAACTTCACTTCGACCTGCTGAAGGAAAAGAAAATCTATTAACACAATCACACAACTACTGTTGTAGCACTGCGTCCCGAGAACTTCACTTCGACCTGCTGAAGGAAAAGAAAATCTATTAACACAATCACACAACTACTGTTGTAGCCGTGGAAAATACCGAGAACTGCCTCCGAGTCAATCACTGGCCTCAAACTGTCATCGGAACAGCAGTCTGCAGAGAACTGCCCTCACCCAAGCAGCGCCTAGAGCAGCGCTGCGCAGTGTCATCTGTAAGGAGCTAGACTTCCAACCATGGGGAAGAGACAGGGCAGGAGGGCGCGCAGCTGCCCTCAAAGAGAGCCCTGCCCCTTCAGGAGACTGAGGAGGGACAATCACCCCCACACCCAAATTATGCCCAGGGCCCCCCAGGGTGCCCTTGAGACCATCTTGCGGGAACTGGAGATGATGTCTTCTGTGATTAAAGTCATAAGAGATGTGGCACTAGCCCTGCAGACTGTGTACTCTGTTGGCAGGCATCTCTTTGAAATGTACAGATGGGGGCAGCAATGAGCTTCAGAGGGTCTGCTGGTCGGCAACACAGAACAGATCACACCCACCTTCTTGCCGCGACTGAGGCCCTACATTTCTGTGATTAAAGCCCTAGCAGGTGGGGTGCAAGCACTCTCATGACCCTGTACAGAGTCACAGGCTCTGCTTGCTGGAAACTTTGTGAAATATACAGATCGTGGCCACAATAAGCTTCAGTGGTGTCTGCTGGCTGGCTATAAAGTGCGCCCCGTACAGCGGCACTGGCCTTTGACAAACTACTTTTAAGCACTTCAATGTTAACTTTCATCTCGGGGATGGGTCAAGGTGAATGAATTCCAGCGGAGCACGTCTACTTATGAATACCGAACAGAATGTAATTTTGACACTGAATTGTATTTTGCGCCGGTCCTGAATATCTCAAAGAAAGTGTGTGCGACTTATTTAACTGTCTTTGAATAAACGCGAGATTCACTGAAAAATTGTCATTTTTTTCCCACGAGACTTGAAATGTTGCCTTCAATTTTTACAGGTCGCATACTGCAACATGGAGAAAGAAGCCGTTCCTGGGCTCATTTGCATACCCATAATGCCATGGTGTGAAACTGCTACTTTGGGCTGGGTTATTCTGTTAAATTGTGCTCCTGCTCGTGCAGTGATATGTTTGTACGTTGGAAGCACAGAGTCCATGAACAGTGGGCCTTTCCCTGCAAAGTCACCCTTGTTGTAAAATATTTCCACATGAGACCTTTATATAACGCGTCTAAAATTGAAAACTTTTAGTAGGCCAGCATTACATTATAGCGTCTGGAGTTTCCTCTCGCAGGTGTCCAGGGACAACACTGCGCGACTCGAGGCTGCCGCAGCATCTGAGGGGGGCTCCATCAGAGCAACAGCGAAGGGCGCCGGCCGATAGAGGGAGCTCAGTCTCCGGCTACACTACAATCACAAGCCGCCAGAGGGAGCTCCGATGCGATTAGCCCAGCAGTCAATAGATTCATCTAAAATTAATCTCACCATAAGTGAGGTTAAAATGGCAGGCCCTCATATGACTGAGGAAGGTGCCTAGTGAGTCCCGAGAACTTCACTTCGACCCGCTGAAGGAAAAGAAAATCTATTAACACAATCACGCAACGACTGTTGTAGCACTGCGTCCCGAGAACTTCACTTCGACCTGCTGAAGGAAAAGAAAATCTATTAACACAATCACGCAACTACTGTTGTAGCACTGCGTCCCGAGAACTTCACTTCGACCTGCTGAAGGAAAAGAAAATCTATTAACACAATCACACAACTACTGTTGTAGCACTGCGTCCCGAGAACTTCACTTCGACCTGCTGAAGGAAAAGAAAATCTATTAACACAATCACACAACTACTGTTGTAGCACTGCGTCCCGAGAACTTCACTTCGACCTGCTGAAGGAAAAGAAAATCTATTAACACAATCACACAACTACTGTTGTAGCCGTGGAAAATACCGAGAACTGCCTCCGAGTCAATCACTGGCCTCAAACTGTCATCGGAACAGCAGTCTGCAGAGAACTGCCCTCACCCAAGCAGCGCCTAGAGCCGCGCTGCGCAGTGTCATCTGTAAGGAGCTAGACTTCCAACCATGGGGAAGAGACAGGGCAGGAGGGCGCGCAGCTGCCCTCAAAGAGAGCCCTGCCCCTTCAGGAGACTGAGGAGGGACAATCACCCCCACACCCAAATTATGCCCAGGGCCCCCCAGGGTGCCCTTGAGACCATCTTGCGGGAACTGGAGATGTTGTCTTCTGTGATTAAAGTCGTAAGAGATGTGGCGCGAGCCCTGCAGACTGTGTACTCTGTTGGCAGGCATCTCTTTGAAATGTACAGATGGGGGCAGCAATGAGCTTCAGAGGGTCTGCTGGTCGGCAACACAGAACAGATCACACCCACCTTCTTGCCGCGACTGAGGCCCTACATTTCTGTGATTAAAGCCCTAGCAGGTGGGGTGCAAGCACTCTCATGACCCTGTACAGAGTCACAGGCTCTGCTTGCTGGAAACTTTGTGAAATATACAGATCGTGGCCACAATAAACTTCAGTGGTGTCTGCTGGCTGGCTATAAAGTGCGCCCCGTACAGCGGCACTGGCCTTTGACAAACTACTTTTAAGCACTTCAATGTTAACTTTCATCTCGGGGATGGGTCAAGGTGAATGAATTCCAGCGGAGCACGTCTACTTATGAAAACCGAACAGAATGTAATTTTGACACTGAATTGTATTTTGCGCCGGTCCTGAATATCTCAAAGAAAGTGTGCGCAACTTATTTAACTGTCTTTGAATAAACGCGAGATTCACTGAAAAATTGTCATTTTTTTCCCACGAGACTTGAAATGTTGCCTTCAATTTTTACAGGTCGCATACTGCAATGTGGAGAAAGAAGCCGTTCCTGGGCTCATTTGCATACCCATAATGCCATGGTGTTAAAACTGCTACTTTGGGCTGGGTTATTCTGTTTAATTGTGCTCCTGCTCGTGCAGTGATATGTTTGTACGTTGGAAGCACAGAGTCCATGAACAGTGGGCCTTTCTCTGCAAAGTCACCCTTGGTGTAAAATATTTCCACATGAGACCTTTATATAACGCGTCGGAGTGAAAACTTTTAGTAGGCCAGCATTACATTATAGCGTCTGGAGTTTCCTCTCGCAGGTGTCCAGGGACAACACTGCGCGACTCGAGGCTGCCGCAGCATCTGAGGGGGGCTCCATCGGAGCAACAGCGAAGGGCGCTGGCCGATACGATAGAGGGAGCTCAGACTCCGGCTACACTACAATCACAAGCCGCCAGAGGGAGCTCCGATGCGATTAGCCCAGCAGTCAATAGATTCATCTAAGATTAATCTCACCATAAGTGAGGTTAAAATGGCAGGCCCTCATATGACTGAGCAAGGTGCCTAGTGAGTCCCGAGAACTTCACTTCGACCCGCTGAAGGAAAAGAAAATCTATTAACACAATCACGCAACGACTGTTGTAGCACTGCGTCCCGAGAACTTCACTTCGACCTGCTGAAGGAAAAGAAAATCTATTAACACAATCACGCAACTACTGTTGTAGCACTGCGTCCCGAGAACTTCACTTCGACCTGCTGAAGGAAAAGAAAATCTATTAACACAATCACGCAACTACTGTTGTAGCACTGCGTCCCGAGAACTTCACTTCGACCCGCTGAAGGAAAAGAAAATCTATTAACACAATCACGCAACGACTGTTGTAGCACTGCGTCCCGAGAACTTCACTTCGACCTGCTGAAGGAAAAGAAAATCTATTAACACAATCACGCAACTACTGTTGTAGCACTGCGTCCCGAGAACTTCACTTCGACCTGCTGAAGGAAAAGAAAATCTATTAACACAATCACGCAACTACTGTTGTAGCACTGCGTCCCGAGAACTTCACTTCGACCTGCTGAAGGAAAAGAAAATCTATTAACACAATCACACAACTACTGTTGTACCCGTGGAAAATACCGAGAACTGCCTCCGAGTCAATCACTGGCCTCAAACTGTCATCGGAACAGCAGTCTGCAGAGAACTGCCCTCACCCAAGCAGCGCCTAGAGCCGCGCTGCGCAGTGTCATCTGTGAGGAGCTAGACTTCCAACCATGGGGAAGAGACAGGGCAGGAGGGCGCGCAGCTGCCCTCAAAGAGAGCCCTGCCCCTTCAGGAGACTGAGGAGGGACAATGACCCCCACACCCAAATTATGCCCAGGGCCCCCCAGGGTGCCCTTGAGACCATCTTGCGGGAAATGGAGATGTTGTCTTCTGTGATTAAAGTCGTAAGAGATGTGGCGCGAGCCCTGCAGACTGTGTACTCTGTTGGCAGGCATCTCTTTGAAATGTACAGATGGGGGCAGCAATGAGCTTCAGAGGGTCTGCTGGTCGGCAACACAGAACAGATCACACCCACCTTCTTGCCGCGACGGAGGCCCTACATTTCTGTGATTAAAGCCCTAGCAGGTGGGGTGCAAGCACTCTCATGACCCTGTACAGAGTCACAGGCTCTGCTTGCTGGAAACTTTGTGAAATATACAGATCGTGGCCACAATAAACTTCAGTGGTGTCTGCTGGCTGGCTATAAAGTGCGCCCCATACAGCGGCACTGGCCTTTGACAAACTACTTTTAAGCACTTCAATGTTAACTTTCATTTCGGGGATGGGTAGAGGTGAATGAATTCCAGCGGAGCACGTCTACTTATGAAAACCGAACAGAAAGTAATTTTGACACTGAATTGTATTTTGCGCCGGTCCTGAATATCTCAAAGAAAGTGTGCGCGACTTATTTAACTGTCTTTGAATAAACGCGAGATTCACTGAAAAATTGTCATTTTTTTCCCACGAGACTTGAAATGTTGCCTTCAATTTTTACAGGTCGCATACTGCAATGTGGAGAAAGAAGCCGTTCCTGGGCTCATTTGCATACCCATAATGCCATGGTGTGAAACTGCTACTTTGGGCTGGGTTATTCTGTTTAATTGTGCTCCTGCTCGTGCAGTGATATGTTTGTAAGTTGGAAGCACAGAGTCCATGAACAGTGGGCCTTTCTCTGCAAAGTCACCCTTGGTGTAAAATATTTCCACATGAGACCTTTATATAACGCGTCGGAGTGAAAACTTTTAGTAGGCCAGCATTACATTATAGCGTCTGGAGTTTCCTCTCACAGGTGTCCAGGGACAACACTGCGCGACTCGAGGCTGCCGCAGCATCTGAGGGGGGCTCCATCGGAGCAACAGCGAAGGGCGCTGGCCGATACGATAGAGGGAGCTCAGACTCCGGCTACACTACAATCACAAGCCGCCAGAGGGAGCTCCGATGCGATTAGCCCAGCAGTCAATAGATTCATCTAAGATTAATCTCACCATAAGTGAGGTTAAAATGGCAGGCCCTCATATGACTGAGCAAGGTGCCTAGTGAGTCCCGAGAACTTCACTTCGACCCGCTGAAGGAAAAGAAAATCTATTAACACAATCACGCAACGACTGTTGTAGCACTGCGTCCCGAGAACTTCACTTCGACCTGCTGAAGGAAAAGAAAATCTATTAACACAATCACGCAACTACTGTTGTAGCACTGCGTCCCGAGAACTTCACTTCGACCTGCTGAAGGAAAAGAAAATCTATTAACACAATCACGCAACTACTGTTGTAGCACTGCGTCCCGAGAACTTCACTTCGACCCGCTGAAGGAAAAGAAAATCTATTAACACAATCACGCAACGACTGTTGTAGCACTGCGTCCCGAGAACTTCACTTCGACCTGCTGAAGGAAAAGAAAATCTATTAACACAATCACGCAACTACTGTTGTAGCACTGCGTCCCGAGAACTTCACTTCGACCTGCTGAAGGAAAAGAAAATCTATTAACACAATCACGCAACTACTGTTGTAGCACTGCGTCCCGAGAACTTCACTTCGACCTGCTGAAGGAAAAGAAAATCTATTAACACAATCACACAACTACTGTTGTACCCGTGGAAAATACCGAGAACTGCCTCCGAGTCAATCACTGGCCTCAAACTGTCATCGGAACAGCAGTCTGCAGAGAACTGCCCTCACCCAAGCAGCGCCTAGAGCCGCGCTGCGCAGTGTCATCTGTGAGGAGCTAGACTTCCAACCATGGGGAAGAGACAGGGCAGGAGGGCGCGCAGCTGCCCTCAAAGAGAGCCCTGCCCCTTCAGGAGACTGAGGAGGGACAATGACCCCCACACCCAAATTATGCCCAGGGCCCCCCAGGGTGCCCTTGAGACCATCTTGCGGGAAATGGAGATGTTGTCTTCTGTGATTAAAGTCGTAAGAGATGTGGCGCGAGCCCTGCAGACTGTGTACTCTGTTGGCAGGCATCTCTTTGAAATGTACAGATGGGGGCAGCAATGAGCTTCAGAGGGTCTGCTGGTCGGCAACACAGAACAGATCACACCCACCTTCTTGCCGCGACGGAGGCCCTACATTTCTGTGATTAAAGCCCTAGCAGGTGGGGTGCAAGCACTCTCATGACCCTGTACAGAGTCACAGGCTCTGCTTGCTGGAAACTTTGTGAAATATACAGATCGTGGCCACAATAAACTTCAGTGGTGTCTGCTGGCTGGCTATAAAGTGCGCCCCATACAGCGGCACTGGCCTTTGACAAACTACTTTTAAGCACTTCAATGTTAACTTTCATTTCGGGGATGGGTAGAGGTGAATGAATTCCAGCGGAGCACGTCTACTTATGAAAACCGAACAGAAAGTAATTTTGACACTGAATTGTATTTTGCGCCGGTCCTGAATATCTCAAAGAAAGTGTGCGCGACTTATTTAACTGTCTTTGAATAAACGCGAGATTCACTGAAAAATTGTCATTTTTTTCCCACGAGACTTGAAATGTTGCCTTCAATTTTTACAGGTCGCATACTGCAATGTGGAGAAAGAAGCCGTTCCTGGGCTCATTTGCATACCCATAATGCCATGGTGTGAAACTGCTACTTTGGGCTGGGTTATTCTGTTTAATTGTGCTCCTGCTCGTGCAGTGATATGTTTGTAAGTTGGAAGCACAGAGTCCATGAACAGTGGGCCTTTCTCTGCAAAGTCACCCTTGGTGTAAAATATTTCCACATGAGACCTTTATATAACGCGTCGGAGTGAAAACTTTTAGTAGGCCAGCATTACATTATAGCGTCTGGAGTTTCCTCTCACAGGTGTCCAGGGACAACACTGCGCGACTCTAGGCTGCCGCAGCATCTGAGGGGGGCTCCATCAGAGCAACAGCGAAGGGCGCCGGCCGATACGATAGAGGGAGCTCAGTCTCCGGCTACACTACAATCACAAGCCGCCAGAGGGAGCTCCGATGCGATTAGCCCAGCAGTCAATAGATTCATCTAAGATTAATCTCACCATAAGTGAGGTTAAAATGGCAGGCCCTCATGTGACTGAGGAAGGTGCCTAGTGAGTCCCGAGAACTTCACTTCGACCCGCTGAAGGAAAAGAAAATCTATTAACACAATCACGCAACGACTGTTGTAGCACTGCGTCCCGAGAACTTCACTTCGACCTGCTGAAGGAAAAGAAAATCTATTAACACAATCACGCAACGACTGTTGTAGCACTGCATCCCGAGAACTTCACTTCGACCTGCTGAAGGAAAAGAAAATCTATTAACACAATCACGCAACTACTGTTGTAGCACTGCGTCCCGAGAACTTCACTTCGACCTGCTGAAGGAAAAGAAAATCTATTAACACAATCACGCAACTACTGTTGTAGCACTGCGTCCCGAGAACTTCACTTCGAACTGCTGAAGGAAAAGAAAATCTATTAACACAATCACGCAACTACTGTTGTAGCACTGCGTCCCGAGAACTTCACTTCGACCTGCTGAAGGAAAAGAAAATCTATTAACACAATCACACAACTACTGTTGTAGCACTGCGTCCCGAGAACTTCACTTCGACCTGCTGAAGGAAAAGAAAATCTATTAACACAATCACACAACTACTGTTGTAGCCGTGGAAAATACCGAGAACTGCCTCCGAGTCAATCACTGGCCTCAAACTGTCATCGGAACAGCAGTCTGCAGAGAACTGCCCTCACCCAAGCAGCGCCTAGAGCCGCGCTGCGCAGTGTCATCTGTAAGGAGCTAGACTTCCAACCATGGGGAAGAGACAGGGCAGGAGGGCGCGCAGCTGCCCTCAAAGAGAGCCCTGCCCCTTCAGGAGACTGAGGAGGGACAATCACCCCCACACCCAAATTATGCCCAGGGCCCCCCAGGGTGCCCTTGAGACCATCTTGCGGGAACTGGAGATGATGTCTTCTGTGATTAAAGTCATAAGAGATGTGGCACTAGCCCTGCAGACTGTGTACTCTGTTGGCAGGCATCTCTTTGAAATGTACAGATGGGGGCAGCAATGAGCTTCAGAGGGTCTGCTGGTCGGCAACACAGAACAGATCACACCCACCTTCTTGCCGCGACTGAGGCCCTACATTTCTGTGATTAAAGCCCTAGCAGGTGGGGTGCAAGCACTCTCATGACCCTGTACAGAGTCACAGGCTCTGCTTGCTGGAAACTTTGTGAAATATACAGATCGTGGCCACAATAAACTTCAGTGGTGTCTGCTGGCTGGCTATAAAGTGCGCCCCGTACAGCGGCACTGGCCTTTGACAAACTACTTTTAAGCACTTCAATGTTAACTTTCATCTCGGGGATGGGTCAAGGTGAATGAATTCCAGCGGAGCACGTCTACTTATGAATACCGAACAGAATGTAATTTTGACACTGAATTGTATTTTGCGCCGGTCCTGAATATCTCAAAGAAAGTGTGTGCGACTTATTTAACTGTCTTTGAATAAACGCGAGATTCACTGAAAAATTTTTATTTTTTTCCCACGAGACTTGAAATGTTGCCTTCAATTTTTACAGGTCGCATACTGCAATGTGGAGAAAGAAGCCGTTCCTGGGCTCATTTGCATACCCATAATGCCATGGTGTGAAACTGCTACTTTGGGCTGGGTTATTCTGTTAAATTGTGCTCCTGCTCGTGCAGTGATATGTTTGTACGTTGGAAGCACAGAGTCCATGAACAGTGGGCCTTTCTCTGCAAAGTCACCCTTGGTGTAAAATATTTCCACATGAGACCTTTATATAACGCGTCTAAAATTGAAAACTTTTAGTAGGCCAGCATTACATTATAGCGTCTGGAGTTTCCTCTCGCAGGTGTCCAGGGACAACACTGCGCGACTCGAGGCTGCCGCAGCATCTGAGGGGGGCTCCATCAGAGCAACAGCGAAGGGCGCCGACCGATACGATAGAGGGAGCTCAGTCCCCGGCTACACTACAATCACAAGCCGCCAGAGGGAGCTCCGATGCGATTAGCCCAGCAGTCAATAGATTCATCTAAGATTAATCTCACCATAAGTGAGGTTAAAATGGCAGGCCCTCATATGACTGAGGAAGGTGCCTAGTGAGTCCCGAGAACTTCACTTCGACCCGCTGAAGGAAAAGAAAATCCATTAACACAATCACGCAACGACTGTTGTAGCACTGCGTCCCGAGAACTTCACTTCGACCTGCTGAAGGAAAAGAAAATCTATTAACACAATCACGCAACTACTGTTGTAGCACTGCGTCCCGAGAACTTCACTTCGACCTGCTGAAGGAAAAGAAAATCTATTAACACAATCACACAACTACTGTTGTAGCACTGCGTCCCGAGAACTTCACTTCGACCTGCTGAAGGAAAAGAAAATCTATTAACACAATCACACAACTACTGTTGTAGCCGTGGAAAATACCGAGAACTGCCTCCGAGTCAATCACTGGCCTCATACTGTCATCGGAACAGCAGTCTGCAGAGAACTGCCCTCACCCAAGCAGCGCCTAGAGCCGCGCTGCGCAGTGTCATCTGTAAGGAGCTAGACTTCCAACCATGGGGAAGAGACAGGGCAGGAGGGCGCGCAGCTGCCCTCAAAGAGAGCCCTGCCCCTTCAGGAGACTGAGGAGGGACAATCACCCCCACACCCAAATTATGCCCAGGGCCCCCCAGGGTGCCCTTGAGACCATCTTGCGGGAACTGGAGATGATGTCTTCTGTGATTAAAGTCATAAGAGATGTGGCACTAGCCCTGCAGACTGTGTACTCTGTTGGCAGGCATCTCTTTGAAATGTACAGATGGGGGCAGCAATGAGCTTCAGAGGGTCTGCTGGTCGGCAACACAGAACAGATCACACCCACCTTCTTGCCGCGACTGAGGCCCTACATTTCTGTGATTAAAGCCCTAGCAGGTGGGGTGCAAGCACTCTCATGACCCTGTACAGAGTCACAGGCTCTGCTTGCTGGAAACTTTGTGAAATATACAGATCGTGGCCACAATAAACTTCAGTGGTGTCTGCTGGCTGGCTATAAAGTGCGCCCCGTACAGCGGCACTGGCCTTTGACAAACTACTTTTAAGCACTTCAATGTTAACTTTCATCTCGGGGATGGGTCAAGGTGAATGAATTCCAGCGGAGCACGTCTACTTATGAAAACCGAACAGAATGTAATTTTGACACTGAATTGTATTTTGCGCCGGTCCTGAATATCTCAAAGAAAGTGTGCGCGACTTATTTAACTGTCTTTGAATAAACGCGAGATTCACTGAAAAATTGTCATTTTTTTCCCACGAGACTTGAAATGTTGCCTTCAATTTTTACAGGTCGCATACTGCAATGTGGAGAAAGAAGCCGTTCCTGGGCTCATTTGCATACCCATAATGCCATGGTGTGAAACTGCTACTTTGGGCTGGGTTATTCTGTTAAATTGTGCTCCTGCTCGTGCAGTGATATGTTTGTACGTTGGAAGCACAGAGTCCATGAACAGTGGGCCTTTCTCTGCAAAGTCACCCTTGGTGTAAAATATTTCCACATGAGACCTTTATATAACGCGTCTAAAATTGAAAACTTTTAGTAGGCCAGCATTACATTATAGCGTCTGGAGTTTCCTCTCGCAGGTGTCCAGGGACAACACTGCGCGACTCGAGGCTGCCGCAGCATCTGAGGGGGGCTCCATCGGAGCAACAGCGAAGGGCGCTGGCCGATACGATAGAGGGAGCTCAGACTCCGGCTACACTACAATCACAAGCCGCCAGAGGGAGCTCCGATGCGATTAGCCCAGCAGTCAATAGATTCATCTAAGATTAATCTCACCATAAGTGAGGTTAAAATGGCAGGCCCTCATATGACTGAGCAAGGTGCCTAGTGAGTCCCGAGAACTTCACTTCGACCCGCTGAAGGAAAAGAAAATCTATTAACACAATCACGCAACGACTGTTGTAGCACTGCGTCCCGAGAACTTCACTTCGACCTGCTGAAGGAAAAGAAAATCTATTAACACAATCACGCAACTACTGTTGTAGCACTGCGTCCCGAGAACTTCACTTCGACCTGCTGAAGGAAAAGAAAATCTATTAACACAATCACACAACTACTGTTGTAGCACTGCGTCCCGAGAACTTCACTTCGACCTGCTGAAGGAAAAGAAAATCTATTAACACAATCACACAACTACTGTTGTAGCACTGCGTCCCGAGAACTTCACTTCGACCTGCTGAAGGAAAAGAAAATCTATTAACACAATCACACAACTACTGTTGTAGCACTGCGTCCCGAGAACTTCACTTCGACCTGCTGAAGGAAAAGAAAATCTATTAACACAATCACACAACTACTGTTGTAGCCGTGGAAAATACCGAGAACTGCCTCCGAGTCAATCACTGGCCTCAAACTGTCATCGGAACAGCAGTCTGCAGAGAACTGCCCTCACCCAAGCAGCGCCTAGAGCCGCGCTGCGCAGTGTCATCTGTAAGGAGCTAGACTTCCAACCATGGGGAAGAGACAGGGCAGGAGGGCGCGCAGCTGCCCTCAAAGAGAGCCCTGCCCCTTCAGGAGACTGAGGAGGGACAATCACCCCCACACCCAAATTATGCCCAGGGCCCCCCAGGGTGCCCTTGAGACCATCTTGCGGGAACTGGAGATGTTGTCTTCTGTGATTAAAGTCGTAAGAGATGTGGCGCGAGCCCTGCAGACTGTGTACTCTGTTGGCAGGCATCTCTTTGAAATGTACAGATGGGGGCAGCAATGAGCTTCAGAGGGTCTGCTGGTCGGCAACACAGAACAGATCACACCCACCTTCTTGCCGCGACGGAGGCCCTACATTTCTGTGATTAAAGCCCTAGCAGGTGGGGTGCAAGCACTCTCATGACCCTGTACAGAGTCACAGGCTCTGCTTGCTGGAAACTTTGTGAAATATACAGATCGTGGCCACAATAAACTTCAGTGGTGTCTGCTGGCTGGCTATAAAGTGCGCCCCATACAGCGGCACTGGCCTTTGACAAACTACTTTTAAGCACTTCAATGTTAACTTTCATTTCGGGGATGGGTAGAGGTGAATGAATTCCAGCGGAGCACGTCTACTTATGAAAACCGAACAGAAAGTAATTTTGACACTGAATTGTATTTTGCGCCGGTCCTGAATATCTCAAAGAAAGTGTGCGCGACTTATTTAACTGTCTTTGAATAAACGCGAGATTCACTGAAAAATTGTCATTTTTTTCCCACGAGACTTGAAATGTTGCCTTCAATTTTTACAGGTCGCATACTGCAATGTGGAGAAAGAAGCCGTTCCTGGGCTCATTTGCATACCCATAATGCCATGGTGTGAAACTGCTACTTTGGGCTGGGTTATTCTGTTTAATTGTGCTCCTGCTCGTGCAGTGATATGTTTGTAAGTTGGAAGCACAGAGTCCATGAACAGTGGGCCTTTCTCTGCAAAGTCACCCTTGGTGTAAAATATTTCCACATGAGACCTTTATATAACGCGTCGGAGTGAAAACTTTTAGTAGGCCAGCATTACATTATAGCATCTGGAGTTTCCTCTCGCAGGTGTCCAGGGACAACACTGCGCGACTCGAGGCTGCCGCAGCATCTGAGGGGGGCTCCATCAGAGCAACAGCGAAGGGCGCCGGCCGATACGATAGAGGGAGCTCAGTCTCCGGCTACACTACAATCACAAGCCGCCAGAGGGAGCTCCGATGCGATTAGCCCAGCAGTCAATAGATTCATCTAAGATTAATCTCACCATAAGTGAGGTTAAAATGGCAGGCTCTCATATGACTGAGGAAGGTGCCTAGTGAGTCCCGAGAACTTCACTTCGACCCGCTGAAGGAAAAGAAAATCTATTAACACAATCACGCAACTACTGTTGTAGCACTGCGTCCCGAGAACTTCACTTCGACCTGCTGAAGGAAAAGAAAATCTATTAACACAATCACGCAACGACTGTTGTAGCACTGCGTCCCGAGAACTTCACTTCGACCTGCTGAAGGAAAAGAAAATCTATTAACACAATCACGCAACTACTGTTGTAGCACTGCGTCCCGAGAACTTCACTTCGAACTGCTGAAGGAAAAGAAAATCTATTAACACAATCACGCAACTACTGTTGTAGCACTGCGTCCCGAGAACTTCACTTCGAACTGCTGAAGGAAAAGAAAATCTATTAACACAATCACGCAACTACTGTTGTAGCAATGCGTCCCGAGAACTTCACTTCGACCTGCTGAAGGAAAAGAAAATCTATTAACACAATCACGCAACTACTGTTGTAGCACTGCGTCCCGAGAACTTCACTTCGAACTGCTGAAGGAAAAGAAAATCTATTAACACAATCACGCAACTACTGTTGTAGCAATGCGTCCCGAGAACTTCACTTCGACCTGCTGAAGGAAAAGAAAATCTATTAACACAATCACGCAACTACTGTTGTAGCACTGCGTCCCGAGAACTTCACTTCGACCTGCTGAAGGAAAAGAAAATCTATTAACACAATCACACAACTACTGTTGTAGCACTGCGTCCCGAGAACTTCACTTCGACCTGCTGAAGGAAAAGAAAATCTATTACCACAATCACACAACTACTGTTGTAGCCGTGGAAAATACCGAGAACTGCCTCCGAGTCAATCACTGGCCTCAAACTGTCATCGGAACAGCAGTCTGCAGAGAACTGCCCTCACCCAAGCAGCGCCTAGAGCCGCGCTGCGCAGTGTCATCTGTAAGGAGCTAGACTTCCAACCATGGGGAAGAGACAGGGCAGGAGGGCGCGCAGCTGCCCTCAAAGAGAGCCCTGCCCCTTCAGGAGACTGAGGAGGGACAATCACCCCCACACCCAAATTATGCCCAGGGCCCCCCAGGGTGCCCTTGAGACCATCTTGCGGGAACTGGAGATGATGTCTTCTGTGATTAAAGTCATAAGAGATGTGGCACTAGCCCTGCAGACTGTGTACTCTGTTGGCAGGCATCTCTTTGAAATGTACAGATGGGGGCAGCAATGAGCTTCAGAGGGTCTGCTGGTCGGCAACACAGAACAGATCACACCCACCTTCTTGCCGCGACTGAGGCCCTACATTTCTGTGATTAAAGCCCTAGCAGGTGGGGTGCAAGCACTCTCATGACCCTGTACAGAGTCACAGGCTCTGCTTGCTGGAAACTTTGTGAAATATACAGATCGTGGCCACAATAAACTTCAGTGGTGTCTGCTGGCTGGCTATAAAGTGCGCCCCGTACAGCGGCACTGGCCTTTGACAAACTACTTTTAAGCACTTCAATGTTAACTTTCATCTCGGGGATGGGTCAAGGTGAATGAATTCCAGCGGAGCACGTCTACTTATGAATACCGAACAGAATGTAATTTTGACACTGAATTGTATTTTGCGCCGGTCCTGAATATCTCAAAGAAAGTGTGTGCGACTTATTTAACTGTCTTTGAATAAACGCGAGATTCACTGAAAAATTGTCATTTTTTCCCCACGAGACTTGAAATGTTGCCTTCAATTTTTACAGGTCGCATACTGCAATGTGGAGAAAGAAGCCGTTCCTGGGCTCATTTGCATACCCATAATGCCATGGTGTGAAACTGCTACTTTGGGCTGGGTTATTCTGTTAAATTGTGCTCCTGCTCGTGCAGTGATATGTTTGTACGTTGGAAGCACAGAGTCCATGAACAGTGGGCCTTTCTCTGCAAAGTCACCCTTGGTGTAAAATATTTCCACATGAGACCTTTATATAACGCGTCTAAAATTGAAAACTTTTAGTAGGCCAGCATTACATTATAGCGTCTGGAGTTTCCTCTCGCAGGTGTCCAGGGACAACACTGCGCGACTCGAGGCTGCCGCAGCATCTGAGGGGGGCTCCATCGGAGCAACAGCGAAGGGCGCTGGCCGATACGATAGAGGGAGCTCAGTCCCCGGCTACACTACAATCACAAGCCGCCAGAGGGAGCTCCGATGCGATTAGCCCAGCAGTCAATAGATTCATCTAAGATTAATCTCACCATAAGTGAGGTTAAAATGGCAGGCCCTCATATGACTGAGCAAGGTGCCTAGTGAGTCCCGAGAACTTCACTTCGACCCGCTGAAGGAAAAGAAAATCTATTAACACAATCACGCAACGACTGTTGTAGCACTGCGTCCCGAGAACTTCACTTCGACCTGCTGAAGGAAAAGAAAATCTATTAACACAATCACGCAACTACTGTTGTAGCACTGCGTCCCGAGAACTTCACTTCGACCTGCTGAAGGAAAAGAAAATCTATTAACACAATCACACAACTACTGTTGTAGCACTGCGTCCCGAGAACTTCACTTCGACCTGCTGAAGGAAAAGAAAATCTATTAACACAATCACACAACTACTGTTGTAGCACTGCGTCCCGAGAACTTCACTTCGACCTGCTGAAGGAAAAGAAAATCTATTAACACAATCACACAACTACTGTTGTACCCGTGGAAAATACCGAGAACTGCCTCCGAGTCAATCACTGGCCTCAAACTGTCATCGGAACAGCAGTCTGCAGAGAACTGCCCTCACCCAAGCAGCGCCTAGAGCCGCGCTGCGCAGTGTCATCTGTGAGGAGCTAGACTTCCAACCATGGGGAAGAGACAGGGCAGGAGGGCGCGCAGCTGCCCTCAAAGAGAGCCCTGCCCCTTCAGGAGACTGAGGAGGGACAATGACCCCCACACCCAAATTATGCCCAGGGCCCCCCAGGGTGCCCTTGAGACCATCTTGCGGGAACTGGAGATGTTGTCTTCTGTGATTAAAGTCGTAAGAGATGTGGCGCGAGCCCTGCAGACTGTGTACTCTGTTGGCAGGCATCTCTTTGAAATGTACAGATGGGGGCAGCAATGAGCTTCAGAGGGTCTGCTGGTCGGCAACACAGAACAGATCACACCCACCTTCTTGCCGCGACGGAGAACCTACATTTCTGTGATTAAAGCCCTAGCAGGTGGGGTGCAAGCACTCTCATGACCCTGTACAGAGTCACAGGCTCTGCTTGCTGGAAACTTTGTGAAATATACAGATCGTGGCCTCAATAAACTTCAGTGGTGTCTGCTGGCTGGCTATAAAGTGCGCCCCATACAGCGGCACTGGCCTTTGACAAACTACTTTTAAGCACTTCAATGTTAACTTTCATCTCGGGGATGGGTCAAGGTGAATGAATTCCAGCCCAGCACGTCTACTTATGAAAACCGAACAGAAAGTAATTTTGACACTGAATTGTATTTTGCGCCGGTCCTGAATATCTCAAAGAAAGTGTGCGCGACTTATTTAACTGTCTTTGAATAAACGCGAGATTCACTGAAAAATTGTCATTTTTTTCCCACGAGACTTGAAATGTTGCCTTCAATTTTTACAGGTCGCATACTGTAATGTGGAGAAAGAAGCCGTTCCTGGGCTCATTTGCATACCCATAATGCCATGGTGTGAAACTGCTACTTTGGGCTGGGTTATTCTGTTTAATTGTGCTCCTGCTCGTGCAGTGATATGTTTGTAAGTTGGAAGCACAGAGTCCATGAACAGTGGGCCTTTCTCTGCAAAGTCACCCTTGGTGTAAAATATTTCCACATGAGACCTTTATATAACGCGTCGGAGTGGAAACTTTTAGTAGGCCAGCATTACATTATAGCGTCTGGAGTTTCCTCTCGCAGGTGTCCAGGGACAACACTGCGCGACTCGAGGATGCCGCAGCATCTGAGGGGGGCTCCATCAGAGCAACAGCGAAGGGCGCCGGCCGATACGATAGAGGGAGCTCAGTCTCCGGCTACACTACAATCACAAGCCGCCAGAGGGAGCTCCGATGCGATTAGCCCAGCAGTCAATAGATTCATCTAAGATTAATCTCACCATAAGTGAGGTTAAAATGGCAGGCCCTCATGTGACTGAGGAAGGTGCCTAGTGAGTCCCGAGAACTTCACTTCGACCCGCTGAAGGAAAAGAAAATCTATTAACACAATCACGCAACGACTGTTGTAGCACTGCGTCCCGAGAACTTCACTTCGACCTGCTGAAGGAAAAGAAAATCTATTAACACAATCACGCAACGACTGTTGTAGCACTGCGTCCCGAGAACTTCACTTCGACCTGCTGAAGGAAAAGAAAATCTATTAACACAATCACACAACTACTGTTGTAGCACTGCGTCCCGAGAACTTCACTTCGACCTGCTGAAGGAAAAGAAAATCTATTAACACAATCACACAACTACTGTTGTAGCCGTGGAAAATACCGAGAACTGCCTCCGAGTCAATCACTGGCCTCATACTGTCATCGGAACAGCAGTCTGCAGAGAACTGCCCTCACCCAAGCAGCGCCTAGAGCCGCGCTGCGCAGTGTCATCTGTAAGGAGCTAGACTTCCAACCATGGGGAAGAGACAGGGCAGGAGGGCGCGCAGCTGCCCTCAATGAGAGCCCTGCCCCTTCAGGAGACTGAGGAGGGACAATCACCCCCACACCCAAATTATGCCCAGGGCCCCCCAGGGTGCCCTTGAGACCATCTTGCGGGAACTGGAGATGATGTCTTCTGTGATTAAAGTCATAAGAGATGTGGCACTAGCCCTGCAGACTGTGTACTCTGTTGGCAGGCATCTCTTTGAAATGTACAGATGGGGGCAGCAATGAGCTTCAGAGGGTCTGCTGGTCGGCAACACAGAACAGATCACACCCACCTTCTTGCCGCGACTGAGGCCCTACATTTCTGTGATTAAAGCCCTAGCAGGTGGGGTGCAAGCACTCTCATGACCCTGTACAGAGTCACAGGCTCTGCTTGCTGGAAACTTTGTGAAATATACAGATCGTGGCCACAATAAACTTCAGTGGTGTCTGCTGGCTGGCTATAAAGTGCGCCCCGTACAGCGGCACTGGCCTTTGACAAACTACTTTTAAGCACTTCAATGTTAACTTTCATCTCGGGGATGGGTCAAGGTGAATGAATTCCAGCGGAGCACGTCTACTTATGAAAACCGAACAGAATGTAATTTTGACACTGAATTGTATTTTGCGCCGGTCCTGAATATCTCAAAGAAAGTGTGCGCGACTTATTTAACTGTCTTTGAATAAACGCGAGATTCACTGAAAAATTGTCATTTTTTTCCCACGAGACTTGAAATGTTGCCTTCAATTTTTACAGGTCGCATACTGCAATGTGGAGAAAGAAGCCGTTCCTGGGCTCATTTGCATACCCATAATGCCATGGTGTGAAACTGCTACTTTGGGCTGGGTTATTCTGTTAAATTGTGCTCCTGCTCGTGCAGTGATATGTTTGTACGTTGGAAGCACAGAGTCCATGAACAGTGGGCCTTTCTCTGCAAAGTCACCCTTGGTGTAAAATATTTCCACATGAGACCTTTATATAACGCGTCGGAGTGAAAACTTTTAGTAGGCCAGCATTACATTATAGCGTCTGGAGTTTCCTCTCGCAGGTGTCCAGGGACAACACTGCGCGACTCGAGGCTGCCGCAGCATCTGAGGGGGGCTCCATCGGAGCAACAGCGAAGGGCGCTGGCCGATACGATAGAGGGAGCTCAGACTCCGGCTACACTACAATCACAAGCCGCCAGAGGGAGCTCCGATGCGATTAGCCCAGCAGTCAATAGATTCATCTAAGATTAATCTCACCATAAGTGAGGTTAAAATGGCAGGCCCTCATATGACTGAGCAAGGTGCCTAGTGAGTCCCGAGAACTTCACTTCGACCCGCTGAAGGAAAAGAAAATCTATTAACACAATCACGCAACGACTGTTGTAGCACTGCGTCCCGAGAACTTCACTTCGACCTGCTGAAGGAAAAGAAAATCTATTAACACAATCACGCAACTACTGTTGTAGCACTGCGTCCCGAGAACTTCACTTCGACCTGCTGAAGGAAAAGAAAATCTATTAACACAATCACACAACTACTGTTGTAGCACTGCGTCCCGAGAACTTCACTTCGACCTGCTGAAGGAAAAGAAAATCTATTAACACAATCACACAACTACTGTTGTAGCACTGCGTCCCGAGAACTTCACTTCGACCTGCTGAAGGAAAAGAAAATCTATTAACACAATCACACAACTACTGTTGTAGCACTGCGTCCCGAGAACTTCACTTCGACCTGCTGAAGGAAAAGAAAATCTATTAACACAATCACACAACTACTGTTGTAGCCGTGGAAAATACCGAGAACTGCCTCCGAGTCAATCACTGGCCTCAAACTGTCATCGGAACAGCAGTCTGCAGAGAACTGCCCTCACCCAAGCAGCGCCTAGAGCCGCGCTGCGCAGTGTCATCTGTAAGGAGCTAGACTTCCAACCATGGGGAAGAGACAGGGCAGGAGGGCGCGCAGCTGCCCTCAAAGAGAGCCCTGCCCCTTCAGGAGACTGAGGAGGGACAATCACCCCCACACCCAAATTATGCCCAGGGCCCCCCAGGGTGCCCTTGAGACCATCTTGCGGGAACTGGAGATGTTGTCTTCTGTGATTAAAGTCGTAAGAGATGTGGCGCGAGCCCTGCAGACTGTGTACTCTGTTGGCAGGCATCTCTTTGAAATGTACAGATGGGGGCAGCAATGAGCTTCAGAGGGTCTGCTGGTCGGCAACACAGAACAGATCACACCCACCTTCTTGCCGCGACGGAGGCCCTACATTTCTGTGATTAAAGCCCTAGCAGGTGGGGTGCAAGCACTCTCATGACCCTGTACAGAGTCACAGGCTCTGCTTGCTGGAAACTTTGTGAAATATACAGATCGTGGCCACAATAAACTTCAGTGGTGTCTGCTGGCTGGCTATAAAGTGCGCCCCATACAGCGGCACTGGCCTTTGACAAACTACTTTTAAGCACTTCAATGTTAACTTTCATTTCGGGGATGGGTAGAGGTGAATGAATTCCAGCGGAGCACGTCTACTTATGAAAACCGAACAGAAAGTAATTTTGACACTGAATTGTATTTTGCGCCGGTCCTGAATATCTCAAAGAAAGTGTGCGCGACTTATTTAACTGTCTTTGAATAAACGCGAGATTCACTGAAAAATTGTCATTTTTTTCCCACGAGACTTGAAATGTTGCCTTCAATTTTTACAGGTCGCATACTGCAATGTGGAGAAAGAAGCCGTTCCTGGGCTCATTTGCATACCCATAATGCCATGGTGTGAAACTGCTACTTTGGGCTGGGTTATTCTGTTTAATTGTGCTCCTGCTCGTGCAGTGATATGTTTGTAAGTTGGAAGCACAGAGTCCATGAACAGTGGGCCTTTCTCTGCAAAGTCACCCTTGGTGTAAAATATTTCCACATGAGACCTTTATATAACGCGTCGGAGTGAAAACTTTTAGTAGGCCAGCATTACATTATAGCATCTGGAGTTTCCTCTCGCAGGTGTCCAGGGACAACACTGCGCGACTCGAGGCTGCCGCAGCATCTGAGGGGGGCTCCATCAGAGCAACAGCGAAGGGCGCCGGCCGATACGATAGAGGGAGCTCAGTCTCCGGCTACACTACAATCACAAGCCGCCAGAGGGAGCTCCGATGCGATTAGCCCAGCAGTCAATAGATTCATCTAAGATTAATCTCACCATAAGTGAGGTTAAAATGGCAGGCTCTCATATGACTGAGGAAGGTGCCTAGTGAGTCCCGAGAACTTCACTTCGACCCGCTGAAGGAAAAGAAAATCTATTAACACAATCACGCAACTACTGTTGTAGCACTGCGTCCCGAGAACTTCACTTCGACCTGCTGAAGGAAAAGAAAATCTATTAACACAATCACGCAACTACTGTTGTAGCACTGCGTCCCGAGAACTTCACTTCGAACTGCTGAAGGAAAAGAAAATCTATTAACACAATCACGCAACTACTGTTGTAGCAATGCGTCCCGAGAACTTCACTTCGACCTGCTGAAGGAAAAGAAAATCTATTAACACAATCACACAACTACTGTTGTAGCACTGCGTCCCGAGAACTTCACTTCGACCTGCTGAAGGAAAAGAAAATCTATTAACACAATCACGCAACTACTGTTGTAGCACTGCGTCCCGAGAACTTCACTTCGACCTGCTGAAGGAAAAGAAAATCTATTAACACAATCACACAACTACTGTTGTAGCACTGCGTCCCGAGAACTTCACTTCGACCTGCTGAAGGAAAAGAAAATCTATTACCACAATCACACAACTACTGTTGTAGCCGTGGAAAATACCGAGAACTGCCTCCGAGTCAATCACTGGCCTCAAACTGTCATCGGAACAGCAGTCTGCAGAGAACTGCCCTCACCCAAGCAGCGCCTAGAGCCGCGCTGCGCAGTGTCATCTGTAAGGAGCTAGACTTCCAACCATGGGGAAGAGACAGGGCAGGAGGGCGCGCAGCTGCCCTCAAAGAGAGCCCTGCCCCTTCAGGAGACTGAGGAGGGACAATCACCCCCACACCCAAATTATGCCCAGGGCCCCCCAGGGTGCCCTTGAGACCATCTTGCGGGAACTGGAGATGATGTCTTCTGTGATTAAAGTCATAAGAGATGTGGCACTAGCCCTGCAGACTGTGTACTCTGTTGGCAGGCATCTCTTTGAAATGTACAGATGGGGGCAGCAATGAGCTTCAGAGGGTCTGCTGGTCGGCAACACAGAACAGATCACACCCACCTTCTTGCCGCGACTGAGGCCCTACATTTCTGTGATTAAAGCCCTAGCAGGTGGGGTGCAAGCACTCTCATGACCCTGTACAGAGTCACAGGCTCTGCTTGCTGGAAACTTTGTGAAATATACAGATCGTGGCCACAATAAACTTCAGTGGTGTCTGCTGGCTGGCTATAAAGTGCGCCCCGTACAGCGGCACTGGCCTTTGACAAACTACTTTTAAGCACTTCAATGTTAACTTTCATCTCGGGGATGGGTCAAGGTGAATGAATTCCAGCGGAGCACGTCTACTTATGAATACCGAACAGAATGTAATTTTGACACTGAATTGTATTTTGCGCCGGTCCTGAATATCTCAAAGAAAGTGTGTGCGACTTATTTAACTGTCTTTGAATAAACGCGAGATTCACTGAAAAATTGTCATTTTTTTCCCACGAGACTTGAAATGTTGCCTTCAATTTTTACAGGTCGCATACTGCAATGTGGAGAAAGAAGCCGTTCCTGGGCTCATTTGCATACCCATAATGCCATGGTGTGAAACTGCTACTTTGGGCTGGGTTATTCTGTTAAATTGTGCTCCTGCTCGTGCAGTGATATGTTTGTACGTTGGAAGCACAGAGTCCATGAACAGTGGGCCTTTCTCTGCAAAGTCACCCTTGGTGTAAAATATTTCCACATGAGACCTTTATATAACGCGTCTAAAATTGAAAACTTTTAGTAGGCCAGCATTACATTATAGCGTCTGGAGTTTCCTCTCGCAGGTGTCCAGGGACAACACTGCGCGACTCGAGGCTGCCGCAGCATCTGAGGGGGGCTCCATCAGAGCAACAGCGAAGGGCGCCGGCCGATACGATAGAGGGAGCTCAGTCTCCGGCTACACTACAATCACAAGCCGCCAGAGGGAGCTCCGATGCGATTAGCCCAGCAGTCAATAGATTCATCTAAGATTAATCTCACCATAAGTGAGGTTAAAATGGCAGGCCCTCATATGACTGAGGAAGGTGCCTAGTGAGTCCCGAGAACTTCACTTCGACCCGCTGAAGGAAAAGAAAATCTATTAACACAATCACGCAACGACTGTTGTAGCACTGCGTCCCGAGAACTTCACTTCGACCTGCTGAAGGAAAAGAAAATCTATTAACACAATCACGCAACTACTGTTGTAGCACTGCGTCCCGAGAACTTCACTTCGACCTGCTGAAGGAAAAGAAAATCTATTAACACAATCACACAACTACTGTTGTAGCACTGCGTCCCGAGAACTTCACTTCGACCTGCTGAAGGAAAAGAAAATCTATTAACACAATCACACAACTACTGTTGTAGCCGTGGAAAATACCGAGAACTGCCTCCGAGTCAATTACTGGCCTCATACTGTCATCGGAACAGCAGTCTGCAGAGAACTGCCCTCACCCAAGCAGCGCCTAGAGCCGCGCTGCGCAGTGTCATCTGTAAGGAGCTAGACTTCCAACCATGGGGAAGAGACAGGGCAGGAGGGCGCGCAGCTGCCCTCAAAGAGAGCCCTGCCCCTTCAGGAGACTGAGGAGGGACAATCACCCCCACACCCAAATTATGCCCAGGGCCCCCCAGGGTGCCCTTGAGACCATCTTGCGGGAACTGGAGATGTTGTCTTCTGTGATTAAAGTCGTAAGAGATGTGGCGCGAGCCCTGCAGACTGTGTACTCTGTTGGCAGGCATCTCTTTGAAATGTACAGATGGGGGCAGCAATGAGCTTCAGAGGGTCTGCTGGTCGGCAACACAGAACAGATCACACCCACCTTCTTGCCGCGACTGAGGCCCTACATTTCTGTGATTAAAGCCCTAGCAGGTGGGGTGCAAGCACTCTCATGACCCTGTACAGAGTCACAGGCTCTGCTTGCTGGAAACTTTGTGAAATATACAGATCGTGGCCACAATAAACTTCAGTGGTGTCTGCTGGCTGGCTATAAAGTGCGCCCCATACAGCGGCACTGGCCTTTGACAAACTACTTTTAAGCACTTCAATGTTAACTTTCATTTCGGGGATGGGTAGAGGTGAATGAATTCCAGCGGAGCACGTCTACTTATGAAAACCGAACAGAAAGTAATTTTGACACTGAATTGTATTTTGCGCCGGTCCTGAATATCTCAAAGAAAGTGTGCGCGACTTATTTAACTGTCTTTGAATAAACGCGAGATTCACTGAAAAATTGTCATTTTTTTCCCACGAGACTTGAAATGTTGCCTTCAATTTTTACAGGTCGCATACTGCAATGTGGAGAAAGAAGCCGTTCCTGGGCTCATTTGCATACCCATAATGCCATGGTGTGAAACTGCTACTTTGGGCTGGGTTATTCTGTTTAATTGTGCTCCTGCTCGTGCAGTGATATGTTTGTAAGTTGGAAGCACAGAGTCCATGAACAGTGGGCCTTTCTCTGCAAAGTCACCCTTGGTGTAAAATATTTCCACATGAGACCTTTATATAACGCGTCGGAGTGAAAACTTTTAGTAGGCCAGCATTACATTATAGCATCTGGAGTTTCCTCTCGCAGGTGTCCAGGGACAACACTGCGCGACTCGAGGCTGCCGCAGCATCTGAGGGGGGCTCCATCAGAGCAACAGCGAAGGGCGCCGGCCGATACGATAGAGGGAGCTCAGTCTCCGGCTACACTACAATCACAAGCCGCCAGAGGGAGCTCCGATGCGATTAGCCCAGCAGTCAATAGATTCATCTAAGATTAATCTCACCATAAGTGAGGTTAAAATGGCAGGCTCTCATATGACTGAGGAAGGTGCCTAGTGAGTCCCGAGAACTTCACTTCGACCCGCTGAAGGAAAAGAAAATCTATTAACACAATCACGCAACTACTGTTGTAGCACTGCGTCCCGAGAACTTCACTTCGACCTGCTGAAGGAAAAGAAAATCTATTAACACAATCACGCAACGACTGTTGTAGCACTGCGTCCCGAGAACTTCACTTCGACCTGCTGAAGGAAAAGAAAATCTATTAACACAATCACGCAACTACTGTTGTAGCACTGCGTCCCGAGAACTTCACTTCGAACTGCTGAAGGAAAAGAAAATCTATTAACACAATCACGCAACTACTGTTGTAGCACTGCGTCCCGAGAACTTCACTTCGAACTGCTGAAGGAAAAGAAAATCTATTAACACAATCACGCAACTACTGTTGTAGCAATGCGTCCCGAGAACTTCACTTCGACCTGCTGAAGGAAAAGAAAATCTATTAACACAATCACGCAACTACTGTTGTAGCACTGCGTCCCGAGAACTTCACTTCGAACTGCTGAAGGAAAAGAAAATCTATTAACACAATCACGCAACTACTGTTGTAGCAATGCGTCCCGAGAACTTCACTTCGACCTGCTGAAGGAAAAGAAAATCTATTAACACAATCACGCAACTACTGTTGTAGCACTGCGTCCCGAGAACTTCACTTCGACCTGCTGAAGGAAAAGAAAATCTATTAACACAATCACACAACTACTGTTGTAGCACTGCGTCCCGAGAACTTCACTTCGACCTGCTGAAGGAAAAGAAAATCTATTACCACAATCACACAACTACTGTTGTAGCCGTGGAAAATACCGAGAACTGCCTCCGAGTCAATCACTGGCCTCAAACTGTCATCGGAACAGCAGTCTGCAGAGAACTGCCCTCACCCAAGCAGCGCCTAGAGCCGCGCTGCGCAGTGTCATCTGTAAGGAGCTAGACTTCCAACCATGGGGAAGAGACAGGGCAGGAGGGCGCGCAGCTGCCCTCAAAGAGAGCCCTGCCCCTTCAGGAGACTGAGGAGGGACAATCACCCCCACACCCAAATTATGCCCAGGGCCCCCCAGGGTGCCCTTGAGACCATCTTGCGGGAACTGGAGATGATGTCTTCTGTGATTAAAGTCATAAGAGATGTGGCACTAGCCCTGCAGACTGTGTACTCTGTTGGCAGGCATCTCTTTGAAATGTACAGATGGGGGCAGCAATGAGCTTCAGAGGGTCTGCTGGTCGGCAACACAGAACAGATCACACCCACCTTCTTGCCGCGACTGAGGCCCTACATTTCTGTGATTAAAGCCCTAGCAGGTGGGGTGCAAGCACTCTCATGACCCTGTACAGAGTCACAGGCTCTGCTTGCTGGAAACTTTGTGAAATATACAGATCGTGGCCACAATAAACTTCAGTGGTGTCTGCTGGCTGGCTATAAAGTGCGCCCCGTACAGCGGCACTGGCCTTTGACAAACTACTTTTAAGCACTTCAATGTTAACTTTCATCTCGGGGATGGGTCAAGGTGAATGAATTCCAGCGGAGCACGTCTACTTATGAATACCGAACAGAATGTAATTTTGACACTGAATTGTATTTTGCGCCGGTCCTGAATATCTCAAAGAAAGTGTGTGCGACTTATTTAACTGTCTTTGAATAAACGCGAGATTCACTGAAAAATTGTCATTTTTTTCCCACGAGACTTGAAATGTTGCCTTCAATTTTTACAGGTCGCATACTGCAATGTGGAGAAAGAAGCCGTTCCTGGGCTCATTTGCATACCCATAATGCCATGGTGTGAAACTGCTACTTTGGGCTGGGTTATTCTGTTAAATTGTGCTCCTGCTCGTGCAGTGATATGTTTGTACGTTGGAAGCACAGAGTCCATGAACAGTGGGCCTTTCTCTGCAAAGTCACCCTTGGTGTAAAATATTTCCACATGAGACCTTTATATAACGCGTCTAAAATTGAAAACTTTTAGTAGGCCAGCATTACATTATAGCGTCTGGAGTTTCCTCTCGCAGGTGTCCAGGGACAACACTGCGCGACTCGAGGCTGCCGCAGCATCTGAGGGGGGCTCCATCGGAGCAACAGCGAAGGGCGCTGGCCGATACGATAGAGGGAGCTCAGACTCCGGCTACACTACAATCACAAGCCGCCAGAGGGAGCTCCGATGCGATTAGCCCAGCAGTCAATAGATTCATCTAAGATTAATCTCACCATAAGTGAGGTTAAAATGGCAGGCCCTCATATGACTGAGCAAGGTGCCTAGTGAGTCCCGAGAACTTCACTTCGACCCGCTGAAGGAAAAGAAAATCTATTAACACAATCACGCAACTACTGTTGTAGCACTGCGTCCCGAGAACTTCACTTCGACCTGCTGAAGGAAAAGAAAATCTATTAACACAATCACGCAACGACTGTTGTAGCACTGCGTCCCGAGAACTTCACTTCGACCTGCTGAAGGAAAAGAAAATCTATTAACACAATCACGCAACTACTGTTGTAGCACTGCGTCCCGAGAACTTCACTTCGAACTGCTGAAGGAAAAGAAAATCTATTAACACAATCACGCAACTACTGTTGTAGCACTGCGTCCCGAGAACTTCACTTCGACCTGCTGAAGGAAAAGAAAATCTATTAACACAATCACACAACTACTGTTGTAGCACTGCGTCCCGAGAACTTCACTTCGACCTGCTGAAGGAAAAGAAAATCTATTAACACAATCACACAACTACTGTTGTAGCCGTGGAAAATACCGAGAACTGCCTCCGAGTCAATCACTGGCCTCAAACTGTCATCGGAACAGCAGTCTGCAGAGAACTGCCCTCACCCAAGCAGCGCCTAGAGCAGCGCTGCGCAGTGTCATCTGTAAGGAGCTAGACTTCCAACCATGGGGAAGAGACAGGGCAGGAGGGCGCGCAGCTGCCCTCAAAGAGAGCCCTGCCCCTTCAGGAGACTGAGGAGGGACAATCACCCCCACACCCAAATTATGCCCAGGGCCCCCCAGGGTGCCCTTGAGACCATCTTGCGGGAACTGGAGATGATGTCTTCTGTGATTAAAGTCATAAGAGATGTGGCACTAGCCCTGCAGACTGTGTACTCTGTTGGCAGGCATCTCTTTGAAATGTACAGATGGGGGCAGCAATGAGCTTCAGAGGGTCTGCTGGTCGGCAACACAGAACAGATCACACCCACCTTCTTGCCGCGACTGAGGCCCTACATTTCTGTGATTAAAGCCCTAGCAGGTGGGGTGCAAGCACTCTCATGACCCTGTACAGAGTCACAGGCTCTGCTTGCTGGAAACTTTGTGAAATATACAGATCGTGGCCACAATAAACTTCAGTGGTGTCTGCTGGCTGGCTATAAAGTGCGCCCCGTACAGCGGCACTGGCCTTTGACAAACTACTTTTAAGCACTTCAATGTTAACTTTCATCTCGGGGATGGGTCAAGGTGAATGAATTCCAGCGGAGCACGTCTACTTATGAATACCGAACAGAATGTAATTTTGACACTGAATTGTATTTTGCGCCGGTCCTGAATATCTCAAAGAAAGTGTGTGCGACTTATTTAACTGTCTTTGAATAAACGCGAGATTCACTGAAAAATTGTCATTTTTTTCCCACGAGACTTGAAATGTTGCCTTCAATTTTTACAGGTCGCATACTGCAACATGGAGAAAGAAGCCGTTCCTGGGCTCATTTGCATACCCATAATGCCATGGTGTGAAACTGCTACTTTGGGCTGGGTTATTCTGTTAAATTGTGCTCCTGCTCGTGCAGTGATATGTTTGTACGTTGGAAGCACAGAGTCCATGAACAGTGGGCCTTTCCCTGCAAAGTCACCCTTGTTGTAAAATATTTCCACATGAGACCTTTATATAACGCGTCTAAAATTGAAAACTTTTAGTAGGCCAGCATTACATTATAGCGTCTGGAGTTTCCTCTCGCAGGTGTCCAGGGACAACACTGCGCGACTCGAGGCTGCCGCAGCATCTGAGGGGGGCTCCATCAGAGCAACAGCGAAGGGCGCCGGCCGATAGAGGGAGCTCAGTCTCCGGCTACACTACAATCACAAGCCGCCAGAGGGAGCTCCGATGCGATTAGCCCAGCAGTCAATAGATTCATCTAAAATTAATCTCACCATAAGTGAGGTTAAAATGGCAGGCCCTCATATGACTGAGGAAGGTGCCTAGTGAGTCCCGAGAACTTCACTTCGACCCGCTGAAGGAAAAGAAAATCTATTAACACAATCACGCAACGACTGTTGTAGCACTGCGTCCCGAGAACTTCACTTCGACCTGCTGAAGGAAAAGAAAATCTATTAACACAATCACGCAACTACTGTTGTAGCACTGCGTCCCGAGAACTTCACTTCGACCTGCTGAAGGAAAAGAAAATCTATTAACACAATCACACAACTACTGTTGTAGCACTGCGTCCCGAGAACTTCACTTCGACCTGCTGAAGGAAAAGAAAATCTATTAACACAATCACACAACTACTGTTGTAGCACTGCGTCCCGAGAACTTCACTTCGACCTGCTGAAGGAAAAGAAAATCTATTAACACAATCACACAACTACTGTTGTAGCCGTGGAAAATACCGAGAACTGCCTCCGAGTCAATCACTGGCCTCAAACTGTCATCGGAACAGCAGTCTGCAGAGAACTGCCCTCACCCAAGCAGCGCCTAGAGCCGCGCTGCGCAGTGTCATCTGTAAGGAGCTAGACTTCCAACCATGGGGAAGAGACAGGGCAGGAGGGCGCGCAGCTGCCCTCAAAGAGAGCCCTGCCCCTTCAGGAGACTGAGGAGGGACAATCACCCCCACACCCAAATTATGCCCAGGGCCCCCCAGGGTGCCCTTGAGACCATCTTGCGGGAACTGGAGATGTTGTCTTCTGTGATTAAAGTCGTAAGAGATGTGGCGCGAGCCCTGCAGACTGTGTACTCTGTTGGCAGGCATCTCTTTGAAATGTACAGATGGGGGCAGCAATGAGCTTCAGAGGGTCTGCTGGTCGGCAACACAGAACAGATCACACCCACCTTCTTGCCGCGACTGAGGCCCTACATTTCTGTGATTAAAGCCCTAGCAGGTGGGGTGCAAGCACTCTCATGACCCTGTACAGAGTCACAGGCTCTGCTTGCTGGAAACTTTGTGAAATATACAGATCGTGGCCACAATAAACTTCAGTGGTGTCTGCTGGCTGGCTATAAAGTGCGCCCCGTACAGCGGCACTGGCCTTTGACAAACTACTTTTAAGCACTTCAATGTTAACTTTCATCTCGGGGATGGGTCAAGGTGAATGAATTCCAGCGGAGCACGTCTACTTATGAAAACCGAACAGAATGTAATTTTGACACTGAATTGTATTTTGCGCCGGTCCTGAATATCTCAAAGAAAGTGTGCGCAACTTATTTAACTGTCTTTGAATAAACGCGAGATTCACTGAAAAATTGTCATTTTTTTCCCACGAGACTTGAAATGTTGCCTTCAATTTTTACAGGTCGCATACTGCAATGTGGAGAAAGAAGCCGTTCCTGGGCTCATTTGCATACCCATAATGCCATGGTGTTAAAACTGCTACTTTGGGCTGGGTTATTCTGTTTAATTGTGCTCCTGCTCGTGCAGTGATATGTTTGTACGTTGGAAGCACAGAGTCCATGAACAGTGGGCCTTTCTCTGCAAAGTCACCCTTGGTGTAAAATATTTCCACATGAGACCTTTATATAACGCGTCGGAGTGAAAACTTTTAGTAGGCCAGCATTACATTATAGCGTCTGGAGTTTCCTCTCGCAGGTGTCCAGGGACAACACTGCGCGACTCGAGGCTGCCGCAGCATCTGAGGGGGGCTCCATCGGAGCAACAGCGAAGGGCGCTGGCCGATACGATAGAGGGAGCTCAGACTCCGGCTACACTACAATCACAAGCCGCCAGAGGGAGCTCCGATGCGATTAGCCCAGCAGTCAATAGATTCATCTAAGATTAATCTCACCATAAGTGAGGTTAAAATGGCAGGCCCTCATATGACTGAGCAAGGTGCCTAGTGAGTCCCGAGAACTTCACTTCGACCCGCTGAAGGAAAAGAAAATCTATTAACACAATCACGCAACGACTGTTGTAGCACTGCGTCCCGAGAACTTCACTTCGACCTGCTGAAGGAAAAGAAAATCTATTAACACAATCACGCAACTACTGTTGTAGCACTGCGTCCCGAGAACTTCACTTCGACCTGCTGAAGGAAAAGAAAATCTATTAACACAATCACGCAACTACTGTTGTAGCACTGCGTCCCGAGAACTTCACTTCGACCCGCTGAAGGAAAAGAAAATCTATTAACACAATCACGCAACGACTGTTGTAGCACTGCGTCCCGAGAACTTCACTTCGACCTGCTGAAGGAAAAGAAAATCTATTAACACAATCACGCAACTACTGTTGTAGCACTGCGTCCCGAGAACTTCACTTCGACCTGCTGAAGGAAAAGAAAATCTATTAACACAATCACGCAACTACTGTTGTAGCACTGCGTCCCGAGAACTTCACTTCGACCTGCTGAAGGAAAAGAAAATCTATTAACACAATCACACAACTACTGTTGTACCCGTGGAAAATACCGAGAACTGCCTCCGAGTCAATCACTGGCCTCAAACTGTCATCGGAACAGCAGTCTGCAGAGAACTGCCCTCACCCAAGCAGCGCCTAGAGCCGCGCTGCGCAGTGTCATCTGTGAGGAGCTAGACTTCCAACCATGGGGAAGAGACAGGGCAGGAGGGCGCGCAGCTGCCCTCAAAGAGAGCCCTGCCCCTTCAGGAGACTGAGGAGGGACAATGACCCCCACACCCAAATTATGCCCAGGGCCCCCCAGGGTGCCCTTGAGACCATCTTGCGGGAAATGGAGATGTTGTCTTCTGTGATTAAAGTCGTAAGAGATGTGGCGCGAGCCCTGCAGACTGTGTACTCTGTTGGCAGGCATCTCTTTGAAATGTACAGATGGGGGCAGCAATGAGCTTCAGAGGGTCTGCTGGTCGGCAACACAGAACAGATCACACCCACCTTCTTGCCGCGACGGAGGCCCTACATTTCTGTGATTAAAGCCCTAGCAGGTGGGGTGCAAGCACTCTCATGACCCTGTACAGAGTCACAGGCTCTGCTTGCTGGAAACTTTGTGAAATATACAGATCGTGGCCACAATAAACTTCAGTGGTGTCTGCTGGCTGGCTATAAAGTGCGCCCCATACAGCGGCACTGGCCTTTGACAAACTACTTTTAAGCACTTCAATGTTAACTTTCATTTCGGGGATGGGTAGAGGTGAATGAATTCCAGCGGAGCACGTCTACTTATGAAAACCGAACAGAAAGTAATTTTGACACTGAATTGTATTTTGCGCCGGTCCTGAATATCTCAAAGAAAGTGTGCGCGACTTATTTAACTGTCTTTGAATAAACGCGAGATTCACTGAAAAATTGTCATTTTTTTCCCACGAGACTTGAAATGTTGCCTTCAATTTTTACAGGTCGCATACTGCAATGTGGAGAAAGAAGCCGTTCCTGGGCTCATTTGCATACCCATAATGCCATGGTGTGAAACTGCTACTTTGGGCTGGGTTATTCTGTTTAATTGTGCTCCTGCTCGTGCAGTGATATGTTTGTAAGTTGGAAGCACAGAGTCCATGAACAGTGGGCCTTTCTCTGCAAAGTCACCCTTGGTGTAAAATATTTCCACATGAGACCTTTATATAACGCGTCGGAGTGAAAACTTTTAGTAGGCCAGCATTACATTATAGCGTCTGGAGTTTCCTCTCACAGGTGTCCAGGGACAACACTGCGCGACTCGAGGCTGCCGCAGCATCTGAGGGGGGCTCCATCGGAGCAACAGCGAAGGGCGCTGGCCGATACGATAGAGGGAGCTCAGACTCCGGCTACACTACAATCACAAGCCGCCAGAGGGAGCTCCGATGCGATTAGCCCAGCAGTCAATAGATTCATCTAAGATTAATCTCACCATAAGTGAGGTTAAAATGGCAGGCCCTCATATGACTGAGCAAGGTGCCTAGTGAGTCCCGAGAACTTCACTTCGACCCGCTGAAGGAAAAGAAAATCTATTAACACAATCACGCAACGACTGTTGTAGCACTGCGTCCCGAGAACTTCACTTCGACCTGCTGAAGGAAAAGAAAATCTATTAACACAATCACGCAACTACTGTTGTAGCACTGCGTCCCGAGAACTTCACTTCGACCTGCTGAAGGAAAAGAAAATCTATTAACACAATCACGCAACTACTGTTGTAGCACTGCGTCCCGAGAACTTCACTTCGACCCGCTGAAGGAAAAGAAAATCTATTAACACAATCACGCAACGACTGTTGTAGCACTGCGTCCCGAGAACTTCACTTCGACCTGCTGAAGGAAAAGAAAATCTATTAACACAATCACGCAACTACTGTTGTAGCACTGCGTCCCGAGAACTTCACTTCGACCTGCTGAAGGAAAAGAAAATCTATTAACACAATCACGCAACTACTGTTGTAGCACTGCGTCCCGAGAACTTCACTTCGACCTGCTGAAGGAAAAGAAAATCTATTAACACAATCACACAACTACTGTTGTACCCGTGGAAAATACCGAGAACTGCCTCCGAGTCAATCACTGGCCTCAAACTGTCATCGGAACAGCAGTCTGCAGAGAACTGCCCTCACCCAAGCAGCGCCTAGAGCCGCGCTGCGCAGTGTCATCTGTGAGGAGCTAGACTTCCAACCATGGGGAAGAGACAGGGCAGGAGGGCGCGCAGCTGCCCTCAAAGAGAGCCCTGCCCCTTCAGGAGACTGAGGAGGGACAATGACCCCCACACCCAAATTATGCCCAGGGCCCCCCAGGGTGCCCTTGAGACCATCTTGCGGGAAATGGAGATGTTGTCTTCTGTGATTAAAGTCGTAAGAGATGTGGCGCGAGCCCTGCAGACTGTGTACTCTGTTGGCAGGCATCTCTTTGAAATGTACAGATGGGGGCAGCAATGAGCTTCAGAGGGTCTGCTGGTCGGCAACACAGAACAGATCACACCCACCTTCTTGCCGCGACGGAGGCCCTACATTTCTGTGATTAAAGCCCTAGCAGGTGGGGTGCAAGCACTCTCATGACCCTGTACAGAGTCACAGGCTCTGCTTGCTGGAAACTTTGTGAAATATACAGATCGTGGCCACAATAAACTTCAGTGGTGTCTGCTGGCTGGCTATAAAGTGCGCCCCATACAGCGGCACTGGCCTTTGACAAACTACTTTTAAGCACTTCAATGTTAACTTTCATTTCGGGGATGGGTAGAGGTGAATGAATTCCAGCGGAGCACGTCTACTTATGAAAACCGAACAGAAAGTAATTTTGACACTGAATTGTATTTTGCGCCGGTCCTGAATATCTCAAAGAAAGTGTGCGCGACTTATTTAACTGTCTTTGAATAAACGCGAGATTCACTGAAAAATTGTCATTTTTTTCCCACGAGACTTGAAATGTTGCCTTCAATTTTTACAGGTCGCATACTGCAATGTGGAGAAAGAAGCCGTTCCTGGGCTCATTTGCATACCCATAATGCCATGGTGTGAAACTGCTACTTTGGGCTGGGTTATTCTGTTTAATTGTGCTCCTGCTCGTGCAGTGATATGTTTGTAAGTTGGAAGCACAGAGTCCATGAACAGTGGGCCTTTCTCTGCAAAGTCACCCTTGGTGTAAAATATTTCCACATGAGACCTTTATATAACGCGTCGGAGTGAAAACTTTTAGTAGGCCAGCATTACATTATAGCGTCTGGAGTTTCCTCTCACAGGTGTCCAGGGACAACACTGCGCGACTCTAGGCTGCCGCAGCATCTGAGGGGGGCTCCATCAGAGCAACAGCGAAGGGCGCCGGCCGATACGATAGAGGGAGCTCAGTCTCCGGCTACACTACAATCACAAGCCGCCAGAGGGAGCTCCGATGCGATTAGCCCAGCAGTCAATAGATTCATCTAAGATTAATCTCACCATAAGTGAGGTTAAAATGGCAGGCCCTCATGTGACTGAGGAAGGTGCCTAGTGAGTCCCGAGAACTTCACTTCGACCCGCTGAAGGAAAAGAAAATCTATTAACACAATCACGCAACGACTGTTGTAGCACTGCGTCCCGAGAACTTCACTTCGACCTGCTGAAGGAAAAGAAAATCTATTAACACAATCACGCAACGACTGTTGTAGCACTGCATCCCGAGAACTTCACTTCGACCTGCTGAAGGAAAAGAAAATCTATTAACACAATCACGCAACTACTGTTGTAGCACTGCGTCCCGAGAACTTCACTTCGACCTGCTGAAGGAAAAGAAAATCTATTAACACAATCACGCAACTACTGTTGTAGCACTGCGTCCCGAGAACTTCACTTCGAACTGCTGAAGGAAAAGAAAATCTATTAACACAATCACGCAACTACTGTTGTAGCACTGCGTCCCGAGAACTTCACTTCGACCTGCTGAAGGAAAAGAAAATCTATTAACACAATCACACAACTACTGTTGTAGCACTGCGTCCCGAGAACTTCACTTCGACCTGCTGAAGGAAAAGAAAATCTATTAACACAATCACACAACTACTGTTGTAGCCGTGGAAAATACCGAGAACTGCCTCCGAGTCAATCACTGGCCTCAAACTGTCATCGGAACAGCAGTCTGCAGAGAACTGCCCTCACCCAAGCAGCGCCTAGAGCCGCGCTGCGCAGTGTCATCTGTAAGGAGCTAGACTTCCAACCATGGGGAAGAGACAGGGCAGGAGGGCGCGCAGCTGCCCTCAAAGAGAGCCCTGCCCCTTCAGGAGACTGAGGAGGGACAATCACCCCCACACCCAAATTATGCCCAGGGCCCCCCAGGGTGCCCTTGAGACCATCTTGCGGGAACTGGAGATGATGTCTTCTGTGATTAAAGTCATAAGAGATGTGGCACTAGCCCTGCAGACTGTGTACTCTGTTGGCAGGCATCTCTTTGAAATGTACAGATGGGGGCAGCAATGAGCTTCAGAGGGTCTGCTGGTCGGCAACACAGAACAGATCACACCCACCTTCTTGCCGCGACTGAGGCCCTACATTTCTGTGATTAAAGCCCTAGCAGGTGGGGTGCAAGCACTCTCATGACCCTGTACAGAGTCACAGGCTCTGCTTGCTGGAAACTTTGTGAAATATACAGATCGTGGCCACAATAAACTTCAGTGGTGTCTGCTGGCTGGCTATAAAGTGCGCCCCGTACAGCGGCACTGGCCTTTGACAAACTACTTTTAAGCACTTCAATGTTAACTTTCATCTCGGGGATGGGTCAAGGTGAATGAATTCCAGCGGAGCACGTCTACTTATGAATACCGAACAGAATGTAATTTTGACACTGAATTGTATTTTGCGCCGGTCCTGAATATCTCAAAGAAAGTGTGTGCGACTTATTTAACTGTCTTTGAATAAACGCGAGATTCACTGAAAAATTTTTATTTTTTTCCCACGAGACTTGAAATGTTGCCTTCAATTTTTACAGGTCGCATACTGCAATGTGGAGAAAGAAGCCGTTCCTGGGCTCATTTGCATACCCATAATGCCATGGTGTGAAACTGCTACTTTGGGCTGGGTTATTCTGTTAAATTGTGCTCCTGCTCGTGCAGTGATATGTTTGTACGTTGGAAGCACAGAGTCCATGAACAGTGGGCCTTTCTCTGCAAAGTCACCCTTGGTGTAAAATATTTCCACATGAGACCTTTATATAACGCGTCTAAAATTGAAAACTTTTAGTAGGCCAGCATTACATTATAGCGTCTGGAGTTTCCTCTCGCAGGTGTCCAGGGACAACACTGCGCGACTCGAGGCTGCCGCAGCATCTGAGGGGGGCTCCATCAGAGCAACAGCGAAGGGCGCCGACCGATACGATAGAGGGAGCTCAGTCCCCGGCTACACTACAATCACAAGCCGCCAGAGGGAGCTCCGATGCGATTAGCCCAGCAGTCAATAGATTCATCTAAGATTAATCTCACCATAAGTGAGGTTAAAATGGCAGGCCCTCATATGACTGAGGAAGGTGCCTAGTGAGTCCCGAGAACTTCACTTCGACCCGCTGAAGGAAAAGAAAATCCATTAACACAATCACGCAACGACTGTTGTAGCACTGCGTCCCGAGAACTTCACTTCGACCTGCTGAAGGAAAAGAAAATCTATTAACACAATCACGCAACTACTGTTGTAGCACTGCGTCCCGAGAACTTCACTTCGACCTGCTGAAGGAAAAGAAAATCTATTAACACAATCACACAACTACTGTTGTAGCACTGCGTCCCGAGAACTTCACTTCGACCTGCTGAAGGAAAAGAAAATCTATTAACACAATCACACAACTACTGTTGTAGCCGTGGAAAATACCGAGAACTGCCTCCGAGTCAATCACTGGCCTCATACTGTCATCGGAACAGCAGTCTGCAGAGAACTGCCCTCACCCAAGCAGCGCCTAGAGCCGCGCTGCGCAGTGTCATCTGTAAGGAGCTAGACTTCCAACCATGGGGAAGAGACAGGGCAGGAGGGCGCGCAGCTGCCCTCAAAGAGAGCCCTGCCCCTTCAGGAGACTGAGGAGGGACAATCACCCCCACACCCAAATTATGCCCAGGGCCCCCCAGGGTGCCCTTGAGACCATCTTGCGGGAACTGGAGATGATGTCTTCTGTGATTAAAGTCATAAGAGATGTGGCACTAGCCCTGCAGACTGTGTACTCTGTTGGCAGGCATCTCTTTGAAATGTACAGATGGGGGCAGCAATGAGCTTCAGAGGGTCTGCTGGTCGGCAACACAGAACAGATCACACCCACCTTCTTGCCGCGACTGAGGCCCTACATTTCTGTGATTAAAGCCCTAGCAGGTGGGGTGCAAGCACTCTCATGACCCTGTACAGAGTCACAGGCTCTGCTTGCTGGAAACTTTGTGAAATATACAGATCGTGGCCACAATAAACTTCAGTGGTGTCTGCTGGCTGGCTATAAAGTGCGCCCCGTACAGCGGCACTGGCCTTTGACAAACTACTTTTAAGCACTTCAATGTTAACTTTCATCTCGGGGATGGGTCAAGGTGAATGAATTCCAGCGGAGCACGTCTACTTATGAAAACCGAACAGAATGTAATTTTGACACTGAATTGTATTTTGCGCCGGTCCTGAATATCTCAAAGAAAGTGTGCGCGACTTATTTAACTGTCTTTGAATAAACGCGAGATTCACTGAAAAATTGTCATTTTTTTCCCACGAGACTTGAAATGTTGCCTTCAATTTTTACAGGTCGCATACTGCAATGTGGAGAAAGAAGCCGTTCCTGGGCTCATTTGCATACCCATAATGCCATGGTGTGAAACTGCTACTTTGGGCTGGGTTATTCTGTTAAATTGTGCTCCTGCTCGTGCAGTGATATGTTTGTACGTTGGAAGCACAGAGTCCATGAACAGTGGGCCTTTCTCTGCAAAGTCACCCTTGGTGTAAAATATTTCCACATGAGACCTTTATATAACGCGTCTAAAATTGAAAACTTTTAGTAGGCCAGCATTACATTATAGCGTCTGGAGTTTCCTCTCGCAGGTGTCCAGGGACAACACTGCGCGACTCGAGGCTGCCGCAGCATCTGAGGGGGGCTCCATCGGAGCAACAGCGAAGGGCGCTGGCCGATACGATAGAGGGAGCTCAGACTCCGGCTACACTACAATCACAAGCCGCCAGAGGGAGCTCCGATGCGATTAGCCCAGCAGTCAATAGATTCATCTAAGATTAATCTCACCATAAGTGAGGTTAAAATGGCAGGCCCTCATATGACTGAGCAAGGTGCCTAGTGAGTCCCGAGAACTTCACTTCGACCCGCTGAAGGAAAAGAAAATCTATTAACACAATCACGCAACGACTGTTGTAGCACTGCGTCCCGAGAACTTCACTTCGACCTGCTGAAGGAAAAGAAAATCTATTAACACAATCACGCAACTACTGTTGTAGCACTGCGTCCCGAGAACTTCACTTCGACCTGCTGAAGGAAAAGAAAATCTATTAACACAATCACACAACTACTGTTGTAGCACTGCGTCCCGAGAACTTCACTTCGACCTGCTGAAGGAAAAGAAAATCTATTAACACAATCACACAACTACTGTTGTAGCACTGCGTCCCGAGAACTTCACTTCGACCTGCTGAAGGAAAAGAAAATCTATTAACACAATCACACAACTACTGTTGTAGCACTGCGTCCCGAGAACTTCACTTCGACCTGCTGAAGGAAAAGAAAATCTATTAACACAATCACACAACTACTGTTGTAGCCGTGGAAAATACCGAGAACTGCCTCCGAGTCAATCACTGGCCTCAAACTGTCATCGGAACAGCAGTCTGCAGAGAACTGCCCTCACCCAAGCAGCGCCTAGAGCCGCGCTGCGCAGTGTCATCTGTAAGGAGCTAGACTTCCAACCATGGGGAAGAGACAGGGCAGGAGGGCGCGCAGCTGCCCTCAAAGAGAGCCCTGCCCCTTCAGGAGACTGAGGAGGGACAATCACCCCCACACCCAAATTATGCCCAGGGCCCCCCAGGGTGCCCTTGAGACCATCTTGCGGGAACTGGAGATGTTGTCTTCTGTGATTAAAGTCGTAAGAGATGTGGCGCGAGCCCTGCAGACTGTGTACTCTGTTGGCAGGCATCTCTTTGAAATGTACAGATGGGGGCAGCAATGAGCTTCAGAGGGTCTGCTGGTCGGCAACACAGAACAGATCACACCCACCTTCTTGCCGCGACGGAGGCCCTACATTTCTGTGATTAAAGCCCTAGCAGGTGGGGTGCAAGCACTCTCATGACCCTGTACAGAGTCACAGGCTCTGCTTGCTGGAAACTTTGTGAAATATACAGATCGTGGCCACAATAAACTTCAGTGGTGTCTGCTGGCTGGCTATAAAGTGCGCCCCATACAGCGGCACTGGCCTTTGACAAACTACTTTTAAGCACTTCAATGTTAACTTTCATTTCGGGGATGGGTAGAGGTGAATGAATTCCAGCGGAGCACGTCTACTTATGAAAACCGAACAGAAAGTAATTTTGACACTGAATTGTATTTTGCGCCGGTCCTGAATATCTCAAAGAAAGTGTGCGCGACTTATTTAACTGTCTTTGAATAAACGCGAGATTCACTGAAAAATTGTCATTTTTTTCCCACGAGACTTGAAATGTTGCCTTCAATTTTTACAGGTCGCATACTGCAATGTGGAGAAAGAAGCCGTTCCTGGGCTCATTTGCATACCCATAATGCCATGGTGTGAAACTGCTACTTTGGGCTGGGTTATTCTGTTTAATTGTGCTCCTGCTCGTGCAGTGATATGTTTGTAAGTTGGAAGCACAGCGTCCATGAACAGTGGGCCTTTCTCTGCAAAGTCACCCTTGGTGTAAAATATTTCCACATGAGACCTTTATATAACGCGTCGGAGTGAAAACTTTTAGTAGGCCAGCATTACATTATAGCATCTGGAGTTTCCTCTCGCAGGTGTCCAGGGACAACACTGCGCGACTCGAGGCTGCCGCAGCATCTGAGGGGGGCTCCATCAGAGCAACAGCGAAGGGCGCCGGCCGATACGATAGAGGGAGCTCAGTCTCCGGCTACACTACAATCACAAGCCGCCAGAGGGAGCTCCGATGCGATTAGCCCAGCAGTCAATAGATTCATCTAAGATTAATCTCACCATAAGTGAGGTTAAAATGGCAGGCTCTCATATGACTGAGGAAGGTGCCTAGTGAGTCCCGAGAACTTCACTTCGACCCGCTGAAGGAAAAGAAAATCTATTAACACAATCACGCAACTACTGTTGTAGCACTGCGTCCCGAGAACTTCACTTCGACCTGCTGAAGGAAAAGAAAATCTATTAACACAATCACGCAACGACTGTTGTAGCACTGCGTCCCGAGAACTTCACTTCGACCTGCTGAAGGAAAAGAAAATCTATTAACACAATCACGCAACTACTGTTGTAGCACTGCGTCCCGAGAACTTCACTTCGAACTGCTGAAGGAAAAGAAAATCTATTAACACAATCACGCAACTACTGTTGTAGCACTGCGTCCCGAGAACTTCACTTCGAACTGCTGAAGGAAAAGAAAATCTATTAACACAATCACGCAACTACTGTTGTAGCAATGCGTCCCGAGAACTTCACTTCGACCTGCTGAAGGAAAAGAAAATCTATTAACACAATCACGCAACTACTGTTGTAGCACTGCGTCCCGAGAACTTCACTTCGAACTGCTGAAGGAAAAGAAAATCTATTAACACAATCACGCAACTACTGTTGTAGCAATGCGTCCCGAGAACTTCACTTCGACCTGCTGAAGGAAAAGAAAATCTATTAACACAATCACGCAACTACTGTTGTAGCACTGCGTCCCGAGAACTTCACTTCGACCTGCTGAAGGAAAAGAAAATCTATTAACACAATCACACAACTACTGTTGTAGCACTGCGTCCCGAGAACTTCACTTCGACCTGCTGAAGGAAAAGAAAATCTATTACCACAATCACACAACTACTGTTGTAGCCGTGGAAAATACCGAGAACTGCCTCCGAGTCAATCACTGGCCTCAAACTGTCATCGGAACAGCAGTCTGCAGAGAACTGCCCTCACCCAAGCAGCGCCTAGAGCCGCGCTGCGCAGTGTCATCTGTAAGGAGCTAGACTTCCAACCATGGGGAAGAGACAGGGCAGGAGGGCGCGCAGCTGCCCTCAAAGAGAGCCCTGCCCCTTCAGGAGACTGAGGAGGGACAATCACCCCCACACCCAAATTATGCCCAGGGCCCCCCAGGGTGCCCTTGAGACCATCTTGCGGGAACTGGAGATGATGTCTTCTGTGATTAAAGTCATAAGAGATGTGGCACTAGCCCTGCAGACTGTGTACTCTGTTGGCAGGCATCTCTTTGAAATGTACAGATGGGGGCAGCAATGAGCTTCAGAGGGTCTGCTGGTCGGCAACACAGAACAGATCACACCCACCTTCTTGCCGCGACTGAGGCCCTACATTTCTGTGATTAAAGCCCTAGCAGGTGGGGTGCAAGCACTCTCATGACCCTGTACAGAGTCACAGGCTCTGCTTGCTGGAAACTTTGTGAAATATACAGATCGTGGCCACAATAAACTTCAGTGGTGTCTGCTGGCTGGCTATAAAGTGCGCCCCGTACAGCGGCACTGGCCTTTGACAAACTACTTTTAAGCACTTCAATGTTAACTTTCATCTCGGGGATGGGTCAAGGTGAATGAATTCCAGCGGAGCACGTCTACTTATGAATACCGAACAGAATGTAATTTTGACACTGAATTGTATTTTGCGCCGGTCCTGAATATCTCAAAGAAAGTGTGTGCGACTTATTTAACTGTCTTTGAATAAACGCGAGATTCACTGAAAAATTGTCATTTTTTTCCCACGAGACTTGAAATGTTGCCTTCAATTTTTACAGGTCGCATACTGCAATGTGGAGAAAGAAGCCGTTCCTGGGCTCATTTGCATACCCATAATGCCATGGTGTGAAACTGCTACTTTGGGCTGGGTTATTCTGTTAAATTGTGCTCCTGCTCGTGCAGTGATATGTTTGTACGTTGGAAGCACAGAGTCCATGAACAGTGGGCCTTTCTCTGCAAAGTCACCCTTGGTGTAAAATATTTCCACATGAGACCTTTATATAACGCGTCTAAATTTGAAAACTTTTAGTAGGCCAGCATTACATTATAGCGTCTGGAGTTTCCTCTCGCAGGTGTCCAGGGACAACACTGCGCGACTCGAGGCTGCCGCAGCATCTGAGGGGGGCTCCATCGGAGCAACAGCGAAGGGCGCTGGCCGATACGATAGAGGGAGCTCAGTCCCCGGCTACACTACAATCACAAGCCGCCAGAGGGAGCTCCGATGCGATTAGCCCAGCAGTCAATAGATTCATCTAAGATTAATCTCACCATAAGTGAGGTTAAAATGGCAGGCCCTCATATGACTGAGCAAGGTGCCTAGTGAGTCCCGAGAACTTCACTTCGACCCGCTGAAGGAAAAGAAAATCTATTAACACAATCACGCAACGACTGTTGTAGCACTGCGTCCCGAGAACTTCACTTCGACCTGCTGAAGGAAAAGAAAATCTATTAACACAATCACGCAACTACTGTTGTAGCACTGCGTCCCGAGAACTTCACTTCGACCTGCTGAAGGAAAAGAAAATCTATTAACACAATCACACAACTACTGTTGTAGCACTGCGTCCCGAGAACTTCACTTCGACCTGCTGAAGGAAAAGAAAATCTATTAACACAATCACACAACTACTGTTGTAGCACTGCGTCCCGAGAACTTCACTTCGACCTGCTGAAGGAAAAGAAAATCTATTAACACAATCACACAACTACTGTTGTACCCGTGGAAAATACCGAGAACTGCCTCCGAGTCAATCACTGGCCTCAAACTGTCATCGGAACAGCAGTCTGCAGAGAACTGCCCTCACCCAAGCAGCGCCTAGAGCCGCGCTGCGCAGTGTCATCTGTGAGGAGCTAGACTTCCAACCATGGGGAAGAGACAGGGCAGGAGGGCGCGCAGCTGCCCTCAAAGAGAGCCCTGCCCCTTCAGGAGACTGAGGAGGGACAATGACCCCCACACCCAAATTATGCCCAGGGCCCCCCAGGGTGCCCTTGAGACCATCTTGCGGGAACTGGAGATGTTGTCTTCTGTGATTAAAGTCGTAAGAGATGTGGCGCGAGCCCTGCAGACTGTGTACTCTGTTGGCAGGCATCTCTTTGAAATGTACAGATGGGGGCAGCAATGAGCTTCAGAGGGTCTGCTGGTCGGCAACACAGAACAGATCACACCCACCTTCTTGCCGCGACGGAGAACCTACATTTCTGTGATTAAAGCCCTAGCAGGTGGGGTGCAAGCACTCTCATGACCCTGTACAGAGTCACAGGCTCTGCTTGCTGGAAACTTTGTGAAATATACAGATCGTGGCCTCAATAAACTTCAGTGGTGTCTGCTGGCTGGCTATAAAGTGCGCCCCATACAGCGGCACTGGCCTTTGACAAACTACTTTTAAGCACTTCAATGTTAACTTTCATCTCGGGGATGGGTCAAGGTGAATGAATTCCAGCCCAGCACGTCTACTTATGAAAACCGAACAGAAAGTAATTTTGACACTGAATTGTATTTTGCGCCGGTCCTGAATATCTCAAAGAAAGTGTGCGCGACTTATTTAACTGTCTTTGAATAAACGCGAGATTCACTGAAAAATTGTCATTTTTTTCCCACGAGACTTGAAATGTTGCCTTCAATTTTTACAGGTCGCATACTGTAATGTGGAGAAAGAAGCCGTTCCTGGGCTCATTTGCATACCCATAATGCCATGGTGTGAAACTGCTACTTTGGGCTGGGTTATTCTGTTTAATTGTGCTCCTGCTCGTGCAGTGATATGTTTGTAAGTTGGAAGCACAGAGTCCATGAACAGTGGGCCTTTCTCTGCAAAGTCACCCTTGGTGTAAAATATTTCCACATGAGACCTTTATATAACGCGTCGGAGTGGAAACTTTTAGTAGGCCAGCATTACATTATAGCGTCTGGAGTTTCCTCTCGCAGGTGTCCAGGGACAACACTGCGCGACTCGAGGATGCCGCAGCATCTGAGGGGGGCTCCATCAGAGCAACAGCGAAGGGCGCCGGCCGATACGATAGAGGGAGCTCAGTCTCCGGCTACACTACAATCACAAGCCGCCAGAGGGAGCTCCGATGCGATTAGCCCAGCAGTCAATAGATTCATCTAAGATTAATCTCACCATAAGTGAGGTTAAAATGGCAGGCCCTCATGTGACTGAGGAAGGTGCCTAGTGAGTCCCGAGAACTTCACTTCGACCCGCTGAAGGAAAAGAAAATCTATTAACACAATCACGCAACGACTGTTGTAGCACTGCGTCCCGAGAACTTCACTTCGACCTGCTGAAGGAAAAGAAAATCTATTAACACAATCACGCAACGACTGTTGTAGCACTGCGTCCCGAGAACTTCACTTCGACCTGCTGAAGGAAAAGAAAATCTATTAACACAATCACACAACTACTGTTGTAGCACTGCGTCCCGAGAACTTCACTTCGACCTGCTGAAGGAAAAGAAAATCTATTAACACAATCACACAACTACTGTTGTAGCCGTGGAAAATACCGAGAACTGCCTCCGAGTCAATCACTGGCCTCATACTGTCATCGGAACAGCAGTCTGCAGAGAACTGCCCTCACCCAAGCAGCGCCTAGAGCCGCGCTGCGCAGTGTCATCTGTAAGGAGCTAGACTTCCAACCATGGGGAAGAGACAGGGCAGGAGGGCGCGCAGCTGCCCTCAATGAGAGCCCTGCCCCTTCAGGAGACTGAGGAGGGACAATCACCCCCACACCCAAATTATGCCCAGGGCCCCCCAGGGTGCCCTTGAGACCATCTTGCGGGAACTGGAGATGATGTCTTCTGTGATTAAAGTCATAAGAGATGTGGCACTAGCCCTGCAGACTGTGTACTCTGTTGGCAGGCATCTCTTTGAAATGTACAGATGGGGGCAGCAATGAGCTTCAGAGGGTCTGCTGGTCGGCAACACAGAACAGATCACACCCACCTTCTTGCCGCGACTGAGGCCCTACATTTCTGTGATTAAAGCCCTAGCAGGTGGGGTGCAAGCACTCTCATGACCCTGTACAGAGTCACAGGCTCTGCTTGCTGGAAACTTTGTGAAATATACAGATCGTGGCCACAATAAACTTCAGTGGTGTCTGCTGGCTGGCTATAAAGTGCGCCCCGTACAGCGGCACTGGCCTTTGACAAACTACTTTTAAGCACTTCAATGTTAACTTTCATCTCGGGGATGGGTCAAGGTGAATGAATTCCAGCGGAGCACGTCTACTTATGAAAACCGAACAGAATGTAATTTTGACACTGAATTGTATTTTGCGCCGGTCCTGAATATCTCAAAGAAAGTGTGCGCGACTTATTTAACTGTCTTTGAATAAACGCGAGATTCACTGAAAAATTGTCATTTTTTTCCCACGAGACTTGAAATGTTGCCTTCAATTTTTACAGGTCGCATACTGCAATGTGGAGAAAGAAGCCGTTCCTGGGCTCATTTGCATACCCATAATGCCATGGTGTGAAACTGCTACTTTGGGCTGGGTTATTCTGTTAAATTGTGCTCCTGCTCGTGCAGTGATATGTTTGTACGTTGGAAGCACAGAGTCCATGAACAGTGGGCCTTTCTCTGCAAAGTCACCCTTGGTGTAAAATATTTCCACATGAGACCTTTATATAACGCGTCGGAGTGAAAACTTTTAGTAGGCCAGCATTACATTATAGCGTCTGGAGTTTCCTCTCGCAGGTGTCCAGGGACAACACTGCGCGACTCGAGGCTGCCGCAGCATCTGAGGGGGGCTCCATCGGAGCAACAGCGAAGGGCGCTGGCCGATACGATAGAGGGAGCTCAGACTCCGGCTACACTACAATCACAAGCCGCCAGAGGGAGCTCCGATGCGATTAGCCCAGCAGTCAATAGATTCATCTAAGATTAATCTCACCATAAGTGAGGTTAAAATGGCAGGCCCTCATATGACTGAGCAAGGTGCCTAGTGAGTCCCGAGAACTTCACTTCGACCCGCTGAAGGAAAAGAAAATCTATTAACACAATCACGCAACGACTGTTGTAGCACTGCGTCCCGAGAACTTCACTTCGACCTGCTGAAGGAAAAGAAAATCTATTAACACAATCACGCAACTACTGTTGTAGCACTGCGTCCCGAGAACTTCACTTCGACCTGCTGAAGGAAAAGAAAATCTATTAACACAATCACACAACTACTGTTGTAGCACTGCGTCCCGAGAACTTCACTTCGACCTGCTGAAGGAAAAGAAAATCTATTAACACAATCACACAACTACTGTTGTAGCACTGCGTCCCGAGAACTTCACTTCGACCTGCTGAAGGAAAAGAAAATCTATTAACACAATCACACAACTACTGTTGTAGCACTGCGTCCCGAGAACTTCACTTCGACCTGCTGAAGGAAAAGAAAATCTATTAACACAATCACACAACTACTGTTGTAGCCGTGGAAAATACCGAGAACTGCCTCCGAGTCAATCACTGGCCTCAAACTGTCATCGGAACAGCAGTCTGCAGAGAACTGCCCTCACCCAAGCAGCGCCTAGAGCCGCGCTGCGCAGTGTCATCTGTAAGGAGCTAGACTTCCAACCATGGGGAAGAGACAGGGCAGGAGGGCGCGCAGCTGCCCTCAAAGAGAGCCCTGCCCCTTCAGGAGACTGAGGAGGGACAATCACCCCCACACCCAAATTATGCCCAGGGCCCCCCAGGGTGCCCTTGAGACCATCTTGCGGGAACTGGAGATGTTGTCTTCTGTGATTAAAGTCGTAAGAGATGTGGCGCGAGCCCTGCAGACTGTGTACTCTGTTGGCAGGCATCTCTTTGAAATGTACAGATGGGGGCAGCAATGAGCTTCAGAGGGTCTGCTGGTCGGCAACACAGAACAGATCACACCCACCTTCTTGCCGCGACGGAGGCCCTACATTTCTGTGATTAAAGCCCTAGCAGGTGGGGTGCAAGCACTCTCATGACCCTGTACAGAGTCACAGGCTCTGCTTGCTGGAAACTTTGTGAAATATACAGATCGTGGCCACAATAAACTTCAGTGGTGTCTGCTGGCTGGCTATAAAGTGCGCCCCATACAGCGGCACTGGCCTTTGACAAACTACTTTTAAGCACTTCAATGTTAACTTTCATTTCGGGGATGGGTAGAGGTGAATGAATTCCAGCGGAGCACGTCTACTTATGAAAACCGAACAGAAAGTAATTTTGACACTGAATTGTATTTTGCGCCGGTCCTGAATATCTCAAAGAAAGTGTGCGCGACTTATTTAACTGTCTTTGAATAAACGCGAGATTCACTGAAAAATTGTCATTTTTTTCCCACGAGACTTGAAATGTTGCCTTCAATTTTTACAGGTCGCATACTGCAATGTGGAGAAAGAAGCCGTTCCTGGGCTCATTTGCATACCCATAATGCCATGGTGTGAAACTGCTACTTTGGGCTGGGTTATTCTGTTTAATTGTGCTCCTGCTCGTGCAGTGATATGTTTGTAAGTTGGAAGCACAGAGTCCATGAACAGTGGGCCTTTCTCTGCAAAGTCACCCTTGGTGTAAAATATTTCCACATGAGACCTTTATATAACGCGTCGGAGTGAAAACTTTTAGTAGGCCAGCATTACATTATAGCATCTGGAGTTTCCTCTCGCAGGTGTCCAGGGACAACACTGCGCGACTCGAGGCTGCCGCAGCATCTGAGGGGGGCTCCATCAGAGCAACAGCGAAGGGCGCCGGCCGATACGATAGAGGGAGCTCAGTCTCCGGCTACACTACAATCACAAGCCGCCAGAGGGAGCTCCGATGCGATTAGCCCAGCAGTCAATAGATTCATCTAAGATTAATCTCACCATAAGTGAGGTTAAAATGGCAGGCTCTCATATGACTGAGGAAGGTGCCTAGTGAGTCCCGAGAACTTCACTTCGACCCGCTGAAGGAAAAGAAAATCTATTAACACAATCACGCAACTACTGTTGTAGCACTGCGTCCCGAGAACTTCACTTCGACCTGCTGAAGGAAAAGAAAATCTATTAACACAATCACGCAACTACTGTTGTAGCACTGCGTCCCGAGAACTTCACTTCGAACTGCTGAAGGAAAAGAAAATCTATTAACACAATCACGCAACTACTGTTGTAGCAATGCGTCCCGAGAACTTCACTTCGACCTGCTGAAGGAAAAGAAAATCTATTAACACAATCACACAACTACTGTTGTAGCACTGCGTCCCGAGAACTTCACTTCGACCTGCTGAAGGAAAAGAAAATCTATTAACACAATCACGCAACTACTGTTGTAGCACTGCGTCCCGAGAACTTCACTTCGACCTGCTGAAGGAAAAGAAAATCTATTAACACAATCACACAACTACTGTTGTAGCACTGCGTCCCGAGAACTTCACTTCGACCTGCTGAAGGAAAAGAAAATCTATTACCACAATCACACAACTACTGTTGTAGCCGTGGAAAATACCGAGAACTGCCTCCGAGTCAATCACTGGCCTCAAACTGTCATCGGAACAGCAGTCTGCAGAGAACTGCCCTCACCCAAGCAGCGCCTAGAGCCGCGCTGCGCAGTGTCATCTGTAAGGAGCTAGACTTCCAACCATGGGGAAGAGACAGGGCAGGAGGGCGCGCAGCTGCCCTCAAAGAGAGCCCTGCCCCTTCAGGAGACTGAGGAGGGACAATCACCCCCACACCCAAATTATGCCCAGGGCCCCCCAGGGTGCCCTTGAGACCATCTTGCGGGAACTGGAGATGATGTCTTCTGTGATTAAAGTCATAAGAGATGTGGCACTAGCCCTGCAGACTGTGTACTCTGTTGGCAGGCATCTCTTTGAAATGTACAGATGGGGGCAGCAATGAGCTTCAGAGGGTCTGCTGGTCGGCAACACAGAACAGATCACACCCACCTTCTTGCCGCGACTGAGGCCCTACATTTCTGTGATTAAAGCCCTAGCAGGTGGGGTGCAAGCACTCTCATGACCCTGTACAGAGTCACAGGCTCTGCTTGCTGGAAACTTTGTGAAATATACAGATCGTGGCCACAATAAACTTCAGTGGTGTCTGCTGGCTGGCTATAAAGTGCGCCCCGTACAGCGGCACTGGCCTTTGACAAACTACTTTTAAGCACTTCAATGTTAACTTTCATCTCGGGGATGGGTCAAGGTGAATGAATTCCAGCGGAGCACGTCTACTTATGAATACCGAACAGAATGTAATTTTGACACTGAATTGTATTTTGCGCCGGTCCTGAATATCTCAAAGAAAGTGTGTGCGACTTATTTAACTGTCTTTGAATAAACGCGAGATTCACTGAAAAATTGTCATTTTTTTCCCACGAGACTTGAAATGTTGCCTTCAATTTTTACAGGTCGCATACTGCAATGTGGAGAAAGAAGCCGTTCCTGGGCTCATTTGCATACCCATAATGCCATGGTGTGAAACTGCTACTTTGGGCTGGGTTATTCTGTTAAATTGTGCTCCTGCTCGTGCAGTGATATGTTTGTACGTTGGAAGCACAGAGTCCATGAACAGTGGGCCTTTCTCTGCAAAGTCACCCTTGGTGTAAAATATTTCCACATGAGACCTTTATATAACGCGTCTAAAATTGAAAACTTTTAGTAGGCCAGCATTACATTATAGCGTCTGGAGTTTCCTCTCGCAGGTGTCCAGGGACAACACTGCGCGACTCGAGGCTGCCGCAGCATCTGAGGGGGGCTCCATCAGAGCAACAGCGAAGGGCGCCGGCCGATACGATAGAGGGAGCTCAGTCTCCGGCTACACTACAATCACAAGCCGCCAGAGGGAGCTCCGATGCGATTAGCCCAGCAGTCAATAGATTCATCTAAGATTAATCTCACCATAAGTGAGGTTAAAATGGCAGGCCCTCATATGACTGAGGAAGGTGCCTAGTGAGTCCCGAGAACTTCACTTCGACCCGCTGAAGGAAAAGAAAATCTATTAACACAATCACGCAACGACTGTTGTAGCACTGCGTCCCGAGAACTTCACTTCGACCTGCTGAAGGAAAAGAAAATCTATTAACACAATCACGCAACTACTGTTGTAGCACTGCGTCCCGAGAACTTCACTTCGACCTGCTGAAGGAAAAGAAAATCTATTAACACAATCACACAACTACTGTTGTAGCACTGCGTCCCGAGAACTTCACTTCGACCTGCTGAAGGAAAAGAAAATCTATTAACACAATCACACAACTACTGTTGTAGCCGTGGAAAATACCGAGAACTGCCTCCGAGTCAATTACTGGCCTCATACTGTCATCGGAACAGCAGTCTGCAGAGAACTGCCCTCACCCAAGCAGCGCCTAGAGCCGCGCTGCGCAGTGTCATCTGTAAGGAGCTAGACTTCCAACCATGGGGAAGAGACAGGGCAGGAGGGCGCGCAGCTGCCCTCAAAGAGAGCCCTGCCCCTTCAGGAGACTGAGGAGGGACAATCACCCCCACACCCAAATTATGCCCAGGGCCCCCCAGGGTGCCCTTGAGACCATCTTGCGGGAACTGGAGATGTTGTCTTCTGTGATTAAAGTCGTAAGAGATGTGGCGCGAGCCCTGCAGACTGTGTACTCTGTTGGCAGGCATCTCTTTGAAATGTACAGATGGGGGCAGCAATGAGCTTCAGAGGGTCTGCTGGTCGGCAACACAGAACAGATCACACCCACCTTCTTGCCGCGACTGAGGCCCTACATTTCTGTGATTAAAGCCCTAGCAGGTGGGGTGCAAGCACTCTCATGACCCTGTACAGAGTCACAGGCTCTGCTTGCTGGAAACTTTGTGAAATATACAGATCGTGGCCACAATAAACTTCAGTGGTGTCTGCTGGCTGGCTATAAAGTGCGCCCCATACAGCGGCACTGGCCTTTGACAAACTACTTTTAAGCACTTCAATGTTAACTTTCATTTCGGGGATGGGTAGAGGTGAATGAATTCCAGCGGAGCACGTCTACTTATGAAAACCGAACAGAAAGTAATTTTGACACTGAATTGTATTTTGCGCCGGTCCTGAATATCTCAAAGAAAGTGTGCGCGACTTATTTAACTGTCTTTGAATAAACGCGAGATTCACTGAAAAATTGTCATTTTTTTCCCACGAGACTTGAAATGTTGCCTTCAATTTTTACAGGTCGCATACTGCAATGTGGAGAAAGAAGCCGTTCCTGGGCTCATTTGCATACCCATAATGCCATGGTGTGAAACTGCTACTTTGGGCTGGGTTATTCTGTTTAATTGTGCTCCTGCTCGTGCAGTGATATGTTTGTAAGTTGGAAGCACAGAGTCCATGAACAGTGGGCCTTTCTCTGCAAAGTCACCCTTGGTGTAAAATATTTCCACATGAGACCTTTATATAACGCGTCGGAGTGAAAACTTTTAGTAGGCCAGCATTACATTATAGCATCTGGAGTTTCCTCTCGCAGGTGTCCAGGGACAACACTGCGCGACTCGAGGCTGCCGCAGCATCTGAGGGGGGCTCCATCAGAGCAACAGCGAAGGGCGCCGGCCGATACGATAGAGGGAGCTCAGTCTCCGGCTACACTACAATCACAAGCCGCCAGAGGGAGCTCCGATGCGATTAGCCCAGCAGTCAATAGATTCATCTAAGATTAATCTCACCATAAGTGAGGTTAAAATGGCAGGCTCTCATATGACTGAGGAAGGTGCCTAGTGAGTCCCGAGAACTTCACTTCGACCCGCTGAAGGAAAAGAAAATCTATTAACACAATCACGCAACTACTGTTGTAGCACTGCGTCCCGAGAACTTCACTTCGACCTGCTGAAGGAAAAGAAAATCTATTAACACAATCACGCAACGACTGTTGTAGCACTGCGTCCCGAGAACTTCACTTCGACCTGCTGAAGGAAAAGAAAATCTATTAACACAATCACGCAACTACTGTTGTAGCACTGCGTCCCGAGAACTTCACTTCGAACTGCTGAAGGAAAAGAAAATCTATTAACACAATCACGCAACTACTGTTGTAGCACTGCGTCCCGAGAACTTCACTTCGAACTGCTGAAGGAAAAGAAAATCTATTAACACAATCACGCAACTACTGTTGTAGCAATGCGTCCCGAGAACTTCACTTCGACCTGCTGAAGGAAAAGAAAATCTATTAACACAATCACGCAACTACTGTTGTAGCACTGCGTCCCGAGAACTTCACTTCGAACTGCTGAAGGAAAAGAAAATCTATTAACACAATCACGCAACTACTGTTGTAGCAATGCGTCCCGAGAACTTCACTTCGACCTGCTGAAGGAAAAGAAAATCTATTAACACAATCACGCAACTACTGTTGTAGCACTGCGTCCCGAGAACTTCACTTCGACCTGCTGAAGGAAAAGAAAATCTATTAACACAATCACACAACTACTGTTGTAGCACTGCGTCCCGAGAACTTCACTTCGACCTGCTGAAGGAAAAGAAAATCTATTACCACAATCACACAACTACTGTTGTAGCCGTGGAAAATACCGAGAACTGCCTCCGAGTCAATCACTGGCCTCAAACTGTCATCGGAACAGCAGTCTGCAGAGAACTGCCCTCACCCAAGCAGCGCCTAGAGCCGCGCTGCGCAGTGTCATCTGTAAGGAGCTAGACTTCCAACCATGGGGAAGAGACAGGGCAGGAGGGCGCGCAGCTGCCCTCAAAGAGAGCCCTGCCCCTTCAGGAGACTGAGGAGGGACAATCACCCCCACACCCAAATTATGCCCAGGGCCCCCCAGGGTGCCCTTGAGACCATCTTGCGGGAACTGGAGATGATGTCTTCTGTGATTAAAGTCATAAGAGATGTGGCACTAGCCCTGCAGACTGTGTACTCTGTTGGCAGGCATCTCTTTGAAATGTACAGATGGGGGCAGCAATGAGCTTCAGAGGGTCTGCTGGTCGGCAACACAGAACAGATCACACCCACCTTCTTGCCGCGACTGAGGCCCTACATTTCTGTGATTAAAGCCCTAGCAGGTGGGGTGCAAGCACTCTCATGACCCTGTACAGAGTCACAGGCTCTGCTTGCTGGAAACTTTGTGAAATATACAGATCGTGGCCACAATAAACTTCAGTGGTGTCTGCTGGCTGGCTATAAAGTGCGCCCCGTACAGCGGCACTGGCCTTTGACAAACTACTTTTAAGCACTTCAATGTTAACTTTCATCTCGGGGATGGGTCAAGGTGAATGAATTCCAGCGGAGCACGTCTACTTATGAATACCGAACAGAATGTAATTTTGACACTGAATTGTATTTTGCGCCGGTCCTGAATATCTCAAAGAAAGTGTGTGCGACTTATTTAACTGTCTTTGAATAAACGCGAGATTCACTGAAAAATTGTCATTTTTTTCCCACGAGACTTGAAATGTTGCCTTCAATTTTTACAGGTCGCATACTGCAATGTGGAGAAAGAAGCCGTTCCTGGGCTCATTTGCATACCCATAATGCCATGGTGTGAAACTGCTACTTTGGGCTGGGTTATTCTGTTAAATTGTGCTCCTGCTCGTGCAGTGATATGTTTGTACGTTGGAAGCACAGAGTCCATGAACAGTGGGCCTTTCTCTGCAAAGTCACCCTTGGTGTAAAATATTTCCACATGAGACCTTTATATAACGCGTCTAAAATTGAAAACTTTTAGTAGGCCAGCATTACATTATAGCGTCTGGAGTTTCCTCTCGCAGGTGTCCAGGGACAACACTGCGCGACTCGAGGCTGCCGCAGCATCTGAGGGGGGCTCCATCGGAGCAACAGCGAAGGGCGCTGGCCGATACGATAGAGGGAGCTCAGACTCCGGCTACACTACAATCACAAGCCGCCAGAGGGAGCTCCGATGCGATTAGCCCAGCAGTCAATAGATTCATCTAAGATTAATCTCACCATAAGTGAGGTTAAAATGGCAGGCCCTCATATGACTGAGCAAGGTGCCTAGTGAGTCCCGAGAACTTCACTTCGACCCGCTGAAGGAAAAGAAAATCTATTAACACAATCACGCAACGACTGTTGTAGCACTGCGTCCCGAGAACTTCACTTCGACCTGCTGAAGGAAAAGAAAATCTATTAACACAATCACGCAACTACTGTTGTAGCACTGCGTCCCGAGAACTTCACTTCGACCTGCTGAAGGAAAAGAAAATCTATTAACACAATCACACAACTACTGTTGTAGCACTGCGTCCCGAGAACTTCACTTCGACCTGCTGAAGGAAAAGAAAATCTATTAACACAATCACACAACTACTGTTGTAGCACTGCGTCCCGAGAACTTCACTTCGACCTGCTGAAGGAAAAGAAAATCTATTAACACAATCACACAACTACTGTTGTACCCGTGGAAAATACCGAGAACTGCCTCCGAGTCAATCACTGGCCTCAAACTGTCATCGGAACAGCAGTCTGCAGAGAACTGCCCTCACCCAAGCAGCGCCTAGAGCCGCGCTGCGCAGTGTCATCTGTGAGGAGCTAGACTTCCAACCATGGGGAAGAGACAGGGCAGGAGGGCGCGCAGCTGCCCTCAAAGAGAGCCCTGCCCCTTCAGGAGACTGAGGAGGGACAATGACCCCCACACCCAAATTATGCCCAGGGCCCCCCAGGGTGCCCTTGAGACCATCTTGCGGGAACTGGAGATGTTGTCTTCTGTGATTAAAGTCGTAAGAGATGTGGCGCGAGCCCTGCAGACTGTGTACTCTGTTGGCAGGCATCTCTTTGAAATGTACAGATGGGGGCAGCAATGAGCTTCAGAGGGTCTGCTGGTCGGCAACACAGAACAGATCACACCCACCTTCTTGCCGCGACGGAGGCCCTACATTTCTGTGATTAAAGCCCTAGCAGGTGGGGTGCAAGCACTCTCATGACCCTGTACAGAGTCACAGGCTCTGCTTGCTGGAAACTTTGTGAAATATACAGATCGTGGCCTCAATAAACTTCAGTGGTGTCTGCTGGCTGGCTATAAAGTGCGCCCCATACAGCGGCACTGGCCTTTGACAAACTACTTTTAAGCACTTCAATGTTAACTTTCATCTCGGGGATGGGTCAAGGTGAATGAATTCCAGCCCAGCACGTCTACTTATGAAAACCGAACAGAAAGTAATTTTGACACTGAATTGTATTTTGCGCCGGTCCTGAATATCTCAAAGAAAGTGTGCGCGACTTATTTAACTGTCTTTGAATAAACGCGAGATTCACTGAAAAATTGTCATTTTTTTCCCACGAGACTTGAAATGTTGCCTTCAATTTTTACAGGTCGCATACTGTAATGTGGAGAAAGAAGCCGTTCCTGGGCTCATTTGCATACCCATAATGCCATGGTGTGAAACTGCTACTTTGGGCTGGGTTATTCTGTTTAATTGTGCTCCTGCTCGTGCAGTGATATGTTTGTAAGTTGGAAGCACAGAGTCCATGAACAGTGGGCCTTTCTCTGCAAAGTCACCCTTGGTGTAAAATATTTCCACATGAGACCTTTATATAACGCGTCGGAGTGGAAACTTTTAGTAGGCCAGCATTACATTATAGCGTCTGGAGTTTCCTCTCGCAGGTGTCCAGGGACAACACTGCGCGACTCGAGGATGCCGCAGCATCTGAGGGGGGCTCCATCAGAGCAACAGCGAAGGGCGCCGGCCGATACGATAGAGGGAGCTCAGTCTCCGGCTACACTACAATCACAAGCCGCCAGAGGGAGCTCCGATGCGATTAGCCCAGCAGTCAATAGATTCATCTAAGATTAATCTCACCATAAGTGAGGTTAAAATGGCAGGCCCTCATGTGACTGAGGAAGGTGCCTAGTGAGTCCCGAGAACTTCACTTCGACCCGCTGAAGGAAAAGAAAATCTATTAACACAATCACGCAACGACTGTTGTAGCACTGCGTCCCGAGAACTTCACTTCGACCTGCTGAAGGAAAAGAAAATCTATTAACACAATCACGCAACGACTGTTGTAGCACTGCGTCCCGAGAACTTCACTTCGACCTGCTGAAGGAAAAGAAAATCTATTAACACAATCACACAACTACTGTTGTAGCACTGCGTCCCGAGAACTTCACTTCGACCTGCTGAAGGAAAAGAAAATCTATTAACACAATCACACAACTACTGTTGTAGCCGTGGAAAATACCGAGAACTGCCTCCGAGTCAATCACTGGCCTCATACTGTCATCGGAACAGCAGTCTGCAGAGAACTGCCCTCACCCAAGCAGCGCCTAGAGCCGCGCTGCGCAGTGTCATCTGTAAGGAGCTAGACTTCCAACCATGGGGAAGAGACAGGGCAGGAGGGCGCGCAGCTGCCCTCAATGAGAGCCCTGCCCCTTCAGGAGACTGAGGAGGGACAATCACCCCCACACCCAAATTATGCCCAGGGCCCCCCAGGGTGCCCTTGAGACCATCTTGCGGGAACTGGAGATGATGTCTTCTGTGATTAAAGTCATAAGAGATGTGGCACTAGCCCTGCAGACTGTGTACTCTGTTGGCAGGCATCTCTTTGAAATGTACAGATGGGGGCAGCAATGAGCTTCAGAGGGTCTGCTGGTCGGCAACACAGAACAGATCACACCCACCTTCTTGCCGCGACTGAGGCCCTACATTTCTGTGATTAAAGCCCTAGCAGGTGGGGTGCAAGCACTCTCATGACCCTGTACAGAGTCACAGGCTCTGCTTGCTGGAAACTTTGTGAAATATACAGATCGTGGCCACAATAAACTTCAGTGGTGTCTGCTGGCTGGCTATAAAGTGCGCCCCGTACAGCGGCACTGGCCTTTGACAAACTACTTTTAAGCACTTCAATGTTAACTTTCATCTCGGGGATGGGTCAAGGTGAATGAATTCCAGCGGAGCACGTCTACTTATGAAAACCGAACAGAATGTAATTTTGACACTGAATTGTATTTTGCGCCGGTCCTGAATATCTCAAAGAAAGTGTGCGCGACTTATTTAACTGTCTTTGAATAAACGCGAGATTCACTGAAAAATTGTCATTTTTTTCCCACGAGACTTGAAATGTTGCCTTCAATTTTTACAGGTCGCATACTGCAATGTGGAGAAAGAAGCCGTTCCTGGGCTCATTTGCATACCCATAATGCCATGGTGTGAAACTGCTACTTTGGGCTGGGTTATTCTGTTAAATTGTGCTCCTGCTCGTGCAGTGATATGTTTGTACGTTGGAAGCACAGAGTCCATGAACAGTGGGCCTTTCTCTGCAAAGTCACCCTTGGTGTAAAATATTTCCACATGAGACCTTTATATAACGCGTCGGAGTGAAAACTTTTAGTAGGCCAGCATTACATTATAGCGTCTGGAGTTTCCTCTCGCAGGTGTCCAGGGACAACACTGCGCGACTCGAGGCTGCCGCAGCATCTGAGGGGGGCTCCATCGGAGCAACAGCGAAGGGCGCTGGCCGATACGATAGAGGGAGCTCAGACTCCGGCTATACTACAATCACAAGCCGCCAGAGGGAGCTCCGATGCGATTAGCCCAGCAGTCAATAGATTCATCTAAGATTAATCTCACCATAAGTGAGGTTAAAATGGCAGGCCCTCATATGACTGAGCAAGGTGCCTAGTGAGTCCCGAGAACTTCACTTCGACCCGCTGAAGGAAAAGAAAATCTATTAACACAATCACGCAACGACTGTTGTAGCACTGCGTCCCGAGAACTTCACTTCGACCTGCTGAAGGAAAAGAAAATCTATTAACACAATCACGCAACTACTGTTGTAGCACTGCGTCCCGAGAACTTCACTTCGACCTGCTGAAGGAAAAGAAAATCTATTAACACAATCACACAACTACTGTTGTAGCACTGCGTCCCGAGAACTTCACTTCGACCTGCTGAAGGAAAAGAAAATCTATTAACACAATCACACAACTACTGTTGTAGCACTGCGTCCCGAGAACTTCACTTCGACCTGCTGAAGGAAAAGAAAATCTATTAACACAATCACACAACTACTGTTGTAGCACTGCGTCCCGAGAACTTCACTTCGACCTGCTGAAGGAAAAGAAAATCTATTAACACAATCACACAACTACTGTTGTAGCCGTGGAAAATACCGAGAACTGCCTCCGAGTCAATCACTGGCCTCAAACTGTCATCGGAACAGCAGTCTGCAGAGAACTGCCCTCACCCAAGCAGCGCCTAGAGCCGCGCTGCGCAGTGTCATCTGTAAGGAGCTAGACTTCCAACCATGGGGAAGAGACAGGGCAGGAGGGCGCGCAGCTGCCCTCAAAGAGAGCCCTGCCCCTTCAGGAGACTGAGGAGGGACAATCACCCCCACACCCAAATTATGCCCAGGGCCCCCCAGGGTGCCCTTGAGACCATCTTGCGGGAACTGGAGATGTTGTCTTCTGTGATTAAAGTCGTAAGAGATGTGGCGCGAGCCCTGCAGACTGTGTACTCTGTTGGCAGGCATCTCTTTGAAATGTACAGATGGGGGCAGCAATGAGCTTCAGAGGGTCTGCTGGTCGGCAACACAGAACAGATCACACCCACCTTCTTGCCGCGACGGAGGCCCTACATTTCTGTGATTAAAGCCCTAGCAGGTGGGGTGCAAGCACTCTCATGACCCTGTACAGAGTCACAGGCTCTGCTTGCTGGAAACTTTGTGAAATATACAGATCGTGGCCACAATAAACTTCAGTGGTGTCTGCTGGCTGGCTATAAAGTGCGCCCCATACAGCGGCACTGGCCTTTGACAAACTACTTTTAAGCACTTCAATGTTAACTTTCATTTCGGGGATGGGTAGAGGTGAATGAATTCCAGCGGAGCACGTCTACTTATGAAAACCGAACAGAAAGTAATTTTGACACTGAATTGTATTTTGCGCCGGTCCTGAATATCTCAAAGAAAGTGTGCGCGACTTATTTAACTGTCTTTGAATAAACGCGAGATTCACTGAAAAATTGTCATTTTTTTCCCACGAGACTTGAAATGTTGCCTTCAATTTTTACAGGTCGCATACTGCAATGTGGAGAAAGAAGCCGTTCCTGGGCTCATTTGCATACCCATAATGCCATGGTGTGAAACTGCTACTTTGGGCTGGGTTATTCTGTTTAATTGTGCTCCTGCTCGTGCAGTGATATGTTTGTAAGTTGGAAGCACAGAGTCCATGAACAGTGGGCCTTTCTCTGCAAAGTCACCCTTGGTGTAAAATATTTCCACATGAGACCTTTATATAACGCGTCGGAGTGAAAACTTTTAGTAGGCCAGCATTACATTATAGCATCTGGAGTTTCCTCTCGCAGGTGTCCAGGGACAACACTGCGCGACTCGAGGCTGCCGCAGCATCTGAGGGGGGCTCCATCAGAGCAACAGCGAAGGGCGCCGGCCGATACGATAGAGGGAGCTCAGTCTCCGGCTACACTACAATCACAAGCCGCCAGAGGGAGCTCCGATGCGATTAGCCCAGCAGTCAATAGATTCATCTAAGATTAATCTCACCATAAGTGAGGTTAAAATGGCAGGCTCTCATATGACTGAGGAAGGTGCCTAGTGAGTCCCGAGAACTTCACTTCGACCCGCTGAAGGAAAAGAAAATCTATTAACACAATCACGCAACTACTGTTGTAGCACTGCGTCCCGAGAACTTCACTTCGACCTGCTGAAGGAAAAGAAAATCTATTAACACAATCACGCAACTACTGTTGTAGCACTGCGTCCCGAGAACTTCACTTCGAACTGCTGAAGGAAAAGAAAATCTATTAACACAATCACGCAACTACTGTTGTAGCAATGCGTCCCGAGAACTTCACTTCGACCTGCTGAAGGAAAAGAAAATCTATTAACACAATCACACAACTACTGTTGTAGCACTGCGTCCCGAGAACTTCACTTCGACCTGCTGAAGGAAAAGAAAATCTATTAACACAATCACGCAACTACTGTTGTAGCACTGCGTCCCGAGAACTTCACTTCGACCTGCTGAAGGAAAAGAAAATCTATTAACACAATCACACAACTACTGTTGTAGCACTGCGTCCCGAGAACTTCACTTCGACCTGCTGAAGGAAAAGAAAATCTATTACCACAATCACACAACTACTGTTGTAGCCGTGGAAAATACCGAGAACTGCCTCCGAGTCAATCACTGGCCTCAAACTGTCATCGGAACAGCAGTCTGCAGAGAACTGCCCTCACCCAAGCAGCGCCTAGAGCCGCGCTGCGCAGTGTCATCTGTAAGGAGCTAGACTTCCAACCATGGGGAAGAGACAGGGCAGGAGGGCGCGCAGCTGCCCTCAAAGAGAGCCCTGCCCCTTCAGGAGACTGAGGAGGGACAATCACCCCCACACCCAAATTATGCCCAGGGCCCCCCAGGGTGCCCTTGAGACCATCTTGCGGGAACTGGAGATGATGTCTTCTGTGATTAAAGTCATAAGAGATGTGGCACTAGCCCTGCAGACTGTGTACTCTGTTGGCAGGCATCTCTTTGAAATGTACAGATGGGGGCAGCAATGAGCTTCAGAGGGTCTGCTGGTCGGCAACACAGAACAGATCACACCCACCTTCTTGCCGCGACTGAGGCCCTACATTTCTGTGATTAAAGCCCTAGCAGGTGGGGTGCAAGCACTCTCATGACCCTGTACAGAGTCACAGGCTCTGCTTGCTGGAAACTTTGTGAAATATACAGATCGTGGCCACAATAAACTTCAGTGGTGTCTGCTGGCTGGCTATAAAGTGCGCCCCGTACAGCGGCACTGGCCTTTGACAAACTACTTTTAAGCACTTCAATGTTAACTTTCATCTCGGGGATGGGTCAAGGTGAATGAATTCCAGCGGAGCACGTCTACTTATGAATACCGAACAGAATGTAATTTTGACACTGAATTGTATTTTGCGCCGGTCCTGAATATCTCAAAGAAAGTGTGTGCGACTTATTTAACTGTCTTTGAATAAACGCGAGATTCACTGAAAAATTGTCATTTTTTTCCCACGAGACTTGAAATGTTGCCTTCAATTTTTACAGGTCGCATACTGCAATGTGGAGAAAGAAGCCGTTCCTGGGCTCATTTGCATACCCATAATGCCATGGTGTGAAACTGCTACTTTGGGCTGGGTTATTCTGTTAAATTGTGCTCCTGCTCGTGCAGTGATATGTTTGTACGTTGGAAGCACAGAGTCCATGAACAGTGGGCCTTTCTCTGCAAAGTCACCCTTGGTGTAAAATATTTCCACATGAGACCTTTATATAACGCGTCTAAAATTGAAAACTTTTAGTAGGCCAGCATTACATTATAGCGTCTGGAGTTTCCTCTCGCAGGTGTCCAGGGACAACACTGCGCGACTCGAGGCTGCCGCAGCATCTGAGGGGGGCTCCATCAGAGCAACAGCGAAGGGCGCCGGCCGATACGATAGAGGGAGCTCAGTCTCCGGCTACACTACAATCACAAGCCGCCAGAGGGAGCTCCGATGCGATTAGCCCAGCAGTCAATAGATTCATCTAAGATTAATCTCACCATAAGTGAGGTTAAAATGGCAGGCCCTCATATGACTGAGGAAGGTGCCTAGTGAGTCCCGAGAACTTCACTTCGACCCGCTGAAGGAAAAGAAAATCTATTAACACAATCACGCAACGACTGTTGTAGCACTGCGTCCCGAGAACTTCACTTCGACCTGCTGAAGGAAAAGAAAATCTATTAACACAATCACGCAACTACTGTTGTAGCACTGCGTCCCGAGAACTTCACTTCGACCTGCTGAAGGAAAAGAAAATCTATTAACACAATCACACAACTACTGTTGTAGCACTGCGTCCCGAGAACTTCACTTCGACCTGCTGAAGGAAAAGAAAATCTATTAACACAATCACACAACTACTGTTGTAGCCGTGGAAAATACCGAGAACTGCCTCCGAGTCAATTACTGGCCTCATACTGTCATCGGAACAGCAGTCTGCAGAGAACTGCCCTCACCCAAGCAGCGCCTAGAGCCGCGCTGCGCAGTGTCATCTGTAAGGAGCTAGACTTCCAACCATGGGGAAGAGACAGGGCAGGAGGGCGCGCAGCTGCCCTCAAAGAGAGCCCTGCCCCTTCAGGAGACTGAGGAGGGACAATCACCCCCACACCCAAATTATGCCCAGGGCCCCCCAGGGTGCCCTTGAGACCATCTTGCGGGAACTGGAGATGTTGTCTTCTGTGATTAAAGTCGTAAGAGATGTGGCGCGAGCCCTGCAGACTGTGTACTCTGTTGGCAGGCATCTCTTTGAAATGTACAGATGGGGGCAGCAATGAGCTTCAGAGGGTCTGCTGGTCGGCAACACAGAACAGATCACACCCACCTTCTTGCCGCGACTGAGGCCCTACATTTCTGTGATTAAAGCCCTAGCAGGTGGGGTGCAAGCACTCTCATGACCCTGTACAGAGTCACAGGCTCTGCTTGCTGGAAACTTTGTGAAATATACAGATCGTGGCCACAATAAACTTCAGTGGTGTCTGCTGGCTGGCTATAAAGTGCGCCCCGTACAGCGGCACTGGCCTTTGACAAACTACTTTTAAGCACTTCAATGTTAACTTTCATCTCGGGGATGGGTCAAGGTGAATGAATTCCAGCGGAGCACGTCTACTTATGAAAACCAAACAGAATGTAATTTTGACACTGAATTGTATTTTGCGCCGGTCCTGAATATCTCAAAGAAAGTGTGCGCGACTTATTTAACTGTCTTTGAATAAACGCGAGATTCACTGAAAAATTGTCATTTTTTTCCCACGAGACTTGAAATGTTGCCTTCAATTTTTACAGGTCGCATACTGCAATGTGGAGAAAGAAGCCGTTCCTGGGCTCATTTGCATACCCATAATGCCATGGTGTGAAACTGCTACTTTGGGCTGGGTTATTCTGTTTAATTGTGCTCCTGCTCGTGCAGTGATATGTTTGTACGTTGGAAGCACAGAGTCCATGAACAGTGGGCCTTTCTCTGCAAAGTCACCCTTGGTGTAAAATATTTCCACATGAGACCTTTATATAACGCGTCGGAGTGAAAACTTTTAGTAGGCCAGCATTACATTATAGCGTCTGGAGTTTCCTCTCGCAGGTGTCCAGGGACAACACTGCGCGACTCGAGGCTGCCGCAGCATCTGAGGGGGGCTCCATCGGAGCAACAGCGAAGGGCGCTGGCCGATACGATAGAGGGAGCTCAGACTCCGGCTACACTACAATCACAAGCCGCCAGAGGGAGCTCCGATGCGATTAGCCCAGCAGTCAATAGATTCATCTAAGATTAATCTCACCATAAGTGAGGTTAAAATGGCAGGCCCTCATATGACTGAGCAAGGTGCCTAGTGAGTCCCGAGAACTTCACTTCGACCCGCTGAAGGAAAAGAAAATCTATTAACACAATCACGCAACGACTGTTGTAGCACTGCGTCCCGAGAACTTCACTTCGACCTGCTGAAGGAAAAGAAAATCTATTAACACAATCACGCAACTACTGTTGTAGCACTGCGTCCCGAGAACTTCACTTCGACCTGCTGAAGGAAAAGAAAATCTATTAACACAATCACACAACTACTGTTGTAGCACTGCGTCCCGAGAACTTCACTTCGACCTGCTGAAGGAAAAGAAAATCTATTAACACAATCACACAACTACTGTTGTAGCACTGCGTCCCGAGAACTTCACTTCGACCTGCTGAAGGAAAAGAAAATCTATTAACACAATCACACAACTACTGTTGTACCCGTGGAAAATACCGAGAACTGCCTCCGAGTCAATCACTGGCCTGAAACTGTCATCGGAACAGCAGTCTGCAGAGAACTGCCCTCACCCAAGCAGCGCCTAGAGCCGCGCTGCGCAGTGTCATCTGTGAGGAGCTAGACTTCCAACCATGGGGAAGAGACAGGGCAGGAGGGCGCGCAGATGCCCTCAAAGAGAGCCCTGCCCCTTCAGGAGACTGAGGAGGGACAATGACCCCCACACCCAAATTATGACCAGGGCCCCCCAGGGTGCCCTTGAGACCATCTTGCGGGAACTGGAGATGTTGTCTTCTGTGATTAAAGTCGTAAGAGATGTGGCGCGAGCCCTGCAGACTGTGTACTCTGTTGGCAGGCATCTCTTTGAAATGTACAGATGGGGGCAGCAATGAGCTTCAGAGGGTCTGCTGGTCGGCAACACAGAACAGATCACACCCACCTTCTTGCCGCGACGGAGGCCCTACATTTCTGTGATTAAAGCCCTAGCAGGTGGGGTGCAAGCACTCTCATGACCCTGTACAGAGTCACAGGCTCTGCTTGCTGGAAACTTTGTGAAATATACAGATCGTGGCCTCAATAAACTTCAGTGGTGTCTGCTGGCTGGCTATAAAGTGCGCCCCATACAGCGGCACTGGCCTTTGACAAACTACTTTTAAGCACTTCAATGTTAACTTTCATCTCGGGGATGGGTCAAGGTGAATGAATTCCAGCCCAGCACGTCTACTTATGAAAACCGAACAGAAAGTAATTTTGACACTGAATTGTATTTTGCGCCGGTCCTGAATATCTCAAAGAAAGTGTGCGCGACTTATTTAACTGTCTTTGAATAAACGCGAGATTCACTGAAAAATTGTCATTTTTTTCCCACGAGACTTGAAATGTTGCCTTCAATTTTTACAGGTCGCATACTGCAATGTGGAGAAAGAAGCCGTTCCTGGGCTCATTTGCATACCCATAATGCCATGGTGTGAAACTGCTACTTTGGGCTGGGTTATTCTGTTTAATTGTGCTCCTGCTCGTGCAGTGATATGTTTGTAAGTTGGAAGCACAGAGTCCATGAACAGTGGGCCTTTCTCTGCAAAGTCACCCTTGGTGTAAAATATTTCCACATGAGACCTTTATATAACGCGTCGGAGTGGAAACTTTTAGTAGGCCAGCATTACATTATAGCGTCTGGAGTTTCCTCTCGCAGGTGTCCAGGGACAACACTGCGCGACTCGAGGCTGCCGCAGCATCTGAGGGGGGCTCCATCAGAGCAACAGCGAAGGGCGCCGGCCGATACGATAGAGGGAGCTCAGTCTCCGGCTACACTACAATCACAAGCCGCCAGAGGGAGCTCCGATGCGATTAGCCCAGCAGTCAATAGATTCATCTAAGATTAATCTCACCATAAGTGAGGTTAAAATGGCAGGCCCTCATGTGACTGAGGAAGGTGCCTAGTGAGTCCCGAGAACTTCACTTCGACCCGCTGAAGGAAAAGAAAATCTATTAACACAATCACGCAACGACTGTTGTAGCACTGCGTCCCGAGAACTTCACTTCGACCTGCTGAAGGAAAAGAAAATCTATTAACACAATCACGCAACGACTGTTGTAGCACTGCGTCCCGAGAACTTCACTTCGACCTGCTGAAGGAAAAGAAAATCTATTAACACAATCACGCAACTACTGTTGTAGCACTGCGTCCCGAGAACTTCACTTCGAACTGCTGAAGGAAAAGAAAATCTATTAACACAATCACGCAACTACTGTTGTAGCACTGCGTCCCGAGAACTTCACTTCGAACTGCTGAAGGAAAAGAAAATCTATTAACACAATCACGCAACTACTGTTGTAGCACTGCGTCCCGAGAACTTCACTTCGACCTGCTGAAGGAAAAGAAAATCTATTAACACAATCACACAACTACTGTTGTAGCACTGCGTCCCGAGAACTTCACTTCGACCTGCTGAAGGAAAAGAAAATCTATTAACACAATCACACAACTACTGTTGTAGCCGTGGAAAATACCGAGAACTGCCTCCGAGTCAATCACTGGCCTCAAACTGTCATCGGAACAGCAGTCTGCAGAGAACTGCCCTCACCCAAGCAGCGCCTAGAGCCGCGCTGCGCAGTGTCATCTGTAAGGAGCTAGACTTCCAACCATGGGGAAGAGACAGGGCAGGAGGGCGCTCAGCTGCCCTCAAAGAGAGCCCTGCCCCTTCAGGAGACTGAGGAGGGACAATCACCCCCACACCCAAATTATGCCCAGGGCCCCCCAGGGTGCCCTTGAGACCATCCTGCGGGAACTGGAGATGATGTCTTCTGTGATTAAAGTCATAAGAGATGTGGCACTAGCCCTGCAGACTGTGTACTCTGTTGGCAGGCATCTCTTTGAAATGTACAGATGGGGGCAGCAATGAGCTTCAGAGGGTCTGCTGGTCGGCAACACAGAACAGATCACACCCACCTTCTTGCCGCGACTGAGGCCCTACATTTCTGTGATTAAAGCCCTAGCAGGTGGGGTGCAAGCACTCTCATGACCCTGTACAGAGTCACAGGCTCTGCTTGCTGGAAACTTTGTGAAATATACAGATCGTGGCCACAATAAACTTCAGTGGTGTCTGCTGGCTGGCTATAAAGTGCGCCCCGTACAGCGGCACTGGCCTTTGACAAACTACTTTTAAGCACTTCAATGTTAACTTTCATCTCGGGGATGGGTCAAGGTGAATGAATTCCAGCGGAGCACGTCTACTTATGAATACCGAACAGAATGTAATTTTGACACTGAATTGTATTTTGCGCCGGTCCTGAATATCTCAAAGAAAGTGTGTGCGACTTATTTAACTGTCTTTGAATAAACGCGAGATTCACTGAAAAATTGTTATTTTTTTCCCACAAGACTTGAAATGTTGCCTTCAATTTTTACAGGTCGCATACTGCAATGTGGAGAAAGAAGCCGTTCCTGGGCTCATTTGCATACCCATAATGCCATGGTGTGAAACTGCTACTTTGGGCTGGGTTATTCTGTTAAATTGTGCTCCTGCTCGTGCAGTGATATGTTTGTACGTTGGAAGCACAGAGTCCATGAACAGTGGGCCTTTCTCTGCAAAGTCACCCTTGGTGTAAAATATTTCCACATGAGACCTTTATATAACGCGTCTAAAATTGAAAACTTTTAGTAGGCCAGCATTACATTATAGCGTCTGGAGTTTCCTCTCACAGGAGTCCAGGGACAACACTGCGCGACTCGAAGCTGCCGCAGCATCTGAGGGGGGCTCCATCAGAGCAACAGCGAAGGGCGCCGACCGATACGATAGAGGGAGCTCAGTCCCCGGCTACACTACAATCACAAGCCGCCAGAGGGAGCTCCGATGCGATTAGCCCAGCAGTCAATAGATTCATCTAAGATTAATCTCACCATAAGTGAGGTTAAAATGGCAGGCCCTCATATGACTGAGGAAGGTACCTAGTGAGTCCCGAGAACTTCACTTCGACCCGCTGAAGGAAAAGAAAATCTATTAACACAATCACGCAACGACTGTTGTAGCACTGCGTCCCGAGAACTTCACTTCGACCCGCTGAAGGAAAAGAAAATCTATTAACACAATCACGCAACGACTGTTGTAGCACTGCGTCCCGAGAACTTCACTTCGACCTGCTGAAGGAAAAGAAAATCTATTAACACAATCACGCAACTACTGTTGTAGCACTGCGTCCCGAGAACTTCACTTCGACCTGCTGAAGGAAAAGAAAATCTATTAACACAATCACACAACTACTGTTGTAGCCGTGGAAAATACCGAGAACTGCCTCCGAGTCAATCACTGGCCTCATACTGTCATCGGAACAGCAGTCTGCAGAGAACTGCCCTCACCCAAGCAGCGCCTAGAGCCGCGCTGCGCAGTGTCATCTGTAAGGAGCTAGACTTCCAACCATGGGGAAGAGACAGGGCAGGAGGGCGCGCAGCTGCCCTCAAAGAGAGCCCTGCCCCTTCAGGAGACTGAGGAGGGACAATCACCCCCACACCCAAATTATGCCCAGGGCCCCCCAGGGTGCCCTTGAGACCATCTTGCGGGAACTGGAGATGATGTCTTCTGTGATTAAAGTCATAAGAGATGTGGCACTAGCCCTGCAGACTGTGTACTCTGTTGGCAGGCATCTCTTTGAAATGTACAGATGGGGGCAGCAATGAGCTTCAGAGGGTCTGCTGGTCGGCAACACAGAACAGATCACACCCACCTTCTTGCCGCGACGGAGGCCCTACATTTCTGTGATTAAAGCCCTAGCAGGTGGGGTGCAAGCACTCTCATGACCCTGTACAGAGTCACAGGCTCTGCTTGCTGGAAACTTTGTGAAATATACAGATCGTGGCCACAATAAACTTCAGTGGTGTCTGCTGGCTGGCTATAAAGTGCGCCCCGTACAGCGGCACTGGCCTTTGACAAACTACTTTTAAGCACTTCAATGTTAACTTTCATCTCGGGGATGGGTCAAGGTGAATGAATTCCAGCGGAGCACGTCTACTTATGAAAACCGAACAGAATGTAATTTTGACACTGAATTGTATTTTGCGCCGGTCCTGAATATCTCAAAGAAAGTGTGCGCGACTTATTTAACTGTCTTTGAATAAACGCGAGATTCACTGAAAAATTGTCATTTTTTTCCCACGATACTTGAAATGTTGCCTTCAATTTTTACAGGTCGCATACTGCAATGTGGAGAAAGAAGCCGTTCCTGGGCTCATTTGCATACCCATAATGCCATGGTGTGAAACTGCTACTTTGGGCTGGGTTATTCTGTTAAATTGTGCTCCTGCTCGTGCAGTGATATGTTTGTACGTTGGAAGCACAGAGTCCATGAACAGTGGGCCTTTCTCTGCAAAGTCACCCTTGGTGTAAAATATTTCCACATGAGACCTTTATATAACGCGTCGGAGTGAAAACTTTTAGTAGGCCAGCATTACATTATAGCGTCTGGAGTTTCCTCTCGCAGGTGTCCAGGGACAACACTGCGCGACTCGAGGCTGCCGCAGCATCTGAGGGGGGCTCCATCGGAGCAACAGCGAAGGGCGCTGGCCGATACGATAGAGGGAGCTCAGACTCCGGCTACACTACAATCACAAGCTGCCAGAGGGAGCTCCGATGCGATTAGCCCAGCAGTCAATAGATTCATCTAAGATTAATCTCACCATAAGTGAGGTTAAAATGGCAGGCCCTCATATGACTGAGCAAGGTGCCTAGTGAGTCCCGAGAACTTCACTTCGACCCGCTGAAGGAAAAGAAAATCTATTAACACAATCACGCAACGACTGTTGTAGCACTGCGTCCCGAGAACTTCACTTCGACCTGCTGAAGGAAAAGAAAATCTATTAACACAATCACGCAACTACTGTTGTAGCACTGCGTCCCGAGAACTTCACTTCGACCTGCTGAAGGAAAAGAAAATCTATTAACACAATCACACAACTACTGTTGTAGCCGTGGAAAATACCGAGAACTGCCTCCGAGTCAATCACTGGCCTCATACTGTCATCGGAACAGCAGTCTGCAGAGAACTGCCCTCACCCAAGCAGCGCCTAGAGCCGCGCTGCGCAGTGTCATCTGTAAGGAGCTAGACTTCCAACCATGGGGAAGAGACAGGGCAGGAGGGCGCGCAGCTGCCCTCAAAGAGAGCCCTGCCCCTTCAGGAGACTGAGGAGGGACAATCACCCCCACACCCAAATTATGCCCAGGGCCCCCCAGGGTGCCCTTGAGACCATCTTGCGGGAACTGGAGATGATGTCTTCTGTGATTAAAGTCATAAGAGATGTGGCACTAGCCCTGCAGACTGTGTACTCTGTTGGCAGGCATCTCTTTGAAATGTACAGATGGGGGCAGCAATGAGCTTCAGAGGGTCTGCTGGTCGGCAACACAGAACAGATCACACCCACCTTCTTGCCGCGACTGAGGCCCTACATTTCTGTGATTAAAGCCCTAGCAGGTGGGGTGCAAGCACTCTCATGACCCTGTACAGAGTCACAGGCTCTGCTTGCTGGAAACTTTGTGAAATATACAGATCGTGGCCACAATAAACTTCAGTGGTGTCTGCTGGCTGGCTATAACGTGCGCCCCGTACAGCGGCACTGGCCTTTGACAAACTACTTTTAAGCACTTCAATGTTAACTTTCATTTCGGGGATGGGTAGAGGTGAATGAATTCCAGCGGAGCACGTCTACTTATGAAAACCGAACAGAAAGTAATTTTGACACTGAATTGTATTTTGCGCCGGTCCTGAATATCTCAAAGAAAGTGTGCGCGACTTATTTAACTGTCTTTGAATAAACGCGAGATTCACTGAAAAATTGTCATTTTTTTCCCACGAGACTTGAAATGTTGCCTTCAATTTTTAGAGGTCGCATACTGCAATGTGGAGAAAGAAGCCGTTCCTGGGCTCATTTGCATACCCATAATGCCATGGTGTGAAACTGCTACTTTGGGCTGGGTTATTCTGTTTAATTGTGCTCCTGCTCGTGCAGTGATATGTTTGTAAGTTGGAAGCACAGAGTCCATGAACAGTGGGCCTTTCTCTGCAAAGTCACCCTTGGTGTAAAATATTTCCACATGAGACCTTTATATAACGCGTCGGAGTGAAAACTTTTAGTAGGCCAGCATTACATTATAGCATCTGGAGTTTCCTCTCGCAGGTGTCCAGGGACAACACTGCGCGACTCGAGGCTGCCGCAGCATCTGAGGGGGGCTCCATCAGAGCAACAGCGAAGGGCGCCGGCCGATACGATAGAGGGAGCTCAGTCTCCGGCTACACTACAATCACAAGCCGCCAGAGGGAGCTCCGATGCGATTAGCCCAGCAGTCAATAGATTCATCTAAGATTAATCTCACCATAAGTGAGGTTAAAATGGCAGGCTCTCATATGACTGAGGAAGGTGCCTAGTGAGTCCCGAGAACTTCACTTCGACCCGCTGAAGGAAAAGAAAATCTATTAACACAATCACGCAACTACTGTTGTAGCACTGCGTCCCGAGAACTTCACTTCGACCTGCTGAAGGAAAAGAAAATCTATTAACACAATCACGCAACGACTGTTGTAGCACTGCGTCCCGAGAACTTCACTTCGACCTGCTGAAGGAAAAGAAAATCTATTAACACAATCACGCAACTACTGTTGTAGCACTGCGTCCCGAGAACTTCACTTCGAACTGCTGAAGGAAAAGAAAATCTATTAACACAATCACGCAACTACTGTTGTAGCAATGCGTCCCGAGAACTTCACTTCGACCTGCTGAAGGAAAAGAAAATCTATTAACACAATCACACAACTACTGTTGTAGCACTGCGTCCCGAGAACTTCACTTCGACCTGCTGAAGGAAAAGAAAATCTATTAACACAATCACGCAACTACTGTTGTAGCACTGCGTCCCGAGAACTTCACTTCGACCTGCTGAAGGAAAAGAAAATCTATTAACACAATCACACAACTACTGTTGTAGCACTGCGTCCCGAGAACTTCACTTCGACCTGCTGAAGGAAAAGAAAATCTATTACCACAATCACACAACTACTGTTGTAGCCGTGGAAAATACCGAGAACTGCCTCCGAGTCAATCACTGGCCTCAAACTGTCATCGGAACAGCAGTCTGCAGAGAACTGCCCTCACCCAAGCAGCGCCTAGAGCCGCGCTGCGCAGTGTCATCTGTAAGGAGCTAGACTTCCAACCATGGGGAAGAGACAGGGCAGGAGGGCGCGCAGCTGCCCTCAAAGAGAGCCCTGCCCCTTCAGGAGACTGAGGAGGGACAATCACCCCCACACCCAAATTATGCCCAGGGCCCCCCAGGGTGCCCTTGAGACCATCTTGCGGGAACTGGAGATGATGTCTTCTGTGATTAAAGTCATAAGAGATGTGGCACTAGCCCTGCAGACTGTGTACTCTGTTGGCAGGCATCTCTTTGAAATGTACAGATGGGGGCAGCAATGAGCTTCAGAGGGTCTGCTGGTCGGCAACACAGAACAGATCACACCCACCTTCTTGCCGCGACTGAGGCCCTACATTTCTGTGATTAAAGCCCTAGCAGGTGGGGTGCAAGCACTCTCATGACCCTGTACAGAGTCACAGGCTCTGCTTGCTGGAAACTTTGTGAAATATACAGATCGTGGCCACAATAAACTTCAGTGGTGTCTGCTGGCTGGCTATAAAGTGCGCCCCGTACAGCGGCACTGGCCTTTGACAAACTACTTTTAAGCACTTCAATGTTAACTTTCATCTCGGGGATGGGTCAAGGTGAATGAATTCCAGCGGAGCACGTCTACTTATGAATACCGAACAGAATGTAATTTTGACACTGAATTGTATTTTGCGCCGGTCCTGAATATCTCAAAGAAAGTGTGTGCGACTTATTTAACTGTCTTTGAATAAACGCGAGATTCACTGAAAAATTGTCATTTTTTTCCCACGAGACTTGAAATGTTGCCTTCAATTTTTACAGGTCGCATACTGCAATGTGGAGAAAGAAGCCGTTCCTGGGCTCATTTGCATACCCATAATGCCATGGTGTGAAACTGCTACTTTGGGCTGGGTTATTCTGTTAAATTGTGCTCCTGCTCGTGCAGTGATATGTTTGTACGTTGGAAGCACAGAGTCCATGAACAGTGGGCCTTTCTCTGCAAAGTCACCCTTGGTGTAAAATATTTCCACATGAGACCTTTATATAACGCGTCTAAAATTGAAAACTTTTAGTAGGCCAGCATTACATTATAGCGTCTGGAGTTTCCTCTCGCAGGTGTCCAGGGACAACACTGCGCGACTCGAGGCTGCCGCAGCATCTGAGGGGGGCTCCATCAGAGCAACAGCGAAGGGCGCCGGCCGATACGATAGAGGGAGCTCAGTCTCCGGCTACACTACAATCACAAGCCGCCAGAGGGAGCTCCGATGCGATTAGCCCAGCAGTCAATAGATTCATCTAAGATTAATCTCACCATAAGTGAGGTTAAAATGGCAGGCCCTCATATGACTGAGGAAGGTGCCTAGTGAGTCCCGAGAACTTCACTTCGACCCGCTGAAGGAAAAGAAAATCTATTAACACAATCACGCAACGACTGTTGTAGCACTGCGTCCCGAGAACTTCACTTCGACCTGCTGAAGGAAAAGAAAATCTATTAACACAATCACGCAACTACTGTTGTAGCACTGCGTCCCGAGAACTTCACTTCGACCTGCTGAAGGAAAAGAAAATCTATTAACACAATCACACAACTACTGTTGTAGCACTGCGTCCCGAGAACTTCACTTCGACCTGCTGAAGGAAAAGAAAATCTATTAACACAATCACACAACTACTGTTGTAGCCGTGGAAAATACCGAGAACTGCCTCCGAGTCAATTACTGGCCTCATACTGTCATCGGAACAGCAGTCTGCAGAGAACTGCCCTCACCCAAGCAGCGCCTAGAGCCGCGCTGCGCAGTGTCATCTGTAAGGAGCTAGACTTCCAACCATGGGGAAGAGACAGGGCAGGAGGGCGCGCAGCTGCCCTCAAAGAGAGCCCTGCCCCTTCAGGAGACTGAGGAGGGACAATCACCCCCACACCCAAATTATGCCCAGGGCCCCCCAGGGTGCCCTTGAGACCATCTTGCGGGAACTGGAGATGTTGTCTTCTGTGATTAAAGTCGTAAGAGATGTGGCGCGAGCCCTGCAGACTGTGTACTCTGTTGGCAGGCATCTCTTTGAAATGTACAGATGGGGGCAGCAATGAGCTTCAGAGGGTCTGCTGGTCGGCAACACAGAACAGATCACACCCACCTTCTTGCCGCGACTGAGGCCCTACATTTCTGTGATTAAAGCCCTAGCAGGTGGGGTGCAAGCACTCTCATGACCCTGTACAGAGTCACAGGCTCTGCTTGCTGGAAACTTTGTGAAATATACAGATCGTGGCCACAATAAACTTCAGTGGTGTCTGCTGGCTGGCTATAAAGTGCGCCCCGTACAGCGGCACTGGCCTTTGACAAACTACTTTTAAGCACTTCAATGTTAACTTTCATCTCGGGGATGGGTCAAGGTGAATGAATTCCAGCGGAGCACGTCTACTTATGAAAACCAAACAGAATGTAATTTTGACACTGAATTGTATTTTGCGCCGGTCCTGAATATCTCAAAGAAAGTGTGCGCGACTTATTTAACTGTCTTTGAATAAACGCGAGATTCACTGAAAAATTGTCATTTTTTTCCCACGAGACTTGAAATGTTGCCTTCAATTTTTACAGGTCGCATACTGCAATGTGGAGAAAGAAGCCGTTCCTGGGCTCATTTGCATACCCATAATGCCATGGTGTGAAACTGCTACTTTGGGCTGGGTTATTCTGTTTAATTGTGCTCCTGCTCGTGCAGTGATATGTTTGTACGTTGGAAGCACAGAGTCCATGAACAGTGGGCCTTTCTCTGCAAAGTCACCCTTGGTGTAAAATATTTCCACATGAGACCTTTATATAACGCGTCGGAGTGAAAACTTTTAGTAGGCCAGCATTACATTATAGCGTCTGGAGTTTCCTCTCGCAGGTGTCCAGGGACAACACTGCGCGACTCGAGGCTGCCGCAGCATCTGAGGGGGGCTCCATCGGAGCAACAGCGAAGGGCGCTGGCCGATACGATAGAGGGAGCTCAGACTCCGGCTACACTACAATCACAAGCCGCCAGAGGGAGCTCCGATGCGATTAGCCCAGCAGTCAATAGATTCATCTAAGATTAATCTCACCATAAGTGAGGTTAAAATGGCAGGCCCTCATATGACTGAGCAAGGTGCCTAGTGAGTCCCGAGAACTTCACTTCGACCCGCTGAAGGAAAAGAAAATCTATTAACACAATCACGCAACGACTGTTGTAGCACTGCGTCCCGAGAACTTCACTTCGACCTGCTGAAGGAAAAGAAAATCTATTAACACAATCACGCAACTACTGTTGTAGCACTGCGTCCCGAGAACTTCACTTCGACCTGCTGAAGGAAAAGAAAATCTATTAACACAATCACACAACTACTGTTGTAGCACTGCGTCCCGAGAACTTCACTTCGACCTGCTGAAGGAAAAGAAAATCTATTAACACAATCACACAACTACTGTTGTAGCACTGCGTCCCGAGAACTTCACTTCGACCTGCTGAAGGAAAAGAAAATCTATTAACACAATCACACAACTACTGTTGTAGCACTGCGTCCCGAGAACTTCACTTCGACCTGCTGAAGGAAAAGAAAATCTATTAACACAATCACACAACTACTGTTGTAGCCGTGGAAAATACCGAGAACTGCCTCCGAGTCAATCACTGGCCTCAAACTGTCATCGGAACAGCAGTCTGCAGAGAACTGCCCTCACCCAAGCAGCGCCTAGAGCCGCGCTGCGCAGTGTCATCTGTAAGGAGCTAGACTTCCAGCCATGGGGAAGAGACAGGGCAGGAGGGCGCTCAGCTGCCCTCAAAGAGAGCCCTGCCCCTTCAGGAGACTGAGGAGGGACAATCACCCCCACACCCAAATTATGCCCAGGGCCCCCCAGGGTGCCCTTGAGACCATCCTGCGGGAACTGGAGATGATGTCTTCTGTGATTAAAGTCATAAGAGATGTGGCACTAGCCCTGCAGACTGTGTACTCTGTTGGCAGGCATCTCTTTGAAATGTACAGATGGGGGCAGCAATGAGCTTCAGAGGGTCTGCTGGTCGGCAACACAGAACAGATCACACCCACCTTCTTGCCGCGACTGAGGCCCTACATTTCTGTGATTAAAGCCCTAGCAGGTGGGGTGCAAGCACTCTCATGACCCTGTACAGAGTCACAGGCTCTGCTTGCTGGAAACTTTGTGAAATATACAGATCGTGGCCACAATAAACTTCAGTGGTGTCTGCTGGCTGGCTATAAAGTGCGCCCCGTACAGCGGCACTGGCCTTTGACAAACTACTTTTAAGCACTTCAATGTTAACTTTCATCTCGGGGATGGGTCAAGGTGAATGAATTCCAGCGGAGCACGTCTACTTATGAATACCGAACAGAATGTAATTTTGACACTGAATTGTATTTTGCGCCGGTCCTGAATATCTCAAAGAAAGTGTGTGCGACTTATTTAACTGTCTTTGAATAAACGCGAGATTCACTGAAAAATTGTTATTTTTTTCCCACAAGACTTGAAATGTTGCCTTCAATTTTTACAGGTCGCATACTGCAATGTGGAGAAAGAAGCCGTTCCTGGGCTCATTTGCATACCCATAATGCCATGGTGTGAAACTGCTACTTTGGGCTGGGTTATTCTGTTAAATTGTGCTCCTGCTCGTGCAGTGATATGTTTGTACGTTGGAAGCACAGAGTCCATGAACAGTGGGCCTTTCTCTGCAAAGTCACCCTTGGTGTAAAATATTTCCACATGAGACCTTTATATAACGCGTCTAAAATTGAAAACTTTTAGTAGGCCAGCATTACATTATAGCGTCTGGAGTTTCCTCTCGCAGGAGTCCAGGGACAACACTGCGCGACTCGAAGCTGCCGCAGCATCTGAGGGGGGCTCCATCAGAGCAACAGCGAAGGGCGCCGACCGATACGATAGAGGGAGCTCAGTCCCCGGCTACACTACAATCACAAGCCGCCAGAGGGAGCTCCGATGCGATTAGCCCAGCAGTCAATAGATTCATCTAAGATTAATCTCACCATAAGTGAGGTTAAAATGGCAGGCCCTCATATGACTGAGGAAGGTACCTAGTGAGTCCCGAGAACTTCACTTCGACCCGCTGAAGGAAAAGAAAATCTATTAACACAATCACGCAACGACTGTTGTAGCACTGCGTCCCGAGAACTTCACTTCGACCTGCTGAAGGAAAAGAAAATCTATTAACACAATCACGCAACTACTGTTGTAGCACTGCGTCCCGAGAACTTCACTTCGACCTGCTGAAGGAAAAGAAAATCTATTAACACAATCACACAACTACTGTTGTAGCACTGCGTCCCGAGAACTTCACTTCGACCTGCTGAAGGAAAAGAAAATCTATTAACACAATCACACAACTACTGTTGTAGCCGTGGAAAATACCGAGAACTGCCTCCGAGTCAATCACTGGCCTCATACTGTCATCGGAACAGCAGTCTGCAGAGAACTGCCCTCACCCAAGCAGCGCCTAGAGCCGCGCTGCGCAGTGTCATCTGTAAGGAGCTAGACTTCCAACCATGGGGAAGAGACAGGGCAGGAGGGCGCGCAGCTGCCCTCAAAGAGAGCCCTGCCCCTTCAGGAGACTGAGGAGGGACAATCACCCCCACACCCAAATTATGCCCAGGGCCCCCCAGGGTGCCCTTGAGACCATCTTGCGGGAACTGGAGATGATGTCTTCTGTGATTAAAGTCATAAGAGATGTGGCACTAGCCCTGCAGACTGTGTACTCTGTTGGCAGGCATCTCTTTGAAATGTACAGATGGGGGCAGCAATGAGCTTCAGAGGGTCTGCTGGTCGGCAACACAGAACAGATCACACCCACCTTCTTGCCGCGACTGAGGCCCTACATTTCTGTGATTAAAGCCCTAGCAGGTGGGGTGCAAGCACTCTCATGACCCTGTACAGAGTCACAGGCTCTGCTTGCTGGAAACTTTGTGAAATATACAGATCGTGGCCACAATAAACTTCAGTGGTGTCTGCTGGCTGGCTATAAAGTGCGCCCCGTACAGCGGCACTGGCCTTTGACAAACTACTTTTAAGCACTTCAATGTTAACTTTCATCTCGGGGATGGGTCAAGGTGAATGAATTCCAGCGGAGCACGTCTACTTATGAAAACCGAACAGAATGTAATTTTGACACTGAATTGTATTTTGCGCCGGTCCTGAATATCTCAAAGAAAGTGTGCGCGACTTATTTAACTGTCTTTGAATAAACGCGAGATTCACTGAAAAATTGTCATTTTTTTCCCACGAGACTTGAAATGTTGCCTTCAATTTTTACAGGTCGCATACTGCAATGTGGAGAAAGAAGCCGTTCCTGGGCTCATTTGCATACCCATAATGCCATGGTGTGAAACTGCTACTTTGGGCTGGGTTATTCTGTTAAATTGTGCTCCTGCTCGTGCAGTGATATGTTTGTACGTTGGAAGCACAGAGTCCATGAACAGTGGGCCTTTCTCTGCAAAGTCACCCTTGGTGTAAAATATTTCCACATGAGACCTTTATATAACGCGTCGGAGTGAAAACTTTTAGTAGGCCAGCATTACATTATAGCGTCTGGAGTTTCCTCTCGCAGGTGTCCAGGGACAACACTGCGCGACTCGAGGCTGCCGCAGCATCTGAGGGGGGCTCCATCGGAGCAACAGCGAAGGGCGCTGGCCGATACGATAGAGGGAGCTCAGACTCCGGCTACACTACAATCACAAGCCGCCAGAGGGAGCTCCGATGCGATTAGCCCAGCAGTCAATAGATTCATCTCAGATTAATCTCACCATAAGTGAGGTTAAAATGGCAGGCCCTCATATGACTGAGCAAGGTGCCTAGTGAGTCCCGAGAACTTCACTTCGACCCGCTGAAGGAAAAGAAAATCTATTAACACAATCACGCAACGACTGTTGTAGCACTGCGTCCCGAGAACTTCACTTCGACCTGCTGAAGGAAAAGAAAATCTATTAACACAATCACGCAACTACTGTTGTAGCACTGCGTCCCGAGAACTTCACTTCGACCTGCTGAAGGAAAAGAAAATCTATTAACACAATCACACAACTACTGTTGTAGCACTGCGTCCCGAGAACTTCACTTCGACCTGCTGAAGGAAAAGAAAATCTATTAACACAATCACACAACTACTGTTGTAGCACTGCGTCCCGAGAACTTCACTTCGACCTGCTGAAGGAAAAGAAAATCTATTAACACAATCACACAACTACTGTTGTAGCACTGCGTCCCGAGAACTTCACTTCGACCTGCTGAAGGAAAAGAAAATCTATTAACACAATCACACAACTACTGTTGTAGCACTGCGTCCCGATAACTTCACTTCGACCTGCTGAAGGAAAAGAAAATCTATTAACACAATCACACAACTACTGTTGTAGCCGTGGAAAATACCGAGAACTGCCTCCGAGTCAATCACTGGCCTCAAACTGTCATCGGAACAGCAGTCTGCAGAGAACTGCCCTCACCCAAGCAGCGCCTAGAGCCGCGCTGCGCAGTGTCATCTGTAAGGAGCTAGACTTCCAACCATGGGGAAGAGACAGGGCAGGAGGGCGCGCAGCTGCCCTCAAAGAGAGCCCTGCCCCTTCAGGAGACTGAGGAGGGACAATCACCCCCACACCCAAATTATGCCCAGGGCCCCCCAGGGTGCCCTTGAGACCATCTTGCGGGAACTGGAGATGTTGTCTTCTGTGATTAAAGTCGTAAGAGATGTGGCGCGAGCCCTGCAGACTGTGTACTCTGTTGGCAGGCATCTCTTTGAAATGTACAGATGGGGGCAGCAATGAGCTTCAGAGGGTCTGCTGGTCGGCAACACAGAACAGATCACACCCACCTTCTTGCCGCGACGGAGGCCCTACATTTCTGTGATTAAGCCCTAGCAGGTGGGGTGCAAGCACTCTCATGACCCTGTACAGAGTCACAGGCTCTGCTTGCTGGAAACTTTGTGAAATATACAGATCGTGGCCACAATAAACTTCAGTGGTGTCTGCTGGCTGGCTATAAAGTGCGCCCCATACAGCGGCACTGGCCTTTGACAAACTACTTTTAAGCACTTCAATGTTAACTTTCATTTCGGGGATGGGTAGAGGTGAATGAATTCCAGCGGAGCACGTCTACTTATGAAAACCGAACAGAAAGTAATTTTGACACTGAATTGTATTTTGCGCCGGTCCTGAATATCTCAAAGAAAGTGTGCGCGACTTATTTAACTGTCTTTGAATAAACGCGAGATTCACTGAAAAATTGTCATTTTTTTCCCACGAGACTTGAAATGTTGCCTTCAATTTTTAGAGGTCGCATACTGCAATGTGGAGAAAGAAGCCGTTCCTGGGCTCATTTGCATACCCATAATGCCATGGTGTGAAACTGCTACTTTGGGCTGGGTTATTCTGTTTAATTGTGCTCCTGCTCGTGCAGTGATATGTTTGTAAGTTGGAAGCACAGAGTCCATGAACAGTGGGCCTTTCTCTGCAAAGTCACCCTTGGTGTAAAATATTTCCACATGAGACCTTTATATAACGCGTCGGAGTGAAAACTTTTAGTAGGCCAGCATTACATTATAGCATCTGGAGTTTCCTCTCGCAGGTGTCCAGGGACAACACTGCGCGACTCGAGGCTGCCGCAGCATCTGAGGGGGGCTCCATCAGAGCAACAGCGAAGGGCGCCGGCCGATACGATAGAGGGAGCTCAGTCTCCGGCTACACTACAATCACAAGCCGCCAGAGGGAGCTCCGATGCGATTAGCCCAGCAGTCAATAGATTCATCTAAGATTAATCTCACCATAAGTGAGGTTAAAATGGCAGGCTCTCATATGACTGAGGAAGGTGCCTAGTGAGTCCCGAGAAATTCACTTCGACCCGCTGAAGGAAAAGAAAATCTATTAACACAATCACGCAACTACTGTTGTAGCACTGCGTCCCGAGAACTTCACTTCGACCTGCTGAAGGAAAAGAAAATCTATTAACACAATCACGCAACGACTGTTGTAGCACTGCGTCCCGAGAACTTCACTTCGACCTGCTGAAGGAAAAGAAAATCTATTAACACAATCACGCAACTACTGTTGTAGCACTGCGTCCCGAGAACTTCACTTCGAACTGCTGAAGGAAAAGAAAATCTATTAACACAATCACGCAACTACTGTTGTAGCACTGCGTCCCGAGAACTTCACTTCGACCTGCTGAAGGAAAAGAAAATCTATTAACACAATCACGCAACTACTGTTGTAGCACTGCGTCCCGAGAACTTCACTTCGACCTGCTGAAGGAAAAGAAAATCTATTAACACAATCACACAACTACTGTTGTAGCACTGCGTCCCGAGAACTTCACTTCGACCTGCTGAAGGAAAAGAAAATCTATTACCACAATCACACAACTACTGTTGTAGCCGTGGAAAATACCGAGAACTGCCTCCGAGTCAATCACTGGCCTCAAACTGTCATCGGAACAGCAGTCTGCAGAGAACTGCCCTCACCCAAGCAGCGCCTAGAGCCGCGCTGCGCAGTGTCATCTGTAAGGAGCTAGACTTCCAACCATGGGGAAGAGACAGGGCAGGAGGGCGCGCAGCTGCCCTCAAAGAGAGCCCTGCCCCTTCAGGAGACTGAGGAGGGACAATCACCCCCACACCCAAATTATGCCCAGGGCCCCCCAGGGTGCCCTTGAGACCATCTTGCGGGAACTGGAGATGATGTCTTCTGTGATTAAAGTCATAAGAGATGTGGCACTAGCCCTGCAGACTGTGTACTCTGTTGGCAGGCATCTCTTTGAAATGTACAGATGGGGGCAGCAATGAGCTTCAGAGGGTCTGCTGGTCGGCAACACAGAACAGATCACACCCACCTTCTTGCCGCGACTGAGGCCCTACATTTCTGTGATTAAAGCCCTAGCAGGTGGGGTGCAAGCACTCTCATGACCCTGTACAGAGTCACAGGCTCTGCTTGCTGGAAACTTTGTGAAATATACAGATCGTGGCCACAATAAACTTCAGTGGTGTCTGCTGGCTGGCTATAAAGTGCGCCCCGTACAGCGGCACTGGCCTTTGACAAACTACTTTTAAGCACTTCAATGTTAACTTTCATCTCGGGGATGGGTCAAGGTGAATGAATTCCAGCGGAGCACGTCTACTTATGAAAACCGAACAGAATGTAATTTTGACACTGAATTGTATTTTGCGCCGGTCCTGAATATCTCAAAGAAAGTGTGCGCGACTTATTTAACTGTCTTTGAATAAACGCGAGATTCACTGAAAAATTGTCATTTTTTTCCCACGAGACTTGAAATGTTGCCTTCAATTTTTACAGGTCGCATACTGCAATGTGGAGAAAGAAGCCGTTCCTGGGCTCATTTGCATACCCATAATGCCATGGTGTGAAACTGCTACTTTGGGCTGGGTTATTCTGTTAAATTGTGCTCCTGCTCGTGCAGTGATATGTTTGTACGTTGGAAGCACAGAGTCCATGAACAGTGGGCCTTTCTCTGCAAAGTCACCCTTGGTGTAAAATATTTCCACATGAGACCTTTATATAACGCGTCGGAGTGAAAACTTTTAGTAGGCCAGCATTACATTATAGCGTCTGGAGTTTCCTCTCGCAGGTGTCCAGGGACAACACTGCGCGACTCGAGGCTGCCGCAGCATCTGAGGGGGGCTCCATCGGAGCAACAGCGAAGGGCGCTGGCCGATACGATAGAGGGAGCTCAGTCCCCGGCTACACTACAATCACAAGCCGCCAGAGGGAGCTCCGATGCGATTAGCCCAGCAGTCAATAGATTCATCTAAGATTAATCTCACCATAAGTGAGGTTAAAATGGCAGGCCCTCATATGACTGAGCAAGGTGCCTAGTGAGTCCCGAGAACTTCACTTCGACCCGCTGAAGGAAAAGAAAATCTATTAACACAATCACGCAACGACTGTTGTAGCACTGCGTCCCGAGAACTTCACTTCGACCTGCTGAAGGAAAAGAAAATCTATTAACACAATCACGCAACTACTGTTGTAGCACTGCGTCCCGAGAACTTCACTTCGACCTGCTGAAGGAAAAGAAAATCTATTAACACAATCACACAACTACTGTTGTAGCACTGCGTCCCGAGAACTTCACTTCGACCTGCTGAAGGAAAAGAAAATCTATTAACACAATCACACAACTACTGTTGTAGCACTGCGTCCCGAGAACTTCACTTCGACCTGCTGAAGGAAAAGAAAATCTATTAACACAATCACACAACTACTGTTGTAGCACTGCGTCCCGAGAACTTCACTTCGACCTGCTGAAGGAAAAGAAAATCTATTAACACAATCACACAACTACTGTTGTAGCCGTGGAAAATACCGAGAACTGCCTCCGAGTCAATCACTGGCCTCAAACTGTCATCGGAACAGCAGTCTGCAGAGAACTGCCCTCACCCAAGCAGCGCCTAGAGCCGCGCTGCGCAGTGTCATCTGTAAGGAGCTAGACTTCCAACCATGGGGAAGAGACAGGGCAGGAGGGCGCGCAGCTGCCCTCAAAGAGAGCCCTGCCCCTTCAGGAGACTGAGGAGGGACAATCACCCCCACACCCAAATTATGCCCAGGGCCCCCCAGGGTGCCCTTGAGACCATCTTGCGGGAACTGGAGATGTTGTCTTCTGTGATTAAAGTCGTAAGAGATGTGGCGCGAGCCCTGCAGACTGTGTACTCTGTTGGCAGGCATCTCTTTGAAATGTACAGATGGGGGCAGCAATGAGCTTCAGAGGGTCTGCTGGTCGGCAACACAGAACAGATCACACCCACCTTCTTGCCGCGACGGAGGCCCTACATTTCTGTGATTAAAGCCCTAGCAGGTGGGGTGCAAGCACTCTCATGACCCTGTACAGAGTCACAGGCTCTGCTTGCTGGAAACTTTGTGAAATATACAGATCGTGGCCACAATAAACTTCAGTGGTGTCTGCTGGCTGGCTATAAAGTGCGCCCCATACAGCGGCACTGGCCTTTGACAAACTACTTTTAAGCACTTCAATGTTAACTTTCATTTCGGGGATGGGTAGAGGTGAATGAATTCCAGCGGAGCACGTCTACTTATGAAAACCGAACAGAAAGTAATTTTGACACTGAATTGTATTTTGCGCCGGTCCTGAATATCTCAAAGAAAGTGTGCGCGACTTATTTAACTGTCTTTGAATAAACGCGAGATTCACTGAAAAATTGTCATTTTTTTCCCACGAGACTTGAAATGTTGCCTTCAATTTTTACAGGTCGCATACTGCAATGTGGAGAAAGAAGCCGTTCCTGGGCTCATTTGCATACCCATAATGCCATGGTGTGAAACTGCTACTTTGGGCTGGGTTATTCTGTTTAATTGTGCTCCTGCTCGTGCAGTGATATGTTTGTAAGTTGGAAGCACAGAGTCCATGAACAGTGGGCCTTTCTCTGCAAAGTCACCCTTGGTGTAAAATATTTCCACATGAGACCTTTATATAACGCGTCGGAGTGAAAACTTTTAGTAGGCCAGCATTACATTATAGCATCTGGAGTTTCCTCTCGCAGGTGTCCAGGGACAACACTGCGCGACTCGAGGCTGCCGCAGCATCTGAGGGGGGCTCCATCAGAGCAACAGCGAAGGGCGCCGGCCGATACGATAGAGGGAGCTCAGTCTCCGGCTACACTACAATCACAAGCCGCCAGAGGGAGCTCCGATGCGATTAGCCCAGCAGTCAATAGATTCATCTAAGATTAATCTCACCATAAGTGAGGTTAAAATGGCAGGCCCTCATATGACTGAGCAAGGTGCCTAGTGAGTCCCGAGAACTTCACTTCGACCCGCTGAAGGAAAAGAAAATCTATTAACACAATCACGCAACGACTGTTGTAGCACTGCGTCCCGAGAACTTCACTTCGACCTGCTGAAGGAAAAGAAAATCTATTAACACAATCACGCAACTACTGTTGTAGCACTGCGTCCCGAGAACTTCACTTCGACCTGCTGAAGGAAAAGAAAATCTATTAACACAATCACGCAACGACTGTTGTAGCACTGCGTCCCGAGAACTTCACTTCGACCTGCTGAAGGAAAAGAAAATCTATTAACACAATCACACAACTACTGTTGTAGCACTGCGTCCCGAGAACTTCACTTCGACCTGCTGAAGGAAAAGAAAATCTATTAACACAATCACACAACTACTGTTGTACCCGTGGAAAATACCGAGAACTGCCTCCGAGTCAATCACTGGCCTCAAACTGTCATCGGAACAGCAGTCTGCAGAGAACTGCCCTCACCCAAGCAGCGCCTAGAGCCGCGCTGCGCAGTGTCATCTGTGAGGAGCTAGACTTCCAACCATGGGGAAGAGACAGGGCAGGAGGGCGCGCAGATGCCCTCAAAGAGAGCCCTGCCCCTTCAGGAGACTGAGGAGGGACAATGACCCCCACACCCAAATTATGACCAGGGCCCCCCAGGGTGCCCTTGAGACCATCTTGCGGGAACTGGAGATGTTGTCTTCTGTGATTAAAGTCATAAGAGATGTGGCACTAGCCCTGCAGACTGTGTACTCTGTTGGCAGGCATCTCTTTGAAATGTACAGATGGGGGCAGCAATGAGCTTCAGAGGGTCTGCTGGTCGGCAACACAGAACAGATCACACCCACCTTCTTGCCGCGACTGAGGCCCTACATTTCTGTGATTAAAGCCCTAGCAGGTGGGGTGCAAGCACTCTCATGACCCTGTACAGAGTCACAGGCTCTGCTTGCTGGAAACTTTGTGAAATATACAGATCGTGGCCACAATAAACTTCAGTGGTGTCTGCTGGCTGGCTATAAAGTGCGCCCCGTACAGCGGCACTGGCCTTTGACAAACTACTTTTAAGCACTTCAATGTTAACTTTCATCTCGGGGATGGGTCAAGGTGAATGAATTCCAGCGGAGCACGTCTACTTATGAAAACCGAACAGAATGTAATTTTGACACTGAATTGTATTTTGCGCCGGTCCTGAATATCTCAAAGAAAGTGTGCGCGACTTATTTAACTGTCTTTGAATAAACGCGAGATTCACTGAAAAATTGTCATTTTTTTCCCACGAGACTTGAAATGTTGCCTTCAATTTTTACAGGTCGCATACTGCAATGTGGAGAAAGAAGCCGTTCCTGGGCTCATTTGCATACCCATAATGCCATGGTGTGAAACTGCTACTTTGGGCTGGGTTATTCTGTTAAATTGTGCTCCTGCTCGTGCAGTGATATGTTTGTACGTTGGAAGCACAGAGTCCATGAACAGTGGGCCTTTCTCTGCAAAGTCACCCTTGGTGTAAAATATTTCCACATGAGACCTTTATATAACGCGTCGGAGTGAAAACTTTTAGTAGGCCAGCATTACATTATAGCGTCTGGAGTTTCCTCTCGCAGGTGTCCAGGGACAACACTGCGCGACTCGAGGCTGCCGCAGCATCTGAGGGGGGCTCCATCGGAGCAACAGCGAAGGGCGCTGGCCGATACGATAGAGGGAGCTCAGTCCCCGGCTACACTACAATCACAAGCCGCCAGAGGGAGCTCCGATGCGATTAGCCCAGCAGTCAATAGATTCATCTAAGATTAATCTCACCATAAGTGAGGTTAAAATGGCAGGCCCTCATATGACTGAGCAAGGTGCCTAGTGAGTCCCGAGAACTTCACTTCGACCCGCTGAAGGAAAAGAAAATCTATTAACACAATCACGCAACGACTGTTGTAGCACTGCGTCCCGAGAACTTCACTTCGACCTGCTGAAGGAAAAGAAAATCTATTAACACAATCACGCAACTACTGTTGTAGCACTGCGTCCCGAGAACTTCACTTCGACCTGCTGAAGGAAAAGAAAATCTATTAACACAATCACACAACTACTGTTGTAGCACTGCGTCCCGAGAACTTCACTTCGACCTGCTGAAGGAAAAGAAAATCTATTAACACAATCACACAACTACTGTTGTAGCACTGCGTCCCGAGAACTTCACTTCGACCTGCTGAAGGAAAAGAAAATCTATTAACACAATCACACAACTACTGTTGTAGCACTGCGTCCCGAGAACTTCACTTCGACCTGCTGAAGGAAAAGAAAATCTATTAACACAATCACACAACTACTGTTGTAGCCGTGGAAAATACCGAGAACTGCCTCCGAGTCAATCACTGGCCTCAAACTGTCATCGGAACAGCAGTCTGCAGAGAACTGCCCTCACCCAAGCAGCGCCTAGAGCCGCGCTGCGCAGTGTCATCTGTAAGGAGCTAGACTTCCAACCATGGGGAAGAGACAGGGCAGGAGGGCGCGCAGCTGCCCTCAAAGAGAGCCCTGCCCCTTCAGGAGACTGAGGAGGGACAATCACCCCCACACCCAAATTATGCCCAGGGCCCCCCAGGGTGCCCTTGAGACCATCTTGCGGGAAATGGAGATGTTGTCTTCTGTGATTAAAGTCGTAAGAGATGTGGCGCGAGCCCTGCAGACTGTGTACTCTGTTGGCAGGCATCTCTTTGAAATGTACAGATGGGGGCAGCAATGAGCTTCAGAGGGTCTGCTGGTCGGCAACACAGAACAGATCACACCCACCTTCTTGCCGCGACGGAGGCCCTACATTTCTGTGATTAAAGCCCTAGCAGGTGGGGTGCAAGCACTCTCATGACCCTGTACAGAGTCACAGGCTCTGCTTGCTGGAAACTTTGTGAAATATACAGATCGTGGCCACAATAAACTTCAGTGGTGTCTGCTGGCTGGCTATAAAGTGCGCCCCATACAGCGGCACTGGCCTTTGACAAACTACTTTTAAGCACTTCAATGTTAACTTTCATTTCGGGGATGGGTAGAGGTGAATGAATTCCAGCGGAGCACGTCTACTTATGAAAACCGAACAGAAAGTAATTTTGACACTGAATTGTATTTTGCGCCGGTCCTGAATATCTCAAAGAAAGTGTGCGCGACTTATTTAACTGTCTTTGAATAAACGCGAGATTCACTGAAAAATTGTCATTTTTTTCCCACGAGACTTGAAATGTTGCCTTCAATTTTTACAGGTCGCATACTGCAATGTGGAGAAAGAAGCCGTTCCTGGGCTCATTTGCATACCCATAATGCCATGGTGTGAAACTGCTACTTTGGGCTGGGTTATTCTGTTTAATTGTGCTCCTGCTCGTGCAGTGATATGTTTGTAAGTTGGAAGCACAGAGTCCATGAACAGTGGGCCTTTCTCTGCAAAGTCACCCTTGGTGTAAAATATTTCCACATGAGACCTTTATATAACGCGTCGGAGTGAAAACTTTTAGTAGGCCAGCATTACATTATAGCATCTGGAGTTTCCTCTCGCAGGTGTCCAGGGACAACACTGCGCGACTCGAGGCTGCCGCAGCATCTGAGGGGGGCTCCATCAGAGCAACAGCGAAGGGCGCCGGCCGATACGATAGAGGGAGCTCAGTCTCCGGCTACACTACAATCACAAGCCGCCAGAGGGAGCTCCGATGCGATTAGCCCAGCAGTCAATAGATTCATCTAAGATTAATCTCACCATAAGTGAGGTTAAAATGAGGTTAAAATGGCAGGCCCTCATATGACTGAGCAAGGTGCCTAGTGAGTCCCGAGAACTTCACTTCGACCCGCTGAAGGAAAAGAAAATCTATTAACACAATCACGCAACGACTGTTGTAGCACTGCGTCCCGAGAACTTCACTTCGACCTGCTGAAGGAAAAGAAAATCTATTAACACAATCACACAACTACTGTTGTAGCACTGCGTCCCGAGAACTTCACTTCGACCTGCTGAAGGAAAAGAAAATCTATTAACACAATCACACAACTACTGTTGTAGCACTGCGTCCCGAGAACTTCACTTCGACCTGCTGAAGGAAAAGAAAATCTATTAACACAATCACACAACTACTGTTGTACCCGTGGAAAATACCGAGAACTGCCTCCGAGTCAATCACTGGCCTCAAACTGTCATTGGAACAGCAGTCTGCAGAGAACTGCCCTCACCCAAGCAGCGCCTAGAGCCGCGCTGCGCAGTGTCATCTGTGAGGAGCTAGACTTCCAACCATGGGGAAGAGACAGGGCAGGAGGGCGCGCAGATGCCCTCAAAGAGAGCCCTGCCCCTTCAGGAGACTGAGGAGGGACAATGACCCCCACACCCAAATTATGACCAGGGCCCCCCAGGGTGCCCTTGAGACCATCTTGCGGGAACTGGAGATGTTGTCTTCTGTGATTAAAGTCGTAAGAGATGTGGCGCGAGCCCTGCAGACTGTGTACTCTGTTGGCAGGCATCTCTTTGAAATGTACAGATGGGGGCAGCAATGAGCTTCAGAGGGTCTGCTGGTCGGCAACACAGAACAGATCACACCCACCTTCTTGCCGCGACGGAGGCCCTACATTTCTGTGATTAAAGCCCTAGCAGGTGGGGTGCAAGCACTCTCATGACCCTGTACAGAGTCACAGGCTCTGCTTGCTGGAAACTTTGTGAAATATACAGATCGTGGCCTCAATAAACTTCAGTGGTGTCTGCTGGCTGGCTATAAAGTGCGCCCCATACAGCGGCACTGGCCTTTGACAAACTACTTTTAAGCACTTCAATGTTAACTTTCATCTCGGGGATGGGTCAAGGTGAATGAATTCCAGCCCAGCACGTCTACTTATGAAAACCGAACAGAAAGTAATTTTGACACTGAATTGTATTTTGCGCCGGTCCTGAATATCTCAAAGAAAGTGTGCGCGACTTATTTAACTGTCTTTGAATAAACGCGAGATTCACTGAAAAATTGTCATTTTTTTCCCACGAGACTTGAAATGTTGCCTTCAATTTTTACAGGTCGCATACTGCAATGTGGAGAAAGAAGCCGTTCCTGGGCTCATTTGCATACCCATAATGCCATGGTGTGAAACTGCTACTTTGGGCTGGGTTATTCTGTTTAATTGTGCTCCTGCTCGTGCAGTGATATGTTTGTAAGTTGGAAGCACAGAGTCCATGAACAGTGGGCCTTTCTCTGCAAAGTCACCCTTGGTGTAAAATATTTCCACATGAGACCTTTATATAACGCGTCGGAGTGGAAACTTTTAGTAGGCCAGCATTACATTATAGCGTCTGGAGTTTCCTCTCGCAGGTGTCCAGGGACAACACTGCGCGACTCGAGGCTGCCGCAGCATCTGAGGGGGGCTCCATCAGAGCAACAGCGAAGGGCGCCGGCCGATACGATAGAGGGAGCTCAGTCTCCGGCTACACTACAATCACAAGCCGCCAGAGGGAGCTCCGATGCGATTAGCCCAGCAGTCAATAGATTCATCTAAGATTAATCTCACCATAAGTGAGGTTAAAATGGCAGGCCCTCATGTGACTGAGGAAGGTGCCTAGTGAGTCCCGAGAACTTCACTTCGACCCGCTGAAGGAAAAGAAAATCTATTAACACAATCACGCAACGACTGTTGTAGCACTGCGTCCCGAGAACTTCACTTCGACCTGCTGAAGGAAAAGAAAATCTATTAACACAATCACGCAACGACTGTTGTAGCACTGCGTCCCGAGAACTTCACTTCGACCTGCTGAAGGAAAAGAAAATCTATTAACACAATCACGCAACTACTGTTGTAGCACTGCGTCCCGAGAACTTCACTTCGAACTGCTGAAGGAAAAGAAAATCTATTAACACAATCACGCAACTACTGTTGTAGCACTGCGTCCCGAGAACTTCACTTCGACCTGCTGAAGGAAAAGAAAATCTATTAACACAATCACACAACTACTGTTGTAGCACTGCGTCCCGAGAACTTCACTTCGACCTGCTGAAGGAAAAGAAAATCTATTAACACAATCACACAACTACTGTTGTAGCCGTGGAAAATACCGAGAACTGCCTCCGAGTCAATCACTGGCCTCAAACTGTCATCGGAACAGCAGTCTGCAGAGAACTGCCCTCACCCAAGCAGCGCCTAGAGCCGCGCTGCGCAGTGTCATCTGTAAGGAGCTAGACTTCCAACCATGGGGAAGAGACAGGGCAGGAGGGCGCTCAGCTGCCCTCAAAGAGAGCCCTGCCCCTTCAGGAGACTGAGGAGGGACAATCACCCCCACACCCAAATTATGCCCAGGGCCCCCCAGGGTGCCCTTGAGACCATCTTGCGGGAACTGGAGATGATGTCTTCTGTGATTAAAGTCATAAGAGATGTGGCACTAGCCCTGCAGACTGTGTACTCTGTTGGCAGGCATCTCTTTGAAATGTACAGATGGGGGCAGCAATGAGCTTCAGAGGGTCTGCTGGTCGGCAACACAGAACAGATCACACCCACCTTCTTGCCGCGACTGAGGCCCTACATTTCTGTGATTAAAGCCCTAGCAGGTGGGGTGCAAGCACTCTCATGACCCTGTACAGAGTCACAGGCTCTGCTTGCTGGAAACTTTGTTAAATATACAGATCGTGGCCACAATAAACTTCAGTGGTGTCTGCTGGCTGGCTATAAAGTGCGCCCCGTACAGCGGCACTGGCCTTTGACAAACTACTTTTAAGCACTTCAATGTTAACTTTCATCTCGGGGATGGGTCAAGGTGAATGAATTCCAGCGGAGCACGTCTACTTATGAATACCGAACAGAATGTAATTTTGACACTGAATTGTATTTTGCGCCGGTCCTGAATATCTCAAAGAAAGTGTGTGCGACTTATTTAACTGTCTTTGAATAAACGCGAGATTCACTGAAAAATTGTTATTTTTTTCCCACAAGACTTGAAATGTTGCCTTCAATTTTTACAGGTCGCATACTGCAATGTGGAGAAAGAAGCCGTTCCTGGGCTCATTTGCATACCCATAATGCCATGGTGTGAAACTGCTACTTTGGGCTGGGTTATTCTGTTAAATTGTGCTCCTGCTCGTGCAGTGATATGTTTGTACGTTGGAAGCACAGAGTCCATGAACAGTGGGCCTTTCTCTGCAAAGTCACCCTTGGTGTAAAATATTTCCACATGAGACCTTTATATAACGCGTCTAAAATTGAAAACTTTTAGTAGGCCAGCATTACATTATAGCGTCTGGAGTTTCCTCTCGCAGGTGTCCAGGGACAACACTGCGCGACTCGAGGCTGCCGCAGCATCTGAGGGGGGCTCCATCAGAGCAACAGCGAAGGGCGCCGGCCGATACGATAGAGGGAGCTCAGTCTCCGGCTACACTACAATCACAAGCCGCCAGAGGGAGCTCCGATGCGATTAGCCCAGCAGTCAATAGATTCATCTAAGATTAATCTCACCATAAGTGAGGTTAAAATGGCAGGCCCTCATATGACTGAGGAAGGTGCCTAGTGAGTCCCGAGAACTTCACTTCGACCCGCTGAAGGAAAAGAAAATCTATTAACACAATCACGCAACGACTGTTGTAGCACTGCGTCCCGAGAACTTCACTTCGACCTGCTGAAGGAAAAGAAAATCTATTAACACAATCACGCAACTACTGTTGTAGCACTGCGTCCCGAGAACTTCACTTCGACCTGCTGAAGGAAAAGAAAATCTATTAACACAATCACACAACTACTGTTGTAGCACTGCGTCCCGAGAACTTCACTTCGACCTGCTGAAGGAAAAGAAAATCTATTAACACAATCACACAACTACTGTTGTAGCCGTGGAAAATACCGAGAACTGCCTCCGAGTCAATTACTGGCCTCATACTGTCATCGGAACAGCAGTCTGCAGAGAACTGCCCTCACCCAAGCAGCGCCTAGAGCCGCGCTGCGCAGTGTCATCTGTAAGGAGCTAGACTTCCAACCATGGGGAAGAGACAGGGCAGGAGGGCGCGCAGCTGCCCTCAAAGAGAGCCCTGCCCCTTCAGGAGACTGAGGAGGGACAATCACCCCCACACCCAAATTATGCCCAGGGCCCCCCAGGGTGCCCTTGAGACCATCTTGCGGGAACTGGAGATGTTGTCTTCTGTGATTAAAGTCGTAAGAGATGTGGCGCGAGCCCTGCAGACTGTGTACTCTGTTGGCAGGCATCTCTTTGAAATGTACAGATGGGGGCAGCAATGAGCTTCAGAGGGTCTGCTGGTCGGCAACACAGAACAGATCACACCCACCTTCTTGCCGCGACTGAGGCCCTACATTTCTGTGATTAAAGCCCTAGCAGGTGGGGTGCAAGCACTCTCATGACCCTGTACAGAGTCACAGGCTCTGCTTGCTGGAAACTTTGTGAAATATACAGATCGTGGCCACAATAAACTTCAGTGGTGTCTGCTGGCTGGCTATAAAGTGCGCCCCGTACAGCGGCACTGGCCTTTGACAAACTACTTTTAAGCACTTCAATGTTAACTTTCATCTCGGGGATGGGTCAAGGTGAATGAATTCCAGCGGAGCACGTCTACTTATGAAAACCAAACAGAATGTAATTTTGACACTGAATTGTATTTTGCGCCGGTCCTGAATATCTCAAAGAAAGTGTGCGCGACTTATTTAACTGTCTTTGAATAAACGCGAGATTCACTGAAAAATTGTCATTTTTTTCCCACGAGACTTGAAATGTTGCCTTCAATTTTTACAGGTCGCATACTGCAATGTGGAGAAAGAAGCCGTTCCTGGGCTCATTTGCATACCCATAATGCCATGGTGTGAAACTGCTACTTTGGGCTGGGTTATTCTGTTTAATTGTGCTCCTGCTCGTGCAGTGATATGTTTGTACGTTGGAAGCACAGAGTCCATGAACAGTGGGCCTTTCTCTGCAAAGTCACCCTTGGTGTAAAATATTTCCACATGAGACCTTTATATAACGCGTCGGAGTGAAAACTTTTAGTAGGCCAGCATTACATTATAGCGTCTGGAGTTTCCTCTCGCAGGTGTCCAGGGACAACACTGCGCGACTCGAGGCTGCCGCAGCATCTGAGGGGGGCTCCATCGGAGCAACAGCGAAGGGCGCTGGCCGATACGATAGAGGGAGCTCAGACTCCGGCTACACTACAATCACAAGCCGCCAGAGGGAGCTCCGATGCGATTAGCCCAGCAGTCAATAGATTCATCTAAGATTAATCTCACCATAAGTGAGGTTAAAATGGCAGGCCCTCATATGACTGAGCAAGGTGCCTAGTGAGTCCCGAGAACTTCACTTCGACCCGCTGAAGGAAAAGAAAATCTATTAACACAATCACGCAACGACTGTTGTAGCACTGCGTCCCGAGAACTTCACTTCGACCTGCTGAAGGAAAAGAAAATCTATTAACACAATCACGCAACTACTGTTGTAGCACTGCGTCCCGAGAACTTCACTTCGACCTGCTGAAGGAAAAGAAAATCTATTAACACAATCACACAACTACTGTTGTAGCACTGCGTCCCGAGAACTTCACTTCGACCTGCTGAAGGAAAAGAAAATCTATTAACACAATCACACAACTACTGTTGTAGCACTGCGTCCCGAGAACTTCACTTCGACCTGCTGAAGGAAAAGAAAATCTATTAACACAATCACACAACTACTGTTGTACCCGTGGAAAATACCGAGAACTGCCTCCAAGTCAATCACTGGCCTGAAACTGTCATCGGAACAGCAGTCTGCAGAGAACTGCCCTCACCCAAGCAGCGCCTAGAGCCGCGCTGCGCAGTGTCATCTGTGAGGAGCTAGACTTCCAACCATGGGGAAGAGACAGGGCAGGAGGGCGCGCAGATGCCCTCAAAGAGAGCCCTGCCCCTTCAGGAGACTGAGGAGGGACAATGACCCCCACACCCAAATTATGACCAGGGCCCCCCAGGGTGCCCTTGAGACCATCTTGCGGGAACTGGAGATGTTGTCTTCTGTGATTAAAGTCGTAAGAGATGTGGCGCGAGCCCTGCAGACTGTGTACTCTGTTGGCAGGCATCTCTTTGAAATGTACAGATGGGGGCAGCAATGAGCTTCAGAGGGTCTGCTGGTCGGCAACACAGAACAGATCACACCCACCTTCTTGCCGCGACGGAGGCCCTACATTTCTGTGATTAAAGCCCTAGCAGGTGGGGTGCAAGCACTCTCATGACCCTGTACAGAGTCACAGGCTCTGCTTGCTGGAAACTTTGTGAAATATACAGATCGTGGCCTCAATAAACTTCAGTGGTGTCTGCTGGCTGGCTATAAAGTGCGCCCCATACAGCGGCACTGGCCTTTGACAAACTACTTTTAAGCACTTCAATGTTAACTTTCATCTCGGGGATGGGTCAAGGTGAATGAATTCCAGCCCAGCACGTCTACTTATGAAAACCGAACAGAAAGTAATTTTGACACTGAATTGTATTTTGCGCCGGTCCTGAATATCTCAAAGAAAGTGTGCGCGACTTATTTAACTGTCTTTGAATAAACGCGAGATTCACTGAAAAATTGTCATTTTTTTCCCACGAGACTTGAAATGTTGCCTTCAATTTTTACAGGTCGCATACTGCAATGTGGAGAAAGAAGCCGTTCCTGGGCTCATTTGCATACCCATAATGCCATGGTGTGAAACTGCTACTTTGGGCTGGGTTATTCTGTTTAATTGTGCTCCTGCTCGTGCAGTGATATGTTTGTAAGTTGGAAGCACAGAGTCCATGAACAGTGGGCCTTTCTCTGCAAAGTCACCCTTGGTGTAAAATATTTCCACATGAGACCTTTATATAACGCGTCGGAGTGGAAACTTTTAGTAGGCCAGCATTACATTATAGCGTCTGGAGTTTCCTCTCGCAGGTGTCCAGGGACAACACTGCGCGACTCGAGGCTGCCGCAGCATCTGAGGGGGGCTCCATCAGAGCAACAGCGAAGGGCGCCGGCCGATACGATAGAGGGAGCTCAGTCTCCGGCTACACTACAATCACAAGCCGCCAGAGGGAGCTCCGATGCGATTAGCCCAGCAGTCAATAGATTCATCTAAGATTAATCTCACCATAAGTGAGGTTAAAATGGCAGGCCCTCATATGACTGAGCAAGGTGCCTAGTGAGTCCCGAGAACTTCACTTCGACCCGCTGAAGGAAAAGAAAATCTATTAACACAATCACGCAACGACTGTTGTAGCACTGCGTCCCGAGAACTTCACTTCGACCTGCTGAAGGAAAAGAAAATCTATTAACACAATCACGCAACGACTGTTGTAGCACTGCGTCCCGAGAACTTCACTTCGACCTGCTGAAGGAAAAGAAAATCTATTAACACAATCACGCAACTACTGTTGTAGCACTGCGTCCCGAGAACTTCACTTCGAACTGCTGAAGGAAAAGAAAATCTATTAACACAATCACGCAACTACTGTTGTAGCACTGCGTCCCGAGAACTTCACTTCGACCTGCTGAAGGAAAAGAAAATCTATTAACACAATCACACAACTACTGTTGTAGCACTGCGTCCCGAGAACTTCACTTCGACCTGCTGAAGGAAAAGAAAATCTATTAACACAATCACACAACTACTGTTGTAGCCGTGGAAAATACCGAGAACTGCCTCCGAGTCAATCACTGGCCTCAAACTGTCATCGGAACAGCAGTCTGCAGAGAACTGCCCTCACCCAAGCAGCGCCTAGAGCCGCGCTGCGCAGTGTCATCTGTAAGGAGCTAGACTTCCAACCATGGGGAAGAGACAGGGCAGGAGGGCGCTCAGCTGCCCTCAAAGAGAGCCCTGCCCCTTCAGGAGACTGAGGAGGGACAATCACCCCCACACCCAAATTATGCCCAGGGCCCCCCAGGGTGCCCTTGAGACCATCCTGCGGGAACTGGAGATGATGTCTTCTGTGATTAAAGTCATAAGAGATGTGGCACTAGCCCTGCAGACTGTGTACTCTGTTGGCAGGCATCTCTTTGAAATGTACAGATGGGGGCAGCAATGAGCTTCAGAGGGTCTGCTGGTCGGCAACACAGAACAGATCACACCCACCTTCTTGCCGCGACTGAGGCCCTACATTTCTGTGATTAAAGCCCTAGCAGGTGGGGTGCAAGCACTCTCATGACCCTGTACAGAGTCACAGGCTCTGCTTGCTGGAAACTTTGTGAAATATACAGATCGTGGCCACAATAAACTTCAGTGGTGTCTGCTGGCTGGCTATAAAGTGCGCCCCGTACAGCGGCACTGGCCTTTGACAAACTACTTTTAAGCACTTCAATGTTAACTTTCATCTCGGGGATGGGTCAAGGTGAATGAATTCCAGCGGAGCACGTCTACTTATGAATACCGAACAGAATGTAATTTTGACACTGAATTGTATTTTGCGCCGGTCCTGAATATCTCAAAGAAAGTGTGTGCGACTTATTTAACTGTCTTTGAATAAACGCGAGATTCACTGAAAAATTGTTATTTTTTTCCCACAAGACTTGAAATGTTGCCTTCAATTTTTACAGGTCGCATACTGCAATGTGGAGAAAGAAGCCGTTCCTGGGCTCATTTGCATACCCATAATGCCATGGTGTGAAACTGCTACTTTGGGCTGGGTTATTCTGTTAAATTGTGCTCCTGCTCGTGCAGTGATATGTTTGTACGTTGGAAGCACAGAGTCCATGAACAGTGGGCCTTTCTCTGCAAAGTCACCCTTGGTGTAAAATATTTCCACATGAGACCTTTATATAACGCGTCTAAAATTGAAAACTTTTAGTAGGCCAGCATTACATTATAGCGTCTGGAGTTTCCTCTCACAGGAGTCCAGGGACAACACTGCGCGACTCGAAGCTGCCGCAGCATCTGAGGGGGGCTCCATCAGAGCAACAGCGAAGGGCGCCGACCGATACGATAGAGGGAGCTCAGTCCCCGGCTACACTACAATCACAAGCCGCCAGAGGGAGCTCCGATGCGATTAGCCCAGCAGTCAATAGATTCATCTAAGATTAATCTCACCATAAGTGAGGTTAAAATGGCAGGCCCTCATATGACTGAGGAAGGTACCTAGTGAGTCCCGAGAACTTCACTTCGACCCGCTGAAGGAAAAGAAAATCTATTAACACAATCACGCAACGACTGTTGTAGCACTGCGTCCCGAGAACTTCACTTCGACCCGCTGAAGGAAAAGAAAATCTATTAACACAATCACGCAACGACTGTTGTAGCACTGCGTCCCGAGAACTTCACTTCGACCTGCTGAAGGAAAAGAAAATCTATTAACACAATCACGCAACTACTGTTGTAGCACTGCGTCCCGAGAACTTCACTTCGACCTGCTGAAGGAAAAGAAAATCTATTAACACAATCACACAACTACTGTTGTAGCCGTGGAAAATACCGAGAACTGCCTCCGAGTCAATCACTGGCCTCATACTGTCATCGGAACAGCAGTCTGCAGAGAACTGCCCTCACCCAAGCAGCGCCTAGAGCCGCGCTGCGCAGTGTCATCTGTAAGGAGCTAGACTTCCAACCATGGGGAAGAGACAGGGCAGGAGGGCGCGCAGCTGCCCTCAAAGAGAGCCCTGCCCCTTCAGGAGACTGAGGAGGGACAATCACCCCCACACCCAAATTATGCCCAGGGCCCCCCAGGGTGCCCTTGAGACCATCTTGCGGGAACTGGAGATGATGTCTTCTGTGATTAAAGTCATAAGAGATGTGGCACTAGCCCTGCAGACTGTGTACTCTGTTGGCAGGCATCTCTTTGAAATGTACAGATGGGGGCAGCAATGAGCTTCAGAGGGTCTGCTGGTCGGCAACACAGAACAGATCACACCCACCTTCTTGCCGCGACTGAGGCCCTACATTTCTGTGATTAAAGCCCTAGCAGGTGGGGTGCAAGCACTCTCATGACCCTGTACAGAGTCACAGGCTCTGCTTGCTGGAAACTTTGTGAAATATACAGATCGTGGCCACAATAAACTTCAGTGGTGTCTGCTGGCTGGCTATAAAGTGCGCCCCGTACAGCGGCACTGGCCTTTGACAAACTACTTTTAAGCACTTCAATGTTAACTTTCATCTCGGGGATGGGTCAAGGTGAATGAATTCCAGCGGAGCACGTCTACTTATGAAAACCGAACAGAATGTAATTTTGACACTGAATTGTATTTTGCGCCGGTCCTGAATATCTCAAAGAAAGTGTGCGCGACTTATTTAACTGTCTTTGAATAAACGCGAGATTCACTGAAAAATTGTCATTTTTTTCCCACGATACTTGAAATGTTGCCTTCAATTTTTACAGGTCGCATACTGCAATGTGGAGAAAGAAGCCGTTCCTGGGCTCATTTGCATACCCATAATGCCATGGTGTGAAACTGCTACTTTGGGCTGGGTTATTCTGTTAAATTGTGCTCCTGCTCGTGCAGTGATATGTTTGTACGTTGGAAGCACAGAGTCCATGAACAGTGGGCCTTTCTCTGCAAAGTCACCCTTGGTGTAAAATATTTCCACATGAGACCTTTATATAACGCGTCGGAGTGAAAACTTTTAGTAGGCCAGCATTACATTATAGCGTCTGGAGTTTCCTCTCGCAGGTGTCCAGGGACAACACTGCGCGACTCGAGGCTGCCGCAGCATCTGAGGGGGGCTCCATCGGAGCAACAGCGAAGGGCGCTGGCCGATACGATAGAGGGAGCTCAGACTCCGGCTACACTACAATCACAAGCTGCCAGAGGGAGCTCCGATGCGATTAGCCCAGCAGTCAATAGATTCATCTAAGATTAATCTCACCATAAGTGAGGTTAAAATGGCAGGCCCTCATATGACTGAGCAAGGTGCCTAGTGAGTCCCGAGAACTTCACTTCGACCCGCTGAAGGAAAAGAAAATCTATTAACACAATCACGCAACGACTGTTGTAGCACTGCGTCCCGAGAACTTCACTTCGACCTGCTGAAGGAAAAGAAAATCTATTAACACAATCACGCAACTACTGTTGTAGCACTGCGTCCCGAGAACTTCACTTCGACCTGCTGAAGGAAAAGAAAATCTATTAACACAATCACACAACTACTGTTGTAGCCGTGGAAAATACCGAGAACTGCCTCCGAGTCAATCACTGGCCTCATACTGTCATCGGAACAGCAGTCTGCAGAGAACTGCCCTCACCCAAGCAGCGCCTAGAGCCGCGCTGCGCAGTGTCATCTGTAAGGAGCTAGACTTCCAACCATGGGGAAGAGACAGGGCAGGAGGGCGCGCAGCTGCCCTCAAAGAGAGCCCTGCCCCTTCAGGAGACTGAGGAGGGACAATCACCCCCACACCCAAATTATGCCCAGGGCCCCCCAGGGTGCCCTTGAGACCATCTTGCGGGAACTGGAGATGATGTCTTCTGTGATTAAAGTCATAAGAGATGTGGCACTAGCCCTGCAGACTGTGTACTCTGTTGGCAGGCATCTCTTTGAAATGTACAGATGGGGGCAGCAATGAGCTTCAGAGGGTCTGCTGGTCGGCAACACAGAACAGATCACACCCACCTTCTTGCCGCGACTGAGGCCCTACATTTCTGTGATTAAAGCCCTAGCAGGTGGGGTGCAAGCACTCTCATGACCCTGTACAGAGTCACAGGCTCTGCTTGCTGGAAACTTTGTGAAATATACAGATCGTGGCCACAATAAACTTCAGTGGTGTCTGCTGGCTGGCTATAACGTGCGCCCCGTACAGCGGCACTGGCCTTTGACAAACTACTTTTAAGCACTTCAATGTTAACTTTCATTTCGGGGATGGGTAGAGGTGAATGAATTCCAGCGGAGCACGTCTACTTATGAAAACCGAACAGAAAGTAATTTTGACACTGAATTGTATTTTGCGCCGGTCCTGAATATCTCAAAGAAAGTGTGCGCGACTTATTTAACTGTCTTTGAATAAACGCGAGATTCACTGAAAAATTGTCATTTTTTTCCCACGAGACTTGAAATGTTGCCTTCAATTTTTAGAGGTCGCATACTGCAATGTGGAGAAAGAAGCCGTTCCTGGGCTCATTTGCATACCCATAATGCCATGGTGTGAAACTGCTACTTTGGGCTGGGTTATTCTGTTTAATTGTGCTCCTGCTCGTGCAGTGATATGTTTGTAAGTTGGAAGCACAGAGTCCATGAACAGTGGGCCTTTCTCTGCAAAGTCACCCTTGGTGTAAAATATTTCCACATGAGACCTTTATATAACGCGTCGGAGTGAAAACTTTTAGTAGGCCAGCATTACATTATAGCATCTGGAGTTTCCTCTCGCAGGTGTCCAGGGACAACACTGCGCGACTCGAGGCTGCCGCAGCATCTGAGGGGGGCTCCATCAGAGCAACAGCGAAGGGCGCCGGCCGATACGATAGAGGGAGCTCAGTCTCCGGCTACACTACAATCACAAGCCGCCAGAGGGAGCTCCGATGCGATTAGCCCAGCAGTCAATAGATTCATCTAAGATTAATCTCACCATAAGTGAGGTTAAAATGGCAGGCTCTCATATGACTGAGGAAGGTGCCTAGTGAGTCCCGAGAACTTCACTTCGACCCGCTGAAGGAAAAGAAAATCTATTAACACAATCACGCAACTACTGTTGTAGCACTGCGTCCCGAGAACTTCACTTCGACCTGCTGAAGGAAAAGAAAATCTATTAACACAATCACGCAACGACTGTTGTAGCACTGCGTCCCGAGAACTTCACTTCGACCTGCTGAAGGAAAAGAAAATCTATTAACACAATCACGCAACTACTGTTGTAGCACTGCGTCCCGAGAACTTCACTTCGAACTGCTGAAGGAAAAGAAAATCTATTAACACAATCACGCAACTACTGTTGTAGCAATGCGTCCCGAGAACTTCACTTCGACCTGCTGAAGGAAAAGAAAATCTATTAACACAATCACACAACTACTGTTGTAGCACTGCGTCCCGAGAACTTCACTTCGACCTGCTGAAGGAAAAGAAAATCTATTAACACAATCACGCAACTACTGTTGTAGCACTGCGTCCCGAGAACTTCACTTCGACCTGCTGAAGGAAAAGAAAATCTATTAACACAATCACACAACTACTGTTGTAGCACTGCGTCCCGAGAACTTCACTTCGACCTGCTGAAGGAAAAGAAAATCTATTACCACAATCACACAACTACTGTTGTAGCCGTGGAAAATACCGAGAACTGCCTCCGAGTCAATCACTGGCCTCAAACTGTCATCGGAACAGCAGTCTGCAGAGAACTGCCCTCACCCAAGCAGCGCCTAGAGCCGCGCTGCGCAGTGTCATCTGTAAGGAGCTAGACTTCCAACCATGGGGAAGAGACAGGGCAGGAGGGCGCGCAGCTGCCCTCAAAGAGAGCCCTGCCCCTTCAGGAGACTGAGGAGGGACAATCACCCCCACACCCAAATTATGCCCAGGGCCCCCCAGGGTGCCCTTGAGACCATCTTGCGGGAACTGGAGATGATGTCTTCTGTGATTAAAGTCATAAGAGATGTGGCACTAGCCCTGCAGACTGTGTACTCTGTTGGCAGGCATCTCTTTGAAATGTACAGATGGGGGCAGCAATGAGCTTCAGAGGGTCTGCTGGTCGGCAACACAGAACAGATCACACCCACCTTCTTGCCGCGACTGAGGCCCTACATTTCTGTGATTAAAGCCCTAGCAGGTGGGGTGCAAGCACTCTCATGACCCTGTACAGAGTCACAGGCTCTGCTTGCTGGAAACTTTGTGAAATATACAGATCGTGGCCACAATAAACTTCAGTGGTGTCTGCTGGCTGGCTATAAAGTGCGCCCCGTACAGCGGCACTGGCCTTTGACAAACTACTTTTAAGCACTTCAATGTTAACTTTCATCTCGGGGATGGGTCAAGGTGAATGAATTCCAGCGGAGCACGTCTACTTATGAATACCGAACAGAATGTAATTTTGACACTGAATTGCATTTTGCGCCGGTCCTGAATATCTCAAAGAAAGTGTGTGCGACTTATTTAACTGTCTTTGAATAAACGCGAGATTCACTGAAAAATTGTCATTTTTTTCCCACGAGACTTGAAATGTTGCCTTCAATTTTTACAGGTCGCATACTGCAATGTGGAGAAAGAAGCCGTTCCTGGGCTCATTTGCATACCCATAATGCCATGGTGTGAAACTGCTACTTTGGGCTGGGTTATTCTGTTAAATTGTGCTCCTGCTCGTGCAGTGATATGTTTGTACGTTGGAAGCACAGAGTCCATGAACAGTGGGCCTTTCTCTGCAAAGTCACCCTTGGTGTAAAATATTTCCACATGAGACCTTTATATAACGCGTCTAAAATTGAAAACTTTTAGTAGGCCAGCATTACATTATAGCGTCTGGAGTTTCCTCTCGCAGGTGTCCAGGGACAACACTGCGCGACTCGAGGCTGCCGCAGCATCTGAGGGGGGCTCCATCAGAGCAACAGCGAAGGGCGCCGGCCGATACGATAGAGGGAGCTCAGTCTCCGGCTACACTACAATCACAAGCCGCCAGAGGGAGCTCCGATGCGATTAGCCCAGCAGTCAATAGATTCATCTAAGATTAATCTCACCATAAGTGAGGTTAAAATGGCAGGCCCTCATATGACTGAGGAAGGTGCCTAGTGAGTCCCGAGAACTTCACTTCGACCCGCTGAAGGAAAAGAAAATCTATTAACACAATCACGCAACGACTGTTGTAGCACTGCGTCCCGAGAACTTCACTTCGACCTGCTGAAGGAAAAGAAAATCTATTAACACAATCACGCAACTACTGTTGTAGCACTGCGTCCCGAGAACTTCACTTCGACCTGCTGAAGGAAAAGAAAATCTATTAACACAATCACACAACTACTGTTGTAGCACTGCGTCCCGAGAACTTCACTTCGACCTGCTGAAGGAAAAGAAAATCTATTAACACAATCACACAACTACTGTTGTAGCCGTGGAAAATACCGAGAACTGCCTCCGAGTCAATTACTGGCCTCATACTGTCATCGGAACAGCAGTCTGCAGAGAACTGCCCTCACCCAAGCAGCGCCTAGAGCCGCGCTGCGCAGTGTCATCTGTAAGGAGCTAGACTTCCAACCATGGGGAAGAGACAGGGCAGGAGGGCGCGCAGCTGCCCTCAAAGAGAGCCCTGCCCCTTCAGGAGACTGAGGAGGGACAATCACCCCCACACCCAAATTATGCCCAGGGCCCCCCAGGGTGCCCTTGAGACCATCTTGCGGGAACTGGAGATGTTGTCTTCTGTGATTAAAGTCGTAAGAGATGTGGCGCGAGCCCTGCAGACTGTGTACTCTGTTGGCAGGCATCTCTTTGAAATGTACAGATGGGGGCAGCAATGAGCTTCAGAGGGTCTGCTGGTCGGCAACACAGAACAGATCACACCCACCTTCTTGCCGCGACTGAGGCCCTACATTTCTGTGATTAAAGCCCTAGCAGGTGGGGTGCAAGCACTCTCATGACCCTGTACAGAGTCACAGGCTCTGCTTGCTGGAAACTTTGTGAAATATACAGATCGTGGCCACAATAAACTTCAGTGGTGTCTGCTGGCTGGCTATAAAGTGCGCCCCGTACAGCGGCACTGGCCTTTGACAAACTACTTTTAAGCACTTCAATGTTAACTTTCATCTCGGGGATGGGTCAAGGTGAATGAATTCCAGCGGAGCACGTCTACTTATGAAAACCAAACAGAATGTAATTTTGACACTGAATTGTATTTTGCGCCGGTCCTGAATATCTCAAAGAAAGTGTGCGCGACTTATTTAACTGTCTTTGAATAAACGCGAGATTCACTGAAAAATTGTCATTTTTTTCCCACGAGACTTGAAATGTTGCCTTCAATTTTTACAGGTCGCATACTGCAATGTGGAGAAAGAAGCCGTTCCTGGGCTCATTTGCATACCCATAATGCCATGGTGTGAAACTGCTACTTTGGGCTGGGTTATTCTGTTTAATTGTGCTCCTGCTCGTGCAGTGATATGTTTGTACGTTGGAAGCACAGAGTCCATGAACAGTGGGCCTTTCTCTGCAAAGTCACCCTTGGTGTAAAATATTTCCACATGAGACCTTTATATAACGCGTCGGAGTGAAAACTTTTAGTAGGCCAGCATTACATTATAGCGTCTGGAGTTTCCTCTCGCAGGTGTCCAGGGACAACACTGCGCGACTCGAGGCTGCCGCAGCATCTGAGGGGGGCTCCATCGGAGCAACAGCGAAGGGCGCTGGCCGATACGATAGAGGGAGCTCAGACTCCGGCTACACTACAATCACAAGCCGCCAGAGGGAGCTCCGATGCGATTAGCCCAGCAGTCAATAGATTCATCTAAGATTAATCTCACCATAAGTGAGGTTAAAATGGCAGGCCCTCATATGACTGAGCAAGGTGCCTAGTGAGTCCCGAGAACTTCACTTCGACCCGCTGAAGGAAAAGAAAATCTATTAACACAATCACGCAACGACTGTTGTAGCACTGCGTCCCGAGAACTTCACTTCGACCTGCTGAAGGAAAAGAAAATCTATTAACACAATCACGCAACTACTGTTGTAGCACTGCGTCCCGAGAACTTCACTTCGACCTGCTGAAGGAAAAGAAAATCTATTAACACAATCACACAACTACTGTTGTAGCACTGCGTCCCGAGAACTTCACTTCGACCTGCTGAAGGAAAAGAAAATCTATTAACACAATCACACAACTACTGTTGTAGCACTGCGTCCCGAGAACTTCACTTCGACCTGCTGAAGGAAAAGAAAATCTATTAACACAATCACACAACTACTGTTGTAGCACTGCGTCCCGAGAACTTCACTTCGACCTGCTGAAGGAAAAGAAAATCTATTAACACAATCACACAACTACTGTTGTAGCCGTGGAAAATACCGAGAACTGCCTCCGAGTCAATCACTGGCCTCAAACTGTCATCGGAACAGCAGTCTGCAGAGAACTGCCCTCACCCAAGCAGCGCCTAGAGCCGCGCTGCGCAGTGTCATCTGTAAGGAGCTAGACTTCCAGCCATGGGGAAGAGACAGGGCAGGAGGGCGCTCAGCTGCCCTCAAAGAGAGCCCTGCCCCTTCAGGAGACTGAGGAGGGACAATCACCCCCACACCCAAATTATGCCCAGGGCCCCCCAGGGTGCCCTTGAGACCATCCTGCGGGAACTGGAGATGATGTCTTCTGTGATTAAAGTCATAAGAGATGTGGCACTAGCCCTGCAGACTGTGTACTCTGTTGGCAGGCATCTCTTTGAAATGTACAGATGGGGGCAGCAATGAGCTTCAGAGGGTCTGCTGGTCGGCAACACAGAACAGATCACACCCACCTTCTTGCCGCGACTGAGGCCCTACATTTCTGTGATTAAAGCCCTAGCAGGTGGGGTGCAAGCACTCTCATGACCCTGTACAGAGTCACAGGCTCTGCTTGCTGGAAACTTTGTGAAATATACAGATCGTGGCCACAATAAACTTCAGTGGTGTCTGCTGGCTGGCTATAAAGTGCGCCCCGTACAGCGGCACTGGCCTTTGACAAACTACTTTTAAGCACTTCAATGTTAACTTTCATCTCGGGGATGGGTCAAGGTGAATGAATTCCAGCGGAGCACGTCTACTTATGAATACCGAACAGAATGTAATTTTGACACTGAATTGTATTTTGCGCCGGTCCTGAATATCTCAAAGAAAGTGTGTGCGACTTATTTAACTGTCTTTGAATAAACGCGAGATTCACTGAAAAATTGTTATTTTTTTCCCACAAGACTTGAAATGTTGCCTTCAATTTTTACAGGTCGCATACTGCAATGTGGAGAAAGAAGCCGTTCCTGGGCTCATTTGCATACCCATAATGCCATGGTGTGAAACTGCTACTTTGGGCTGGGTTATTCTGTTAAATTGTGCTCCTGCTCGTGCAGTGATATGTTTGTACGTTGGAAGCACAGAGTCCATGAACAGTGGGCCTTTCTCTGCAAAGTCACCCTTGGTGTAAAATATTTCCACATGAGACCTTTATATAACGCGTCTAAAATTGAAAACTTTTAGTAGGCCAGCATTACATTATAGCGTCTGGAGTTTCCTCTCGCAGGAGTCCAGGGACAACACTGCGCGACTCGAAGCTGCCGCAGCATCTGAGGGGGGCTCCATCAGAGCAACAGCGAAGGGCGCCGACCGATACGATAGAGGGAGCTCAGTCCCCGGCTACACTACAATCACAAGCCGCCAGAGGGAGCTCCGATGCGATTAGCCCAGCAGTCAATAGATTCATCTAAGATTAATCTCACCATAAGTGAGGTTAAAATGGCAGGCCCTCATATGACTGAGGAAGGTACCTAGTGAGTCCCGAGAACTTCACTTCGACCCGCTGAAGGAAAAGAAAATCTATTAACACAATCACGCAACGACTGTTGTAGCACTGCGTCCCGAGAACTTCACTTCGACCTGCTGAAGGAAAAGAAAATCTATTAACACAATCACGCAACTACTGTTGTAGCACTGCGTCCCGAGAACTTCACTTCGACCTGCTGAAGGAAAAGAAAATCTATTAACACAATCACACAACTACTGTTGTAGCACTGCGTCCCGAGAACTTCACTTCGACCTGCTGAAGGAAAAGAAAATCTATTAACACAATCACACAACTACTGTTGTAGCCGTGGAAAATACCGAGAACTGCCTCCGAGTCAATCACTGGCCTCATACTGTCATCGGAACAGCAGTCTGCAGAGAACTGCCCTCACCCAAGCAGCGCCTAGAGCCGCGCTGCGCAGTGTCATCTGTAAGGAGCTAGACTTCCAACCATGGGGAAGAGACAGGGCAGGAGGGCGCGCAGCTGCCCTCAAAGAGAGCCCTGCCCCTTCAGGAGACTGAGGAGGGACAATCACCCCCACACCCAAATTATGCCCAGGGCCCCCCAGGGTGCCCTTGAGACCATCTTGCGGGAACTGGAGATGATGTCTTCTGTGATTAAAGTCATAAGAGATGTGGCACTAGCCCTGCAGACTGTGTACTCTGTTGGCAGGCATCTCTTTGAAATGTACAGATGGGGGCAGCAATGAGCTTCAGAGGGTCTGCTGGTCGGCAACACAGAACAGATCACACCCACCTTCTTGCCGCGACTGAGGCCCTACATTTCTGTGATTAAAGCCCTAGCAGGTGGGGTGCAAGCACTCTCATGACCCTGTACAGAGTCACAGGCTCTGCTTGCTGGAAACTTTGTGAAATATACAGATCGTGGCCACAATAAACTTCAGTGGTGTCTGCTGGCTGGCTATAAAGTGCGCCCCGTACAGCGGCACTGGCCTTTGACAAACTACTTTTAAGCACTTCAATGTTAACTTTCATCTCGGGGATGGGTCAAGGTGAATGAATTCCAGCGGAGCACGTCTACTTATGAAAACCGAACAGAATGTAATTTTGACACTGAATTGTATTTTGCGCCGGTCCTGAATATCTCAAAGAAAGTGTGCGCGACTTATTTAACTGTCTTTGAATAAACGCGAGATTCACTGAAAAATTGTCATTTTTTTCCCACGAGACTTGAAATGTTGCCTTCAATTTTTACAGGTCGCATACTGCAATGTGGAGAAAGAAGCCGTTCCTGGGCTCATTTGCATACCCATAATGCCATGGTGTGAAACTGCTACTTTGGGCTGGGTTATTCTGTTAAATTGTGCTCCTGCTCGTGCAGTGATATGTTTGTACGTTGGAAGCACAGAGTCCATGAACAGTGGGCCTTTCTCTGCAAAGTCACCCTTGGTGTAAAATATTTCCACATGAGACCTTTATATAACGCGTCGGAGTGAAAACTTTTAGTAGGCCAGCATTACATTATAGCGTCTGGAGTTTCCTCTCGCAGGTGTCCAGGGACAACACTGCGCGACTCGAGGCTGCCGCAGCATCTGAGGGGGGCTCCATCGGAGCAACAGCGAAGGGCGCTGGCCGATACGATAGAGGGAGCTCAGACTCCGGCTACACTACAATCACAAGCCGCCAGAGGGAGCTCCGATGCGATTAGCCCAGCAGTCAATAGATTCATCTCAGATTAATCTCACCATAAGTGAGGTTAAAATGGCAGGCCCTCATATGACTGAGCAAGGTGCCTAGTGAGTCCCGAGAACTTCACTTCGACCCGCTGAAGGAAAAGAAAATCTATTAACACAATCACGCAACGACTGTTGTAGCACTGCGTCCCGAGAACTTCACTTCGACCTGCTGAAGGAAAAGAAAATCTATTAACACAATCACGCAACTACTGTTGTAGCACTGCGTCCCGAGAACTTCACTTCGACCTGCTGAAGGAAAAGAAAATCTATTAACACAATCACACAACTACTGTTGTAGCACTGCGTCCCGAGAACTTCACTTCGACCTGCTGAAGGAAAAGAAAATCTATTAACACAATCACACAACTACTGTTGTAGCACTGCGTCCCGAGAACTTCACTTCGACCTGCTGAAGGAAAAGAAAATCTATTAACACAATCACACAACTACTGTTGTAGCACTGCGTCCCGAGAACTTCACTTCGACCTGCTGAAGGAAAAGAAAATCTATTAACACAATCACACAACTACTGTTGTAGCACTGCGTCCCGATAACTTCACTTCGACCTGCTGAAGGAAAAGAAAATCTATTAACACAATCACACAACTACTGTTGTAGCCGTGGAAAATACCGAGAACTGCCTCCGAGTCAATCACTGGCCTCAAACTGTCATCGGAACAGCAGTCTGCAGAGAACTGCCCTCACCCAAGCAGCGCCTAGAGCCGCGCTGCGCAGTGTCATCTGTAAGGAGCTAGACTTCCAACCATGGGGAAGAGACAGGGCAGGAGGGCGCGCAGCTGCCCTCAAAGAGAGCCCTGCCCCTTCAGGAGACTGAGGAGGGACAATCACCCCCACACCCAAATTATGCCCAGGGCCCCCCAGGGTGCCCTTGAGACCATCTTGCGGGAACTGGAGATGTTGTCTTCTGTGATTAAAGTCGTAAGAGATGTGGCGCGAGCCCTGCAGACTGTGTACTCTGTTGGCAGGCATCTCTTTGAAATGTACAGATGGGGGCAGCAATGAGCTTCAGAGGGTCTGCTGGTCGGCAACACAGAACAGATCACACCCACCTTCTTGCCGCGACGGAGGCCCTACATTTCTGTGATTAAGCCCTAGCAGGTGGGGTGCAAGCACTCTCATGACCCTGTACAGAGTCACAGGCTCTGCTTGCTGGAAACTTTGTGAAATATACAGATCGTGGCCACAATAAACTTCAGTGGTGTCTGCTGGCTGGCTATAAAGTGCGCCCCATACAGCGGCACTGGCCTTTGACAAACTACTTTTAAGCACTTCAATGTTAACTTTCATTTCGGGGATGGGTAGAGGTGAATGAATTCCAGCGGAGCACGTCTACTTATGAAAACCGAACAGAAAGTAATTTTGACACTGAATTGTATTTTGCGCCGGTCCTGAATATCTCAAAGAAAGTGTGCGCGACTTATTTAACTGTCTTTGAATAAACGCGAGATTCACTGAAAAATTGTCATTTTTTTCCCACGAGACTTGAAATGTTGCCTTCAATTTTTAGAGGTCGCATACTGCAATGTGGAGAAAGAAGCCGTTCCTGGGCTCATTTGCATACCCATAATGCCATGGTGTGAAACTGCTACTTTGGGCTGGGTTATTCTGTTTAATTGTGCTCCTGCTCGTGCAGTGATATGTTTGTAAGTTGGAAGCACAGAGTCCATGAACAGTGGGCCTTTCTCTGCAAAGTCACCCTTGGTGTAAAATATTTCCACATGAGACCTTTATATAACGCGTCGGAGTGAAAACTTTTAGTAGGCCAGCATTACATTATAGCATCTGGAGTTTCCTCTCGCAGGTGTCCAGGGACAACACTGCGCGACTCGAGGCTGCCGCAGCATCTGAGGGGGGCTCCATCAGAGCAACAGCGAAGGGCGCCGGCCGATACGATAGAGGGAGCTCAGTCTCCGGCTACACTACAATCACAAGCCGCCAGAGGGAGCTCCGATGCGATTAGCCCAGCAGTCAATAGATTCATCTAAGATTAATCTCACCATAAGTGAGGTTAAAATGGCAGGCTCTCATATGACTGAGGAAGGTGCCTAGTGAGTCCCGAGAAATTCACTTCGACCCGCTGAAGGAAAAGAAAATCTATTAACACAATCACGCAACTACTGTTGTAGCACTGCGTCCCGAGAACTTCACTTCGACCTGCTGAAGGAAAAGAAAATCTATTAACACAATCACGCAACGACTGTTGTAGCACTGCGTCCCGAGAACTTCACTTCGACCTGCTGAAGGAAAAGAAAATCTATTAACACAATCACGCAACTACTGTTGTAGCACTGCGTCCCGAGAACTTCACTTCGAACTGCTGAAGGAAAAGAAAATCTATTAACACAATCACGCAACTACTGTTGTAGCACTGCGTCCCGAGAACTTCACTTCGACCTGCTGAAGGAAAAGAAAATCTATTAACACAATCACGCAACTACTGTTGTAGCACTGCGTCCCGAGAACTTCACTTCGACCTGCTGAAGGAAAAGAAAATCTATTAACACAATCACACAACTACTGTTGTAGCACTGCGTCCCGAGAACTTCACTTCGACCTGCTGAAGGAAAAGAAAATCTATTACCACAATCACACAACTACTGTTGTAGCCGTGGAAAATACCGAGAACTGCCTCCGAGTCAATCACTGGCCTCAAACTGTCATCGGAACAGCAGTCTGCAGAGAACTGCCCTCACCCAAGCAGCGCCTAGAGCCGCGCTGCGCAGTGTCATCTGTAAGGAGCTAGACTTCCAACCATGGGGAAGAGACAGGGCAGGAGGGCGCGCAGCTGCCCTCAAAGAGAGCCCTGCCCCTTCAGGAGACTGAGGAGGGACAATCACCCCCACACCCAAATTATGCCCAGGGCCCCCCAGGGTGCCCTTGAGACCATCTTGCGGGAACTGGAGATGATGTCTTCTGTGATTAAAGTCATAAGAGATGTGGCACTAGCCCTGCAGACTGTGTACTCTGTTGGCAGGCATCTCTTTGAAATGTACAGATGGGGGCAGCAATGAGCTTCAGAGGGTCTGCTGGTCGGCAACACAGAACAGATCACACCCACCTTCTTGCCGCGACTGAGGCCCTACATTTCTGTGATTAAAGCCCTAGCAGGTGGGGTGCAAGCACTCTCATGACCCTGTACAGAGTCACAGGCTCTGCTTGCTGGAAACTTTGTGAAATATACAGATCGTGGCCACAATAAACTTCAGTGGTGTCTGCTGGCTGGCTATAAAGTGCGCCCCGTACAGCGGCACTGGCCTTTGACAAACTACTTTTAAGCACTTCAATGTTAACTTTCATCTCGGGGATGGGTCAAGGTGAATGAATTCCAGCGGAGCACGTCTACTTATGAAAACCGAACAGAATGTAATTTTGACACTGAATTGTATTTTGCGCCGGTCCTGAATATCTCAAAGAAAGTGTGCGCGACTTATTTAACTGTCTTTGAATAAACGCGAGATTCACTGAAAAATTGTCATTTTTTTCCCACGAGACTTGAAATGTTGCCTTCAATTTTTACAGGTCGCATACTGCAATGTGGAGAAAGAAGCCGTTCCTGGGCTCATTTGCATACCCATAATGCCATGGTGTGAAACTGCTACTTTGGGCTGGGTTATTCTGTTAAATTGTGCTCCTGCTCGTGCAGTGATATGTTTGTACGTTGGAAGCACAGAGTCCATGAACAGTGGGCCTTTCTCTGCAAAGTCACCCTTGGTGTAAAATATTTCCACATGAGACCTTTATATAACGCGTCGGAGTGAAAACTTTTAGTAGGCCAGCATTACATTATAGCGTCTGGAGTTTCCTCTCGCAGGTGTCCAGGGACAACACTGCGCGACTCGAGGCTGCCGCAGCATCTGAGGGGGGCTCCATCGGAGCAACAGCGAAGGGCGCTGGCCGATACGATAGAGGGAGCTCAGTCCCCGGCTACACTACAATCACAAGCCGCCAGAGGGAGCTCCGATGCGATTAGCCCAGCAGTCAATAGATTCATCTAAGATTAATCTCACCATAAGTGAGGTTAAAATGGCAGGCCCTCATATGACTGAGCAAGGTGCCTAGTGAGTCCCGAGAACTTCACTTCGACCCGCTGAAGGAAAAGAAAATCTATTAACACAATCACGCAACGACTGTTGTAGCACTGCGTCCCGAGAACTTCACTTCGACCTGCTGAAGGAAAAGAAAATCTATTAACACAATCACGCAACTACTGTTGTAGCACTGCGTCCCGAGAACTTCACTTCGACCTGCTGAAGGAAAAGAAAATCTATTAACACAATCACACAACTACTGTTGTAGCACTGCGTCCCGAGAACTTCACTTCGACCTGCTGAAGGAAAAGAAAATCTATTAACACAATCACACAACTACTGTTGTAGCACTGCGTCCCGAGAACTTCACTTCGACCTGCTGAAGGAAAAGAAAATCTATTAACACAATCACACAACTACTGTTGTAGCACTGCGTCCCGAGAACTTCACTTCGACCTGCTGAAGGAAAAGAAAATCTATTAACACAATCACACAACTACTGTTGTAGCCGTGGAAAATACCGAGAACTGCCTCCGAGTCAATCACTGGCCTCAAACTGTCATCGGAACAGCAGTCTGCAGAGAACTGCCCTCACCCAAGCAGCGCCTAGAGCCGCGCTGCGCAGTGTCATCTGTAAGGAGCTAGACTTCCAACCATGGGGAAGAGACAGGGCAGGAGGGCGCGCAGCTGCCCTCAAAGAGAGCCCTGCCCCTTCAGGAGACTGAGGAGGGACAATCACCCCCACACCCAAATTATGCCCAGGGCCCCCCAGGGTGCCCTTGAGACCATCTTGCGGGAACTGGAGATGTTGTCTTCTGTGATTAAAGTCGTAAGAGATGTGGCGCGAGCCCTGCAGACTGTGTACTCTGTTGGCAGGCATCTCTTTGAAATGTACAGATGGGGGCAGCAATGAGCTTCAGAGGGTCTGCTGGTCGGCAACACAGAACAGATCACACCCACCTTCTTGCCGCGACGGAGGCCCTACATTTCTGTGATTAAAGCCCTAGCAGGTGGGGTGCAAGCACTCTCATGACCCTGTACAGAGTCACAGGCTCTGCTTGCTGGAAACTTTGTGAAATATACAGATCGTGGCCACAATAAACTTCAGTGGTGTCTGCTGGCTGGCTATAAAGTGCGCCCCATACAGCGGCACTGGCCTTTGACAAACTACTTTTAAGCACTTCAATGTTAACTTTCATTTCGGGGATGGGTAGAGGTGAATGAATTCCAGCGGAGCACGTCTACTTATGAAAACCGAACAGAAAGTAATTTTGACACTGAATTGTATTTTGCGCCGGTCCTGAATATCTCAAAGAAAGTGTGCGCGACTTATTTAACTGTCTTTGAATAAACGCGAGATTCACTGAAAAATTGTCATTTTTTTCCCACGAGACTTGAAATGTTGCCTTCAATTTTTACAGGTCGCATACTGCAATGTGGAGAAAGAAGCCGTTCCTGGGCTCATTTGCATACCCATAATGCCATGGTGTGAAACTGCTACTTTGGGCTGGGTTATTCTGTTTAATTGTGCTCCTGCTCGTGCAGTGATATGTTTGTAAGTTGGAAGCACAGAGTCCATGAACAGTGGGCCTTTCTCTGCAAAGTCACCCTTGGTGTAAAATATTTCCACATGAGACCTTTATATAACGCGTCGGAGTGAAAACTTTTAGTAGGCCAGCATTACATTATAGCATCTGGAGTTTCCTCTCGCAGGTGTCCAGGGACAACACTGCGCGACTCGAGGCTGCCGCAGCATCTGAGGGGGGCTCCATCAGAGCAACAGCGAAGGGCGCCGGCCGATACGATAGAGGGAGCTCAGTCTCCGGCTACACTACAATCACAAGCCGCCAGAGGGAGCTCCGATGCGATTAGCCCAGCAGTCAATAGATTCATCTAAGATTAATCTCACCATAAGTGAGGTTAAAATGGCAGGCCCTCATATGACTGAGCAAGGTGCCTAGTGAGTCCCGAGAACTTCACTTCGACCCGCTGAAGGAAAAGAAAATCTATTAACACAATCACGCAACGACTGTTGTAGCACTGCGTCCCGAGAACTTCACTTCGACCTGCTGAAGGAAAAGAAAATCTATTAACACAATCACGCAACTACTGTTGTAGCACTGCGTCCCGAGAACTTCACTTCGACCTGCTGAAGGAAAAGAAAATCTATTAACACAATCACGCAACGACTGTTGTAGCACTGCGTCCCGAGAACTTCACTTCGACCTGCTGAAGGAAAAGAAAATCTATTAACACAATCACACAACTACTGTTGTAGCACTGCGTCCCGAGAACTTCACTTCGACCTGCTGAAGGAAAAGAAAATCTATTAACACAATCACACAACTACTGTTGTACCCGTGGAAAATACCGAGAACTGCCTCCGAGTCAATCACTGGCCTCAAACTGTCATCGGAACAGCAGTCTGCAGAGAACTGCCCTCACCCAAGCAGCGCCTAGAGCCGCGCTGCGCAGTGTCATCTGTGAGGAGCTAGACTTCCAACCATGGGGAAGAGACAGGGCAGGAGGGCGCGCAGATGCCCTCAAAGAGAGCCCTGCCCCTTCAGGAGACTGAGGAGGGACAATGACCCCCACACCCAAATTATGACCAGGGCCCCCCAGGGTGCCCTTGAGACCATCTTGCGGGAACTGGAGATGTTGTCTTCTGTGATTAAAGTCATAAGAGATGTGGCACTAGCCCTGCAGACTGTGTACTCTGTTGGCAGGCATCTCTTTGAAATGTACAGATGGGGGCAGCAATGAGCTTCAGAGGGTCTGCTGGTCGGCAACACAGAACAGATCACACCCACCTTCTTGCCGCGACTGAGGCCCTACATTTCTGTGATTAAAGCCCTAGCAGGTGGGGTGCAAGCACTCTCATGACCCTGTACAGAGTCACAGGCTCTGCTTGCTGGAAACTTTGTGAAATATACAGATCGTGGCCACAATAAACTTCAGTGGTGTCTGCTGGCTGGCTATAAAGTGCGCCCCGTACAGCGGCACTGGCCTTTGACAAACTACTTTTAAGCACTTCAATGTTAACTTTCATCTCGGGGATGGGTCAAGGTGAATGAATTCCAGCGGAGCACGTCTACTTATGAAAACCGAACAGAATGTAATTTTGACACTGAATTGTATTTTGCGCCGGTCCTGAATATCTCAAAGAAAGTGTGCGCGACTTATTTAACTGTCTTTGAATAAACGCGAGATTCACTGAAAAATTGTCATTTTTTTCCCACGAGACTTGAAATGTTGCCTTCAATTTTTACAGGTCGCATACTGCAATGTGGAGAAAGAAGCCGTTCCTGGGCTCATTTGCATACCCATAATGCCATGGTGTGAAACTGCTACTTTGGGCTGGGTTATTCTGTTAAATTGTGCTCCTGCTCGTGCAGTGATATGTTTGTACGTTGGAAGCACAGAGTCCATGAACAGTGGGCCTTTCTCTGCAAAGTCACCCTTGGTGTAAAATATTTCCACATGAGACCTTTATATAACGCGTCGGAGTGAAAACTTTTAGTAGGCCAGCATTACATTATAGCGTCTGGAGTTTCCTCTCGCAGGTGTCCAGGGACAACACTGCGCGACTCGAGGCTGCCGCAGCATCTGAGGGGGGCTCCATCGGAGCAACAGCGAAGGGCGCTGGCCGATACGATAGAGGGAGCTCAGTCCCCGGCTACACTACAATCACAAGCCGCCAGAGGGAGCTCCGATGCGATTAGCCCAGCAGTCAATAGATTCATCTAAGATTAATCTCACCATAAGTGAGGTTAAAATGGCAGGCCCTCATATGACTGAGCAAGGTGCCTAGTGAGTCCCGAGAACTTCACTTCGACCCGCTGAAGGAAAAGAAAATCTATTAACACAATCACGCAACGACTGTTGTAGCACTGCGTCCCGAGAACTTCACTTCGACCTGCTGAAGGAAAAGAAAATCTATTAACACAATCACGCAACTACTGTTGTAGCACTGCGTCCCGAGAACTTCACTTCGACCTGCTGAAGGAAAAGAAAATCTATTAACACAATCACACAACTACTGTTGTAGCACTGCGTCCCGAGAACTTCACTTCGACCTGCTGAAGGAAAAGAAAATCTATTAACACAATCACACAACTACTGTTGTAGCACTGCGTCCCGAGAACTTCACTTCGACCTGCTGAAGGAAAAGAAAATCTATTAACACAATCACACAACTACTGTTGTAGCACTGCGTCCCGAGAACTTCACTTCGACCTGCTGAAGGAAAAGAAAATCTATTAACACAATCACACAACTACTGTTGTAGCCGTGGAAAATACCGAGAACTGCCTCCGAGTCAATCACTGGCCTCAAACTGTCATCGGAACAGCAGTCTGCAGAGAACTGCCCTCACCCAAGCAGCGCCTAGAGCCGCGCTGCGCAGTGTCATCTGTAAGGAGCTAGACTTCCAACCATGGGGAAGAGACAGGGCAGGAGGGCGCGCAGCTGCCCTCAAAGAGAGCCCTGCCCCTTCAGGAGACTGAGGAGGGACAATCACCCCCACACCCAAATTATGCCCAGGGCCCCCCAGGGTGCCCTTGAGACCATCTTGCGGGAAATGGAGATGTTGTCTTCTGTGATTAAAGTCGTAAGAGATGTGGCGCGAGCCCTGCAGACTGTGTACTCTGTTGGCAGGCATCTCTTTGAAATGTACAGATGGGGGCAGCAATGAGCTTCAGAGGGTCTGCTGGTCGGCAACACAGAACAGATCACACCCACCTTCTTGCCGCGACGGAGGCCCTACATTTCTGTGATTAAAGCCCTAGCAGGTGGGGTGCAAGCACTCTCATGACCCTGTACAGAGTCACAGGCTCTGCTTGCTGGAAACTTTGTGAAATATACAGATCGTGGCCACAATAAACTTCAGTGGTGTCTGCTGGCTGGCTATAAAGTGCGCCCCATACAGCGGCACTGGCCTTTGACAAACTACTTTTAAGCACTTCAATGTTAACTTTCATTTCGGGGATGGGTAGAGGTGAATGAATTCCAGCGGAGCACGTCTACTTATGAAAACCGAACAGAAAGTAATTTTGACACTGAATTGTATTTTGCGCCGGTCCTGAATATCTCAAAGAAAGTGTGCGCGACTTATTTAACTGTCTTTGAATAAACGCGAGATTCACTGAAAAATTGTCATTTTTTTCCCACGAGACTTGAAATGTTGCCTTCAATTTTTACAGGTCGCATACTGCAATGTGGAGAAAGAAGCCGTTCCTGGGCTCATTTGCATACCCATAATGCCATGGTGTGAAACTGCTACTTTGGGCTGGGTTATTCTGTTTAATTGTGCTCCTGCTCGTGCAGTGATATGTTTGTAAGTTGGAAGCACAGAGTCCATGAACAGTGGGCCTTTCTCTGCAAAGTCACCCTTGGTGTAAAATATTTCCACATGAGACCTTTATATAACGCGTCGGAGTGAAAACTTTTAGTAGGCCAGCATTACATTATAGCATCTGGAGTTTCCTCTCGCAGGTGTCCAGGGACAACACTGCGCGACTCGAGGCTGCCGCAGCATCTGAGGGGGGCTCCATCAGAGCAACAGCGAAGGGCGCCGGCCGATACGATAGAGGGAGCTCAGTCTCCGGCTACACTACAATCACAAGCCGCCAGAGGGAGCTCCGATGCGATTAGCCCAGCAGTCAATAGATTCATCTAAGATTAATCTCACCATAAGTGAGGTTAAAATGAGGTTAAAATGGCAGGCCCTCATATGACTGAGCAAGGTGCCTAGTGAGTCCCGAGAACTTCACTTCGACCCGCTGAAGGAAAAGAAAATCTATTAACACAATCACGCAACGACTGTTGTAGCACTGCGTCCCGAGAACTTCACTTCGACCTGCTGAAGGAAAAGAAAATCTATTAACACAATCACACAACTACTGTTGTAGCACTGCGTCCCGAGAACTTCACTTCGACCTGCTGAAGGAAAAGAAAATCTATTAACACAATCACACAACTACTGTTGTAGCACTGCGTCCCGAGAACTTCACTTCGACCTGCTGAAGGAAAAGAAAATCTATTAACACAATCACACAACTACTGTTGTACCCGTGGAAAATACCGAGAACTGCCTCCGAGTCAATCACTGGCCTCAAACTGTCATTGGAACAGCAGTCTGCAGAGAACTGCCCTCACCCAAGCAGCGCCTAGAGCCGCGCTGCGCAGTGTCATCTGTGAGGAGCTAGACTTCCAACCATGGGGAAGAGACAGGGCAGGAGGGCGCGCAGATGCCCTCAAAGAGAGCCCTGCCCCTTCAGGAGACTGAGGAGGGACAATGACCCCCACACCCAAATTATGACCAGGGCCCCCCAGGGTGCCCTTGAGACCATCTTGCGGGAACTGGAGATGTTGTCTTCTGTGATTAAAGTCGTAAGAGATGTGGCGCGAGCCCTGCAGACTGTGTACTCTGTTGGCAGGCATCTCTTTGAAATGTACAGATGGGGGCAGCAATGAGCTTCAGAGGGTCTGCTGGTCGGCAACACAGAACAGATCACACCCACCTTCTTGCCGCGACGGAGGCCCTACATTTCTGTGATTAAAGCCCTAGCAGGTGGGGTGCAAGCACTCTCATGACCCTGTACAGAGTCACAGGCTCTGCTTGCTGGAAACTTTGTGAAATATACAGATCGTGGCCTCAATAAACTTCAGTGGTGTCTGCTGGCTGGCTATAAAGTGCGCCCCATACAGCGGCACTGGCCTTTGACAAACTACTTTTAAGCACTTCAATGTTAACTTTCATCTCGGGGATGGGTCAAGGTGAATGAATTCCAGCCCAGCACGTCTACTTATGAAAACCGAACAGAAAGTAATTTTGACACTGAATTGTATTTTGCGCCGGTCCTGAATATCTCAAAGAAAGTGTGCGCGACTTATTTAACTGTCTTTGAATAAACGCGAGATTCACTGAAAAATTGTCATTTTTTTCCCACGAGACTTGAAATGTTGCCTTCAATTTTTACAGGTCGCATACTGCAATGTGGAGAAAGAAGCCGTTCCTGGGCTCATTTGCATACCCATAATGCCATGGTGTGAAACTGCTACTTTGGGCTGGGTTATTCTGTTTAATTGTGCTCCTGCTCGTGCAGTGATATGTTTGTAAGTTGGAAGCACAGAGTCCATGAACAGTGGGCCTTTCTCTGCAAAGTCACCCTTGGTGTAAAATATTTCCACATGAGACCTTTATATAACGCGTCGGAGTGGAAACTTTTAGTAGGCCAGCATTACATTATAGCGTCTGGAGTTTCCTCTCGCAGGTGTCCAGGGACAACACTGCGCGACTCGAGGCTGCCGCAGCATCTGAGGGGGGCTCCATCAGAGCAACAGCGAAGGGCGCCGGCCGATACGATAGAGGGAGCTCAGTCTCCGGCTACACTACAATCACAAGCCGCCAGAGGGAGCTCCGATGCGATTAGCCCAGCAGTCAATAGATTCATCTAAGATTAATCTCACCATAAGTGAGGTTAAAATGGCAGGCCCTCATGTGACTGAGGAAGGTGCCTAGTGAGTCCCGAGAACTTCACTTCGACCCGCTGAAGGAAAAGAAAATCTATTAACACAATCACGCAACGACTGTTGTAGCACTGCGTCCCGAGAACTTCACTTCGACCTGCTGAAGGAAAAGAAAATCTATTAACACAATCACGCAACGACTGTTGTAGCACTGCGTCCCGAGAACTTCACTTCGACCTGCTGAAGGAAAAGAAAATCTATTAACACAATCACGCAACTACTGTTGTAGCACTGCGTCCCGAGAACTTCACTTCGAACTGCTGAAGGAAAAGAAAATCTATTAACACAATCACGCAACTACTGTTGTAGCACTGCGTCCCGAGAACTTCACTTCGACCTGCTGAAGGAAAAGAAAATCTATTAACACAATCACACAACTACTGTTGTAGCACTGCGTCCCGAGAACTTCACTTCGACCTGCTGAAGGAAAAGAAAATCTATTAACACAATCACACAACTACTGTTGTAGCCGTGGAAAATACCGAGAACTGCCTCCGAGTCAATCACTGGCCTCAAACTGTCATCGGAACAGCAGTCTGCAGAGAACTGCCCTCACCCAAGCAGCGCCTAGAGCCGCGCTGCGCAGTGTCATCTGTAAGGAGCTAGACTTCCAACCATGGGGAAGAGACAGGGCAGGAGGGCGCTCAGCTGCCCTCAAAGAGAGCCCTGCCCCTTCAGGAGACTGAGGAGGGACAATCACCCCCACACCCAAATTATGCCCAGGGCCCCCCAGGGTGCCCTTGAGACCATCTTGCGGGAACTGGAGATGATGTCTTCTGTGATTAAAGTCATAAGAGATGTGGCACTAGCCCTGCAGACTGTGTACTCTGTTGGCAGGCATCTCTTTGAAATGTACAGATGGGGGCAGCAATGAGCTTCAGAGGGTCTGCTGGTCGGCAACACAGAACAGATCACACCCACCTTCTTGCCGCGACTGAGGCCCTACATTTCTGTGATTAAAGCCCTAGCAGGTGGGGTGCAAGCACTCTCATGACCCTGTACAGAGTCACAGGCTCTGCTTGCTGGAAACTTTGTTAAATATACAGATCGTGGCCACAATAAACTTCAGTGGTGTCTGCTGGCTGGCTATAAAGTGCGCCCCGTACAGCGGCACTGGCCTTTGACAAACTACTTTTAAGCACTTCAATGTTAACTTTCATCTCGGGGATGGGTCAAGGTGAATGAATTCCAGCGGAGCACGTCTACTTATGAATACCGAACAGAATGTAATTTTGACACTGAATTGTATTTTGCGCCGGTCCTGAATATCTCAAAGAAAGTGTGTGCGACTTATTTAACTGTCTTTGAATAAACGCGAGATTCACTGAAAAATTGTTATTTTTTTCCCACAAGACTTGAAATGTTGCCTTCAATTTTTACAGGTCGCATACTGCAATGTGGAGAAAGAAGCCGTTCCTGGGCTCATTTGCATACCCATAATGCCATGGTGTGAAACTGCTACTTTGGGCTGGGTTATTCTGTTAAATTGTGCTCCTGCTCGTGCAGTGATATGTTTGTACGTTGGAAGCACAGAGTCCATGAACAGTGGGCCTTTCTCTGCAAAGTCACCCTTGGTGTAAAATATTTCCACATGAGACCTTTATATAACGCGTCTAAAATTGAAAACTTTTAGTAGGCCAGCATTACATTATAGCGTCTGGAGTTTCCTCTCGCAGGAGTCCAGGGACAACACTGCGCGACTCGAAGCTGCCGCAGCATCTGAGGGGGGCTCCATCAGAGCAACAGCGAAGGGCGCCGACCGATACGATAGAGGGAGCTCAGTCCCCGGCTACACTACAATCACAAGCCGCCAGAGGGAGCTCCGATGCGATTAGCCCAGCAGTCAATAGATTCATCTAAGATTAATCTCACCATAAGTGAGGTTAAAATGGCAGGCCCTCATATGACTGAGGAAGGTACCTAGTGAGTCCCGAGAACTTCACTTCGACCCGCTGAAGGAAAAGAAAATCTATTAACACAATCACGCAACGACTGTTGTAGCACTGCGTCCCGAGAACTTCACTTCGACCTGCTGAAGGAAAAGAAAATCTATTAACACAATCACGCAACTACTGTTGTAGCACTGCGTCCCGAGAACTTCACTTCGACCTGCTGAAGGAAAAGAAAATCTATTAACACAATCACACAACTACTGTTGTAGCACTGCGTCCCGAGAACTTCACTTCGACCTGCTGAAGGAAAAGAAAATCTATTAACACAATCACACAACTACTGTTGTAGCCGTGGAATATACCGAGAACTGCCTCCGAGTCAATCACTGGCCTCATACTGTCATCGGAACAGCAGTCTGCAGAGAACTGCCCTCACCCAAGCAGCGCCTAGAGCCGCGCTGCGCAGTGTCATCTGTAAGGAGCTAGACTTCCAACCATGGGGAAGAGACAGGGCAGGAGGGCGCGCAGCTGCCCTCAAAGAGAGCCCTGCCCCTTCAGGAGACTGAGGAGGGACAATCACCCCCACACCCAAATTATGCCCAGGGCCCCCCAGGGTGCCCTTGAGACCATCTTGCGGGAACTGGAGATGTTGTCTTCTGTGATTAAAGTCGTAAGAGATGTGGCGCGAGCCCTGCAGACTGTGTACTCTGTTGGCAGGCATCTCTTTGAAATGTACAGATGGGGGCAGCAATGAGCTTCAGAGGGTCTGCTGGTCGGCAACACAGAACAGATCACACCCACCTTCTTGCCGCGACGGAGGCCCTACATTTCTGTGATTAAAGCCCTAGCAGGTGGGGTGCAAGCACTCTCATGACCCTGTACAGAGTCACAGGCTCTGCTTGCTGGAAACTTTGTGAAATATACAGATCGTGGCCACAATAAACTTCAGTGGTGTCTGCTGGCTGGCTATAAAGTGCGCCCCATACAGCGGCACTGGCCTTTGACAAACTACTTTTAAGCACTTCAATGTTAACTTTCATTTCGGGGATGGGTAGAGGTGAATGAATTCCAGCGGAGCACGTCTACTTATGAAAACCGAACAGAAAGTAATTTTGACACTGAATTGTATTTTGCGCCGGTCCTGAATATCTCAAAGAAAGTGTGCGCGACTTATTTAACTGTCTTTGAATAAACGCGAGATTCACTGAAAAATTGTCATTTTTTTCCCACGAGACTTGAAATGTTGCCTTCAATTTTTACAGGTCGCATACTGCAATGTGGAGAAAGAAGCCGTTCCTGGGCTCATTTGCATACCCATAATGCCATGGTGTGAAACTGCTACTTTGGGCTGGGTTATTCTGTTTAATTGTGCTCCTGCTCGTGCAGTGATATGTTTGTAAGTTGGAAGCACAGAGTCCATGAACAGTGGGCCTTTCTCTGCAAAGTCACCCTTGGTGTAAAATATTTCCACATGAGACCTTTATATAACGCGTCGGAGTGAAAACTTTTAGTAGGCCAGCATTACATTATAGCATCTGGAGTTTCCTCTCGCAGGTGTCCAGGGACAACACTGCGCGACTCGAGGCTGCCGCAGCATCTGAGGGGGGCTCCATCGGAGCAACAGCGAAGGGCGCTGGCCGATACGATAGAGGGAGCTCAGTCCCCGGCTACACTACAATCACAAGCCGCCAGAGGGAGCTCCGATGCGATTAGCCCAGCAGTCAATAGATTCATCTAAGATTAATCTCACCATAAGTGAGGTTAAAATGGCAGGCCCTCATATGACTGAGCAAGGTGCCTAGTGAGTCCCGAGAACTTCACTTCGACCCGCTGAAGGAAAAGAAAATCTATTAACACAATCACGCAACGACTGTTGTAGCACTGCGTCCCGAGAACTTCACTTCGACCTGCTGAAGGAAAAGAAAATCTATTAACACAATCACGCAACTACTGTTGTAGCACTGCGTCCCGAGAACTTCACTTCGACCTGCTGAAGGAAAAGAAAATCTATTAACACAATCACACAACTACTGTTGTAGCACTGCGTCCCGAGAACTTCACTTCGACCTGCTGAAGGAAAAGAAAATCTATTAACACAATCACACAACTACTGTTGTAGCCGTGGAATATACCGAGAACTGCCTCCGAGTCAATCACTGGCCTCATACTGTCATCGGAACAGCAGTCTGCAGAGAACTGCCCTCACCCAAGCAGCGCCTAGAGCCGCGCTGCGCAGTGTCATCTGTAAGGAGCTAGACTTCCAACCATGGGGAAGAGACAGGGCAGGAGGGCGCGCAGCTGCCCTCAAAGAGAGCCCTGCCCCTTCAGGAGACTGAGGAGGGACAATCACCCCCACACCCAAATTATGCCCAGGGCCCCCCAGGGTGCCCTTGAGACCATCTTGCGGGAACTGGAGATGTTGTCTTCTGTGATTAAAGTCGTAAGAGATGTGGCGCGAGCCCTGCAGACTGTGTACTCTGTTGGCAGGCATCTCTTTGAAATGTACAGATGGGGGCAGCAATGAGCTTCAGAGGGTCTGCTGGTCGGCAACACAGAACAGATCACACCCACCTTCTTGCCGCGACGGAGGCCCTACATTTCTGTGATTAAAGCCCTAGCAGGTGGGGTGCAAGCACTCTCATGACCCTGTACAGAGTCACAGGCTCTGCTTGCTGGAAACTTTGTGAAATATACAGATCGTGGCCACAATAAACTTCAGTGGTGTCTGCTGGCTGGCTATAAAGTGCGCCCCATACAGCGGCACTGGCCTTTGACAAACTACTTTTAAGCACTTCAATGTTAACTTTCATTTCGGGGATGGGTAGAGGTGAATGAATTCCAGCGGAGCACGTCTACTTATGAAAACCGAACAGAAAGTAATTTTGACACTGAATTGTATTTTGCGCCGGTCCTGAATATCTCAAAGAAAGTGTGCGCGACTTATTTAACTGTCTTTGAATAAACGCGAGATTCACTGAAAAATTGTCATTTTTTTCCCACGAGACTTGAAATGTTGCCTTCAATTTTTACAGGTCGCATACTGCAATGTGGAGAAAGAAGCCGTTCCTGGGCTCATTTGCATACCCATAATGCCATGGTGTGAAACTGCTACTTTGGGCTGGGTTATTCTGTTTAATTGTGCTCCTGCTCGTGCAGTGATATGTTTGTAAGTTGGAAGCACAGAGTCCATGAACAGTGGGCCTTTCTCTGCAAAGTCACCCTTGGTGTAAAATATTTCCACATGAGACCTTTATATAACGCGTCGGAGTGAAAACTTTTAGTAGGCCAGCATTACATTATAGCATCTGGAGTTTCCTCTCGCAGGTGTCCAGGGACAACACTGCGCGACTCGAGGCTGCCGCAGCATCTGAGGGGGGCTCCATCGGAGCAACAGCGAAGGGCGCTGGCCGATACGATAGAGGGAGCTCAGTCCCCGGCTACACTACAATCACAAGCCGCCAGAGGGAGCTCCGATGCGATTAGCCCAGCAGTCAATAGATTCATCTAAGATTAATCTCACCATAAGTGAGGTTAAAATGGCAGGCCCTCATATGACTGAGCAAGGTGCCTAGTGAGTCCCGAGAACTTCACTTCGACCCGCTGAAGGAAAAGAAAATCTATTAACACAATCACGCAACGACTGTTGTAGCACTGCGTCCCGAGAACTTCACTTCGACCTGCTGAAGGAAAAGAAAATCTATTAACACAATCACGCAACTACTGTTGTAGCACTGCGTCCCGAGAACTTCACTTCGACCTGCTGAAGGAAAAGAAAATCTATTAACACAATCACACAACTACTGTTGTAGCACTGCGTCCCGAGAACTTCACTTCGACCTGCTGAAGGAAAAGAAAATCTATTAACACAATCACACAACTACTGTTGTAGCACTGCGTCCCGAGAACTTCACTTCGACCTGCTGAAGGAAAAGAAAATCTATTAACACAATCACACAACTACTGTTGTAGCACTGCGTCCCGAGAACTTCACTTCGACCTGCTGAAGGAAAAGAAAATCTATTAACACAATCACACAACTACTGTTGTAGCCGTGGAAAATACCGAGAACTGCCTCCGAGTCAATCACTGGCCTCAAACTGTCATCGGAACAGCAGTCTGCAGAGAACTGCCCTCACCCAAGCAGCGCCTAGAGCCGCGCTGCGCAGTGTCATCTGTAAGGAGCTAGACTTCCAACCATGGGGAAGAGACAGGGCAGGAGGGCGCGCAGCTGCCCTCAAAGAGAGCCCTGCCCCTTCAGGAGACTGAGGAGGGACAATCACCCCCACACCCAAATTATGCCCAGGGCCCCCCAGGGTGCCCTTGAGACCATCTTGCGGGAAATGGAGATGTTGTCTTCTGTGATTAAAGTCGTAAGAGATGTGGCGCGAGCCCTGCAGACTGTGTACTCTGTTGGCAGGCATCTCTTTGAAATGTACAGATGGGGGCAGCAATGAGCTTCAGAGGGTCTGCTGGTCGGCAACACAGAACAGATCACACCCACCTTCTTGCCGCGACGGAGGCCCTACATTTCTGTGATTAAAGCCCTAGCAGGTGGGGTGCAAGCACTCTCATGACCCTGTACAGAGTCACAGGCTCTGCTTGCTGGAAACTTTGTGAAATATACAGATCGTGGCCACAATAAACTTCAGTGGTGTCTGCTGGCTGGCTATAAAGTGCGCCCCATACAGCGGCACTGGCCTTTGACAAACTACTTTTAAGCACTTCAATGTTAACTTTCATTTCGGGGATGGGTAGAGGTGAATGAATTCCAGCGGAGCACGTCTACTTATGAAAACCGAACAGAAAGTAATTTTGACACTGAATTGTATTTTGCGCCGGTCCTGAATATCTCAAAGAAAGTGTGCGCGACTTATTTAACTGTCTTTGAATAAACGCGAGATTCACTGAAAAATTGTCATTTTTTTCCCACGAGACTTGAAATGTTGCCTTCAATTTTTACAGGTCGCATACTGCAATGTGGAGAAAGAAGCCGTTCCTGGGCTCATTTGCATACCCATAATGCCATGGTGTGAAACTGCTACTTTGGGCTGGGTTATTCTGTTTAATTGTGCTCCTGCTCGTGCAGTGATATGTTTGTAAGTTGGAAGCACAGAGTCCATGAACAGTGGGCCTTTCTCTGCAAAGTCACCCTTGGTGTAAAATATTTCCACATGAGACCTTTATATAACGCGTCGGAGTGAAAACTTTTAGTAGGCCAGCATTACATTATAGCATCTGGAGTTTCCTCTCGCAGGTGTCCAGGGACAACACTGCGCGACTCGAGGCTGCCGCAGCATCTGAGGGGGGCTCCATCAGAGCAACAGCGAAGGGCGCCGGCCGATACGATAGAGGGAGCTCAGTCTCCGGCTACACTACAATCACAAGCCGCCAGAGGGAGCTCCGATGCGATTAGCCCAGCAGTCAATAGATTCATCTAAGATTAATCTCACCATAAGTGAGGTTAAAATGAGGTTAAAATGGCAGGCCCTCATATGACTGAGCAAGGTGCCTAGTGAGTCCCGAGAACTTCACTTCGACCCGCTGAAGGAAAAGAAAATCTATTAACACAATCACGCAACGACTGTTGTAGCACTGCGTCCCGAGAACTTCACTTCGACCTGCTGAAGGAAAAGAAAATCTATTAACACAATCACACAACTACTGTTGTAGCACTGCGTCCCGAGAACTTCACTTCGACCTGCTGAAGGAAAAGAAAATCTATTAACACAATCACACAACTACTGTTGTAGCACTGCGTCCCGAGAACTTCACTTCGACCTGCTGAAGGAAAAGAAAATCTATTAACACAATCACACAACTACTGTTGTACCCGTGGAAAATACCGAGAACTGCCTCCGAGTCAATCACTGGCCTCAAACTGTCATTGGAACAGCAGTCTGCAGAGAACTGCCCTCACCCAAGCAGCGCCTAGAGCCGCGCTGCGCAGTGTCATCTGTGAGGAGCTAGACTTCCAACCATGGGGAAGAGACAGGGCAGGAGGGCGCGCAGATGCCCTCAAAGAGAGCCCTGCCCCTTCAGGAGACTGAGGAGGGACAATGACCCCCACACCCAAATTATGACCAGGGCCCCCCAGGGTGCCCTTGAGACCATCTTGCGGGAACTGGAGATGTTGTCTTCTGTGATTAAAGTCGTAAGAGATGTGGCGCGAGCCCTGCAGACTGTGTACTCTGTTGGCAGGCATCTCTTTGAAATGTACAGATGGGGGCAGCAATGAGCTTCAGAGGGTCTGCTGGTCGGCAACACAGAACAGATCACACCCACCTTCTTGCCGCGACGGAGGCCCTACATTTCTGTGATTAAAGCCCTAGCAGGTGGGGTGCAAGCACTCTCATGACCCTGTACAGAGTCACAGGCTCTGCTTGCTGGAAACTTTGTGAAATATACAGATCGTGGCCTCAATAAACTTCAGTGGTGTCTGCTGGCTGGCTATAAAGTGCGCCCCATACAGCGGCACTGGCCTTTGACAAACTACTTTTAAGCACTTCAATGTTAACTTTCATCTCGGGGATGGGTCAAGGTGAATGAATTCCAGCCCAGCACGTCTACTTATGAAAACCGAACAGAAAGTAATTTTGACACTGAATTGTATTTTGCGCCGGTCCTGAATATCTCAAAGAAAGTGTGCGCGACTTATTTAACTGTCTTTGAATAAACGCGAGATTCACTGAAAAATTGTCATTTTTTTCCCACGAGACTTGAAATGTTGCCTTCAATTTTTACAGGTCGCATACTGCAATGTGGAGAAAGAAGCCGTTCCTGGGCTCATTTGCATACCCATAATGCCATGGTGTGAAACTGCTACTTTGGGCTGGGTTATTCTGTTTAATTGTGCTCCTGCTCGTGCAGTGATATGTTTGTAAGTTGGAAGCACAGAGTCCATGAACAGTGGGCCTTTCTCTGCAAAGTCACCCTTGGTGTAAAATATTTCCACATGAGACCTTTATATAACGCGTCGGAGTGGAAACTTTTAGTAGGCCAGCATTACATTATAGCGTCTGGAGTTTCCTCTCGCAGGTGTCCAGGGACAACACTGCGCGACTCGAGGCTGCCGCAGCATCTGAGGGGGGCTCCATCAGAGCAACAGCGAAGGGCGCCGGCCGATACGATAGAGGGAGCTCAGTCTCCGGCTACACTACAATCACAAGCCGCCAGAGGGAGCTCCGATGCGATTAGCCCAGCAGTCAATAGATTCATCTAAGATTAATCTCACCATAAGTGAGGTTAAAATGGCAGGCCCTCATGTGACTGAGGAAGGTGCCTAGTGAGTCCCGAGAACTTCACTTCGACCCGCTGAAGGAAAAGAAAATCTATTAACACAATCACGCAACGACTGTTGTAGCACTGCGTCCCGAGAACTTCACTTCGACCTGCTGAAGGAAAAGAAAATCTATTAACACAATCACGCAACGACTGTTGTAGCACTGCGTCCCGAGAACTTCACTTCGACCTGCTGAAGGAAAAGAAAATCTATTAACACAATCACGCAACTACTGTTGTAGCACTGCGTCCCGAGAACTTCACTTCGAACTGCTGAAGGAAAAGAAAATCTATTAACACAATCACGCAACTACTGTTGTAGCACTGCGTCCCGAGAACTTCACTTCGACCTGCTGAAGGAAAAGAAAATCTATTAACACAATCACACAACTACTGTTGTAGCACTGCGTCCCGAGAACTTCACTTCGACCTGCTGAAGGAAAAGAAAATCTATTAACACAATCACACAACTACTGTTGTAGCCGTGGAAAATACCGAGAACTGCCTCCGAGTCAATCACTGGCCTCAAACTGTCATCGGAACAGCAGTCTGCAGAGAACTGCCCTCACCCAAGCAGCGCCTAGAGCCGCGCTGCGCAGTGTCATCTGTAAGGAGCTAGACTTCCAACCATGGGGAAGAGACAGGGCAGGAGGGCGCTCAGCTGCCCTCAAAGAGAGCCCTGCCCCTTCAGGAGACTGAGGAGGGACAATCACCCCCACACCCAAATTATGCCCAGGGCCCCCCAGGGTGCCCTTGAGACCATCTTGCGGGAACTGGAGATGATGTCTTCTGTGATTAAAGTCATAAGAGATGTGGCACTAGCCCTGCAGACTGTGTACTCTGTTGGCAGGCATCTCTTTGAAATGTACAGATGGGGGCAGCAATGAGCTTCAGAGGGTCTGCTGGTCGGCAACACAGAACAGATCACACCCACCTTCTTGCCGCGACTGAGGCCCTACATTTCTGTGATTAAAGCCCTAGCAGGTGGGGTGCAAGCACTCTCATGACCCTGTACAGAGTCACAGGCTCTGCTTGCTGGAAACTTTGTTAAATATACAGATCGTGGCCACAATAAACTTCAGTGGTGTCTGCTGGCTGGCTATAAAGTGCGCCCCGTACAGCGGCACTGGCCTTTGACAAACTACTTTTAAGCACTTCAATGTTAACTTTCATCTCGGGGATGGGTCAAGGTGAATGAATTCCAGCGGAGCACGTCTACTTATGAATACCGAACAGAATGTAATTTTGACACTGAATTGTATTTTGCGCCGGTCCTGAATATCTCAAAGAAAGTGTGTGCGACTTATTTAACTGTCTTTGAATAAACGCGAGATTCACTGAAAAATTGTTATTTTTTTCCCACAAGACTTGAAATGTTGCCTTCAATTTTTACAGGTCGCATACTGCAATGTGGAGAAAGAAGCCGTTCCTGGGCTCATTTGCATACCCATAATGCCATGGTGTGAAACTGCTACTTTGGGCTGGGTTATTCTGTTAAATTGTGCTCCTGCTCGTGCAGTGATATGTTTGTACGTTGGAAGCACAGAGTCCATGAACAGTGGGCCTTTCTCTGCAAAGTCACCCTTGGTGTAAAATATTTCCACATGAGACCTTTATATAACGCGTCTAAAATTGAAAACTTTTAGTAGGCCAGCATTACATTATAGCGTCTGGAGTTTCCTCTCGCAGGAGTCCAGGGACAACACTGCGCGACTCGAAGCTGCCGCAGCATCTGAGGGGGGCTCCATCAGAGCAACAGCGAAGGGCGCCGACCGATACGATAGAGGGAGCTCAGTCCCCGGCTACACTACAATCACAAGCCGCCAGAGGGAGCTCCGATGCGATTAGCCCAGCAGTCAATAGATTCATCTAAGATTAATCTCACCATAAGTGAGGTTAAAATGGCAGGCCCTCATATGACTGAGGAAGGTACCTAGTGAGTCCCGAGAACTTCACTTCGACCCGCTGAAGGAAAAGAAAATCTATTAACACAATCACGCAACGACTGTTGTAGCACTGCGTCCCGAGAACTTCACTTCGACCTGCTGAAGGAAAAGAAAATCTATTAACACAATCACGCAACTACTGTTGTAGCACTGCGTCCCGAGAACTTCACTTCGACCTGCTGAAGGAAAAGAAAATCTATTAACACAATCACACAACTACTGTTGTAGCACTGCGTCCCGAGAACTTCACTTCGACCTGCTGAAGGAAAAGAAAATCTATTAACACAATCACACAACTACTGTTGTAGCCGTGGAATATACCGAGAACTGCCTCCGAGTCAATCACTGGCCTCATACTGTCATCGGAACAGCAGTCTGCAGAGAACTGCCCTCACCCAAGCAGCGCCTAGAGCCGCGCTGCGCAGTGTCATCTGTAAGGAGCTAGACTTCCAACCATGGGGAAGAGACAGGGCAGGAGGGCGCGCAGCTGCCCTCAAAGAGAGCCCTGCCCCTTCAGGAGACTGAGGAGGGACAATCACCCCCACACCCAAATTATGCCCAGGGCCCCCCAGGGTGCCCTTGAGACCATCTTGCGGGAACTGGAGATGTTGTCTTCTGTGATTAAAGTCGTAAGAGATGTGGCGCGAGCCCTGCAGACTGTGTACTCTGTTGGCAGGCATCTCTTTGAAATGTACAGATGGGGGCAGCAATGAGCTTCAGAGGGTCTGCTGGTCGGCAACACAGAACAGATCACACCCACCTTCTTGCCGCGACGGAGGCCCTACATTTCTGTGATTAAAGCCCTAGCAGGTGGGGTGCAAGCACTCTCATGACCCTGTACAGAGTCACAGGCTCTGCTTGCTGGAAACTTTGTGAAATATACAGATCGTGGCCACAATAAACTTCAGTGGTGTCTGCTGGCTGGCTATAAAGTGCGCCCCATACAGCGGCACTGGCCTTTGACAAACTACTTTTAAGCACTTCAATGTTAACTTTCATTTCGGGGATGGGTAGAGGTGAATGAATTCCAGCGGAGCACGTCTACTTATGAAAACCGAACAGAAAGTAATTTTGACACTGAATTGTATTTTGCGCCGGTCCTGAATATCTCAAAGAAAGTGTGCGCGACTTATTTAACTGTCTTTGAATAAACGCGAGATTCACTGAAAAATTGTCATTTTTTTCCCACGAGACTTGAAATGTTGCCTTCAATTTTTACAGGTCGCATACTGCAATGTGGAGAAAGAAGCCGTTCCTGGGCTCATTTGCATACCCATAATGCCATGGTGTGAAACTGCTACTTTGGGCTGGGTTATTCTGTTTAATTGTGCTCCTGCTCGTGCAGTGATATGTTTGTAAGTTGGAAGCACAGAGTCCATGAACAGTGGGCCTTTCTCTGCAAAGTCACCCTTGGTGTAAAATATTTCCACATGAGACCTTTATATAACGCGTCGGAGTGAAAACTTTTAGTAGGCCAGCATTACATTATAGCATCTGGAGTTTCCTCTCGCAGGTGTCCAGGGACAACACTGCGCGACTCGAGGCTGCCGCAGCATCTGAGGGGGGCTCCATCAGAGCAACAGCGAAGGGCGCCGGCCGATACGATAGAGGGAGCTCAGTCTCCGGCTACACTACAATCACAAGCCGCCAGAGGGAGCTCCGATGCGATTAGCCCAGCAGTCAATAGATTCATCTAAGATTAATCTCACCATAAGTGAGGTTAAAATGGCAGGCCCTCATATGACTGAGCAAGGTGCCTAGTGAGTCCCGAGAACTTCACTTCGACCCGCTGAAGGAAAAGAAAATCTATTAACACAATCACGCAACGACTGTTGTAGCACTGCGTCCCGAGAACTTCACTTCGACCTGCTGAAGGAAAAGAAAATCTATTAACACAATCACGCAACTACTGTTGTAGCACTGCGTCCCGAGAACTTCACTTCGACCTGCTGAAGGAAAAGAAAATCTATTAACACAATCACACAACTACTGTTGTAGCACTGCGTCCCGAGAACTTCACTTCGACCTGCTGAAGGAAAAGAAAATCTATTAACACAATCACACAACTACTGTTGTAGCACTGCGTCCCGAGAACTTCACTTCGACCTGCTGAAGGAAAAGAAAATCTATTAACACAATCACACAACTACTGTTGTAGCCGTGGAAAATACCGAGAACTGCCTCCGAGTCAATCACTGGCCTCAAACTGTCATCGGAACAGCAGTCTGCAGAGAACTGCCCTCACCCAAGCAGCGCCTAGAGCCGCGCTGCGCAGTGTCATCTGTGAGGAGCTAGACTTCCAACCATGGGGAAGAGACAGGGCAGGAGGGCGCGCAGATGCCCTCAAAGAGAGCCCTGCCCCTTCAGGAGACTGAGGAGGGACAATGACCCCCACACCCAAATTATGACCAGGGCCCCCCAGGGTGCCCTTGAGACCATCTTGCGGGAACTGGAGATGTTGTCTTCTGTGATTAAAGTCGTAAGAGATGTGGCGCGAGCCCTGCAGACTGTGTACTCTGTTGGCAGGCATCTCTTTGAAATGTACAGATGGGGGCAGCAATGAGCTTCAGAGGGTCTGCTGGTCGGCAACACAGAACAGATCACACCCACCTTCTTGCCGCGACGGAGGCCCTACATTTCTGTGATTAAGCCCTAGCAGGTGGGGTGCAAGCACTCTCATGACCCTGTACAGAGTCACAGGCTCTGCTTGCTGGAAACTTTGTGAAATATACAGATCGTGGCCACAATAAACTTCAGTGGTGTCTGCTGGCTGGCTATAAAGTGCGCCCCATACAGCGGCACTGGCCTTTGACAAACTACTTTTAAGCACTTCAATGTTAACTTTCATTTCGGGGATGGGTAGAGGTGAATGAATTCCAGCGGAGCACGTCTACTTATGAAAACCGAACAGAAAGTAATTTTGACACTGAATTGTATTTTGCGCCGGTCCTGAATATCTCAAAGAAAGTGTGCGCGACTTATTTAACTGTCTTTGAATAAACGCGAGATTCACTGAAAAATTGTCATTTTTTTCCCACGAGACTTGAAATGTTGCCTTCAATTTTTACAGGTCGCATACTGCAATGTGGAGAAAGAAGCCGTTCCTGGGCTCATTTGCATACCCATAATGCCATGGTGTGAAACTGCTACTTTGGGCTGGGTTATTCTGTTTAATTGTGCTCCTGCTCGTGCAGTGATATGTTTGTAAGTTGGAAGCACAGAGTCCATGAACAGTGGGCCTTTCTCTGCAAAGTCACCCTTGGTGTAAAATATTTCCACATGAGACCTTTATATAACGCGTCGGAGTGAAAACTTTTAGTAGGCCAGCATTACATTATAGCATCTGGAGTTTCCTCTCGCAGGTGTCCAGGGACAACACTGCGCGACTCGAGGCTGCCGCAGCATCTGAGGGGGGCTCCATCAGAGCAACAGCGAAGGGCGCCGGCCGATACGATAGAGGGAGCTCAGTCTCCGGCTACACTACAATCACAAGCCGCCAGAGGGAGCTCCGATGCGATTAGCCCAGCAGTCAATAGATTCATCTAAGATTAATCTCACCATAAGTGAGGTTAAAATGGCAGGCTCTCATATGACTGAGGAAGGTGCCTAGTGAGTCCCGAGAACTTCACTTCGACCCGCTGAAGGAAAAGAAAATCTATTAACACAATCACGCAACTACTGTTGTAGCACTGCGTCCCGAGAACTTCACTTCGACCTGCTGAAGGAAAAGAAAATCTATTAACACAATCACGCAACGACTGTTGTAGCACTGCGTCCCGAGAACTTCACTTCGACCTGCTGAAGGAAAAGAAAATCTATTAACACAATCACGCAACTACTGTTGTAGCACTGCGTCCCGAGAACTTCACTTCGACCTGCTGAAGGAAAAGAAAATCTATTAACACAATCACACAACTACTGTTGTAGCACTGCGTCCCGAGAACTTCACTTCGAACTGCTGAAGGAAAAGAAAATCTATTAACACAATCACGCAACTACTGTTGTAGCACTGCGTCCCGAGAACTTCACTTCGACCTGCTGAAGGAAAAGAAAATCTATTAACACAATCACGCAACGACTGTTGTAGCACTGCGTCCCGAGAACTTCACTTCGACCTGCTGAAGGAAAAGAAAATCTATTAACACAATCACGCAACTACTGTTGTAGCACTGCGTCCCGAGAACTTCACTTCGACCTGCTGAAGGAAAAGAAAATCTATTAACACAATCACGCAACTACTGTTGTAGCACTGCGTCCCGAGAACTTCACTTCGACCTGCTGAAGGAAAAGAAAATCTATTAACACAATCACACAACTACTGTTGTAGCACTGCGTCCCGAGAACTTCACTTCGACCTGCTGAAGGAAAAGAAAATCTATTACCACAATCACACAACTACTGTTGTAGCCGTGGAAAATACCGAGAACTGCCTCCGAGTCAATCACTGGCCTCAAACTGTCATCGGAACAGCAGTCTGCAGAGAACTGCCCTCACCCAAGCAGCGCCTAGAGCCGCGCTGCGCAGTGTCATCTGTAAGGAGCTAGACTTCCAACCATGGGGAAGAGACAGGGCAGGAGGGCGCGCAGCTGCCCTCAAAGAGAGCCCTGCCCCTTCAGGAGACTGAGGAGGGACAATCACCCCCACACCCAAATTATGCCCAGGGCCCCCCAGGGTGCCCTTGAGACCATCTTGCGGGAACTGGAGATGATGTCTTCTGTGATTAAAGTCATAAGAGATGTGGCACTAGCCCTGCAGACTGTGTACTCTGTTGGCAGGCATCTCTTTGAAATGTACAGATGGGGGCAGCAATGAGCTTCAGAGGGTCTGCTGGTCGGCAACACAGAACAGATCACACCCACCTTCTTGCCGCGACTGAGGCCCTACATTTCTGTGATTAAAGCCCTAGCAGGTGGGGTGCAAGCACTCTCATGACCCTGTACAGAGTCACAGGCTCTGCTTGCTGGAAACTTTGTGAAATATACAGATCGTGGCCACAATAAACTTCAGTGGTGTCTGCTGGCTGGCTATAAAGTGCGCCCCGTACAGCGGCACTGGCCTTTGACAAACTACTTTTAAGCACTTCAATGTTAACTTTCATCTCGGGGATGGGTCAAGGTGAATGAATTCCAGTGGAGCACGTCTACTTATGAATACCGAACAGAATGTAATTTTGACACTGAATTGTATTTTGCGCCGGTCCTGAATATCTCAAAGAAAGTGTGTGCGACTTATTTTACTGTCTTTGAATAAACGCGAGATTCACTGAAAAATTTTCATTTTTTTCCCACGAGACTTGAAATGTTGCCTTCAATTTTTAAAGGTCGCATACTGCAATGTGGAGAAAGAAGCCGTTCCTGGGCTCATTTGCATACCCATAATGCCATGGTGTGAAACTGCTACTTTGGGCTGGGTTATTCTGTTAAATTGTGCTCCTGCTCGTGCAGTGATATGTTTGTACGTTGGAAGCACAGAGTCCATGAACAGTGGGCCTTTCTCTGCAAAGTCACCCTTGGTGTAAAATATTTCCACATGAGACCTTTATATAACGCGTCTAAAATTGAAAACTTTTAGTAGGCCAGCATTACATTATAGCGTCTGGAGTTTCCTCTCGCAGGTGTCCAGGGACAACACTGCGCGACTCGAGGCTGCCGCAGCATCTGAGGGGGGCTCCATCAGAGCAACAGCGAAGGGCGCCGGCCGATACGATAGAGGGAGCTCAGTCTCCGGCTACACTACAATCACAAGCCGCCAGAGGGAGCTCCGATGCGATTAGCCCAGCAGTCAATAGATTCATCTAAGATTAATCTCACCATAAGTGAGGTTAAAATGGCAGGCCCTCATATGACTGAGGAAGGTGCCTAGTGAGTCCCGAGAACTTCACTTCGACCCGCTGAAGGAAAAGAAAATCTATTAACACAATCACGCAACGACTGTTGTAGCACTGCGTCCCGAGAACTTCACTTCGACCTGCTGAAGGAAAAGAAAATCTATTAACACAATCACGCAACTACTGTTGTAGCACTGCGTCCCGAGAACTTCACTTCGACCTGCTGAAGGAAAAGAAAATCTATTAACACAATCACACAACTACTGTTGTAGCACTGCGTCCCGAGAACTTCACTTCGACCTGCTGAAGGAAAAGAAAATCTATTAACACAATCACACAACTACTGTTGTAGCCGTGGAAAATACCGAGAACTGCCTCCGAGTCAATTACTGGCCTCATACTGTCATCGGAACAGCAGTCTGCAGAGAACTGCCCTCACCCAAGCAGCGCCTAGAGCCGCGCTGCGCAGTGTCATCTGTAAGGAGCTAGACTTCCAACCATGGGGAAGAGACAGGGCAGGAGGGCGCGCAGCTGCCCTCAAAGAGAGCCCTGCCCCTTCAGGAGACTGAGGAGGGACAATCACCCCCACACCCAAATTATGCCCAGGGCCCCCCAGGGTGCCCTTGAGACCATCTTGCGGGAACTGGAGATGTTGTCTTCTGTGATTAAAGTCGTAAGAGATGTGGCGCGAGCCCTGCAGACTGTGTACTCTGTTGGCAGGCATCTCTTTGAAATGTACAGATGGGGGCAGCAATGAGCTTCAGAGGGTCTGCTGGTCGGCAACACAGAACAGATCACACCCACCTTCTTGCCGCGACTGAGGCCCTACATTTCTGTGATTAAAGCCCTAGCAGGTGGGGTGCAAGCACTCTCATGACCCTGTACAGAGTCACAGGCTCTGCTTGCTGGAAACTTTGTGAAATATACAGATCGTGGCCACAATAAACTTCAGTGGTGTCTGCTGGCTGGCTATAAAGTGCGCCCCGTACAGCGGCACTGGCCTTTGACAAACTACTTTTAAGCACTTCAATGTTAACTTTCATCTCGGGGATGGGTCAAGGTGAATGAATTCCAGCGGAGCACGTCTACTAATGAAAACCAAACAGAATGTAATTTTGACACTGAATTGTATTTTGCGCCGGTCCTGAATATCTCAAAGAAAGTGTGCGCGACTTATTTAACTGTCTTTGAATAAACGCGAGATTCACTGAAAAATTGTCATTTTTTTCCCACGAGACTTGAAATGTTGCCTTCAATTTTTACAGGTCGCATACTGCAATGTGGAGAAAGAAGCCGTTCCTGGGCTCATTTGCATACCCATAATGCCATGGTGTGAAACTGCTACTTTGGGCTGGGTTATTCTGTTAAATTGTGCTCCTGCTCGTGCAGTGATATGTTTGTACGTTGGAAGCACAGAGTCCATGAACAGTGGGCCTTTCTCTGCAAAGTCACCCTTGGTGTAAAATATTTCCACATGAGACCTTTATATAACGCGTCTAACGCGTCGGAGTGAAAACTTTTAGTAGGCCAGCATTACATTATAGCGTCTGGAGTTTCCTCTCGCAGGTGTCCAGGGACAACACTGCGCGACTCGAGGCTGCCGCAGCATCTGAGAGGGGCTCCATCGGAGCAACAGCGAAGGGCGCTGGCCGATACGATAGAGGGAGCTCAGACTCCGGCTACACTACAATCACAAGCCGCCAGAGGGAGCTCCGATGCGATTAGCCCAGCAGTCAATAGATTCATCTAAGATTAATCTCACCATAAGTGAGGTTAAAATGGCAGGCCCTCATATGACTGAGCAAGGTGCCTAGTGAGTCCCGAGAACTTCACTTCGACCCGCTGAAGGAAAAGAAAATCTATTAACACAATCACGCAACGACTGTTGTAGCACTGCGTCCCGAGAACTTCACTTCGAACTGCTGAAGGAAAAGAAAATCTATTAACACAATCACGCAACTACTGTTGTAGCAATGCGTCCCGAGAACTTCACTTCGACCTGCTGAAGGAAAAGAAAATCTATTAACACAATCACACAACTACTGTTGTAGCACTGCGTCCCGAGAACTTCACTTCGACCTGCTGAAGGAAAAGAAAATCTATTAACACAATCACGCAACTACTGTTGTAGCACTGCGTCCCGAGAACTTCACTTCGACCTGCTGAAGGAAAAGAAAATCTATTAACACAATCACACAACTACTGTTGTAGCACTGCGTCCCGAGAACTTCACTTCGACCTGCTGAAGGAAAAGAAAATCTATTACCACAATCACACAACTACTGTTGTAGCCGTGGAAAATACCGAGAACTGCCTCCGAGTCAATCACTGGCCTCAAACTGTCATCGGAACAGCAGTCTGCAGAGAACTGCCCTCACCCAAGCAGCGCCTAGAGCCGCGCTGCGCAGTGTCATCTGTAAGGAGCTAGACTTCCAACCATGGGGAAGAGACAGGGCAGGAGGGCGCGCAGCTGCCCTCAAAGAGAGCCCTGCCCCTTCAGGAGACTGAGGAGGGACAATCACCCCCACACCCAAATTATGCCCAGGGCCCCCCAGGGTGCCCTTGAGACCATCTTGCGGGAACTGGAGATGATGTCTTCTGTGATTAAAGTCATAAGAGATGTGGCACTAGCCCTGCAGACTGTGTACTCTGTTGGCAGGCATCTCTTTGAAATGTACAGATGGGGGCAGCAATGAGCTTCAGAGGGTCTGCTGGTCGGCAACACAGAACAGATCACACCCACCTTCTTGCCGCGACTGAGGCCCTACATTTCTGTGATTAAAGCCCTAGCAGGTGGGGTGCAAGCACTCTCATGACCCTGTACAGAGTCACAGGCTCTGCTTGCTGGAAACTTTTTGAAATATACAGATCGTGGCCACAATAAACTTCAGTGGTGTCTGCTGGCTGGCTATAAAGTGCGCCCCGTACAGCGGCACTGGCCTTTGACAAACTACTTTTAAGCACTTCAATGTTAACTTTCATCTCGGGGATGGGTCAAGGTGAATGAATTCCAGCGGAGCACGTCTACTTATGAATACCGAACAGAATGTAATTTTGACACTGAATTGTATTTTGCGCCGGTCCTGAATATCTCAAAGAAAGTGTGTGCGACTTATTTAACTGTCTTTGAATAAACGCGAGATTCACTGAAAAATTGTCATTTTTTTCCCACGAGACTTGAAATGTTGCCTTCAATTTTTACAGGTCGCATACTGCAATGTGGAGAAAGAAGCCGTTCCTGGGCTCATTTGCATACCCATAATGCCATGGTGTGAAACTGCTACTTTGGGCTGGGTTATTCTGTTAAATTGTGCTCCTGCTCGTGCAGTGATATGTTTGTACGTTGGAAGCACAGAGTCCATGAACAGTGGGCCTTTCTCTGCAAAGTCACCCTTGGTGTAAAATATTTCCACATGAGACCTTTATATAACGCGTCTAAAATTGAAAACTTTTAGTAGGCCAGCATTACATTATAGCGTCTGGAGTTTCCTCTCGCAGGTGTCCAGGGACAACACTGCGCGACTCGAGGCTGCCGCAGCATCTGAGGGGGGCTCCATCAGAGCAACAGCGAAGGGCGCCGGCCGATACGATAGAGGGAGCTCAGTCTCCGGCTACACTACAGTCACAAGCCGCCAGAGCGAGCTCCGATGCGATTAGCCCAGCAGTCAATAGATTCATCTAAGATTAATCTCACCATAAGTGAGGTTAAAATGGCAGGCCCTCATATGACTGAGGAAGGTGCCTAGTGAGTCCCGAGAACTTCACTTCGACCCGCTGAAGGAAAAGAAAATCTATTAACACAATCACGCAACGACTGTTGTAGCACTGCGTCCCGAGAACTTCACTTCGACCTGCTGAAGGAAAAGAAAATCTATTAACACAATCACGCAACTACTGTTGTAGCACTGCGTCCCGAGAACTTCACTTCGACCTGCTGAAGGAAAAGAAAATCTATTAACACAATCACACAACTACTGTTGTAGCACTGCGTCCCGAGAACTTCACTTCGGCCTGCTGAAGGAAAAGAAAATCTATTAACACAATCACACAACTACTGTTGTAGCCGTGGAAAATACCGAGAACTGCCTCCGAGTCAATTACTGGCCTCATACTGTCATCGGAACAGCAGTCTGCAGAGAACTGCCCTCACCCAAGCAGCGCCTAGAGCCGCGCTGCGCAGTGTCATCTGTAAGGAGCTAGACTTCCAACCATGGGGAAGAGACAGGGCAGGAGGGCGCGCAGCTGCCCTCAAAGAGAGCCCTGCCCCTTCAGGAGACTGAGGAGGGACAATCACCCCCACACCCAAATTATGCCCAGGGCCCCCCAGGGTGCCCTTGAGACCATCTTGCGGGAACTGGAGATGTTGTCTTCTGTGATTAAAGTCGTAAGAGATGTGGCGCGAGCCCTGCAGACTGTGTACTCTGTTGGCAGGCATCTCTTTGAAATGTACAGATGGGGGCAGCAATGAGCTTCAGAGGGTCTGCTTGTCGGCAACACAGAACAGATCACACCCACCTTCTTGCCGCGACTGAGGCCCTACATTTCTGTGATTAAAGCCCTAGCAGGTGGGGTGCAAGCACTCTCATGACCCTGTACAGAGTCACAGGCTCTGCTTGCTGGAAACTTTGTGAAATATACAGATCGTGGCCACAATAAACTTCAGTGGTGTCTGCTGGCTGGCTATAAAGTGCGCCCCGTACAGCGGCACTGGCCTTTGACAAACTACTTTTAAGCACTTCAATGTTAACTTTCATCTCGGGGATGGGTCAAGGTGAATGAATTCCAGCGGAGCACGTCTACTTATGAAAACCAAACAGAATGTAATTTTGACACTGAATTGTATTTTGCGCCGGTCCTGAATATCTCAAAGAAAGTGTGCGCGACTTATTTAACTGTCTTTGAATAAACGCGAGATTCACTGAAAAATTGTCATTTTTTTCCCACGAGACTTGAAATGTTGCCTTCAATTTTTACAGGTCGCATACTGCAATGTGGAGAAAGAAGCCGTTCCTGGGCTCATTTGCATACCCATAATGCCATGGTGTGAAACTGCTACTTTGGGCTGGGTTATTCTGTTTAATTGTGCTCCTGCTCGTGCAGTGATATGTTTGTACGTTGGAAGCACAGAGTCCATGAACAGTGGGCCTTTCTCTGCAAAGTCACCCTTGGTGTAAAATATTTCCACATGAGACCTTTATATAACGCGTCGGAGTGAAAACTTTTAGTAGGCCAGCATTACATTATAGCGTCTGGAGTTTCCTCTCGCAGGTGTCCAGGGACAACACTGCGCGACTCGAGGCTGCCGCAGCATCTGAGGGGGGCTCCATCGGAGCAACAGCGAAGGGCGCTGGCCGATACGATAGAGGGAGCTCAGACTCCGGCTACACTACAATCACAAGCCGCCAGAGGGAGCTCCGATGCGATTAGCCCAGCAGTCAATAGATTCATCTAAGATTAATCTCACCATAAGTGAGGTTAAAATGGCAGGCCCTCATATGACTGAGCAAGGTGCCTAGTGAGTCCCGAGAACTTCACTTCGACCCGCTGAAGGAAAAGAAAATCTATTAACACAATCACGCAACGACTGTTGTAGCACTGCGTCCCGAGAACTTCACTTCGACCTGCTGAAGGAAAAGAAAATCTATTAACACAATCACGCAACTACTGTTGTAGCACTGCGTCCCGAGAACTTCACTTCGACCTGCTGAAGGAAAAGAAAATCTATTAACACAATCACACAACTACTGTTGTAGCACTGCGTCCCGAGAACTTCACTTCGACCTGCTGAAGGAAAAGAAAATCTATTAACACAATCACACAACTACTGTTGTAGCACTGCGTCCCGAGAACTTCACTTCGACCTGCTGAAGGAAAAGAAAATCTATTAACACAATCACACAACTACTGTTGTACCCGTGGAAAATACCGAGAACTGCCTCCGAGTCAATCACTGGCCTCAAACTGTCATCGGAACAGCAGTCTGCAGAGAACTGCCCTCACCCAAGCAGCGCCTAGAGCCGCGCTGCGCAGTGTCATCTGTGAGGAGCTAGACTTCCAACCATGGGGAAGAGACAGGGCAGGAGGGCGCGCAGCTGCCCTCAAAGAGAGCCCTGCCCCTTCAGGAGACTGAGGAGGGACAATGACCCCCACACCCAAATTATGCCCAGGGCCCCCCAGGGTGCCCTTGAGACCATCTTGCGGGAACTGGAGATGTTGTCTTCTGTGATTAAAGTCGTAAGAGATGTGGCGCGAGCCCTGCAGACTGTGTACTCTGTTGGCAGGCATCTCTTTGAAATGTACAGATGGGGGCAGCAATGAGCTTCAGAGGGTCTGCTGGTCGGCAACACAGAACAGATCACACCCACCTTCTTGCCGCGACGGAGGCCCTACATTTCTGTGATTAAAGCCCTAGCAGGTGGGGTGCAAGCACTCTCATGACCCTGTACAGAGTCACAGGCTCTGCTTGCTGGAAACTTTGTGAAATATACAGATCGTGGCCTCAATAAACTTCAGTGGTGTCTGCTGGCTGGCTATAAAGTGCGCCCCATACAGCGGCACTGGCCTTTGACAAACTACTTTTAAGCACTTCAATGTTAACTTTCATCTCGGGGATGGGTCAAGGTGAATGAATTCCAGCCCAGCACGTCTACTTATGAAAACCGAACAGAAAGTAATTTTGACACTGAATTGTATTTTGCGCCGGTCCTGAATATCTCAAAGAAAGTGTGCGCGACTTATTTAACTGTCTTTGAATAAACGCGAGATTCACTGAAAAATTGTCATTTTTTTCCCACGAGACTTGAAATGTTGCCTTCAATTTTTACAGGTCGCATACTGCAATGTGGAGAAAGAAGCCGTTCCTGGGCTCATTTGCATACCCATAATGCCATGGTGTGAAACTGCTACTTTGGGCTGGGTTATTCTGTTTAATTGTGCTCCTGCTCGTGCAGTGATATGTTTGTAAGTTGGAAGCACAGAGTCCATGAACAGTGGGCCTTTCTCTGCAAAGTCACCCTTGGTGTAAAATATTTCCACATGAGACCTTTATATAACGCGTCGGAGTGAAAACTTTTAGTAGGCCAGCATTACATTATAGCGTCTGGAGTTTCCTCTCGCAGGTGTCCAGGGACAACACTGCGCGACTCGAGGCTGCCGCAGCATCTGAGGGGGGCTCCATCAGAGCAACAGCGAAGGGCGCCGGCCGATACGATAGAGGGAGCTCAGTCTCCGGCTACACTACAATCACAAGCCGCCAGAGGGAGCTCCGATGCGATTAGCCCAGCAGTCAATAGATTCATCTAAGATTAATCTCACCATAAGTGAGGTTAAAATGGCAGGCCCTCATGTGACTGAGGAAGGTGCCTAGTGAGTCCCGAGAACTTCACTTCGACCCGCTGAAGGAAAAGAAAATCTATTAACACAATCACGCAACGACTGTTGTAGCACTGCGTCCCGAGAACTTCACTTCGACCTGCTGAAGGAAAAGAAAATCTATTAACACAATCACGCAACGACTGTTGTAGCACTGCGTCCCGAGAACTTCACTTCGACCTGCTGAAGGAAAAGAAAATCTATTAACACAATCACGCAACTACTGTTGTAGCACTGCGTCCCGAGAACTTCACTTCGAACTGCTGAAGGAAAAGAAAATCTATTAACACAATCACGCAACTACTGTTGTAGCACTGCGTCCCGAGAACTTCACTTCGACCTGCTGAAGGAAAAGAAAATCTATTAACACAATCACACAACTACTGTTGTAGCACTGCGTCCCGAGAACTTCACTTCGACCTGCTGAAGGAAAAGAAAATCTATTAACACAATCACACAACTACTGTTGTAGCCGTGGAAAATACCGAGAACTGCCTCCGAGTCAATCACTGGCCTCAAACTGTCATCGGAACAGCAGTCTGCAGAGAACTGCCCTCACCCAAGCAGCGCCTAGAGCCGCGCTGCGCAGTGTCATCTGTAAGGAGCTAGACTTCCAACCATGGGGAAGAGACAGGGCAGGAGGGCGCGCAGCTGCCCTCAAAGAGAGCCCTGCCCCTTCAGGAGACTGAGGAGGGACAATCACCCCCACACCCAAATTATGCCCAGGGCCCCCCAGGGTGCCCTTGAGACCATCTTGCGGGAACTGGAGATGATGTCTTCTGTGATTAAAGTCATAAGAGATGTGGCACTAGCCCTGCAGACTGTGTACTCTGTTGGCAGGCATCTCTTTGAAATGTACAGATGGGGGCAGCAATGAGCTTCAGAGGGTCTGCTGGTCGGCAACACAGAACAGATCACACCCACCTTCTTGCCGCGACTGAGGCCCTACATTTCTGTGATTAAAGCCCTAGCAGGTGGGGTGCAAGCACTCTCATGACCCTGTACAGAGTCACAGGCTCTGCTTGCTGGAAACTTTGTGAAATATACAGATCGTGGCCACAATAAACTTCAGTGGTGTCTGCTGGCTGGCTATAAAGTGCGCCCCGTACAGCGGCACTGGCCTTTGACAAACTACTTTTAAGCACTTCAATGTTAACTTTCATCTCGGGGATGGGTCAAGGTGAATGAATTCCAGCGGAGCACGTCTACTTATGAATACCGAACAGAATGTAATTTTGAGACTGAATTGTATTTTGCGCCGGTCCTGAATATCTCAAAGAAAGTGTGTGCGACTTATTTAACTGTCTTTGAATAAACGCGAGATTCACTGAAAAATTGTTATTTTTTTCCCACGAGACTTGAAATGTTGCCTTCAATTTTTACAGGTCGCATACTGCAATGTGGAGAAAGAAGCCGTTCCTGGGCTCATTTGCATACCCATAATGCCATGGTGTGAAACTGCTACTTTGGGCTGGGTTATTCTGTTAAATTGTGCTCCTGCTCGTGCAGTGATATGTTTGTACGTTGGAAGCACAGAGTCCATGAACAGTGGGCCTTTCTCTGCAAAGTCACCCTTGGTGTAAAATATTTCCACATGAGACCTTTATATAACGTGTCTAAAATTGAAAACTTTTAGTAGGCCAGCATTACATTATAGCGTCTGGAGTTTCCTCTCGCAGGTGTCCAGGGACAACACTGCGCGACTCGAGGCTGCCGCAGCATCTGAGGGGGGCTCCATCAGAGCAACAGCGAAGGGCGCCGACCGATACGATAGAGGGAGCTCAGTCCCCGGCTACACTACAATCACAAGCCGCCAGAGGGAGCTCCGATGCGATTAGCCCAGCAGTCAATAGATTCATCTAAGATTAATCTCACCATAAGTGAGGTTAAAATGGCAGGCCCTCATATGACTGAGGAAGGTGCCTAGTGAGTCCCGAGAACTTCACTTCGACCCGCTGAAGGAAAAGAAAATCTATTAACACAATCACGCAACGACTGTTGTAGCACTGCGTCCCGAGAACTTCACTTCGACCTGCTGAAGGAAAAGAAAATCTATTAACACAATCACGCAACTACTGTTGTAGCACTGCGTCCCGAGAACTTCACTTCGACCTGCTGAAGGAAAAGAAAATCTAAGAACACAATCACACAACTACTGTTGTAGCACTGCGTCCCGAGAACTTCACTTCGACCTGCTGAAGGAAAAGAAAATCTATTAACACAATCACACAACTACTGTTGTAGCACTGCGTCCCGAGAACTTCACTTCGACCTGCTGAAGGAAAAGAAAATCTATTAACACAATCACACAACTACTGTTGTAGCCGTGGAAAATACCGAGAACTGCCTCCGAGTCAATCACTGGCCTCATACTGTCATCGGAACAGCAGTCTGCAGAGAACTGCCCTCACCCAAGCAGCGCCTAGAGCCGCGTTGCGCAGTGTCATCTGTAAGGAGCTAGACTTCCAACCATGGGGAAGAGACAGGGCAGGAGGGCGCGCAGCTGCCCTCAAAGAGAGCCCTGCCCCTTCAGGAGACTGAGGAGGGACAATCACCCCCACACCCAAATTATGCCCAGGGCCCCCCAGGGTGCCCTTGAGACCATCTTGCGGGAACTGGAGATGATGTCTTCTGTGATTAAAGTCATAAGAGATGTGGCACTAGCCCTGCAGACTGTGTACTCTGTTGGCAGGCATCTCTTTGAAATGTACAGATGGGGGCAGCAATGAGCTTCAGAGGGTCTGCTGGTCGGCAACACAGAACAGATCACACCCACCTTCTTGCCGCGACTGAGGCCCTACATTTCTGTGATTAAAGCCCTAGCAGGTGGGGTGCAAGCACTCTCATGACCCTGTACAGAGTCACAGGCTCTGCTTGCTGGAAACTTTGTGAAATATACAGATCGTGGCCACAATAAACTTCAGTGGTGTCTGCTGGCTGGCTATAAAGTGCGCCCCGTACAGCGGCACTGGCCTTTGACAAACTACTTTTAAGCACTTCAATGTTAACTTTCATCTCGGGGATGGGTCAAGGTGAATGAATTCCAGCGGAGCACGTCTACTTATGAAAACCGAACAGAATGTAATTTTGACACTGAATTGTATTTTGCGCCGGTCCTGAATATCTCAAAGAAAGTGTGCGCGACTTATTTAACTGTCTTTGAATAAACGCGAGATTCACTGAAAAATTGTCATTTTTTTCCCACGAGACTTGAAATGTTGCCTTCAATTTTTACAGGTCGCATACTGCAATGTGGAGAAAGAAGCCGTTCCTGGGCTCATTTGCATACCCATAATGCCATGGTGTGAAACTGCTACTTTGGGCTGGGTTATTCTGTTAAATTGTGCTCCTGCTCGTGCAGTGATATGTTTGTACGTTGGAAGCACAGAGTCCATGAACAGTGGGCCTTTCTCTGCAAAGTCACCCTTGGTGTAAAATATTTCCACATGAGACCTTTATATAACGCGTCTAAAATTGAAAACTTTTAGTAGGCCAGCATTACATTATAGCGTCTGGAGTTTCCTCTCGCAGGTGTCCAGGGACAACACTGCGCGACTCGAGGCTGCCGCAGCATCTGAGGGGGGCTCCATCAGAGCAACAGCGAAGGGCGCCGGCCGATACGATAGAGGGAGCTCAGTCTCCGGCTACACTACAATCACAAGCCGCCAGAGGGAGCTCCGATGCGATTAGCCCAGCAGTCAATAGATTCATCTAAGATTAATCTCACCATAAGTGAGGTTAAAATGGCAGGCCCTCATATGACTGAGGAAGGTGCCTAGTGAGTCCCGAGAACTTCACTTCGACCCGCTGAAGGAAAAGAAAATCTATTAACACAATCACGCAACGACTGTTGTAGCACTGCGTCCCGAGAACTTCACTTCGACCTGCTGAAGGAAAAGAAAATCTATTAACACAATCACGCAACTACTGTTGTAGCACTGCGTCCCGAGAACTTCACTTCGACCTGCTGAAGGAAAAGAAAATCTATTAACACAATCACACAACTACTGTTGTAGCACTGCGTCCCGAGAACTTCACTTCGACCTGCTGAAGGAAAAGAAAATCTATTAACACAATCACACAACTACTGTTGTAGCCGTGGAAAATACCGAGAACTGCCTCCGAGTCAATTACTGGCCTCATACTGTCATCGGAACAGCAGTCTGCAGAGAACTGCCCTCACCCAAGCAGCGCCTAGAGCCGCGCTGCGCAGTGTCATCTGTAAGGAGCTAGACTTCCAACCATGGGGAAGAGACAGGGCAGGAGGGCGCGCAGCTGCCCTCAAAGAGAGCCCTGCCCCTTCAGGAGACTGAGGAGGGACAATCACCCCCACACCCAAATTATGCCCAGGGCCCCCCAGGGTGCCCTTGAGACCATCTTGCGGGAACTGGAGATGATGTCTTCTGTGATTAAAGTCATAAGAGATGTGGCACTAGCCCTGCAGACTGTGTACTCTGTTGGCAGGCATCTCTTTGAAATGTACAGATGGGGGCAGCAATGAGCTTCAGAGGGTCTGCTGGTCGGCAACACAGAACAGATCACACCCACCTTCTTGCCGCGACTGAGGCCCTACATTTCTGTGATTAAAGCCCTAGCAGGTGGGGTGCAAGCACTCTCATGACCCTGTACAGAGTCACAGGCTCTGCTTGCTGGAAACTTTGTGAAATATACAGATCATGGCCACAATAAACTTCAGTGGTGTCTGCTGGCTGGCTATAAAGTGCGCCCCGTACAGCGGCACTGGCCTTTGACAAACTACTTTTAAGCACTTCAATGTTAACTTTCATCTCGGGGATGGGTCAAGGTGAATGAATTCCAGCGGAGCACGTCTACTTATGAATACCGAACAGAATGTAATTTTGAGACTGAATTGTATTTTGCGCCGGTCCTGAATATCTCAAAGAAAGTGTGTGCGACTTATTTAACTGTCTTTGAATAAACGCGAGATTCACTGAAAAATTGTTATTTTTTTCCCACGAGACTTGAAATGTTGCCTTCAATTTTTACAGGTCGCATACTGCAATGTGGAGAAAGAAGCCGTTCCTGGGCTCATTTGCATACCCATAATGCCATGGTGTGAAACTGCTACTTTGGGCTGGGTTATTCTGTTAAATTGTGCTCCTGCTCGTGCAGTGATATGTTTGTACGTTGGAAGCACAGAGTCCATGAACAGTGGGCCTTTCTCTGCAAAGTCACCCTTGGTGTAAAATATTTCCACATGAGACCTTTATATAACGTGTCTAAAATTGAAAACTTTTAGTAGGCCAGCATTACATTATAGCGTCTGGAGTTTCCTCTCGCAGGTGTCCAGGGACAACACTGCGCGACTCGAGGCTGCCGCAGCATCTGAGGGGGGCTCCATCAGAGCAACAGCGAAGGGCGCCGACCGATACGATAGAGGGAGCTCAGTCCCCGGCTACACTACAATCACAAGCCGCCAGAGGGAGCTCCGATGCGATTAGCCCAGCAGTCAATAGATTCATCTAAGATTAATCTCACCATAAGTGAGGATAAAATGGCAGGCCCTCATATGACTGAGGAAGGTGCCTAGTGAGTCCCGAGAACTTCACTTCGACCCGCTGAAGGAAAAGAAAATCTATTAACACAATCACGCAACGACTGTTGTAGCACTGCGTCCCGAGAACTTCACTTCGACCTGCTGAAGGAAAAGAAAATCTATTAACACAATCACGCAACTACTGTTGTAGCACTGCGTCCCGAGAACTTCACTTCGACCTGCTGAAGGAAAAGAAAATCTAAGAACACAATCACACAACTACTGTTGTAGCCGTGGAAAATACCGAGAACTGCCTCCGAGTCAATCACTGGCCTCATACTGTCATCGGAACAGCAGTCTGCAGAGAACTGCCCTCACCCAAGCAGCGCCTAGAGCCGCGCTGCGCAGTGTCATCTGTAAGGAGCTAGACTTCCAACCATGGGGAAGAGACAGGGCAGGAGGGCGCGCAGCTGCCCTCAAAGAGAGCCCTGCCCCTTCAGGAGACTGAGGAGGGACAATCACCCCCACACCCAAATTATGCCCAGGGCCCCCCAGGGTGCCCTTGAGACCATCTTGCGGGAACTGGAGATGATGTCTTCTGTGATTAAAGTCATAAGAGATGTGGCACTAGCCCTGCAGACTGTGTACTCTGTTGGCAGGCATCTCTTTGAAATGTACAGATGGGGGCAGCAATGAGCTTCAGAGGGTCTGCTGGTCGGCAACACAGAACAGATCACACCCACCTTCTTGCCGCGACTGAGGCCCTACATTTCTGTGATTAAAGCCCTAGCAGGTGGGGTGCAAGCACTCTCATGACCCTGTACAGAGTCACAGGCTCTGCTTGCTGGAAACTTTGTGAAATATACAGATCGTGGCCACAATAAACTTCAGTGGTGTCTGCTGGCTGGCTATAAAGTGCGCCCCGTACAGCGGCACTGGCCTTTGACAAACTACTTTTAAGCACTTCAATGTTAACTTTCATCTCGGGGATGGGTCAAGGTGAATGAATTCCAGCGGAGCACGTCTACTTATGAATACCGAACAGAATGTAATTTTGAGACTGAATTGTATTTTGCGCCGGTCCTGAATATCTCAAAGAAAGTGTGTGCGACTTATTTAACTGTCTTTGAATAAACGCGAGATTCACTGAAAAATTGTTATTTTTTTCCCACGAGACTTGAAATGTTGCCTTCAATTTTTACAGGTCGCATACTGCAATGTGGAGAAAGAAGCCGTTCCTGGGCTCATTTGCATACCCATAATGCCATGGTGTGAAACTGCTACTTTGGGCTGGGTTATTCTGTTAAATTGTGCTCCTGCTCGTGCAGTGATATGTTTGTACGTTGGAAGCACAGAGTCCATGAACAGTGGGCCTTTCTCTGCAAAGTCACCCTTGGTGTAAAATATTTCCACATGAGACCTTTATATAACGTGTCTAAAATTGAAAACTTTTAGTAGGCCAGCATTACATTATAGCGTCTGGAGTTTCCTCTCGCAGGTGTCCAGGGACAACACTGCGCGACTCGAGGCTGCCGCAGCATCTGAGGGGGGCTCCATCAGAGCAACAGCGAAGGGCGCCGACCGATACGATAGAGGGAGCTCAGTCCCCGGCTACACTACAATCACAAGCCGCCAGAGGGAGCTCCGATGCGATTAGCCCAGCAGTCAATAGATTCATCTAAGATTAATCTCACCATAAGTGAGGTTAAAATGGCAGGCCCTCATATGACTGAGGAAGGTGCCTAGTGAGTCCCGAGAACTTCACTTCGACCCGCTGAAGGAAAAGAAAATCTATTAACACAATCACGCAACGACTGTTGTAGCACTGCGTCCCGAGAACTTCACTTCGACCTGCTGAAGGAAAAGAAAATCTATTAACACAATCACGCAACTACTGTTGTAGCACTGCGTCCCGAGAACTTCACTTCGACCTGCTGAAGGAAAAGAAAATCTAAGAACACAATCACACAACTACTGTTGTAGCCGTGGAAAATACCGAGAACTGCCTCCGAGTCAATCACTGGCCTCATACTGTCATCGGAACAGCAGTCTGCAGAGAACTGCCCTCACCCAAGCAGCGCCTAGAGCCGCGCTGCGCAGTGTCATCTGTAAGGAGCTAGACTTCCAACCATGGGGAAGAGACAGGGCAGGAGGGCGCGCAGCTGCCCTCAAAGAGAGCCCTGCCCCTTCAGGAGACTGAGGAGGGACAATCACCCCCACACCCAAATTATGCCCAGGGCCCCCCAGGGTGCCCTTGAGACCATCTTGCGGGAACTGGAGATGATGTCTTCTGTGATTAAAGTCATAAGAGATGTGGCACTAGCCCTGCAGACTGTGTACTCTGTTGGCAGGCATCTCTTTGAAATGTACAGATGGGGGCAGCAATGAGCTTCAGAGGGTCTGCTGGTCGGCAACACAGAACAGATCACACCCACCTTCTTGCCGCGACTGAGGCCCTACATTTCTGTGATTAAAGCCCTAGCAGGTGGGGTGCAAGCACTCTCATGACCCTGTACAGAGTCACAGGCTCTGCTTGCTGGAAACTTTGTGAAATATACAGATCGTGGCCACAATAAACTTCAGTGGTGTCTGCTGGCTGGCTATAAAGTGCGCCCCGTACAGCGGCACTGGCCTTTGACAAACTACTTTTAAGCACTTCAATGTTAACTTTCATCTCGGGGATGGGTCAAGGTGAATGAATTCCAGCGGAGCACGTCTACTTATGAAAACCGAACAGAATGTAATTTTGACACTGAATTGTATTTTGCGCCGGTCCTGAATATCTCAAAGAAAGTGTGCGCGACTTATTTAACTGTCTTTGAATAAACGCGAGATTCACTGAAAAATTGTCATTTTTTTCCCACGAGACTTGAAATGTTGCCTTCAATTTTTACAGGTCGCATACTGCAATGTGGAGAAAGAAGCCGTTCCTGGGCTCATTTGCATACCCATAATGCCATGGTGTGAAACTGCTACTTTGGGCTGGGTTATTCTGTTAAATTGTGCTCCTGCTCGTGCAGTGATATGTTTGTACGTTGGAAGCACAGAGTCCATGAACAGTGGGCCTTTCTCTGCAAAGTCACCCTTGGTGTAAAATATTTCCACATGAGACCTTTATATAACACGTCTAAAATTGAAAACTTTTAGTAGGCCAGCATTACATTATAGCGTCTGGAGTTTCCTCTCGCAGGTGTCCAGGGACAACACTGCGCGACTCGAGGCTGCCGCAGCATCTGAGGGGGGCTCCATCAGAGCAACAGCGAAGGGCGCCGGCCGATACGATAGAGGGAGCTCAGTCTCCGGCTACACTACAATCACAAGCCGCCAGAGGGAGCTCCGATGCGATTAGCCCAGCAGTCAATAGATTCATCTAAAATTAATTTCACCATAAGTGAGGTTAAAATGGCAGGCCCTCATATGACTGAGGAAGGTGCCTAGTGCGTCCCGAGAACTTCACTTCGACCCGCTGAAGGAAAAGAAAATCTATTAACACAATCACGCAACTACTGTTGTAGCACTGCGTCCCGAGAACTTCACTTCGACCTGCTGAAGGAAAAGAAAATCTATTAACACAATCACGCAACGACTGTTGTAGCACTGCGTCCCGAGAACTTCACTTCGACCTGCTGAAGGAAAAGAAAATCTATTAACACAATCACGCAACTACTGTTGTAGCACTGAGTCCCGAGAACTTCACTTCGACCCGCTGAAGGAAAAGAAAATCTATTAACACAATCACACAACTACTGTTGTAGCACTGCGTCCCGAGAACTTCACTTCGACCTGCTGAAGGAAAAGAAAATCTATTAACACAATCACACAACTACTGTTGTAGCACTGCGTCCCGAGAACTTCACTTCGACCTGCTGAAGGAAAAGAAAATCTATTAACACAATCACACAACTACTGTTGTAGCCGTGGAAAATACCGAGAACTGCCTCCGAGTCAATTACTGGCCTCATACTGTCATCGGAACAGCAGTCTGCAGAGAACTGCCCTCACCCAAGCAGCGCCTAGAGCCGCGCTGCGCAGTGTCATCTGTAAGGAGCTAGACTTCCAACCATGGGGAAGAGACAGGGCAGGAGGGCGCGCAGCTGCCCTCAAAGAGAGCCCTGCCCCTTCAGGAGACTGAGGAGGGACAATCACCCCCACACCCAAATTATGCCCAGGGCCCCCCAGGGTGCCCTTGAGACCATCTTGCGGGAACTGGAGATGTTGTCTTCTGTGATTAAAGTCGTAAGAGATGTGGCGCGAGCCCTGCAGACTGTGTACTCTGTTGGCAGGCATCTCTTTGAAATGTACAGATGGGGGCAGCAATGAGCTTCAGAGGGTCTGCTGGTCGGCAACACAGAACAGATCACACCCACCTTCTTGCCGCGACTGAGGCCCTACATTTCTGTGATTAAAGCCCTAGCAGGTGGGGTGCAAGCACTCTCATGACCCTGTACAGAGTCACAGGCTCTGCTTGCTGGAAACTTTGTGAAATATACAGATCGTGGCCACAATAAACTTCAGTGGTGTCTGCTGGCTGGCTATAAAGTGCGCCCCGTACAGCGGCACTGGCCTTTGACAAACTACTTTTAAGCACTTCAATGTTAACTTTCATCTCGGGGATGGGTCAAGGTGAATGAATTCCAGCGGAGCACGTCTACTTATGAAAACCGAACAGAATGTAATTTTGACACTGAATTGTATTTTGCGCCGGTCCTGAATATCTCAAAGAAAGTGTGCGCGACTTATTTAACTGTCTTTGAATAAACGCGAGATTCACTGAAAAATTGTCATTTTTTTCCCACGAGACTTGAAATGTTGCCTTCAATTTTTACAGGTCGCATACTGCAATGTGGAGAAAGAAGCCGTTCCTGGGCTCATTTGCATACCCATAATGCCATGGTGTGAAACTGCTACTTTGGGCTGGGTTATTCTGTTAAATTGTGCTCCTGCTCGTGCAGTGATATGTTTGTACGTTGGAAGCACAGAGTCCATGAACAGTGGGCCTTTCTCTGCAAAGTCACCCTTGGTGTAAAATATTTCCACATGAGACCTTTATATAACACGTCTAAAATTGAAAACTTTTAGTAGGCCAGCATTACATTATAGCGTCTGGAGTTTCCTCTCGCAGGTGTCCAGGGACAACACTGCGCGACTCGAGGCTGCCGCAGCATCTGAGGGGGGCTCCATCAGAGCAACAGCGAAGGGCGCCGGCCGATACGATAGAGGGAGCTCAGTCTCCGGCTACACTACAATCACAAGCCGCCAGAGGGAGCTCCGATGCGATTAGCCCAGCAGTCAATAGATTCATCTAAAATTAATTTCACCATAAGTGAGGTTAAAATGGCAGGCCCTCATATGACTGAGGAAGGTGCCTAGTGCGTCCCGAGAACTTCACTTCGACCCGCTGAAGGAAAAGAAAATCTATTAACACAATCACGCAACTACTGTTGTAGCACTGCGTCCCGAGAACTTCACTTCGACCTGCTGAAGGAAAAGAAAATCTATTAACACAATCACGCAACGACTGTTGTAGCACTGCGTCCCGAGAACTTCACTTCGACCTGCTGAAGGAAAAGAAAATCTATTAACACAATCACGCAACTACTGTTGTAGCACTGAGTCCCGAGAACTTCACTTCGACCCGCTGAAGGAAAAGAAAATCTATTAACACAATCACACAACTACTGTTGTAGCACTGCGTCCCGAGAACTTCACTTCGACCTGCTGAAGGAAAAGAAAATCTATTAACACAATCACACAACTACTGTTGTAGCACTGCGTCCCGAGAACTTCACTTCGACCTGCTGAAGGAAAAGAAAATCTATTAACACAATCACACAACTACTGTTGTAGCCGTGGAAAATACCGAGAACTGCCTCCGAGTCAATTACTGGCCTCATACTGTCATCGGAACAGCAGTCTGCAGAGAACTGCCCTCACCCAAGCAGCGCCTAGAGCCGCGCTGCGCAGTGTCATCTGTAAGGAGCTAGACTTCCAACCATGGGGAAGAGACAGGGCAGGAGGGCGCGCAGCTGCCCTCAAAGAGAGCCCTGCCCCTTCAGGAGACTGAGGAGGGACAATCACCCCCACACCCAAATTATGCCCAGGGCCCCCCAGGGTGCCCTTGAGACCATCTTGCGGGAACTGGAGATGTTGTCTTCTGTGATTAAAGTCGTAAGAGATGTGGCGCGAGCCCTGCAGACTGTGTACTCTGTTGGCAGGCATCTCTTTGAAATGTACAGATGGGGGCAGCAATGAGCTTCAGAGGGTCTGCTGGTCGGCAACACAGAACAGATCACACCCACCTTCTTGCCGCGACTGAGGCCCTACATTTCTGTGATTAAAGCCCTAGCAGGTGGGGTGCAGGCACTCTCATGACCCTGTACAGAGTCACAGGCTCTGCTTGCTGGAAACTTTGTGAAATATACAGATCGTGGCCACAATAAACTTCAGTGGTGTCTGCTGGCTGGCTATAAAGTGCGCCCCGTACAGCGGCACTGGCCTTTGACAAACTACTTTTAAGCACTTCAATGTTAACTTTCATCTCGGGGATGGGTCAAGGTGAATGAATTCCAGCGGAGCACGTCTACTTATGAAAACCAAACAGAATGTAATTTTGACACTGAATTGTATTTTGCGCCGGTCCTGAATATCTCAAAGAAAGTGTGCGCGACTTATTTAACTGTCTTTGAATAAACGCGAGATTCACTGAAAAATTGTCATTTTTTTCCCACGAGACTTGAAATGTTGCCTTCAATTTTTACAGGTCGCATACTGCAATGTGGAGAAAGAAGCCGTTCCTGGGCTCATTTGCATACCCATAATGCCATGGTGTGAAACTGCTACTTTGGGCTGGGTTATTCTGTTTAATTGTGCTCCTGCTCGTGCAGTGATATGTTTGTACGTTGGAAGCACAGAGTCCATGAACAGTGGGCCTTTCTCTGCAAAGTCACCCTTGGTGTAAAATATTTCCACATGAGACCTTTATATAACGCGTCGGAGTGAAAACTTTTAGTAGGCCAGCATTACATTATAGCGTCTGGAGTTTCCTCTCGCAGGTGTCCAGGGACAACACTGCGCGACTCGAGGCTGCCGCAGCATCTGAGGGGGGCTCCATCGGAGCAACAGCGAAGGGCGCTGGCCGATACGATAGAGGGAGCTCAGACTCCGGCTACACTACAATCACAAGCCGCCAGAGGGAGCTCCGATGCGATTAGCCCAGCAGTCAATAGATTCATCTAAGATTAATCTCACCATAAGTGAGGTTAAAATGGCAGGCCCTCATATGACTGAGCAAGGTGCCTAGTGAGTCCCGAGAACTTCACTTCGACCCGCTGAAGGAAAAGAAAATCTATTAACACAATCACGCAACGACTGTTGTAGCACTGCGTCCCGAGAACTTCACTTCGACCTGCTGAAGGAAAAGAAAATCTATTAACACAATCACGCAACTACTGTTGTAGCACTGCGTCCCGAGAACTTCACTTCGACCTGCTGAAGGAAAAGAAAATCTATTAACACAATCACACAACTACTGTTGTAGCACTGCGTCCCGAGAACTTCACTTCGACCTGCTGAAGGAAAAGAAAATCTATTAACACAATCACACAACTACTGTTGTAGCACTGCGTCCCGAGAACTTCACTTCGACCTGCTGAAGGAAAAGAAAATCTATTAACACAATCACACAACTACTGTTGTACCCGTGGAAAATACCGAGAACTGCCTCCGAGTCAATCACTGGCCTCAAACTGTCATCGGAACAGCAGTCTGCAGAGAACTGCCCTCACCCAAGCAGCGCCTAGAGCCGCGCTGCGCAGTGTCATCTGTGAGGAGCTAGACTTCCAACCATGGGGAAGAGACAGGGCAGGAGGGCGCGCAGCTGCCCTCAAAGAGAGCCCTGCCCCTTCAGGAGACTGAGGAGGGACAATGACCCCCACACCCAAATTATGCCCAGGGCCCCCCAGGGTGCCCTTGAGACCATCTTGCGGGAACTGGAGATGTTGTCTTCTGTGATTAAAGTCGTAAGAGATGTGGCGCGAGCCCTGCAGACTGTGTACTCTGTTGGCAGGCATCTCTTTGAAATGTACAGATGGGGGCAGCAATGAGCTTCAGAGGGTCTGCTGGTCGGCAACACAGAACAGATCACACCCACCTTCTTGCCGCGACGGAGGCCCTACATTTCTGTGATTAAAGCCCTAGCAGGTGGGGTGCAAGCACTCTCATGACCCTGTACAGAGTCACAGGCTCTGCTTGCTGGAAACTTTGTGAAATATACAGATCGTGGCCTCAATAAACTTCAGTGGTGTCTGCTGGCTGGCTATAAAGTGCGCCCCATACAGCGGCACTGGCCTTTGACAAACTACTTTTAAGCACTTCAATGTTAACTTTCATCTCGGGGATGGGTCAAGGTGAATGAATTCCAGCCCAGCACGTCTACTTATGAAAACCGAACAGAAAGTAATTTTGACACTGAATTGTATTTTGCGCCGGTCCTGAATATCTCAAAGAAAGTGTGCGCGACTTATTTAACTGTCTTTGAATAAACGCGAGATTCACTGAAAAATTGTCATTTTTTTCCCACGAGACTTGAAATGTTGCCTTCAATTTTTACAGGTCGCATACTGCAATGTGGAGAAAGAAGCCGTTCCTGGGCTCATTTGCATACCCATAATGCCATGGTGTGAAACTGCTACTTTGGGCTGGGTTATTCTGTTTAATTGTGCTCCTGCTCGTGCAGTGATATGTTTGTAAGTTGGAAGCACAGAGTCCATGAACAGTGGGCCTTTCTCTGCAAAGTCACCCTTGGTGTAAAATATTTCCACATGAGACCTTTATATAACGCGTCGGAGTGAAAACTTTTAGTAGGCCAGCATTACATTATAGCGTCTGGAGTTTCCTCTCGCAGGTGTCCAGGGACAACACTGCGCGACTCGAGGCTGCCGCAGCATCTGAGGGGGGCTCCATCAGAGCAACAGCGAAGGGCGCCGGCCGATACGATAGAGGGAGCTCAGTCTCCGGCTACACTACAATCACAAGCCGCCAGAGGGAGCTCCGATGCGATTAGCCCAGCAGTCAATAGATTCATCTAAGATTAATCTCACCATAAGTGAGGTTAAAATGGCAGGCCCTCATGTGACTGAGGAAGGTGCCTAGTGAGTCCCGAGAACTTCACTTCGACCCGCTGAAGGAAAAGAAAATCTATTAACACAATCACGCAACGACTGTTGTAGCACTGCGTCCCGAGAACTTCACTTCGACCTGCTGAAGGAAAAGAAAATCTATTAACACAATCACGCAACGACTGTTGTAGCACTGCGTCCCGAGAACTTCACTTCGACCTGCTGAAGGAAAAGAAAATCTATTAACACAATCACGCAACTACTGTTGTAGCACTGCGTCCCGAGAACTTCACTTCGAACTGCTGAAGGAAAAGAAAATCTATTAACACAATCACGCAACTACTGTTGTAGCACTGCGTCCCGAGAACTTCACTTCGACCTGCTGAAGGAAAAGAAAATCTATTAACACAATCACACAACTACTGTTGTAGCACTGCGTCCCGAGAACTTCACTTCGACCTGCTGAAGGAAAAGAAAATCTATTAACACAATCACACAACTACTGTTGTAGCCGTGGAAAATACCGAGAACTGCCTCCGAGTCAATCACTGGCCTCAAACTGTCATCGGAACAGCAGTCTGCAGAGAACTGCCCTCACCCAAGCAGCGCCTAGAGCCGCGCTGCGCAGTGTCATCTGTAAGGAGCTAGACTTCCAACCATGGGGAAGAGACAGGGCAGGAGGGCGCGCAGCTGCCCTCAAAGAGAGCCCTGCCCCTTCAGGAGACTGAGGAGGGACAATCACCCCCACACCCAAATTATGCCCAGGGCCCCCCAGGGTGCCCTTGAGACCATCTTGCGGGAACTGGAGATGATGTCTTCTGTGATTAAAGTCATAAGAGATGTGGCACTAGCCCTGCAGACTGTGTACTCTGTTGGCAGGCATCTCTTTGAAATGTACAGATGGGGGCAGCAATGAGCTTCAGAGGGTCTGCTGGTCGGCAACACAGAACAGATCACACCCACCTTCTTGCCGCGACTGAGGCCCTACATTTCTGTGATTAAAGCCCTAGCAGGTGGGGTGCAAGCACTCTCATGACCCTGTACAGAGTCACAGGCTCTGCTTGCTGGAAACTTTGTGAAATATACAGATCGTGGCCACAATAAACTTCAGTGGTGTCTGCTGGCTGGCTATAAAGTGCGCCCCGTACAGCGGCACTGGCCTTTGACAAACTACTTTTAAGCACTTCAATGTTAACTTTCATCTCGGGGATGGGTCAAGGTGAATGAATTCCAGCGGAGCACGTCTACTTATGAAAACCAAACAGAATGTAATTTTGACACTGAATTGTATTTTGCGCCGGTCCTGAATATCTCAAAGAAAGTGTGCGCGACTTATTTAACTGTCTTTGAATAAACGCGAGATTCACTGAAAAATTGTCATTTTTTTCCCACGAGACTTGAAATGTTGCCTTCAATTTTTACAGGTCGCATACTGCAATGTGGAGAAAGAAGCCGTTCCTGGGCTCATTTGCATACCCATAATGCCATGGTGTGAAACTGCTACTTTGGGCTGGGTTATTCTGTTTAATTGTGCTCCTGCTCGTGCAGTGATATGTTTGTAAGTTGGAAGCACAGAGTCCATGAACAGTGGGCCTTTCTCTGCAAAGTCACCCTTGGTGTAAAATATTTCCACATGAGACCTTTATATAACGCGTCGGAGTGGAAACTTTTAGTAGGCCAGCATTACATTATAGCGTCTGGAGTTTCCTCTCGCAGGTGTCCAGGGACAACACTGCGCGACTCGAGGCTGCCGCAGCATCTGAGGGGGGCTCCATCAGAGCAACAGCGAAGGGCGCCGGCCGATACGATAGAGGGAGCTCAGTCTCCGGCTACACTACAATCACAAGCCGCCAGAGGGAGCTCCGATGCGATTAGCCCAGCAGTCAATAGATTCATCTAAGATTAATCTCACCATAAGTGAGGTTAAAATGGCAGGCCCTCATGTGACTGAGGAAGGTGCCTAGTGAGTCCCGAGAACTTCACTTCGACCCGCTGAAGGAAAAGAAAATCTATTAACACAATCACGCAACGACTGTTGTAGCACTGCGTCCCGAGAACTTCACTTCGACCTGCTGAAGGAAAAGAAAATCTATTAACACAATCACGCAACGACTGTTGTAGCACTGCGTCCCGAGAACTTCACTTCGACCTGCTGAAGGAAAAGAAAATCTATTAACACAATCACGCAACTACTGTTGTAGCACTGCGTCCCGAGAACTTCACTTCGAACTGCTGAAGGAAAAGAAAATCTATTAACACAATCACGCAACTACTGTTGTAGCACTGCGTCCCGAGAACTTCACTTCGACCTGCTGAAGGAAAAGAAAATCTATTAACACAATCACACAACTACTGTTGTAGCACTGCGTCCCGAGAACTTCACTTCGACCTGCTGAAGGAAAAGAAAATCTATTAACACAATCACACAACTACTGTTGTAGCCGTGGAAAATACCGAGAACTGCCTCCGAGTCAATCACTGGCCTCAAACTGTCATCGGAACAGCAGTCTGCAGAGAACTGCCCTCACCCAAGAAGCGCCTAGAGCCGCGCTGCGCAGTGTCATCTGTAAGGAGCTAGACTTCCAACCATGGGGAAGAGACAGGGCAGGAGGGCGCTCAGCTGCCCTCAAAGAGAGCCCTGCCCCTTCAGGAGACTGAGGAGGGACAATCACCCCCACACCCAAATTATGCCCAGGGCCCCCCAGGGTGCCCTTGAGACCATCTTGCGGGAACTGGAGATGATGTCTTCTGTGATTAAAGTCATAAGAGATGTGGCACTAGCCCTGCAGACTGTGTACTCTGTTGGCAGGCATCTCTTTGAAATGTACAGATGGGGGCAGCAATGAGCTTCAGAGGGTCTGCTGGTCGGCAACACAGAACAGATCACACCCACCTTCTTGCCGCGACTGAGGCCCTACATTTCTGTGATTAAAGCCCTAGCAGGTGGGGTGCAAGCACTCTCATGACCCTGTACAGAGTCACAGGCTCTGCTTGCTGGAAACTTTGTTAAATATACAGATCGTGGCCACAATAAACTTCAGTGGTGTCTGCTGGCTGGCTATAAAGTGCGCCCCGTACAGCGGCACTGGCCTTTGACAAACTACTTTTAAGCACTTCAATGTTAACTTTCATCTCGGGGATGGGTCAAGGTGAATGAATTCCAGCGGAGCACGTCTACTTATGAATACCGAACAGAATGTAATTTTGACACTGAATTGTATTTTGCGCCGGTCCTGAATATCTCAAAGAAAGTGTGTGCGACTTATTTAACTGTCTTTGAATAAACGCGAGATTCACTGAAAAATTGTTATTTTTTTCCCACAAGACTTGAAATGTTGCCTTCAATTTTTACAGGTCGCATACTGCAATGTGGAGAAAGAAGCCGTTCCTGGGCTCATTTGCATACCCATAATGCCATGGTGTGAAACTGCTACTTTGGGCTGGGTTATTCTGTTAAATTGTGCTCCTGCTCGTGCAGTGATATGTTTGTACGTTGGAAGCACAGAGTCCATGAACAGTGGGCCTTTCTCTGCAAAGTCACCCTTGGTGTAAAATATTTCCACATGAGACCTTTATATAACGCGTCTAAAATTGAAAACTTTTAGTAGGCCAGCATTACATTATAGCGTCTGGAGTTTCCTCTCGCAGGAGTCCAGGGACAACACTGCGCGACTCGAAGCTGCCGCAGCATCTGAGGGGGGCTCCATCAGAGCAACAGCGAAGGGCGCCGACCGATACGATAGAGGGAGCTCAGTCCCCGGCTACACTACAATCACAAGCCGCCAGAGGGAGCTCCGATGCGATTAGCCCAGCAGTCAATAGATTCATCTAAGATTAATCTCACCATAAGTGAGGTTAAAATGGCAGGCCCTCATATGACTGAGGAAGGTACCTAGTGAGTCCCGAGAACTTCACTTCGACCCGCTGAAGGAAAAGAAAATCTATTAACACAATCACGCAACGACTGTTGTAGCACTGCGTCCCGAGAACTTCACTTCGACCTGCTGAAGGAAAAGAAAATCTATTAACACAATCACGCAACTACTGTTGTAGCACTGCGTCCCGAGAACTTCACTTCGACCTGCTGAAGGAAAAGAAAATCTATTAACACAATCACACAACTACTGTTGTAGCACTGCGTCCCGAGAACTTCACTTCGACCTGCTGAAGGAAAAGAAAATCTATTAACACAATCACACAACTACTGTTGTAGCCGTGGAAAATACCGAGAACTGCCTCCGAGTCAATCACTGGCCTCATACTGTCATCGGAACAGCAGTCTGCAGAGAACTGCCCTCACCCAAGCAGCGCCTAGAGCCGCGCTGCGCAGTGTCATCTGTAAGGAGCTAGACTTCCAACCATGGGGAAGAGACAGGGCAGGAGGGCGCGCAGCTGCCCTCAAAGAGAGCCCTGCCCCTTCAGGAGACTGAGGAGGGACAATCACCCCCACACCCAAATTATGCCCAGGGCCCCCCAGGGTGCCCTTGAGACCATCTTGCGGGAACTGGAGATGTTGTCTTCTGTGATTAAAGTCGTAAGAGATGTGGCGCGAGCCCTGCAGACTGTGTACTCTGTTGGCAGGCATCTCTTTGAAATGTACAGATGGGGGCAGCAATGAGCTTCAGAGGGTCTGCTGGTCGGCAACACAGAACAGATCACACCCACCTTCTTGCCGCGACGGAGGCCCTACATTTCTGTGATTAAAGCCCTAGCAGGTGGGGTGCAAGCACTCTCATGACCCTGTACAGAGTCACAGGCTCTGCTTGCTGGAAACTTTGTGAAATATACAGATCGTGGCCACAATAAACTTCAGTGGTGTCTGCTGGCTGGCTATAAAGTGCGCCCCATACAGCGGCACTGGCCTTTGACAAACTACTTTTAAGCACTTCAATGTTAACTTTCATTTCGGGGATGGGTAGAGGTGAATGAATTCCAGCGGAGCACGTCTACTTATGAAAACCGAACAGAAAGTAATTTTGACACTGAATTGTATTTTGCGCCGGTCCTGAATATCTCAAAGAAAGTGTGCGCGACTTATTTAACTGTCTTTGAATAAACGCGAGATTCACTGAAAAATTGTCATTTTTTTCCCACGAGACTTGAAATGTTGCCTTCAATTTTTACAGGTCGCATACTGCAATGTGGAGAAAGAAGCCGTTCCTGGGCTCATTTGCATACCCATAATGCCATGGTGTGAAACTGCTACTTTGGGCTGGGTTATTCTGTTTAATTGTGCTCCTGCTCGTGCAGTGATATGTTTGTAAGTTGGAAGCACAGAGTCCATGAACAGTGGGCCTTTCTCTGCAAAGTCACCCTTGGTGTAAAATATTTCCACATGAGACCTTTATATAACGCGTCGGAGTGAAAACTTTTAGTAGGCCAGCATTACATTATAGCATCTGGAGTTTCCTCTCGCAGGTGTCCAGGGACAACACTGCGCGACTCGAGGCTGCCGCAGCATCTGAGGGGGGCTCCATCAGAGCAACAGCGAAGGGCGCCGGCCGATACGATAGAGGGAGCTCAGTCTCCGGCTACACTACAATCACAAGCCGCCAGAGGGAGCTCCGATGCGATTAGCCCAGCAGTCAATAGATTCATCTAAGATTAATCTCACCATAAGTGAGGTTAAAATGGCAGGCCCTCATATGACTGAGCAAGGTGCCTAGTGAGTCCCGAGAACTTCACTTCGACCCGCTGAAGGAAAAGAAAATCTATTAACACAATCACGCAACGACTGTTGTAGCACTGCGTCCCGAGAACTTCACTTCGACCTGCTGAAGGAAAAGAAAATCTATTAACACAATCACGCAACTACTGTTGTAGCACTGCGTCCCGAGAACTTCACTTCGACCTGCTGAAGGAAAAGAAAATCTATTAACACAATCACACAACTACTGTTGTAGCACTGCGTCCCGAGAACTTCACTTCGACCTGCTGAAGGAAAAGAAAATCTATTAACACAATCACACAACTACTGTTGTAGCACTGCGTCCCGAGAACTTCACTTCGACCTGCTGAAGGAAAAGAAAATCTATTAACACAATCACACAACTACTGTTGTACCCGTGGAAAATACCGAGAACTGCCTCCGAGTCAATCACTGGCCTCAAACTGTCATCGGAACAGCAGTCTGCAGAGAACTGCCCTCACCCAAGCAGCGCCTAGAGCCGCGCTGCGCAGTGTCATCTGTGAGGAGCTAGACTTCCAACCATGGGGAAGAGACAGGGCAGGAGGGCGCGCAGATGCCCTCAAAGAGAGCCCTGCCCCTTCAGGAGACTGAGGAGGGACAATGACCCCCACACCCAAATTATGACCAGGGCCCCCCAGGGTGCCCTTGAGACCATCTTGCGGGAACTGGAGATGTTGTCTTCTGTGATTAAAGTCGTAAGAGATGTGGCGCGAGCCCTGCAGACTGTGTACTCTGTTGGCAGGCATCTCTTTGAAATGTACAGATGGGGGCAGCAATGAGCTTCAGAGGGTCTGCTGGTCGGCAACACAGAACAGATCACACCCACCTTCTTGCCGCGACGGAGGCCCTACATTTCTGTGATTAAAGCCCTAGCAGGTGGGGTGCAAGCACTCTCATGACCCTGTACAGAGTCACAGGCTCTGCTTGCTGGAAACTTTGTGAAATATACAGATCGTGGCCTCAATAAACTTCAGTGGTGTCTGCTGGCTGGCTATAAAGTGCGCCCCATACAGCGGCACTGGCCTTTGACAAACTACTTTTAAGCACTTCAATGTTAACTTTCATCTCGGGGATGGGTCAAGGTGAATGAATTCCAGCCCAGCACGTCTACTTATGAAAACCGAACAGAAAGTAATTTTGACACTGAATTGTATTTTGCGCCGGTCCTGAATATCTCAAAGAAAGTGTGCGCGACTTATTTAACTGTCTTTGAATAAACGCGAGATTCACTGAAAAATTGTCATTTTTTTCCCACGAGACTTGAAATGTTGCCTTCAATTTTTACAGGTCGCATACTGCAATGTGGAGAAAGAAGCCGTTCCTGGGCTCATTTGCATACCCATAATGCCATGGTGTGAAACTGCTACTTTGGGCTGGGTTATTCTGTTTAATTGTGCTCCTGCTCGTGCAGTGATATGTTTGTAAGTTGGAAGCACAGAGTCCATGAACAGTGGGCCTTTCTCTGCAAAGTCACCCTTGGTGTAAAATATTTCCACATGAGACCTTTATATAACGCGTCGGAGTGGAAACTTTTAGTAGGCCAGCATTACATTATAGCGTCTGGAGTTTCCTCTCGCAGGTGTCCAGGGACAACACTGCGCGACTCGAGGCTGCCGCAGCATCTGAGGGGGGCTCCATCAGAGCAACAGCGAAGGGCGCCGGCCGATACGATAGAGGGAGCTCAGTCTCCGGCTACACTACAATCACAAGCCGCCAGAGGGAGCTCCGATGCGATTAGCCCAGCAGTCAATAGATTCATCTAAGATTAATCTCACCATAAGTGAGGTTAAAATGGCAGGCCCTCATGTGACTGAGGAAGGTGCCTAGTGAGTCCCGAGAACTTCCCTTCGACCCGCTGAAGGAAAAGAAAATCTATTAACACAATCACGCAACGACTGTTGTAGCACTGCGTCCCGAGAACTTCACTTCGACCTGCTGAAGGAAAAGAAAATCTATTAACACAATCACGCAACGACTGTTGTAGCACTGCGTCCCGAGAACTTCACTTCGACCTGCTGAAGGAAAAGAAAATCTATTAACACAATCACGCAACTACTGTTGTAGCACTGCGTCCCGAGAACTTCACTTCGAACTGCTGAAGGAAAAGAAAATCTATTAACACAATCACGCAACTACTGTTGTAGCACTGCGTCCCGAGAACTTCACTTCGACCTGCTGAAGGAAAAGAAAATCTATTAACACAATCACACAACTACTGTTGTAGCACTGCGTCCCGAGAACTTCACTTCGACCTGCTGAAGGAAAAGAAAATCTATTAACACAATCACACAACTACTGTTGTAGCCGTGGAAAATACCGAGAACTGCCTCCGAGTCAATCACTGGCCTCAAACTGTCATCGGAACAGCAGTCTGCAGAGAACTGCCCTCACCCAAGCAGCGCCTAGAGCCGCGCTGCGCAGTGTCATCTGTAAGGAGCTAGACTTCCAACCATGGGGAAGAGACAGGGCAGGAGGGCGCTCAGCTGCCCTCAAAGAGAGCCCTGCCCCTTCAGGAGACTGAGGAGGGACAATCACCCCCACACCCAAATTATGCCCAGGGCCCCCCAGGGTGCCCTTGAGACCATCTTGCGGGAACTGGAGATGTTGTCTTCTGTGATTAAAGTCGTAAGAGATGTGGCGCGAGCCCTGCAGACTGTGTACTCTGTTGGCAGGCATCTCTTTGAAATGTACAGATGGGGGCAGCAATGAGCTTCAGAGGGTCTGCTGGTCGGCAACACAGAACAGATCACACCCACCTTCTTGCCGCGACTGAGGCCCTACATTTCTGTGATTAAAGCCCTAGCAGGTGGGGTGCAAGCACTCTCATGACCCTGTACAGAGTCACAGGCTCTGCTTGCTGGAAACTTTGTGAAATATACAGATCGTGGCCACAATAAACTTCAGTGGTGTCTGCTGGCTGGCTATAAAGTGCGCCCCGTACAGCGGCACTGGCCTTTGACAAACTACTTTTAAGCACTTCAATGTTAACTTTCATCTCGGGGATGGGTCAAGGTGAATGAATTCCAGCGGAGCACGTCTACTTATGAAAACCAAACAGAATGTAATTTTGACACTGAATTGTATTTTGCGCCGGTCCTGAATATCTCAAAGAAAGTGTGCGCGACTTATTTAACTGTCTTTGAATAAACGCGAGATTCACTGAAAAATTGTCATTTTTTTCCCACGAGACTTGAAATGTTGCCTTCAATTTTTACAGGTCGCATACTGCAATGTGGAGAAAGAAGCCGTTCCTGGGCTCATTTGCATACCCATAATGCCATGGTGTGAAACTGCTACTTTGGGCTGGGTTATTCTGTTTAATTGTGCTCCTGCTCGTGCAGTGATATGTTTGTACGTTGGAAGCACAGAGTCCATGAACAGTGGGCCTTTCTCTGCAAAGTCACCCTTGGTGTAAAATATTTCCACATGAGACCTTTATATAACGCGTCGGAGTGAAAACTTTTAGTAGGCCAGCATTACATTATAGCGTCTGGAGTTTCCTCTCGCAGGTGTCCAGGGACAACACTGCGCGACTCGAGGCTGCCGCAGCATCTGAGGGGGGCTCCATCGGAGCAACAGCGAAGGGCGCTGGCCGATACGATAGAGGGAGCTCAGACTCCGGCTACACTACAATCACAAGCCGCCAGAGGGAGCTCCGATGCGATTAGCCCAGCAGTCAATAGATTCATCTAAGATTAATCTCACCATAAGTGAGGTTAAAATGGCAGGCCCTCATATGACTGAGCAAGGTGCCTAGTGAGTCCCGAGAACTTCACTTCGACCCGCTGAAGGAAAAGAAAATCTATTAACACAATCACGCAACGACTGTTGTAGCACTGCGTCCCGAGAACTTCACTTCGACCTGCTGAAGGAAAAGAAAATCTATTAACACAATCACGCAACTACTGTTGTAGCACTGCGTCCCGAGAACTTCACTTCGACCTGCTGAAGGAAAAGAAAATCTATTAACACAATCACACAACTACTGTTGTAGCACTGCGTCCCGAGAACTTCACTTCGACCTGCTGAAGGAAAAGAAAATCTATTAACACAATCACACAACTACTGTTGTAGCACTGCGTCCCGAGAACTTCACTTCGACCTGCTGAAGGAAAAGAAAATCTATTAACACAATCACACAACTACTGTTGTACCCGTGGAAAATACCGAGAACTGCCTCCGAGTCAATCACTGGCCTCAAACTGTCATCGGAACAGCAGTCTGCAGAGAACTGCCCTCACCCAAGCAGCGCCTAGAGCCGCGCTGCGCAGTGTCATCTGTGAGGAGCTAGACTTCCAACCATGGGGAAGAGACAGGGCAGGAGGGCGCGCAGCTGCCCTCAAAGAGAGCCCTGCCCCTTCAGGAGACTGAGGAGGGACAATGACCCCCACACCCAAATTATGCCCAGGGCCCCCCAGGGTGCCCTTGAGACCATCTTGCGGGAACTGGAGATGTTGTCTTCTGTGATTAAAGTCGTAAGAGATGTGGCGCGAGCCCTGCAGACTGTGTACTCTGTTGGCAGGCATCTCTTTGAAATGTACAGATGGGGGCAGCAATGAGCTTCAGAGGGTCTGCTGGTCGGCAACACAGAACAGATCACACCCACCTTCTTGCCGCGACGGAGGCCCTACATTTCTGTGATTAAAGCCCTAGCAGGTGGGGTGCAAGCACTCTCATGACCCTGTACAGAGTCACAGGCTCTGCTTGCTGGAAACTTTGTGAAATATACAGATCGTGGCCTCAATAAACTTCAGTGGTGTCTGCTGGCTGGCTATAAAGTGCGCCCCATACAGCGGCACTGGCCTTTGACAAACTACTTTTAAGCACTTCAATGTTAACTTTCATCTCGGGGATGGGTCAAGGTGAATGAATTCCAGCCCAGCACGTCTACTTATGAAAACCGAACAGAAAGTAATTTTGACACTGAATTGTATTTTGCGCCGGTCCTGAATATCTCAAAGAAAGTGTGCGCGACTTATTTAACTGTCTTTGAATAAACGCGAGATTCACTGAAAAATTGTCATTTTTTTCCCACGAGACTTGAAATGTTGCCTTCAATTTTTACAGGTCGCATACTGCAATGTGGAGAAAGAAGCCGTTCCTGGGCTCATTTGCATACCCATAATGCCATGGTGTGAAACTGCTACTTTGGGCTGGGTTATTCTGTTTAATTGTGCTCCTGCTCGTGCAGTGATATGTTTGTAAGTTGGAAGCACAGAGTCCATGAACAGTGGGCCTTTCTCTGCAAAGTCACCCTTGGTGTAAAATATTTCCACATGAGACCTTTATATAACGCGTCGGAGTGAAAACTTTTAGTAGGCCAGCATTACATTATAGCGTCTGGAGTTTCCTCTCGCAGGTGTCCAGGGACAACACTGCGCGACTCGAGGCTGCCGCAGCATCTGAGGGGGGCTCCATCAGAGCAACAGCGAAGGGCGCCGGCCGATACGATAGAGGGAGCTCAGTCTCCGGCTACACTACAATCACAAGCCGCCAGAGGGAGCTCCGATGCGATTAGCCCAGCAGTCAATAGATTCATCTAAGATTAATCTCACCATAAGTGAGGTTAAAATGGCAGGCCCTCATGTGACTGAGGAAGGTGCCTAGTGAGTCCCGAGAACTTCACTTCGACCCGCTGAAGGAAAAGAAAATCTATTAACACAATCACGCAACGACTGTTGTAGCACTGCGTCCCGAGAACTTCACTTCGACCTGCTGAAGGAAAAGAAAATCTATTAACACAATCACGCAACGACTGTTGTAGCACTGCGTCCCGAGAACTTCACTTCGACCTGCTGAAGGAAAAGAAAATCTATTAACACAATCACGCAACTACTGTTGTAGCACTGCGTCCCGAGAACTTCACTTCGAACTGCTGAAGGAAAAGAAAATCTATTAACACAATCACGCAACTACTGTTGTAGCACTGCGTCCCGAGAACTTCACTTCGACCTGCTGAAGGAAAAGAAAATCTATTAACACAATCACACAACTACTGTTGTAGCACTGCGTCCCGAGAACTTCACTTCGACCTGCTGAAGGAAAAGAAAATCTATTAACACAATCACACAACTACTGTTGTAGCCGTGGAAAATACCGAGAACTGCCTCCGAGTCAATCACTGGCCTCAAACTGTCATCGGAACAGCAGTCTGCAGAGAACTGCCCTCACCCAAGCAGCGCCTAGAGCCGCGCTGCGCAGTGTCATCTGTAAGGAGCTAGACTTCCAACCATGGGGAAGAGACAGGGCAGGAGGGCGCGCAGCTGCCCTCAAAGAGAGCCCTGCCCCTTCAGGAGACTGAGGAGGGACAATCACCCCCACACCCAAATTATGCCCAGGGCCCCCCAGGGTGCCCTTGAGACCATCTTGCGGGAACTGGAGATGATGTCTTCTGTGATTAAAGTCGTAAGAGATGTGGCGCGAGCCCTGCAGACTGTGTACTCTGTTGGCAGGCATCTCTTTGAAATGTACAGATGGGGGCAGCAATGAGCTTCAGAGGGTCTGCTGGTCGGCAACACAGAACAGATCACACCCACCTTCTTGCCGCGACTGAGGCCCTACATTTCTGTGATTAAAGCCCTAGCAGGTGGGGTGCAAGCACTCTCATGACCCTGTACAGAGTCACAGGCTCTGCTTGCTGGAAACTTTGTGAAATATACAGATCGTGGCCACAATAAACTTCAGTGGTGTCTGCTGGCTGGCTATAAAGTGCGCCCCGTACAGCGGCACTGGCCTTTGACAAACTACTTTTAAGCACTTCAATGTTAACTTTCATCTCGGGGATGGGTCAAGGTGAATGAATTCCAGCGGAGCACGTCTACTTATGAAAACCAAACAGAATGTAATTTTGACACTGAATTGTATTTTGCGCCGGTCCTGAATATCTCAAAGAAAGTGTGCGCGACTTATTTAACTGTCTTTGAATAAACGCGAGATTCACTGAAAAATTGTCATTTTTTTCCCACGAGACTTGAAATGTTGCCTTCAATTTTTACAGGTCGCATACTGCAATGTGGAGAAAGAAGCCGTTCCTGGGCTCATTTGCATACCCATAATGCCATGGTGTGAAACTGCTACTTTGGGCTGGGTTATTCTGTTTAATTGTGCTCCTGCTCGTGCAGTGATATGTTTGTAAGTTGGAAGCACAGAGTCCATGAACAGTGGGCCTTTCTCTGCAAAGTCACCCTTGGTGTAAAATATTTCCACATGAGACCTTTATATAACGCGTCGGAGTGGAAACTTTTAGTAGGCCAGCATTACATTATAGCGTCTGGAGTTTCCTCTCGCAGGTGTCCAGGGACAACACTGCGCGACTCGAGGCTGCCGCAGCATCTGAGGGGGGCTCCATCAGAGCAACAGCGAAGGGCGCCGGCCGATACGATAGAGGGAGCTCAGTCTCCGGCTACACTACAATCACAAGCCGCCAGAGGGAGCTCCGATGCGATTAGCCCAGCAGTCAATAGATTCATCTAAGATTAATCTCACCATAAGTGAGGTTAAAATGGCAGGCCCTCATGTGACTGAGGAAGGTGCCTAGTGAGTCCCGAGAACTTCACTTCGACCCGCTGAAGGAAAAGAAAATCTATTAACACAATCACGCAACGACTGTTGTAGCACTGCGTCCCGAGAACTTCACTTCGACCTGCTGAAGGAAAAGAAAATCTATTAACACAATCACGCAACGACTGTTGTAGCACTGCGTCCCGAGAACTTCACTTCGACCTGCTGAAGGAAAAGAAAATCTATTAACACAATCACGCAACTACTGTTGTAGCACTGCGTCCCGAGAACTTCACTTCGAACTGCTGAAGGAAAAGAAAATCTATTAACACAATCACGCAACTACTGTTGTAGCACTGCGTCCCGAGAACTTCACTTCGACCTGCTGAAGGAAAAGAAAATCTATTAACACAATCACACAACTACTGTTGTAGCACTGCGTCCCGAGAACTTCACTTCGACCTGCTGAAGGAAAAGAAAATCTATTAACACAATCACACAACTACTGTTGTAGCCGTGGAAAATACCGAGAACTGCCTCCGAGTCAATCACTGGCCTCAAACTGTCATCGGAACAGCAGTCTGCAGAGAACTGCCCTCACCCAAGCAGCGCCTAGAGCCGCGCTGCGCAGTGTCATCTGTAAGGAGCTAGACTTCCAACCATGGGGAAGAGACAGGGCAGGAGGGCGCTCAGCTGCCCTCAAAGAGAGCCCTGCCCCTTCAGGAGACTGAGGAGGGACAATCACCCCCACACCCAAATTATGCCCAGGGCCCCCCAGGGTGCCCTTGAGACCATCTTGCGGGAACTGGAGATGATGTCTTCTGTGATTAAAGTCATAAGAGATGTGGCACTAGCCCTGCAGACTGTGTACTCTGTTGGCAGGCATCTCTTTGAAATGTACAGATGGGGGCAGCAATGAGCTTCAGAGGGTCTGCTGGTCGGCAACACAGAACAGATCACACCCACCTTCTTGCCGCGACTGAGGCCCTACATTTCTGTGATTAAAGCCCTAGCAGGTGGGGTGCAAGCACTCTCATGACCCTGTACAGAGTCACAGGCTCTGCTTGCTGGAAACTTTGTTAAATATACAGATCGTGGCCACAATAAACTTCAGTGGTGTCTGCTGGCTGGCTATAAAGTGCGCCCCGTACAGCGGCACTGGCCTTTGACAAACTACTTTTAAGCACTTCAATGTTAACTTTCATCTCGGGGATGGGTCAAGGTGAATGAATTCCAGCGGAGCACGTCTACTTATGAATACCGAACAGAATGTAATTTTGACACTGAATTGTATTTTGCGCCGGTCCTGAATATCTCAAAGAAAGTGTGTGCGACTTATTTAACTGTCTTTGAATAAACGCGAGATTCACTGAAAAATTGTTATTTTTTTCCCACAAGACTTGAAATGTTGCCTTCAATTTTTACAGGTCGCATACTGCAATGTGGAGAAAGAAGCCGTTCCTGGGCTCATTTGCATACCCATAATGCCATGGTGTGAAACTGCTACTTTGGGCTGGGTTATTCTGTTAAATTGTGCTCCTGCTCGTGCAGTGATATGTTTGTACGTTGGAAGCACAGAGTCCATGAACAGTGGGCCTTTCTCTGCAAAGTCACCCTTGGTGTAAAATATTTCCACATGAGACCTTTATATAACGCGTCTAAAATTGAAAACTTTTAGTAGGCCAGCATTACATTATAGCGTCTGGAGTTTCCTCTCGCAGGAGTCCAGGGACAACACTGCGCGACTCGAAGCTGCCGCAGCATCTGAGGGGGGCTCCATCAGAGCAACAGCGAAGGGCGCCGACCGATACGATAGAGGGAGCTCAGTCCCCGGCTACACTACAATCACAAGCCGCCAGAGGGAGCTCCGATGCGATTAGCCCAGCAGTCAATAGATTCATCTAAGATTAATCTCACCATAAGTGAGGTTAAAATGGCAGGCCCTCATATGACTGAGGAAGGTACCTAGTGAGTCCCGAGAACTTCACTTCGACCCGCTGAAGGAAAAGAAAATCTATTAACACAATCACGCAACGACTGTTGTAGCACTGCGTCCCGAGAACTTCACTTCGACCTGCTGAAGGAAAAGAAAATCTATTAACACAATCACGCAACTACTGTTGTAGCACTGCGTCCCGAGAACTTCACTTCGACCTGCTGAAGGAAAAGAAAATCTATTAACACAATCACACAACTACTGTTGTAGCACTGCGTCCCGAGAACTTCACTTCGACCTGCTGAAGGAAAAGAAAATCTATTAACACAATCACACAACTACTGTTGTAGCCGTGGAAAATACCGAGAACTGCCTCCGAGTCAATCACTGGCCTCATACTGTCATCGGAACAGCAGTCTGCAGAGAACTGCCCTCACCCAAGCAGCGCCTAGAGCCGCGCTGCGCAGTGTCATCTGTAAGGAGCTAGACTTCCAACCATGGGGAAGAGACAGGGCAGGAGGGCGCGCAGCTGCCCTCAAAGAGAGCCCTGCCCCTTCAGGAGACTGAGGAGGGACAATCACCCCCACACCCAAATTATGCCCAGGGCCCCCCAGGGTGCCCTTGAGACCATCTTGCGGGAACTGGAGATGTTGTCTTCTGTGATTAAAGTCGTAAGAGATGTGGCGCGAGCCCTGCAGACTGTGTACTCTGTTGGCAGGCATCTCTTTGAAATGTACAGATGGGGGCAGCAATGAGCTTCAGAGGGTCTGCTGGTCGGCAACACAGAACAGATCACACCCACCTTCTTGCCGCGACGGAGGCCCTACATTTCTGTGATTAAAGCCCTAGCAGGTGGGGTGCAAGCACTCTCATGACCCTGTACAGAGTCACAGGCTCTGCTTGCTGGAAACTTTGTGAAATATACAGATCGTGGCCACAATAAACTTCAGTGGTGTCTGCTGGCTGGCTATAAAGTGCGCCCCATACAGCGGCACTGGCCTTTGACAAACTACTTTTAAGCACTTCAATGTTAACTTTCATTTCGGGGATGGGTAGAGGTGAATGAATTCCAGCGGAGCACGTCTACTTATGAAAACCGAACAGAAAGTAATTTTGACACTGAATTGTATTTTGCGCCGGTCCTGAATATCTCAAAGAAAGTGTGCGCGACTTATTTAACTGTCTTTGAATAAACGCGAGATTCACTGAAAAATTGTCATTTTTTTCCCACGAGACTTGAAATGTTGCCTTCAATTTTTACAGGTCGCATACTGCAATGTGGAGAAAGAAGCCGTTCCTGGGCTCATTTGCATACCCATAATGCCATGGTGTGAAACTGCTACTTTGGGCTGGGTTATTCTGTTTAATTGTGCTCCTGCTCGTGCAGTGATATGTTTGTAAGTTGGAAGCACAGAGTCCATGAACAGTGGGCCTTTCTCTGCAAAGTCACCCTTGGTGTAAAATATTTCCACATGAGACCTTTATATAACGCGTCGGAGTGAAAACTTTTAGTAGGCCAGCATTACATTATAGCATCTGGAGTTTCCTCTCGCAGGTGTCCAGGGACAACACTGCGCGACTCGAGGCTGCCGCAGCATCTGAGGGGGGCTCCATCAGAGCAACAGCGAAGGGCGCCGGCCGATACGATAGAGGGAGCTCAGTCTCCGGCTACACTACAATCACAAGCCGCCAGAGGGAGCTCCGATGCGATTAGCCCAGCAGTCAATAGATTCATCTAAGATTAATCTCACCATAAGTGAGGTTAAAATGGCAGGCCCTCATATGACTGAGCAAGGTGCCTAGTGAGTCCCGAGAACTTCACTTCGACCCGCTGAAGGAAAAGAAAATCTATTAACACAATCACGCAACGACTGTTGTAGCACTGCGTCCCGAGAACTTCACTTCGACCTGCTGAAGGAAAAGAAAATCTATTAACACAATCACGCAACTACTGTTGTAGCACTGCGTCCCGAGAACTTCACTTCGACCTGCTGAAGGAAAAGAAAATCTATTAACACAATCACACAACTACTGTTGTAGCACTGCGTCCCGAGAACTTCACTTCGACCTGCTGAAGGAAAAGAAAATCTATTAACACAATCACACAACTACTGTTGTAGCACTGCGTCCCGAGAACTTCACTTCGACCTGCTGAAGGAAAAGAAAATCTATTAACACAATCACACAACTACTGTTGTACCCGTGGAAAATACCGAGAACTGCCTCCGAGTCAATCACTGGCCTCAAACTGTCATCGGAACAGCAGTCTGCAGAGAACTGCCCTCACCCAAGCAGCGCCTAGAGCCGCGCTGCGCAGTGTCATCTGTGAGGAGCTAGACTTCCAACCATGGGGAAGAGACAGGGCAGGAGGGCGCGCAGATGCCCTCAAAGAGAGCCCTGCCCCTTCAGGAGACTGAGGAGGGACAATGACCCCCACACCCAAATTATGACCAGGGCCCCCCAGGGTGCCCTTGAGACCATCTTGCGGGAACTGGAGATGTTGTCTTCTGTGATTAAAGTCGTAAGAGATGTGGCGCGAGCCCTGCAGACTGTGTACTCTGTTGGCAGGCATCTCTTTGAAATGTACAGATGGGGGCAGCAATGAGCTTCAGAGGGTCTGCTGGTCGGCAACACAGAACAGATCACACCCACCTTCTTGCCGCGACGGAGGCCCTACATTTCTGTGATTAAAGCCCTAGCAGGTGGGGTGCAAGCACTCTCATGACCCTGTACAGAGTCACAGGCTCTGCTTGCTGGAAACTTTGTGAAATATACAGATCGTGGCCTCAATAAACTTCAGTGGTGTCTGCTGGCTGGCTATAAAGTGCGCCCCATACAGCGGCACTGGCCTTTGACAAACTACTTTTAAGCACTTCAATGTTAACTTTCATCTCGGGGATGGGTCAAGGTGAATGAATTCCAGCCCAGCACGTCTACTTATGAAAACCGAACAGAAAGTAATTTTGACACTGAATTGTATTTTGCGCCGGTCCTGAATATCTCAAAGAAAGTGTGCGCGACTTATTTAACTGTCTTTGAATAAACGCGAGATTCACTGAAAAATTGTCATTTTTTTCCCACGAGACTTGAAATGTTGCCTTCAATTTTTACAGGTCGCATACTGCAATGTGGAGAAAGAAGCCGTTCCTGGGCTCATTTGCATACCCATAATGCCATGGTGTGAAACTGCTACTTTGGGCTGGGTTATTCTGTTTAATTGTGCTCCTGCTCGTGCAGTGATATGTTTGTAAGTTGGAAGCACAGAGTCCATGAACAGTGGGCCTTTCTCTGCAAAGTCACCCTTGGTGTAAAATATTTCCACATGAGACCTTTATATAACGCGTCTAAAATTGAAAACTTTTAGTAGGCCAGCATTACATTATAGCGTCTGGAGTTTCCTCTCGCAGGTGTCCAGGGACAACACTGCGCGACTCGAGGCTGCCGCAGCATCTGAGGGGGGCTCCATCAGAGCAACAGCGAAGGGCGCCGGCCGATACGATAGAGGGAGCTCAGTCTCCGGCTACACTACAATCACAAGCCGCCAGAGGGAGCTCCGATGCGATTAGCCCAGCAGTCAATAGATTCATCTAAGATTAATCTCACCATAAGTGAGGTTAAAATGGCAGGCCCTCATGTGACTGAGGAAGGTGCCTAGTGAGTCCCGAGAACTTCCCTTCGACCCGCTGAAGGAAAAGAAAATCTATTAACACAATCACGCAACGACTGTTGTAGCACTGCGTCCCGAGAACTTCACTTCGACCTGCTGAAGGAAAAGAAAATCTATTAACACAATCACGCAACGACTGTTGTAGCACTGCGTCCCGAGAACTTCACTTCGACCTGCTGAAGGAAAAGAAAATCTATTAACACAATCACGCAACTACTGTTGTAGCACTGCGTCCCGAGAACTTCACTTCGAACTGCTGAAGGAAAAGAAAATCTATTAACACAATCACGCAACTACTGTTGTAGCACTGCGTCCCGAGAACTTCACTTCGACCTGCTGAAGGAAAAGAAAATCTATTAACACAATCACACAACTACTGTTGTAGCACTGCGTCCCGAGAACTTCACTTCGACCTGCTGAAGGAAAAGAAAATCTATTAACACAATCACACAACTACTGTTGTAGCCGTGGAAAATACCGAGAACTGCCTCCGAGTCAATCACTGGCCTCAAACTGTCATCGGAACAGCAGTCTGCAGAGAACTGCCCTCACCCAAGCAGCGCCTAGAGCCGCGCTGCGCAGTGTCATCTGTAAGGAGCTAGACTTCCAACCATGGGGAAGAGACAGGGCAGGAGGGCGCTCAGCTGCCCTCAAAGAGAGCCCTGCCCCTTCAGGAGACTGAGGAGGGACAATCACCCCCACACCCAAATTATGCCCAGGGCCCCCCAGGGTGCCCTTGAGACCATCTTGCGGGAACTGGAGATGATGTCTTCTGTGATTAAAGTCATAAGAGATGTGGCACTAGCCCTGCAGACTGTGTACTCTGTTGGCAGGCATCTCTTTGAAATGTACAGATGGGGGCAGCAATGAGCTTCAGAGGGTCTGCTGGTCGGCAACACAGAACAGATCACACCCACCTTCTTGCCGCGACTGAGGCCCTACATTTCTGTGATTAAAGCCCTAGCAGGTGGGGTGCAAGCACTCTCATGACCCTGTACAGAGTCACAGGCTCTGCTTGCTGGAAACTTTGTGAAATATACAGATCGTGGCCACAATAAACTTCAGTGGTGTCTGCTGGCTGGCTATAAAGTGCGCCCCGTACAGCGGCACTGGCCTTTGACAAACTACTTTTAAGCACTTCAATGTTAACTTTCATCTCGGGGATGGGTCAAGGTGAATGAATTCCAGCGGAGCACGTCTACTTATGAATACCGAACAGAATGTAATTTTGACACTGAATTGTATTTTGCGCCGGTCCTGAATATCTCAAAGAAAGTGTGTGCGACTTATTTAACTGTCTTTGAATAAACGCGAGATTCACTGAAAAATTGTTATTTTTTTCCCACAAGACTTGAAATGTTGCCTTCAATTTTTACAGGTCGCATACTGCAATGTGGAGAAAGAAGCCGTTCCTGGGCTCATTTGCATACCCATAATGCCATGGTGTGAAACTGCTACTTTGGGCTGGGTTATTCTGTTAAATTGTGCTCCTGCTCGTGCAGTGATATGTTTGTACGTTGGAAGCACAGAGTCCATGAACAGTGGGCCTTTCTCTGCAAAGTCACCCTTGGTGTAAAATATTTCCACATGAGACCTTTATATAACGCGTCTAAAATTGAAAACTTTTAGTAGGCCAGCATTACATTATAGCGTCTGGAGTTTCCTCTCGCAGGAGTCCAGGGACAACACTGCGCGACTCGAAGCTGCCGCAGCATCTGAGGGGGGCTCCATCAGAGCAACAGCGAAGGGCGCCGACCGATACGATAGAGGGAGCTCAGTCCCCGGCTACACTACAATCACAAGCCGCCAGAGGGAGCTCCGATGCGATTAGCCCAGCAGTCAATAGATTCATCTAAGATTAATCTCACCATAAGTGAGGTTAAAATGGCAGGCCCTCATATGACTGAGGAAGGTACCTAGTGAGTCCCGAGAACTTCACTTCGACCCGCTGAAGGAAAAGAAAATCTATTAACACAATCACGCAACGACTGTTGTAGCACTGCGTCCCGAGAACTTCACTTCGACCTGCTGAAGGAAAAGAAAATCTATTAACACAATCACGCAACTACTGTTGTAGCACTGCGTCCCGAGAACTTCACTTCGACCTGCTGAAGGAAAAGAAAATCTATTAACACAATCACACAACTACTGTTGTAGCACTGCGTCCCGAGAACTTCACTTCGACCTGCTGAAGGAAAAGAAAATCTATTAACACAATCACACAACTACTGTTGTAGCCGTGGAAAATACCGAGAACTGCCTCCGAGTCAATCACTGGCCTCATACTGTCATCGGAACAGCAGTCTGCAGAGAACTGCCCTCACCCAAGCAGCGCCTAGAGCCGCGCTGCGCAGTGTCATCTGTAAGGAGCTAGACTTCCAACCATGGGGAAGAGACAGGGCAGGAGGGCGCTCAGCTGCCCTCAAAGAGAGCCCTGCCCCTTCAGGAGACTGAGGAGGGACAATCACCCCCACACCCAAATTATGCCCAGGGCCCCCCAGGGTGCCCTTGAGACCATCTTGCGGGAACTGGAGATGTTGTCTTCTGTGATTAAAGTCGTAAGAGATGTGGCGCGAGCCCTGCAGACTGTGTACTCTGTTGGCAGGCATCTCTTTGAAATGTACAGATGGGGGCAGCAATGAGCTTCAGAGGGTCTGCTGGTCGGCAACACAGAACAGATCACACCCACCTTCTTGCCGCGACTGAGGCCCTACATTTCTGTGATTAAAGCCCTAGCAGGTGGGGTGCAAGCACTCTCATGACCCTGTACAGAGTCACAGGCTCTGCTTGCTGGAAACTTTGTGAAATATACAGATCGTGGCCACAATAAACTTCAGTGGTGTCTGCTGGCTGGCTATAAAGTGCGCCCCGTACAGCGGCACTGGCCTTTGACAAACTACTTTTAAGCACTTCAATGTTAACTTTCATCTCGGGGATGGGTCAAGGTGAATGAATTCCAGCGGAGCACGTCTACTTATGAAAACCAAACAGAATGTAATTTTGACACTGAATTGTATTTTGCGCCGGTCCTGAATATCTCAAAGAAAGTGTGCGCGACTTATTTAACTGTCTTTGAATAAACGCGAGATTCACTGAAAAATTGTCATTTTTTTCCCACGAGACTTGAAATGTTGCCTTCAATTTTTACAGGTCGCATACTGCAATGTGGAGAAAGAAGCCGTTCCTGGGCTCATTTGCATACCCATAATGCCATGGTGTGAAACTGCTACTTTGGGCTGGGTTATTCTGTTTAATTGTGCTCCTGCTCGTGCAGTGATATGTTTGTACGTTGGAAGCACAGAGTCCATGAACAGTGGGCCTTTCTCTGCAAAGTCACCCTTGGTGTAAAATATTTCCACATGAGACCTTTATATAACGCGTCGGAGTGAAAACTTTTAGTAGGCCAGCATTACATTATAGCGTCTGGAGTTTCCTCTCGCAGGTGTCCAGGGACAACACTGCGCGACTCGAGGCTGCCGCAGCATCTGAGGGGGGCTCCATCGGAGCAACAGCGAAGGGCGCTGGCCGATACGATAGAGGGAGCTCAGACTCCGGCTACACTACAATCACAAGCCGCCAGAGGGAGCTCCGATGCGATTAGCCCAGCAGTCAATAGATTCATCTAAGATTAATCTCACCATAAGTGAGGTTAAAATGGCAGGCCCTCATATGACTGAGCAAGGTGCCTAGTGAGTCCCGAGAACTTCACTTCGACCCGCTGAAGGAAAAGAAAATCTATTAACACAATCACGCAACGACTGTTGTAGCACTGCGTCCCGAGAACTTCACTTCGACCTGCTGAAGGAAAAGAAAATCTATTAACACAATCACGCAACTACTGTTGTAGCACTGCGTCCCGAGAACTTCACTTCGACCTGCTGAAGGAAAAGAAAATCTATTAACACAATCACACAACTACTGTTGTAGCACTGCGTCCCGAGAACTTCACTTCGACCTGCTGAAGGAAAAGAAAATCTATTAACACAATCACACAACTACTGTTGTAGCACTGCGTCCCGAGAACTTCACTTCGACCTGCTGAAGGAAAAGAAAATCTATTAACACAATCACACAACTACTGTTGTACCCGTGGAAAATACCGAGAACTGCCTCCGAGTCAATCACTGGCCTCAAACTGTCATCGGAACAGCAGTCTGCAGAGAACTGCCCTCACCCAAGCAGCGCCTAGAGCCGCGCTGCGCAGTGTCATCTGTGAGGAGCTAGACTTCCAACCATGGGGAAGAGACAGGGCAGGAGGGCGCGCAGCTGCCCTCAAAGAGAGCCCTGCCCCTTCAGGAGACTGAGGAGGGACAATGACCCCCACACCCAAATTATGCCCAGGGCCCCCCAGGGTGCCCTTGAGACCATCTTGCGGGAACTGGAGATGTTGTCTTCTGTGATTAAAGTCGTAAGAGATGTGGCGCGAGCCCTGCAGACTGTGTACTCTGTTGGCAGGCATCTCTTTGAAATGTACAGATGGGGGCAGCAATGAGCTTCAGAGGGTCTGCTGGTCGGCAACACAGAACAGATCACACCCACCTTCTTGCCGCGACGGAGGCCCTACATTTCTGTGATTAAAGCCCTAGCAGGTGGGGTGCAAGCACTCTCATGACCCTGTACAGAGTCACAGGCTCTGCTTGCTGGAAACTTTGTGAAATATACAGATCGTGGCCTCAATAAACTTCAGTGGTGTCTGCTGGCTGGCTATAAAGTGCGCCCCATACAGCGGCACTGGCCTTTGACAAACTACTTTTAAGCACTTCAATGTTAACTTTCATCTCGGGGATGGGTCAAGGTGAATGAATTCCAGCCCAGCACGTCTACTTATGAAAACCGAACAGAAAGTAATTTTGACACTGAATTGTATTTTGCGCCGGTCCTGAATATCTCAAAGAAAGTGTGCGCGACTTATTTAACTGTCTTTGAATAAACGCGAGATTCACTGAAAAATTGTCATTTTTTTCCCACGAGACTTGAAATGTTGCCTTCAATTTTTACAGGTCGCATACTGCAATGTGGAGAAAGAAGCCGTTCCTGGGCTCATTTGCATACCCATAATGCCATGGTGTGAAACTGCTACTTTGGGCTGGGTTATTCTGTTTAATTGTGCTCCTGCTCGTGCAGTGATATGTTTGTAAGTTGGAAGCACAGAGTCCATGAACAGTGGGCCTTTCTCTGCAAAGTCACCCTTGGTGTAAAATATTTCCACATGAGACCTTTATATAACGCGTCGGAGTGAATACTTTTAGTAGGCCAGCATTACATTATAGCGTCTGGAGTTTCCTCTCGCAGGTGTCCAGGGACAACACTGCGCGACTCGAGGCTGCCGCAGCATCTGAGGGGGGCTCCATCAGAGCAACAGCGAAGGGCGCCGGCCGATACGATAGAGGGAGCTCAGTCTCCGGCTACACTACAATCACAAGCCGCCAGAGGGAGCTCCGATGCGATTAGCCCAGCAGTCAATAGATTCATCTAAGATTAATCTCACCATAAGTGAGGTTAAAATGGCAGGCCCTCATGTGACTGAGGAAGGTGCCTAGTGAGTCCCGAGAACTTCACTTCGACCCGCTGAAGGAAAAGAAAATCTATTAACACAATCACGCAACGACTGTTGTAGCACTGCGTCCCGAGAACTTCACTTCGACCTGCTGAAGGAAAAGAAAATCTATTAACACAATCACGCAACGACTGTTGTAGCACTGCGTCCCGAGAACTTCACTTCGACCTGCTGAAGGAAAAGAAAATCTATTAACACAATCACGCAACTACTGTTGTAGCACTGCGTCCCGAGAACTTCACTTCGAACTGCTGAAGGAAAAGAAAATCTATTAACACAATCACGCAACTACTGTTGTAGCACTGCGTCCCGAGAACTTCACTTCGACCTGCTGAAGGAAAAGAAAATCTATTAACACAATCACACAACTACTGTTGTAGCACTGCGTCCCGAGAACTTCACTTCGACCTGCTGAAGGAAAAGAAAATCTATTAACACAATCACACAACTACTGTTGTAGCCGTGGAAAATACCGAGAACTGCCTCCGAGTCAATCACTGGCCTCAAACTGTCATCGGAACAGCAGTCTGCAGAGAACTGCCCTCACCCAAGCAGCGCCTAGAGCCGCGCTGCGCAGTGTCATCTGTAAGGAGCTAGACTTCCAACCATGGGGAAGAGACAGGGCAGGAGGGCGCGCAGCTGCCCTCAAAGAGAGCCCTGCCCCTTCAGGAGACTGAGGAGGGACAATCACCCCCACACCCAAATTATGCCCAGGGCCCCCCAGGGTGCCCTTGAGACCATCTTGCGGGAACTGGAGATGATGTCTTCTGTGATTAAAGTCATAAGAGATGTGGCACTAGCCCTGCAGACTGTGTACTCTGTTGGCAGGCATCTCTTTGAAATGTACAGATGGGGGCAGCAATGAGCTTCAGAGGGTCTGCTGGTCGGCAACACAGAACAGATCACACCCACCTTCTTGCCGCGACTGAGGCCCTACATTTCTGTGATTAAAGCCCTAGCAGGTGGGGTGCAAGCACTCTCATGACCCTGTACAGAGTCACAGGCTCTGCTTGCTGGAAACTTTGTGAAATATACAGATCGTGGCCACAATAAACTTCAGTGGTGTCTGCTGGCTGGCTATAAAGTGCGCCCCGTACAGCGGCACTGGCCTTTGACAAACTACTTTTAAGCACTTCAATGTTAACTTTCATCTCGGGGATGGGTCAAGGTGAATGAATTCCAGCGGAGCACGTCTACTTATGAAAACCAAACAGAATGTAATTTTGACACTGAATTGTATTTTGCGCCGGTCCTGAATATCTCAAAGAAAGTGTGCGCGACTTATTTAACTGTCTTTGAATAAACGCGAGATTCACTGAAAAATTGTCATTTTTTTCCCACGAGACTTGAAATGTTGCCTTCAATTTTTACAGGTCGCATACTGCAATGTGGAGAAAGAAGCCGTTCCTGGGCTCATTTGCATACCCATAATGCCATGGTGTGAAACTGCTACTTTGGGCTGGGTTATTCTGTTTAATTGTGCTCCTGCTCGTGCAGTGATATGTTTGTAAGTTGGAAGCACAGAGTCCATGAACAGTGGGCCTTTCTCTGCAAAGTCACCCTTGGTGTAAAATATTTCCACATGAGACCTTTATATAACGCGTCGGAGTGGAAACTTTTAGTAGGCCAGCATTACATTATAGCGTCTGGAGTTTCCTCTCGCAGGTGTCCAGGGACAACACTGCGCGACTCGAGGCTGCCGCAGCATCTGAGGGGGGCTCCATCAGAGCAACAGCGAAGGGCCCCGGCCGATACGATAGAGGGAGCTCAGTCTCCGGCTACACTACAATCACAAGCCGCCAGAGGGAGCTCCGATGCGATTAGCCCAGCAGTCAATAGATTCATCTAAGATTAATCTCACCATAAGTGAGGTTAAAATGGCAGGCCCTCATGTGACTGAGGAAGGTGCCTAGTGAGTCCCGAGAACTTCACTTCGACCCGCTGAAGGAAAAGAAAATCTATTAACACAATCACGCAACGACTGTTGTAGCACTGCGTCCCGAGAACTTCACTTCGACCTGCTGAAGGAAAAGAAAATCTATTAACACAATCACGCAACGACTGTTGTAGCACTGCGTCCCGAGAACTTCACTTCGACCTGCTGAAGGAAAAGAAAATCTATTAACACAATCACGCAACTACTGTTGTAGCACTGCGTCCCGAGAACTTCACTTCGAACTGCTGAAGGAAAAGAAAATCTATTAACACAATCACGCAACTACTGTTGTAGCACTGCGTCCCGAGAACTTCACTTCGACCTGCTGAAGGAAAAGAAAATCTATTAACACAATCACACAACTACTGTTGTAGCACTGCGTCCCGAGAACTTCACTTCGACCTGCTGAAGGAAAAGAAAATCTATTAACACAATCACACAACTACTGTTGTAGCCGTGGAAAATACCGAGAACTGCCTCCGAGTCAATCACTGGCCTCAAACTGTCATCGGAACAGCAGTCTGCAGAGAACTGCCCTCACCCAAGCAGCGCCTAGAGCCGCGCTGCGCAGTGTCATCTGTAAGGAGCTAGACTTCCAACCATGGGGAAGAGACAGGGCAGGAGGGCGCTCAGCTGCCCTCAAAGAGAGCCCTGCCCCTTCAGGAGACTGAGGAGGGACAATCACCCCCACACCCAAATTATGCCCAGGGCCCCCCAGGGTGCCCTTGAGACCATCTTGCGGGAACTGGAGATGATGTCTTCTGTGATTAAAGTCATAAGAGATGTGGCACTAGCCCTGCAGACTGTGTACTCTGTTGGCAGGCATCTCTTTGAAATGTACAGATGGGGGCAGCAATGAGCTTCAGAGGGTCTGCTGGTCGGCAACACAGAACAGATCACACCCACCTTCTTGCCGCGACTGAGGCCCTACATTTCTGTGATTAAAGCCCTAGCAGGTGGGGTGCAAGCACTCTCATGACCCTGTACAGAGTCACAGGCTCTGCTTGCTGGAAACTTTGTTAAATATACAGATCGTGGCCACAATAAACTTCAGTGGTGTCTGCTGGCTGGCTATAAAGTGCGCCCCGTACAGCGGCACTGGCCTTTGACAAACTACTTTTAAGCACTTCAATGTTAACTTTCATCTCGGGGATGGGTCAAGGTGAATGAATTCCAGCGGAGCACGTCTACTTATGAATACCGAACAGAATGTAATTTTGACACTGAATTGTATTTTGCGCCGGTCCTGAATATCTCAAAGAAAGTGTGTGCGACTTATTTAACTGTCTTTGAATAAACGCGAGATTCACTGAAAAATTGTTATTTTTTTCCCACAAGACTTGAAATGTTGCCTTCAATTTTTACAGGTCGCATACTGCAATGTGGAGAAAGAAGCCGTTCCTGGGCTCATTTGCATACCCATAATGCCATGGTGTGAAACTGCTACTTTGGGCTGGGTTATTCTGTTAAATTGTGCTCCTGCTCGTGCAGTGATATGTTTGTACGTTGGAAGCACAGAGTCCATGAACAGTGGGCCTTTCTCTGCAAAGTCACCCTTGGTGTAAAATATTTCCACATGAGACCTTTATATAACGCGTCTAAAATTGAAAACTTTTAGTAGGCCAGCATTACATTATAGCGTCTGGAGTTTCCTCTCGCAGGAGTCCAGGGACAACACTGCGCGACTCGAAGCTGCCGCAGCATCTGAGGGGGGCTCCATCAGAGCAACAGCGAAGGGCGCCGACCGATACGATAGAGGGAGCTCAGTCCCCGGCTACACTACAATCACAAGCCGCCAGAGGGAGCTCCGATGCGATTAGCCCAGCAGTCAATAGATTCATCTAAGATTAATCTCACCATAAGTGAGGTTAAAATGGCAGGCCCTCATATGACTGAGGAAGGTACCTAGTGAGTCCCGAGAACTTCACTTCGACCCGCTGAAGGAAAAGAAAATCTATTAACACAATCACGCAACGACTGTTGTAGCACTGCGTCCCGAGAACTTCACTTCGACCTGCTGAAGGAAAAGAAAATCTATTAACACAATCACGCAACTACTGTTGTAGCACTGCGTCCCGAGAACTTCACTTCGACCTGCTGAAGGAAAAGAAAATCTATTAACACAATCACACAACTACTGTTGTAGCACTGCGTCCCGAGAACTTCACTTCGACCTGCTGAAGGAAAAGAAAATCTATTAACACAATCACACAACTACTGTTGTAGCCGTGGAAAATACCGAGAACTGCCTCCGAGTCAATCACTGGCCTCATACTGTCATCGGAACAGCAGTCTGCAGAGAACTGCCCTCACCCAAGCAGCGCCTAGAGCCGCGCTGCGCAGTGTCATCTGTAAGGAGCTAGACTTCCAACCATGGGGAAGAGACAGGGCAGGAGGGCGCGCAGCTGCCCTCAAAGAGAGCCCTGCCCCTTCAGGAGACTGAGGAGGGACAATCACCCCCACACCCAAATTATGCCCAGGGCCCCCCAGGGTGCCCTTGAGACCATCTTGCGGGAACTGGAGATGTTGTCTTCTGTGATTAAAGTCGTAAGAGATGTGGCGCGAGCCCTGCAGACTGTGTACTCTGTTGGCAGGCATCTCTTTGAAATGTACAGATGGGGGCAGCAATGAGCTTCAGAGGGTCTGCTGGTCGGCAACACAGAACAGATCACACCCACCTTCTTGCCGCGACGGAGGCCCTACATTTCTGTGATTAAAGCCCTAGCAGGTGGGGTGCAAGCACTCTCATGACCCTGTACAGAGTCACAGGCTCTGCTTGCTGGAAACTTTGTGAAATATACAGATCGTGGCCACAATAAACTTCAGTGGTGTCTGCTGGCTGGCTATAAAGTGCGCCCCATACAGCGGCACTGGCCTTTGACAAACTACTTTTAAGCACTTCAATGTTAACTTTCATTTCGGGGATGGGTAGAGGTGAATGAATTCCAGCGGAGCACGTCTACTTATGAAAACCGAACAGAAAGTAATTTTGACACTGAATTGTATTTTGCGCCGGTCCTGAATATCTCAAAGAAAGTGTGCGCGACTTATTTAACTGTCTTTGAATAAACGCGAGATTCACTGAAAAATTGTCATTTTTTTCCCACGAGACTTGAAATGTTGCCTTCAATTTTTACAGGTCGCATACTGCAATGTGGAGAAAGAAGCCGTTCCTGGGCTCATTTGCATACCCATAATGCCATGGTGTGAAACTGCTACTTTGGGCTGGGTTATTCTGTTTAATTGTGCTCCTGCTCGTGCAGTGATATGTTTGTAAGTTGGAAGCACAGAGTCCATGAACAGTGGGCCTTTCTCTGCAAAGTCACCCTTGGTGTAAAATATTTCCACATGAGACCTTTATATAACGCGTCGGAGTGAAAACTTTTAGTAGGCCAGCATTACATTATAGCATCTGGAGTTTCCTCTCGCAGGTGTCCAGGGACAACACTGCGCGACTCGAGGCTGCCGCAGCATCTGAGGGGGGCTCCATCAGAGCAACAGCGAAGGGCGCCGGCCGATACGATAGAGGGAGCTCAGTCTCCGGCTACACTACAATCACAAGCCGCCAGAGGGAGCTCCGATGCGATTAGCCCAGCAGTCAATAGATTCATCTAAGATTAATCTCACCATAAGTGAGGTTAAAATGGCAGGCCCTCATATGACTGAGCAAGGTGCCTAGTGAGTCCCGAGAACTTCACTTCGACCCGCTGAAGGAAAAGAAAATCTATTAACACAATCACGCAACGACTGTTGTAGCACTGCGTCCCGAGAACTTCACTTCGACCTGCTGAAGGAAAAGAAAATCTATTAACACAATCACGCAACTACTGTTGTAGCACTGCGTCCCGAGAACTTCACTTCGACCTGCTGAAGGAAAAGAAAATCTATTAACACAATCACACAACTACTGTTGTAGCACTGCGTCCCGAGAACTTCACTTCGACCTGCTGAAGGAAAAGAAAATCTATTAACACAATCACACAACTACTGTTGTAGCACTGCGTCCCGAGAACTTCACTTCGACCTGCTGAAGGAAAAGAAAATCTATTAACACAATCACACAACTACTGTTGTACCCGTGGAAAATACCGAGAACTGCCTCCGAGTCAATCACTGGCCTCAAACTGTCATCGGAACAGCAGTCTGCAGAGAACTGCCCTCACCCAAGCAGCGCCTAGAGCCGCGCTGCGCAGTGTCATCTGTGAGGAGCTAGACTTCCAACCATGGGGAAGAGACAGGGCAGGAGGGCGCGCAGATGCCCTCAAAGAGAGCCCTGCCCCTTCAGGAGACTGAGGAGGGACAATGACCCCCACACCCAAATTATGACCAGGGCCCCCCAGGGTGCCCTTGAGACCATCTTGCGGGAACTGGAGATGTTGTCTTCTGTGATTAAAGTCGTAAGAGATGTGGCGCGAGCCCTGCAGACTGTGTACTCTGTTGGCAGGCATCTCTTTGAAATGTACAGATGGGGGCAGCAATGAGCTTCAGAGGGTCTGCTGGTCGGCAACACAGAACAGATCACACCCACCTTCTTGCCGCGACGGAGGCCCTACATTTCTGTGATTAAAGCCCTAGCAGGTGGGGTGCAAGCACTCTCATGACCCTGTACAGAGTCACAGGCTCTGCTTGCTGGAAACTTTGTGAAATATACAGATCGTGGCCTCAATAAACTTCAGTGGTGTCTGCTGGCTGGCTATAAAGTGCGCCCCATACAGCGGCACTGGCCTTTGACAAACTACTTTTAAGCACTTCAATGTTAACTTTCATCTCGGGGATGGGTCAAGGTGAATGAATTCCAGCCCAGCACGTCTACTTATGAAAACCGAACAGAAAGTAATTTTGACACTGAATTGTATTTTGCGCCGGTCCTGAATATCTCAAAGAAAGTGTGCGCGACTTATTTAACTGTCTTTGAATAAACGCGAGATTCACTGAAAAATTGTCATTTTTTTCCCACGAGACTTGAAATGTTGCCTTCAATTTTTACAGGTCGCATACTGCAATGTGGAGAAAGAAGCCGTTCCTGGGCTCATTTGCATACCCATAATGCCATGGTGTGAAACTGCTACTTTGGGCTGGGTTATTCTGTTTAATTGTGCTCCTGCTCGTGCAGTGATATGTTTGTAAGTTGGAAGCACAGAGTCCATGAACAGTGGGCCTTTCTCTGCAAAGTCACCCTTGGTGTAAAATATTTCCACATGAGACCTTTATATAACGCGTCTAAAATTGAAAACTTTTAGTAGGCCAGCATTACATTATAGCGTCTGGAGTTTCCTCTCGCAGGTGTCCAGGGACAACACTGCGCGACTCGAGGCTGCCGCAGCATCTGAGGGGGGCTCCATCAGAGCAACAGCGAAGGGCGCCGGCCGATACGATAGAGGGAGCTCAGTCTCCGGCTACACTACAATCACAAGCCGCCAGAGGGAGCTCCGATGCGATTAGCCCAGCAGTCAATAGATTCATCTAAGATTAATCTCACCATAAGTGAGGTTAAAATGGCAGGCCCTCATGTGACTGAGGAAGGTGCCTAGTGAGTCCCGAGAACTTCCCTTCGACCCGCTGAAGGAAAAGAAAATCTATTAACACAATCACGCAACGACTGTTGTAGCACTGCGTCCCGAGAACTTCACTTCGACCTGCTGAAGGAAAAGAAAATCTATTAACACAATCACGCAACGACTGTTGTAGCACTGCGTCCCGAGAACTTCACTTCGACCTGCTGAAGGAAAAGAAAATCTATTAACACAATCACGCAACTACTGTTGTAGCACTGCGTCCCGAGAACTTCACTTCGAACTGCTGAAGGAAAAGAAAATCTATTAACACAATCACGCAACTACTGTTGTAGCACTGCGTCCCGAGAACTTCACTTCGACCTGCTGAAGGAAAAGAAAATCTATTAACACAATCACACAACTACTGTTGTAGCACTGCGTCCCGAGAACTTCACTTCGACCTGCTGAAGGAAAAGAAAATCTATTAACACAATCACACAACTACTGTTGTAGCCGTGGAAAATACCGAGAACTGCCTCCGAGTCAATCACTGGCCTCAAACTGTCATCGGAACAGCAGTCTGCAGAGAACTGCCCTCACCCAAGCAGCGCCTAGAGCCGCGCTGCGCAGTGTCATCTGTAAGGAGCTAGACTTCCAACCATGGGGAAGAGACAGGGCAGGAGGGCGCTCAGCTGCCCTCAAAGAGAGCCCTGCCCCTTCAGGAGACTGAGGAGGGACAATCACCCCCACACCCAAATTATGCCCAGGGCCCCCCAGGGTGCCCTTGAGACCATCTTGCGGGAACTGGAGATGATGTCTTCTGTGATTAAAGTCATAAGAGATGTGGCACTAGCCCTGCAGACTGTGTACTCTGTTGGCAGGCATCTCTTTGAAATGTACAGATGGGGGCAGCAATGAGCTTCAGAGGGTCTGCTGGTCGGCAACACAGAACAGATCACACCCACCTTCTTGCCGCGACTGAGGCCCTACATTTCTGTGATTAAAGCCCTAGCAGGTGGGGTGCAAGCACTCTCATGACCCTGTACAGAGTCACAGGCTCTGCTTGCTGGAAACTTTGTGAAATATACAGATCGTGGCCACAATAAACTTCAGTGGTGTCTGCTGGCTGGCTATAAAGTGCGCCCCGTACAGCGGCACTGGCCTTTGACAAACTACTTTTAAGCACTTCAATGTTAACTTTCATCTCGGGGATGGGTCAAGGTGAATGAATTCCAGCGGAGCACGTCTACTTATGAATACCGAACAGAATGTAATTTTGACACTGAATTGTATTTTGCGCCGGTCCTGAATATCTCAAAGAAAGTGTGTGCGACTTATTTAACTGTCTTTGAATAAACGCGAGATTCACTGAAAAATTGTTATTTTTTTCCCACAAGACTTGAAATGTTGCCTTCAATTTTTACAGGTCGCATACTGCAATGTGGAGAAAGAAGCCGTTCCTGGGCTCATTTGCATACCCATAATGCCATGGTGTGAAACTGCTACTTTGGGCTGGGTTATTCTGTTAAATTGTGCTCCTGCTCGTGCAGTGATATGTTTGTACGTTGGAAGCACAGAGTCCATGAACAGTGGGCCTTTCTCTGCAAAGTCACCCTTGGTGTAAAATATTTCCACATGAGACCTTTATATAACGCGTCTAAAATTGAAAACTTTTAGTAGGCCAGCATTACATTATAGCGTCTGGAGTTTCCTCTCGCAGGAGTCCAGGGACAACACTGCGCGACTCGAAGCTGCCGCAGCATCTGAGGGGGGCTCCATCAGAGCAACAGCGAAGGGCGCCGACCGATACGATAGAGGGAGCTCAGTCCCCGGCTACACTACAATCACAAGCCGCCAGAGGGAGCTCCGATGCGATTAGCCCAGCAGTCAATAGATTCATCTAAGATTAATCTCACCATAAGTGAGGTTAAAATGGCAGGCCCTCATATGACTGAGGAAGGTACCTAGTGAGTCCCGAGAACTTCACTTCGACCCGCTGAAGGAAAAGAAAATCTATTAACACAATCACGCAACGACTGTTGTAGCACTGCGTCCCGAGAACTTCACTTCGACCTGCTGAAGGAAAAGAAAATCTATTAACACAATCACGCAACTACTGTTGTAGCACTGCGTCCCGAGAACTTCACTTCGACCTGCTGAAGGAAAAGAAAATCTATTAACACAATCACACAACTACTGTTGTAGCACTGCGTCCCGAGAACTTCACTTCGACCTGCTGAAGGAAAAGAAAATCTATTAACACAATCACACAACTACTGTTGTAGCCGTGGAAAATACCGAGAACTGCCTCCGAGTCAATCACTGGCCTCATACTGTCATCGGAACAGCAGTCTGCAGAGAACTGCCCTCACCCAAGCAGCGCCTAGAGCCGCGCTGCGCAGTGTCATCTGTGAGGAGCTAGACTTCCAACCATGGGGAAGAGACAGGGCAGGAGGGCGCGCAGCTGCCCTCAAAGAGAGCCCTGCCCCTTCAGGAGACTGAGGAGGGACAATCACCCCCACACCCAAATTATGCCCAGGGCCCCCCAGGGTGCCCTTGAGACCATCTTGCGGGAACTGGAGATGATGTCTTCTGTGATTAAAGTCATAAGAGATGTGGCACTAGCCCTGCAGACTGTGTACTCTGTTGGCAGGCATCTCTTTGAAATGTACAGATGGGGGCAGCAATGAGCTTCAGAGGGTCTGCTGGTCGGCAACACAGAACAGATCACACCCACCTTCTTGCCGCGACTGAGGCCCTACATTTCTGTGATTAAAGCCCTAGCAGGTGGGGTGCAAGCACTCTCATGACCCTGTACAGAGTCACAGGCTCTGCTTGCTGGAAACTTTGTGAAATATACAGATCGTGGCCACAATAAACTTCAGTGGTGTCTGCTGGCTGGCTATAAAGTGCGCCCCGTACAGCGGCACTGGCCTTTGACAAACTACTTTTAAGCACTTCAATGTTAACTTTCATCTCGGGGATGGGTCAAGGTGAATGAATTCCAGCGGAGCACGTCTACTTATGAAAACCGAACAGAATGTAATTTTGACACTGAATTGTATTTTGCGCCGGTCCTGAATATCTCAAAGAAAGTGTGCGCGACTTATTTAACTGTCTTTGAATAAACGCGAGATTCACTGAAAAATTGTCATTTTTTTCCCACGAGACTTGAAATGTTGCCTTCAATTTTTACAGGTCGCATACTGCAATGTGGAGAAAGAAGCCGTTCCTGGGCTCATTTGCATACCCATAATGCCATGGTGTGAAACTGCTACTTTGGGCTGGGTTATTCTGTTAAATTGTGCTCCTGCTCGTGCAGTGATATGTTTGTACGTTGGAAGCACAGAGTCCATGAACAGTGGGCCTTTCTCTGCAAAGTCACCCTTGGTGTAAAATATTTCCACATGAGACCTTTATATAACGCGTCGGAGTGAAAACTTTTAGTAGGCCAGCATTACATTATAGCGTCTGGAGTTTCCTCTCGCAGGTGTCCAGGGACAACACTGCGCGACTCGAGGCTGCCGCAGCATCTGAGGGGGGCTCCATCGGAGCAACAGCGAAGGGCGCTGGCCGATACGATAGAGGGAGCTCAGACTCCGGCTACACTACAATCACAAGCCGCCAGAGGGACCTCCGATGCGATTAGCCCAGCAGTCAATAGATTCATCTAAGATTAATCTCACCATAAGTGAGGTTAAAATGGCAGGCCCTCATATGACTGAGCAAGGTGCCTAGTGAGTCCCGAGAACTTCACTTCGACCCGCTGAAGGAAAAGAAAATCTATTAACACAATCACGCAACGACTGTTGTAGCACTGCGTCCCGAGAACTTCACTTCGACCTGCTGAAGGAAAAGAAAATCTATTAACACAATCACGCAACTACTGTTGTAGCACTGCGTCCCGAGAACTTCACTTCGACCTGCTGAAGGAAAAGAAAATCTATTAACACAATCACACAACTACTGTTGTAGCACTGCGTCCCGAGAACTTCACTTCGACCTGCTGAAGGAAAAGAAAATCTATTAACACAATCACACAACTACTGTTGTAGCACTGCGTCCCGAGAACTTCACTTCGACCTGCTGAAGGAAAAGAAAATCTATTAACACAATCACACAACTACTGTTGTAGCACTGCGTCCCGAGAACTTCACTTCGACCTGCTGAAGGAAAAGAAAATCTATTAACACAATCACACAACTACTGTTGTAGCCGTGGAAAATACCGAGAACTGCCTCCGAGTCAATCACTGGCCTCAAACTGTCATCGGAACAGCAGTCTGCAGAGAACTGCCCTCACCCAAGCAGCGCCTAGAGCCGCGCTGCGCAGTGTCATCTGTAAGGAGCTAGACTTCCAACCATGGGGAAGAGACAGGGCAGGAGGGCGCGCAGCTGCCCTCAAAGAGAGCCCTGCCCCTTCAGGAGACTGAGGAGGGACAATCACCCCCACACCCAAATTATGCCCAGGGCCCCCCAGGGTGCCCTTGAGACCATCTTGCGGGAACTGGAGATGTTGTCTTCTGTGATTAAAGTCGTAAGAGATGTGGCGCGAGCCCTGCAGACTGTGTACTCTGTTGGCAGGCATCTCTTTGAAATGTACAGATGGGGGCAGCAATGAGCTTCAGAGGGTCTGCTGGTCGGCAACACAGAACAGATCACACCCACCTTCTTGCCGCGACGGAGGCCCTACATTTCTGTGATTAAGCCCTAGCAGGTGGGGTGCAAGCACTCTCATGACCCTGTACAGAGTCACAGGCTCTGCTTGCTGGAAACTTTGTGAAATATACAGATCGTGGCCACAATAAACTTCAGTGGTGTCTGCTGGCTGGCTATAAAGTGCGCCCCATACAGCGGCACTGGCCTTTGACAAACTACTTTTAAGCACTTCAATGTTAACTTTCATTTCGGGGATGGGTAGAGGTGAATGAATTCCAGCGGAGCACGTCTACTTATGAAAACCGAACAGAAAGTAATTTTGACACTGAATTGTATTTTGCGCCGGTCCTGAATATCTCAAAGAAAGTGTGCGCGACTTATTTAACTGTCTTTGAATAAACGCGAGATTCACTGAAAAATTGTCATTTTTTTCCCACGAGACTTGAAATGTTGCCTTCAATTTTTACAGGTCGCATACTGCAATGTGGAGAAAGAAGCCGTTCCTGGGCTCATTTGCATACCCATAATGCCATGGTGTGAAACTGCTACTTTGGGCTGGGTTATTCTGTTTAATTGTGCTCCTGCTCGTGCAGTGATATGTTTGTAAGTTGGAAGCACAGAGTCCATGAACAGTGGGCCTTTCTCTGCAAAGTCACCCTTGGTGTAAAATATTTCCACATGAGACCTTTATATAACGCGTCGGAGTGAAAACTTTTAGTAGGCCAGCATTACATTATAGCATCTGGAGTTTCCTCTCGCAGGTGTCCAGGGACAACACTGCGCGACTCGAGGCTGCCGCAGCATCTGAGGGGGGCTCCATCAGAGCAACAGCGAAGGGCGCCGGCCGATACGATAGAGGGAGCTCAGTCTCCGGCTACACTACAATCACAAGCCGCCAGAGGGAGCTCCGATGCGATTAGCCCAGCAGTCAATAGATTCATCTAAGATTAATCTCACCATAAGTGAGGTTAAAATGGCAGGCTCTCATATGACTGAGGAAGGTGCCTAGTGAGTCCCGAGAACTTCACTTCGACCCGCTGAAGGAAAAGAAAATCTATTAACACAATCACGCAACTACTGTTGTAGCACTGCGTCCCGAGAACTTCACTTCGACCTGCTGAAGGAAAAGAAAATCTATTAACACAATCACGCAACGACTGTTGTAGCACTGCGTCCCGAGAACTTCACTTCGACCTGCTGAAGGAAAAGAAAATCTATTAACACAATCACGCAACTACTGTTGTAGCACTGCGTCCCGAGAACTTCACTTCGACCTGCTGAAGGAAAAGAAAATCTATTAACACAATCACACAACTACTGTTGTAGCACTGCGTCCCGAGAACTTCACTTCGAACTGCTGAAGGAAAAGAAAATCTATTAACACAATCACGCAACTACTGTTGTAGCACTGCGTCCCGAGAACTTCACTTCGACCTGCTGAAGGAAAAGAAAATCTATTAACACAATCACGCAACGACTGTTGTAGCACTGCGTCCCGAGAACTTCACTTCGACCTGCTGAAGGAAAAGAAAATCTATTAACACAATCACGCAACTACTGTTGTAGCACTGCGTCCCGAGAACTTCACTTCGACCTGCTGAAGGAAAAGAAAATCTATTAACACAATCACGCAACTACTGTTGTAGCACTGCGTCCCGAGAACTTCACTTCGACCTGCTGAAGGAAAAGAAAATCTATTAACACAATCACACAACTACTGTTGTAGCACTGCGTCCCGAGAACTTCACTTCGACCTGCTGAAGGAAAAGAAAATCTATTACCACAATCACACAACTACTGTTGTAGCCGTGGAAAATACCGAGAACTGCCTCCGAGTCAATCACTGGCCTCAAACTGTCATCGGAACAGCAGTCTGCAGAGAACTGCCCTCACCCAAGCAGCGCCTAGAGCCGCGCTGCGCAGTGTCATCTGTAAGGAGCTAGACTTCCAACCATGGGGAAGAGACAGGGCAGGAGGGCGCGCAGCTGCCCTCAAAGAGAGCCCTGCCCCTTCAGGAGACTGAGGAGGGACAATCACCCCCACACCCAAATTATGCCCAGGGCCCCCCAGGGTGCCCTTGAGACCATCTTGCGGGAACTGGAGATGATGTCTTCTGTGATTAAAGTCATAAGAGATGTGGCACTAGCCCTGCAGACTGTGTACTCTGTTGGCAGGCATCTCTTTGAAATGTACAGATGGGGGCAGCAATGAGCTTCAGAGGGTCTGCTGGTCGGCAACACAGAACAGATCACACCCACCTTCTTGCCGCGACTGAGGCCCTACATTTCTGTGATTAAAGCCCTAGCAGGTGGGGTGCAAGCACTCTCATGACCCTGTACAGAGTCACAGGCTCTGCTTGCTGGAAACTTTGTGAAATATACAGATCGTGGCCACAATAAACTTCAGTGGTGTCTGCTGGCTGGCTATAAAGTGCGCCCCGTACAGCGGCACTGGCCTTTGACAAACTACTTTTAAGCACTTCAATGTTAACTTTCATCTCGGGGATGGGTCAAGGTGAATGAATTCCAGCGGAGCACGTCTACTTATGAATACCGAACAGAATGTAATTTTGACACTGAATTGTATTTTGCGCCGGTCCTGAATATCTCAAAGAAAGTGTGTGCGACTTATTTTACTGTCTTTGAATAAACGCGAGATTCACTGAAAAATTTTCATTTTTTTCCCACGAGACTTGAAATGTTGCCTTCAATTTTTAAAGGTCGCATACTGCAATGTGGAGAAAGAAGCCGTTCCTGGGCTCATTTGCATACCCATAATGCCATGGTGTGAAACTGCTACTTTGGGCTGGGTTATTCTGTTAAATTGTGCTCCTGCTCGTGCAGTGATATGTTTGTACGTTGGAAGCACAGAGTCCATGAACAGTGGGCCTTTCTCTGCAAAGTCACCCTTGGTGTAAAATATTTCCACATGAGACCTTTATATAACGCGTCTAAAATTGAAAACTTTTAGTAGGCCAGCATTACATTATAGCGTCTGGAGTTTCCTCTCGCAGGTGTCCAGGGACAACACTGCGCGACTCGAGGCTGCCGCAGCATCTGAGGGGGGCTCCATCAGAGCAACAGCGAAGGGCGCCGGCCGATACGATAGAGGGAGCTCAGTCTCCGGCTACACTACAATCACAAGCCGCCAGAGGGAGCTCCGATGCGATTAGCCCAGCAGTCAATAGATTCATCTAAGATTAATCTCACCATAAGTGAGGTTAAAATGGCAGGCCCTCATATGACTGAGGAAGGTGCCTAGTGAGTCCCGAGAACTTCACTTCGACCCGCTGAAGGAAAAGAAAATCTATTAACACAATCACGCAACGACTGTTGTAGCACTGCGTCCCGAGAACTTCACTTCGACCTGCTGAAGGAAAAGAAAATCTATTAACACAATCACGCAACTACTGTTGTAGCACTGCGTCCCGAGAACTTCACTTCGACCTGCTGAAGGAAAAGAAAATCTATTAACACAATCACACAACTACTGTTGTAGCACTGCGTCCCGAGAACTTCACTTCGACCTGCTGAAGGAAAAGAAAATCTATTAACACAATCACACAACTACTGTTGTAGCCGTGGAAAATACCGAGAACTGCCTCCGAGTCAATTACTGGCCTCATACTGTCATCGGAACAGCAGTCTGCAGAGAACTGCCCTCACCCAAGCAGCGCCTAGAGCCGCGCTGCGCAGTGTCATCTGTAAGGAGCTAGACTTCCAACCATGGGGAAGAGACAGGGCAGGAGGGCGCGCAGCTGCCCTCAAAGAGAGCCCTGCCCCTTCAGGAGACTGAGGAGGGACAATCACCCCCACACCCAAATTATGCCCAGGGCCCCCCAGGGTGCCCTTGAGACCATCTTGCGGGAACTGGAGATGTTGTCTTCTGTGATTAAAGTCGTAAGAGATGTGGCGCGAGCCCTGCAGACTGTGTACTCTGTTGGCAGGCATCTCTTTGAAATGTACAGATGGGGGCAGCAATGAGCTTCAGAGGGTCTGCTGGTCGGCAACACAGAACAGATCACACCCACCTTCTTGCCGCGACTGAGGCCCTACATTTCTGTGATTAAAGCCCTAGCAGGTGGGGTGCAAGCACTCTCATGACCCTGTACAGAGTCACAGGCTCTGCTTGCTGGAAACTTTGTGAAATATACAGATCGTGGCCACAATAAACTTCAGTGGTGTCTGCTGGCTGGCTATAAAGTGCGCCCCGTACAGCGGCACTGGCCTTTGACAAACTACTTTTAAGCACTTCAATGTTAACTTTCATCTCGGGGATGGGTCAAGGTGAATGAATTCCAGCGGAGCACGTCTACTAATGAAAACCAAACAGAATGTAATTTTGACACTGAATTGTATTTTGCGCCGGTCCTGAATATCTCAAAGAAAGTGTGCGCGACTTATTTAACTGTCTTTGAATAAACGCGAGATTCACTGAAAAATTGTCATTTTTTTCCCACGAGACTTGAAATGTTGCCTTCAATTTTTACAGGTCGCATACTGCAATGTGGAGAAAGAAGCCGTTCCTGGGCTCATTTGCATACCCATAATGCCATGGTGTGAAACTGCTACTTTGGGCTGGGTTATTCTGTTAAATTGTGCTCCTGCTCGTGCAGTGATATGTTTGTACGTTGGAAGCACAGAGTCCATGAACAGTGGGCCTTTCTCTGCAAAGTCACCCTTGGTGTAAAATATTTCCACATGAGACCTTTATATAACGCGTCTAACGCGTCGGAGTGAAAACTTTTAGTAGGCCAGCATTACATTATAGCGTCTGGAGTTTCCTCTCGCAGGTGTCCAGGGACAACACTGCGCGACTCGAGGCTGCCGCAGCATCTGAGGGGGGCTCCATCGGAGCAACAGCGAAGGGCGCTGGCCGATACGATAGAGGGAGCTCAGACTCCGGCTACACTACAATCACAAGCCGCCAGAGGGAGCTCCGATGCGATTAGCCCAGCAGTCAATAGATTCATCTAAGATTAATCTCACCATAAGTGAGGTTAAAATGGCAGGCCCTCATATGACTGAGCAAGGTGCCTAGTGAGTCCCGAGAACTTCACTTCGACCCGCTGAAGGAAAAGAAAATCTATTAACACAATCACGCAACGACTGTTGTAGCACTGCGTCCCGAGAACTTCACTTCGAACTGCTGAAGGAAAAGAAAATCTATTAACACAATCACGCAACTACTGTTGTAGCAATGCGTCCCGAGAACTTCACTTCGACCTGCTGAAGGAAAAGAAAATCTATTAACACAATCACACAACTACTGTTGTAGCACTGCGTCCCGAGAACTTCACTTCGACCTGCTGAAGGAAAAGAAAATCTATTAACACAATCACGCAACTACTGTTGTAGCACTGCGTCCCGAGAACTTCACTTCGACCTGCTGAAGGAAAAGAAAATCTATTAACACAATCACACAACTACTGTTGTAGCACTGCGTCCCGAGAACTTCACTTCGACCTGCTGAAGGAAAAGAAAATCTATTACCACAATCACACAACTACTGTTGTAGCCGTGGAAAATACCGAGAACTGCCTCCGAGTCAATCACTGGCCTCAAACTGTCATCGGAACAGCAGTCTGCAGAGAACTGCCCTCACCCAAGCAGCGCCTAGAGCCGCGCTGCGCAGTGTCATCTGTAAGGAGCTAGACTTCCAACCATGGGGAAGAGACAGGGCAGGAGGGCGCGCAGCTGCCCTCAAAGAGAGCCCTGCCCCTTCAGGAGACTGAGGAGGGACAATCACCCCCACACCCAAATTATGCCCAGGGCCCCCCAGGGTGCCCTTGAGACCATCTTGCGGGAACTGGAGATGATGTCTTCTGTGATTAAAGTCATAAGAGATGTGGCACTAGCCCTGCAGACTGTGTACTCTGTTGGCAGGCATCTCTTTGAAATGTACAGATGGGGGCAGCAATGAGCTTCAGAGGGTCTGCTGGTCGGCAACACAGAACAGATCACACCCACCTTCTTGCCGCGACTGAGGCCCTACATTTCTGTGATTAAAGCCCTAGCAGGTGGGGTGCAAGCACTCTCATGACCCTGTACAGAGTCACAGGCTCTGCTTGCTGGAAACTTTTTGAAATATACAGATCGTGGCCACAATAAACTTCAGTGGTGTCTGCTGGCTGGCTATAAAGTGCGCCCCGTACAGCGGCACTGGCCTTTGACAAACTACTTTTAAGCACTTCAATGTTAACTTTCATCTCGGGGATGGGTCAAGGTGAATGAATTCCAGCGGAGCACGTCTACTTATGAATACCGAACAGAATGTAATTTTGACACTGAATTGTATTTTGCGCCGGTCCTGAATATCTCAAAGAAAGTGTGTGCGACTTATTTAACTGTCTTTGAATAAACGCGAGATTCACTGAAAAATTGTCATTTTTTTCCCACGAGACTTGAAATGTTGCCTTCAATTTTTACAGGTCGCATACTGCAATGTGGAGAAAGAAGCCGTTCCTGGGCTCATTTGCATACCCATAATGCCATGGTGTGAAACTGCTACTTTGGGCTGGGTTATTCTGTTAAATTGTGCTCCTGCTCGTGCAGTGATATGTTTGTACGTTGGAAGCACAGAGTCCATGAACAGTGGGCCTTTCTCTGCAAAGTCACCCTTGGTGTAAAATATTTCCACATGAGACCTTTATATAACGCGTCTAAAATTGAAAACTTTTAGTAGGCCAGCATTACATTATAGCGTCTGGAGTTTCCTCTCGCAGGTGTCCAGGGACAACACTGCGCGACTCGAGGCTGCCGCAGCATCTGAGGGGGGCTCCATCAGAGCAACAGCGAAGGGCGCCGGCCGATACGATAGAGGGAGCTCAGTCTCCGGCTACACTACAATCACAAGCCGCCAGAGCGAGCTCCGATGCGATTAGCCCAGCAGTCAATAGATTCATCTAAGATTAATCTCACCATAAGTGAGGTTAAAATGGCAGGCCCTCATATGACTGAGGAAGGTGCCTAGTGAGTCCCGAGAACTTCACTTCGACCCGCTGAAGGAAAAGAAAATCTATTAACACAATCACGCAACGACTGTTGTAGCACTGCGTCCCGAGAACTTCACTTCGACCTGCTGAAGGAAAAGAAAATCTATTAACACAATCACGCAACTACTGTTGTAGCACTGCGTCCCGAGAACTTCACTTCGACCTGCTGAAGGAAAAGAAAATCTATTAACACAATCACACAACTACTGTTGTAGCACTGCGTCCCGAGAACTTCACTTCGGCCTGCTGAAGGAAAAGAAAATCTATTAACACAATCACACAACTACTGTTGTAGCCGTGGAAAATACCGAGAACTGCCTCCGAGTCAATTACTGGCCTCATACTGTCATCGGAACAGCAGTCTGCAGAGAACTGCCCTCACCCAAGCAGCGCCTAGAGCCGCGCTGCGCAGTGTCATCTGTAAGGAGCTAGACTTCCAACCATGGGGAAGAGACAGGGCAGGAGGGCGCGCAGCTGCCCTCAAAGAGAGCCCTGCCCCTTCAGGAGACTGAGGAGGGACAATCACCCCCACACCCAAATTATGCCCAGGGCCCCCCAGGGTGCCCTTGAGACCATCTTGCGGGAACTGGAGATGTTGTCTTCTGTGATTAAAGTCGTAAGAGATGTGGCGCGAGCCCTGCAGACTGTGTACTCTGTTGGCAGGCATCTCTTTGAAATGTACAGATGGGGGCAGCAATGAGCTTCAGAGGGTCTGCTTGTCGGCAACACAGAACAGATCACACCCACCTTCTTGCCGCGACTGAGGCCCTACATTTCTGTGATTAAAGCCCTAGCAGGTGGGGTGCAAGCACTCTCATGACCCTGTACAGAGTCACAGGCTCTGCTTGCTGGAAACTTTGTGAAATATACAGATCGTGGCCACAATAAACTTCAGTGGTGTCTGCTGGCTGGCTATAAAGTGCGCCCCGTACAGCGGCACTGGCCTTTGACAAACTACTTTTAAGCACTTCAATGTTAACTTTCATCTCGGGGATGGGTCAAGGTGAATGAATTCCAGCGGAGCACGTCTACTTATGAAAACCAAACAGAATGTAATTTTGACACTGAATTGTATTTTGCGCCGGTCCTGAATATCTCAAAGAAAGTGTGCGCGACTTATTTAACTGTCTTTGAATAAACGCGAGATTCACTGAAAAATTGTCATTTTTTTCCCACGAGACTTGAAATGTTGCCTTCAATTTTTACAGGTCGCATACTGCAATGTGGAGAAAGAAGCCGTTCCTGGGCTCATTTGCATACCCATAATGCCATGGTGTGAAACTGCTACTTTGGGCTGGGTTATTCTGTTTAATTGTGCTCCTGCTCGTGCAGTGATATGTTTGTACGTTGGAAGCACAGAGTCCATGAACAGTGGGCCTTTCTCTGCAAAGTCACCCTTGGTGTAAAATATTTCCACATGAGACCTTTATATAACGCGTCGGAGTGAAAACTTTTAGTAGGCCAGCATTACATTATAGCGTCTGGAGTTTCCTCTCGCAGGTGTCCAGGGACAACACTGCGCGACTCGAGGCTGCCGCAGCATCTGAGGGGGGCTCCATCGGAGCAACAGCGAAGGGCGCTGGCCGATACGATAGAGGGAGCTCAGACTCCGGCTACACTACAATCACAAGCCGCCAGAGGGAGCTCCGATGCGATTAGCCCAGCAGTCAATAGATTCATCTAAGATTAATCTCACCATAAGTGAGGTTAAAATGGCAGGCCCTCATATGACTGAGGAAGGTGCCTAGTGAGTCCCGAGAACTTCACTTCGACCCGCTGAAGGAAAAGAAAATCTATTAACACAATCACGCAACGACTGTTGTAGCACTGCGTCCCGAGAACTTCACTTCGACCTGCTGAAGGAAAAGAAAATCTATTAACACAATCACGCAACTACTGTTGTAGCACTGCGTCCCGAGAACTTCACTTCGACCTGCTGAAGGAAAAGAAAATCTATTAACACAATCACACAACTACTGTTGTAGCACTGCGTCCCGAGAACTTCACTTCGACCTGCTGAAGGAAAAGAAAATCTATTAACACAATCACACAACTACTGTTGTAGCACTGCGTCCCGAGAACTTCACTTCGACCTGCTGAAGGAAAAGAAAATCTATTAACACAATCACACAACTACTGTTGTACCCGTGGAAAATACCGAGAACTGCCTCCGAGTCAATCACTGGCCTCAAACTGTCATCGGAACAGCAGTCTGCAGAGAACTGCCCTCACCCAAGCAGCGCCTAGAGCCGCGCTGCGCAGTGTCATCTGTGAGGAGCTAGACTTCCAACCATGGGGAAGAGACAGGGCAGGAGGGCGCGCAGCTGCCCTCAAAGAGAGCCCTGCCCCTTCAGGAGACTGAGGAGGGACAATGACCCCCACACCCAAATTATGCCCAGGGCCCCCCAGGGTGCCCTTGAGACCATCTTGCGGGAACTGGAGATGTTGTCTTCTGTGATTAAAGTCGTAAGAGATGTGGCGCGAGCCCTGCAGACTGTGTACTCTGTTGGCAGGCATCTCTTTGAAATGTACAGATGGGGGCAGCAATGAGCTTCAGAGGGTCTGCTGGTCGGCAACACAGAACAGATCACACCCACCTTCTTGCCGCGACGGAGGCCCTACATTTCTGTGATTAAAGCCCTAGCAGGTGGGGTGCAAGCACTCTCATGACCCTGTACAGAGTCACAGGCTCTGCTTGCTGGAAACTTTGTGAAATATACAGATCGTGGCCTCAATAAACTTCAGTGGTGTCTGCTGGCTGGCTATAAAGTGCGCCCCATACAGCGGCACTGGCCTTTGACAAACTACTTTTAAGCACTTCAATGTTAACTTTCATCTCGGGGATGGGTCAAGGTGAATGAATTCCAGCCCAGCACGTCTACTTATGAAAACCGAACAGAAAGTAATTTTGACACTGAATTGTATTTTGCGCCGGTCCTGAATATCTCAAAGAAAGTGTGCGCGACTTATTTAACTGTCTTTGAATAAACGCGAGATTCACTGAAAAATTGTCATTTTTTTCCCACGAGACTTGAAATGTTGCCTTCAATTTTTACAGGTCGCATACTGCAATGTGGAGAAAGAAGCCGTTCCTGGGCTCATTTGCATACCCATAATGCCATGGTGTGAAACTGCTACTTTGGGCTGGGTTATTCTGTTTAATTGTGCTCCTGCTCGTGCAGTGATATGTTTGTAAGTTGGAAGCACAGAGTCCATGAACAGTGGGCCTTTCTCTGCAAAGTCACCCTTGGTGTAAAATATTTCCACATGAGACCTTTATATAACGCGTCGGAGTGAAAACTTTTAGTAGGCCAGCATTACATTATAGCGTCTGGAGTTTCCTCTCGCAGGTGTCCAGGGACAACACTGCGCGACTCGAGGCTGCCGCAGCATCTGAGGGGGGCTCCATCAGAGCAACAGCGAAGGGCGCCGGCCGATACGATAGAGGGAGCTCAGTCTCCGGCTACACTACAATCACAAGCCGCCAGAGGGAGCTCCGATGCGATTAGCCCAGCAGTCAATAGATTCATCTAAGATTAATCTCACCATAAGTGAGGTTAAAATGGCAGGCCCTCATGTGACTGAGGAAGGTGCCTAGTGAGTCCCGAGAACTTCACTTCGACCCGCTGAAGGAAAAGAAAATCTATTAACACAATCACGCAACGACTGTTGTAGCACTGCGTCCCGAGAACTTCACTTCGACCTGCTGAAGGAAAAGAAAATCTATTAACACAATCACGCAACGACTGTTGTAGCACTGCGTCCCGAGAACTTCACTTCGACCTGCTGAAGGAAAAGAAAATCTATTAACACAATCACGCAACTACTGTTGTAGCACTGCGTCCCGAGAACTTCACTTCGAACTGCTGAAGGAAAAGAAAATCTATTAACACAATCACGCAACTACTGTTGTAGCACTGCGTCCCGAGAACTTCACTTCGACCTGCTGAAGGAAAAGAAAATCTATTAACACAATCACACAACTACTGTTGTAGCACTGCGTCCCGAGAACTTCACTTCGACCTGCTGAAGGAAAAGAAAATCTATTAACACAATCACACAACTACTGTTGTAGCCGTGGAAAATACCGAGAACTGCCTCCGAGTCAATCACTGGCCTCAAACTGTCATCGGAACAGCAGTCTGCAGAGAACTGCCCTCACCCAAGCAGCGCCTAGAGCCGCGCTGCGCAGTGTCATCTGTAAGGAGCTAGACTTCCAACCATGGGGAAGAGACAGGGCAGGAGGGCGCGCAGCTGCCCTCAAAGAGAGCCCTGCCCCTTCAGGAGACTGAGGAGGGACAATCACCCCCACACCCAAATTATGCCCAGGGCCCCCCAGGGTGCCCTTGAGACCATCTTGCGGGAACTGGAGATGATGTCTTCTGTGATTAAAGTCATAAGAGATGTGGCACTAGCCCTGCAGACTGTGTACTCTGTTGGCAGGCATCTCTTTGAAATGTACAGATGGGGGCAGCAATGAGCTTCAGAGGGTCTGCTGGTCGGCAACACAGAACAGATCACACCCACCTTCTTGCCGCGACTGAGGCCCTACATTTCTGTGATTAAAGCCCTAGCAGGTGGGGTGCAAGCACTCTCATGACCCTGTACAGAGTCACAGGCTCTGCTTGCTGGAAACTTTGTGAAATATACAGATCGTGGCCACAATAAACTTCAGTGGTGTCTGCTGGCTGGCTATAAAGTGCGCCCCGTACAGCGGCACTGGCCTTTGACAAACTACTTTTAAGCACTTCAATGTTAACTTTCATCTCGGGGATGGGTCAAGGTGAATGAATTCCAGCGGAGCACGTCTACTTATGAATACCGAACAGAATGTAATTTTGAGACTGAATTGTATTTTGCGCCGGTCCTGAATATCTCAAAGAAAGTGTGTGCGACTTATTTAACTGTCTTTGAATAAACGCGAGATTCACTGAAAAATTGTTATTTTTTTCCCACGAGACTTGAAATGTTGCCTTCAATTTTTACAGGTCGCATACTGCAATGTGGAGAAAGAAGCCGTTCCTGGGCTCATTTGCATACCCATAATGCCATGGTGTGAAACTGCTACTTTGGGCTGGGTTATTCTGTTAAATTGTGCTCCTGCTCGTGCAGTGATATGTTTGTACGTTGGAAGCACAGAGTCCATGAACAGTGGGCCTTTCTCTGCAAAGTCACCCTTGGTGTAAAATATTTCCACATGAGACCTTTATATAACGTGTCTAAAATTGAAAACTTTTAGTAGGCCAGCATTACATTATAGCGTCTGGAGTTTCCTCTCGCAGGTGTCCAGGGACAACACTGCGCGACTCGAGGCTGCCGCAGCATCTGAGGGGGGCTCCATCAGAGCAACAGCGAAGGGCGCCGACCGATACGATAGAGGGAGCTCAGTCCCCGGCTACACTACAATCACAAGCCGCCAGAGGGAGCTCCGATGCGATTAGCCCAGCAGTCAATAGATTCATCTAAGATTAATCTCACCATAAGTGAGGTTAAAATGGCAGGCCCTCATATGACTGAGGAAGGTGCCTAGTGAGTCCCGAGAACTTCACTTCGACCCGCTGAAGGAAAAGAAAATCTATTAACACAATCACGCAACGACTGTTGTAGCACTGCGTCCCGAGAACTTCACTTCGACCTGCTGAAGGAAAAGAAAATCTATTAACACAATCACGCAACTACTGTTGTAGCACTGCGTCCCGAGAACTTCACTTCGACCTGCTGAAGGAAAAGAAAATCTAAGAACACAATCACACAACTACTGTTGTAGCACTGCGTCCCGAGAACTTCACTTCGACCTGCTGAAGGAAAAGAAAATCTATTAACACAATCACACAACTACTGTTGTAGCACTGCGTCCCGAGAACTTCACTTCGACCTGCTGAAGGAAAAGAAAATCTATTAACACAATCACACAACTACTGTTGTAGCACTGCGTCCCGAGAACTTCACTTCGACCTGCTGAAGGAAAAGAAAATCTATTAACACAATCACACAACTACTGTTGTAGCCGTGGAAAATACCGAGAACTGCCTCCGAGTCAATTACTGGCCTCATACTGTCATCGGAACAGCAGTCTGCAGAGAACTGCCCTCACCCAAGCAGCGCCTAGAGCCGCGCTGCGCAGTGTCATCTGTAAGGAGCTAGACTTCCAACCATGGGGAAGAGACAGGGCAGGAGGGCGCGCAGCTGCCCTCAAAGAGAGCCCTGCCCCTTCAGGAGACTGAGGAGGGACAATCACCCCCACACCCAAATTATGCCCAGGGCCCCCCAGGGTGCCCTTGAGACCATCTTGCGGGAACTGGAGATGATGTCTTCTGTGATTAAAGTCATAAGAGATGTGGCACTAGCCCTGCAGACTGTGTACTCTGTTGGCAGGCATCTCTTTGAAATGTACAGATGGGGGCAGCAATGAGCTTCAGAGGGTCTGCTGGTCGGCAACACAGAACAGATCACACCCACCTTCTTGCCGCGACTGAGGCCCTACATTTCTGTGATTAAAGCCCTAGCAGGTGGGGTGCAAGCACTCTCATGACCCTGTACAGAGTCACAGGCTCTGCTTGCTGGAAACTTTGTGAAATATACAGATCATGGCCACAATAAACTTCAGTGGTGTCTGCTGGCTGGCTATAAAGTGCGCCCCGTACAGCGGCACTGGCCTTTGACAAACTACTTTTAAGCACTTCAATGTTAACTTTCATCTCGGGGATGGGTCAAGGTGAATGAATTCCAGCGGAGCACGTCTACTTATGAATACCGAACAGAATGTAATTTTGAGACTGAATTGTATTTTGCGCCGGTCCTGAATATCTCAAAGAAAGTGTGTGCGACTTATTTAACTGTCTTTGAATAAACGCGAGATTCACTGAAAAATTGTTATTTTTTTCCCACGAGACTTGAAATGTTGCCTTCAATTTTTACAGGTCGCATACTGCAATGTGGAGAAAGAAGCCGTTCCTGGGCTCATTTGCATACCCATAATGCCATGGTGTGAAACTGCTACTTTGGGCTGGGTTATTCTGTTAAATTGTGCTCCTGCTCGTGCAGTGATATGTTTGTACGTTGGAAGCACAGAGTCCATGAACAGTGGGCCTTTCTCTGCAAAGTCACCCTTGGTGTAAAATATTTCCACATGAGACCTTTATATAACGTGTCTAAAATTGAAAACTTTTAGTAGGCCAGCATTACATTATAGCGTCTGGAGTTTCCTCTCGCAGGTGTCCAGGGACAACACTGCGCGACTCGAGGCTGCCGCAGCATCTGAGGGGGGCTCCATCAGAGCAACAGCGAAGGGCGCCGACCGATACGATAGAGGGAGCTCAGTCCCCGGCTACACTACAATCACAAGCCGCCAGAGGGAGCTCCGATGCGATTAGCCCAGCAGTCAATAGATTCATCTAAGATTAATCTCACCATAAGTGAGGTTAAAATGGCAGGCCCTCATATGACTGAGGAAGGTGCCTAGTGAGTCCCGAGAACTTCACTTCGACCCGCTGAAGGAAAAGAAAATCTATTAACACAATCACGCAACGACTGTTGTAGCACTGCGTCCCGAGAACTTCACTTCGACCTGCTGAAGGAAAAGAAAATCTATTAACACAATCACGCAACTACTGTTGTAGCACTGCGTCCCGAGAACTTCACTTCGACCTGCTGAAGGAAAAGAAAATCTAAGAACACAATCACACAACTACTGTTGTAGCCGTGGAAAATACAGAGAACTGCCTCCGAGTCAATCACTGGCCTCATACTGTCATCGGAACAGCAGTCTGCAGAGAACTGCCCTCACCCAAGCAGCGCCTAGAGCCGCGCTGCGCAGTGTCATCTGTAAGGAGCTAGACTTCCAACCATGGGGAAGAGACAGGGCAGGAGGGCGCGCAGCTGCCCTCAAAGAGAGCCCTGCCCCTTCAGGAGACTGAGGAGGGACAATCACCCCCACACCCAAATTATGCCCAGGGCCCCCCAGGGTGCCCTTGAGACCATCTTGCGGGAACTGGAGATGATGTCTTCTGTGATTAAAGTCATAAGAGATGTGGCACTAGCCCTGCAGACTGTGTACTCTGTTGGCAGGCATCTCTTTGAAATGTACAGATGGGGGCAGCAATGAGCTTCAGAGGGTCTGCTGGTCGGCAACACAGAACAGATCACACCCACCTTCTTGCCGCGACTGAGGCCCTACATTTCTGTGATTAAAGCCCTAGCAGGTGGGGTGCAAGCACTCTCATGACCCTGTACAGAGTCACAGGCTCTGCTTGCTGGAAACTTTGTGAAATATACAGATCGTGGCCACAATAAACTTCAGTGGTGTCTGCTGGCTGGCTATAAAGTGCGCCCCGTACAGCGGCACTGGCCTTTGACAAACTACTTTTAAGCACTTCAATGTTAACTTTCATCTCGGGGATGGGTCAAGGTGAATGAATTCCAGCGGAGCACGTCTACTTATGAAAACCGAACAGAATGTAATTTTGACACTGAATTGTATTTTGCGCCGGTCCTGAATATCTCAAAGAAAGTGTGCGCGACTTATTTAACTGTCTTTGAATAAACGCGAGATTCACTGAAAAATTGTCATTTTTTTCCCACGAGACTTGAAATGTTGCCTTCAATTTTTACAGGTCGCATACTGCAATGTGGAGAAAGAAGCCGTTCCTGGGCTCATTTGCATACCCATAATGCCATGGTGTGAAACTGCTACTTTGGGCTGGGTTATTCTGTTAAATTGTGCTCCTGCTCGTGCAGTGATATGTTTGTACGTTGGAAGCACAGAGTCCATGAACAGTGGGCCTTTCTCTGCAAAGTCACCCTTGGTGTAAAATATTTCCACATGAGACCTTTATATAACACGTCTAAAATTGAAAACTTTTAGTAGGCCAGCATTACATTATAGCGTCTGGAGTTTCCTCTCGCAGGTGTCCAGGGACAACACTGCGCGACTCGAGGCTGCCGCAGCATCTGAGGGGGGCTCCATCAGAGCAACAGCGAAGGGCGCCGGCCGATACGATAGAGGGAGCTCAGTCTCCGGCTACACTACAATCACAAGCCGCCAGAGGGAGCTCCGATGCGATTAGCCCAGCAGTCAATAGATTCATCTAAAATTAATCTCACCATAAGTGAGGTTAAAATGGCAGGCCCTCATATGACTGAGGAAGGTGCCTAGTGAGTCCCGAGAACTTCACTTCGACCCGCTGAAGGAAAAGAAAATCTATTAACACAATCACGCAACGACTGTTGTAGCACTGCGTCCCGAGAACTTCACTTCGACCTGCTGAAGGAAAAGAAAATCTATTAACACAATCACGCAACTACTGTTGTAGCACTGCGTCCCGAGAACTTCACTTCGACCTGCTGAAGGAAAAGAAAATCTATTAACACAATCACACAACTACTGTTGTAGCACTGCGTCCCGAGAACTTCACTTCGACCTGCTGAAGGAAAAGAAAATCTATTAACACAATCACACAACTACTGTTGTAGCACTGCGTCCCGAGAACTTCACTTCGACCTGCTGAAGGAAAAGAAAATCTATTAACACAATCACACAACTACTGTTGTAGCACTGCGTCCCGAGAACTTCACTTCGACCTGCTGAAGGAAAAGAAAATCTATTAACACAATCACACAACTACTGTTGTAGCCGTGGAAAATACCGAGAACTGCCTCCGAGTCAATTACTGGCCTCATACTGTCATCGGAACAGCAGTCTGCAGAGAACTGCCCTCACCCAAGCAGCGCCTAGAGCCGCGCTGCGCAGTGTCATCTGTAAGGAGCTAGACTTCCAACCATGGGGAAGAGACAGGGCAGGAGGGCGCGCAGCTGCCCTCAAAGAGAGCCCTGCCCCTTCAGGAGACTGAGGAGGGACAATCACCCCCACACCCAAATTATGCCCAGGGCCCCCCAGGGTGCCCTTGAGACCATCTTGCGGGAACTGGAGATGTTGTCTTCTGTGATTAAAGTCGTAAGAGATGTGGCGCGAGCCCTGCAGACTGTGTACTCTGTTGGCAGGCATCTCTTTGAAATGTACAGATGGGGGCAGCAATGAGCTTCAGAGGGTCTGCTGGTCGGCAACACAGAACAGATCACACCCACCTTCTTGCCGCGACTGAGGCCCTACATTTCTGTGATTAAAGCCCTAGCAGGTGGGGTGCAAGCACTCTCATGACCCTGTACAGAGTCACAGGCTCTGCTTGCTGGAAACTTTGTGAAATATACAGATCGTGGCCACAATAAACTTCAGTGGTGTCTGCTGGCTGGCTATAAAGTGCGCCCCGTACAGCGGCACTGGCCTTTGACAAACTACTTTTAAGCACTTCAATGTTAACTTTCATCTCGGGGATGGGTCAAGGTGAATGAATTCCAGCGGAGCACGTCTACTTATGAAAACCAAACAGAATGTAATTTTGACACTGAATTGTATTTTGCGCCGGTCCTGAATATCTCAAAGAAAGTGTGCGCGACTTATTTAACTGTCTTTGAATAAACGCGAGATTCACTGAAAAATTGTCATTTTTTTCCCACGAGACTTGAAATGTTGCCTTCAATTTTTACAGGTCGCATACTGCAATGTGGAGAAAGAAGCCGTTCCTGGGCTCATTTGCATACCCATAATGCCATGGTGTGAAACTGCTACTTTGGGCTGGGTTATTCTGTTTAATTGTGCTCCTGCTCGTGCAGTGATATGTTTGTACGTTGGAAGCACAGAGTCCATGAACAGTGGGCCTTTCTCTGCAAAGTCACCCTTGGTGTAAAATATTTCCACATGAGACCTTTATATAACGCGTCGGAGTGAAAACTTTTAGTAGGCCAGCATTACATTATAGCGTCTGGAGTTTCCTCTCGCAGGTGTCCAGGGACAACACTGCGCGACTCGAGGCTGCCGCAGCATCTGAGGGGGGCTCCATCGGAGCAACAGCGAAGGGCGCTGGCCGATACGATAGAGGGAGCTCAGACTCCGGCTACACTACAATCACAAGCCGCCAGAGGGAGCTCCGATGCGATTAGCCCAGCAGTCAATAGATTCATCTAAGATTAATCTCACCATAAGTGAGGTTAAAATGGCAGGCCCTCATATGACTGAGCAAGGTGCCTAGTGAGTCCCGAGAACTTCACTTCGACCCGCTGAAGGAAAAGAAAATCTATTAACACAATCACGCAACGACTGTTGTAGCACTGCGTCCCGAGAACTTCACTTCGACCTGCTGAAGGAAAAGAAAATCTATTAACACAATCACGCAACTACTGTTGTAGCACTGCGTCCCGAGAACTTCACTTCGACCTGCTGAAGGAAAAGAAAATCTATTAACACAATCACACAACTACTGTTGTAGCACTGCGTCCCGAGAACTTCACTTCGACCTGCTGAAGGAAAAGAAAATCTATTAACACAATCACACAACTACTGTTGTAGCACTGCGTCCCGAGAACTTCACTTCGACCTGCTGAAGGAAAAGAAAATCTATTAACACAATCACACAACTACTGTTGTACCCGTGGAAAATACCGAGAACTGCCTCCGAGTCAATCACTGGCCTCAAACTGTCATCGGAACAGCAGTCTGCAGAGAACTGCCCTCACCCAAGCAGCGCCTAGAGCCGCGCTGCGCAGTGTCATCTGTGAGGAGCTAGACTTCCAACCATGGGGAAGAGACAGGGCAGGAGGGCGCGCAGCTGCCCTCAAAGAGAGCCCTGCCCCTTCAGGAGACTGAGGAGGGACAATGACCCCCACACCCAAATTATGCCCAGGGCCCCCCAGGGTGCCCTTGAGACCATCTTGCGGGAACTGGAGATGTTGTCTTCTGTGATTAAAGTCGTAAGAGATGTGGCGCGAGCCCTGCAGACTGTGTACTCTGTTGGCAGGCATCTCTTTGAAATGTACAGATGGGGGCAGCAATGAGCTTCAGAGGGTCTGCTGGTCGGCAACACAGAACAGATCACACCCACCTTCTTGCCGCGACGGAGGCCCTACATTTCTGTGATTAAAGCCCTAGCAGGTGGGGTGCAAGCACTCTCATGACCCTGTACAGAGTCACAGGCTCTGCTTGCTGGAAACTTTGTGAAATATACAGATCGTGGCCTCAATAAACTTCAGTGGTGTCTGCTGGCTGGCTATAAAGTGCGCCCCGTACAGCGGCACTGGCCTTTGACAAACTACTTTTAAGCACTTCAATGTTAACTTTCATCTCGGGGATGGGTCAAGGTGAATGAATTCCAGCGGAGCACGTCTACTTATGAAAACCGAACAGAAAGTAATTTTGACACTGAATTGTATTTTGCGCCGGTCCTGAATATCTCAAAGAAAGTGTGCGCGACTTATTTAACTGTCTTTGAATAAACGCGAGATTCACTGAAAAATTGTCATTTTTTTCCCACGAGACTTGAAATGTTGCCTTCAATTTTTACAGGTCGCATACTGCAATGTGGAGAAAGAAGCCGTTCCTGGGCTCATTTGCATACCCATAATGCCATGGTGTGAAACTGCTACTTTGGGCTGGGTTATTCTGTTTAATTGTGCTCCTGCTCGTGCAGTGATATGTTTGTAAGTTGGAAGCACAGAGTCCATGAACAGTGGGCCTTTCTCTGCAAAGTCACCCTTGGTGTAAAATATTTCCACATGAGACCTTTATATAACGCGTCGGAGTGAAAACTTTTAGTAGGCCAGCATTACATTATAGCGTCTGGAGTTTCCTCTCGCAGGTGTCCAGGGACAACACTGCGCGACTCGAGGCTGCCGCAGCATCTGAGGAGGGCTCCATCAGAGCAACAGCGAAGGGCGCCGGCCGATACGATAGAGGGAGCTCAGTCTCCGGCTACACTACAATCACAAGCCGCCAGAGGGAGCTCCGATGCGATTAGCCCAGCAGTCAATAGATTCATCTAAGATTAATCTCACCATAAGTGAGGTTAAAATGGCAGGCCCTCATGTGACTGAGGAAGGTGCCTAGTGAGTCCCGAGAACTTCACTTCGACCCGCTGAAGGAAAAGAAAATCTATTAACACAATCACGCAACGACTGTTGTAGCACTGCGTCCCGAGAACTTCACTTCGACCTGCTGAAGGAAAAGAAAATCTATTAACACAATCACGCAACGACTGTTGTAGCACTGCGTCCCGAGAACTTCACTTCGACCTGCTGAAGGAAAAGAAAATCTATTAACACAATCACGCAACTACTGTTGTAGCACTGCGTCCCGAGAACTTCACTTCGACCTGCTGAAGGAAAAGAAAATCTATTAACACAATCACGCAACTACTGTTGTAGCACTGCGTCCCGAGAACTTCACTTCGACCTGCTGAAGGAAAAGAAAATCTATTAACACAATCACACAACTACTGTTGTAGCACTGCGTCCCGAGAACTTCACTTCGACCTGCTGAAGGAAAAGAAAATCTATTAACACAATCACACAACTACTGTTGTAGCCGTGGAAAATACCGAGAACTGCCTCCGAGTCAATCACTGGCCTCAAACTGTCATCGGAACAGCAGTCTGCAGAGAACTGCCCTCACCCAAGCAGCGCCTAGAGCCGCGCTGCGCAGTGTCATCTGTAAGGAGCTAGACTTCCAACCATGGGGAAGAGACAGGGCAGGAGGGCGCGCAGCTGCCCTCAAAGAGAGCCCTGCCCCTTCAGGAGACTGAGGAGGGACAATCACCCCCACACCCAAATTATGCCCAGGGCCCCCCAGGGTGCCCTTGAGACCATCTTGCGGGAACTGGAGATGATGTCTTCTGTGATTAAAGTCATAAGAGATGTGGCACTAGCCCTGCAGACTGTGTACTCTGTTGGCAGGCATCTCTTTGAAATGTACAGATGGGGGCAGCAATGAGCTTCAGAGGGTCTGCTGGTCGGCAACACAGAACAGATCACACCCACCTTCTTGCCGCGACTGAGGCCCTACATTTCTGTGATTAAAGCCCTAGCAGGTGGGGTGCAAGCACTCTCATGACCCTGTACAGAGTCACAGGCTCTGCTTGCTGGAAACTTTGTGAAATATACAGATCGTGGCCACAATAAACTTCAGTGGTGTCTGCTGGCTGGCTATAAAGTGCGCCCCGTACAGCGGCACTGGCCTTTGACAAACTACTTTTAAGCACTTCAATGTTAACTTTCATCTCGGGGATGGGTCAAGGTGAATGAATTCCAGCGGAGCACGTCTACTTATGAATACCGAACAGAATGTAATTTTGAGACTGAATTGTATTTTGCGCCGGTCCTGAATATCTCAAAGAAAGTGTGTGCGACTTATTTAACTGTCTTTGAATAAACGCGAGATTCACTGAAAAATTGTTATTTTTTTCCCACGAGACTTGAAATGTTGCCTTCAATTTTTACAGGTCGCATACTGCAACATGGAGAAAGAAGCCGTTCCTGGGCTCATTTGCATACCCATAATGCCATGGTGTGAAACTGCTACTTTGGGCTGGGTTATTCTGTTAAATTGTGCTCCTGCTCGTGCAGTGATATGTTTGTACGTTGGAAGCACAGAGTCCATGAACAGTGGGCCTTTCCCTGCAAAGTCACCCTTGGTGTAAAATATTTCCACATGAGACCTTTATATAACGCGTCTAAAATTGAAAACTTTTAGTAGGCCAGCATTACATTATAGCGTCTGGAGTTTCCTCTCGCAGGTGTCCAGGGACAACACTGCGCGACTCGAGGCTGCCGCAGCATCTGAGGGGGGCTCCATCAGAGCAACAGCGAAGGGCGCCGGCCGATAGAGGGAGCTCAGTCTCCGGCTACACTACAATCACAAGCCGCCAGAGGGAGCTCCGATGCGATTAGCCCAGCAGTCAATAGATTCATCTAAGATTAATTTCACCATAAGTGAGGTTAAAATGGCAGGCCCTCATATGACTGAGGAAGGTGCCTAGTGAGTCCCGAGAACTTCACTTCGACCCGCTGAAGGAAAAGAAAATCTATTAACACAATCACGCAACGACTGTTGTAGCACTGCGTCCCGAGAACTTCACTTCGACCTGCTGAAGGAAAAGAAAATCTATTAACACAATCACGCAACTACTGTTGTAGCACTGCGTCCCGAGAACTTCACTTCGACCTGCTGAAGGAAAAGAAAATCTAAGAACACAATCACACAACTACTGTTGTAGCCATGGAAAATACCGAGAACTGCCTCCGAGTCAATCACTGGCCTCATACTGTCATCGGAACAGCAGTCTGCAGAGAACTGCCCTCACCCAAGCAGCGCCTAGAGCCGCGCTGCGCAGTGTCATCTGTAAGGAGCTAGACTTCCAACCATGGGGAAGAGACAGGGCAGGAGGGCGCGCAGCTGCCCTCAAAGAGAGCCCTGCCCCTTCAGGAGACTGAGGAGGGACAATCACCCCCACACCCAAATTATGCCCAGGGCCCCCCAGGGTGCCCTTGAGACCATCTTGCGGGAACTGGAGATGATGTCTTCTGTGATTAAATTCATAAGAGATGTGGCACTAGCCCTGCAGACTGTGTACTCTGTTGGCAGGCATCTCTTTGAAATGTACAGATGGGGGCAGCAATGAGCTTCAGAGGGTCTGCTGGTCGGCAACACAGAACAGATCACACCCACCTTCTTGCCGCGACTGAGGCCCTACATTTCTGTGATTAAAGCCCTAGCAGGTGGGGTGCAAGCACTCTCATGACCCTGTACAGAGTCACAGGCTCTGCTTGCTGGAAACTTTGTGAAATATACAGATCGTGGCCACAATAAACTTCAGTGGTGTCTGCTGGCTGGCTATAAAGTGCGCCCCGTACAGCGGCACTGGCCTTTGACAAACTACTTTTAAGCACTTCAATGTTAACTTTCATCTCGGGGATGGGTCAAGGTGAATGAATTCCAGCGGAGCACGTCTACTTATGAAAACCGAACAGAAAGTAATTTTGACACTGAATTGTATTTTGCGCCGGTCCTGAATATCTCAAAGAAAGTGTGCGCGACTTATTTAACTGTCTTTGAATAAACGCGAGATTCACTGAAAAATTGTCATTTTTTTCCCACGAGACTTGAAATGTTGCCTTCAATTTTTACAGGTCGCATACTGCAATGTGGAGAAAGAAGCCGTTCCTGGGCTCATTTGCATACCCATAATGCCATGGTGTGAAACTGCTACTTTGGGCTGGGTTATTCTGTTTAATTGTGCTCCTACTCGTGCAGTGATATGTTTGTACGTTGGAAGCACAGAGTCCATGAACAGTGGGCCTTTCTCTGCAAAGTCACCCTTGGTGTAAAATATTTCCACATGAGACCTTTATATAACGCGTCGGAGTGAAAACTTTTAGTAGGCCAGCATTACATTATAGCGTCTGGAGTTTCCTCTCGCAGGTGTCCAGGGACAACACTGCGCGACTCGAGGCTGCCGCAGCATCTGAGGGGGGCTCCATCAGAGCAACAGCGAAGGGCGCCGGCCGATACGATAGAGGGAGCTCAGTCCCCGGCTACACTACAATCACAAGCCGCCAGAGGGAGCTCCGATGCGATTAGCCCAGCAGTCAATAGATTCATCTAAGATTAATCTCACCATAAGTGAGGTTAAAATGGCAGGCCCTCATGTGACTGAGGAAGGTGCCTAGTGAGTCCCGAGAACTTCACTTCGACCCGCTGAAGGAAAAGAAAATCTATTAACACAATCACGCAACTACTGTTGTAGCACTGCGTCCCGAGAACTTCACTTCGACCTGCTGAAGGAAAAGAAAATCTATTAACACAATCACGCAACGACTGTTGTAGCACTGCGTCCCGAGAACTTCACTTCGACCTGCTGAAGGAAAAGAAAATCTATTAACACAATCACGCAACTACTGTTGTAGCACTGCGTCCCGAGAACTTCACTTCGAACTGCTGAAGGAAAAGAAAATCTATTAACACAATCACGCAACTACTGTTGTAGCACTGCGTCCCGAGAACTTCACTTCGACCTGCTGAAGGAAAAGAAAATCTATTAACACAATCACACAACTACTGTTGTAGCACTGCGTCCCAAGAACTTCACTTCGACCTGCTGAAGGAAAAGAAAATCTATTAACACAATCACACAACTACTGTTGTAGCCGTGGAAAATACCGAGAACTGCCTCCGAGTCAATCACTGGCCTCAAACTGTCATCGGAACAGCAGTCTGCAGAGAACTGCCCTCACCCAAGCAGCGCCTAGAGCAGCGCTGCGCAGTGTCATCTGTAAGGAGCTAGACTTCCAACCATGGGGAAGAGACAGGGCAGGAGGGCGCGCAGCTGCCCTCAAAGAGAGCCCTGCCCCTTCAGGAGACTGAGGAGGGACAATCACCCCCACACCCAAATTATGCCCAGGGCCCCCCAGGGTGCCCTTGAGACCATCTTGCGGGAACTGGAGATGATGTCTTCTGTGATTAAAGTCATAAGAGATGTGGCACTAGCCCTGCAGACTGTGTACTCTGTTGGCAGGCATCTCTTTGAAATGTACAGATGGGGGCAGCAATGAGCTTCAGAGGGTCTGCTGGTCGGCAACACAGAACAGATCACACCCACCTTCTTGCCGCGACTGAGGCCCTACATTTCTGTGATTAAAGCCCTAGCAGGTGGGGTGCAAGCACTCTCATGACCCTGTACAGAGTCACAGGCTCTGCTTGCTGGAAACTTTGTGAAATATACAGATCGTGGCCACAATAAGCTTCAGTGGTGTCTGCTGGCTGGCTATAAAGTGCGCCCCGTACAGCGGCACTGGCCTTTGACAAACTACTTTTAAGCACTTCAATGTTAACTTTCATCTCGGGGATGGGTCAAGGTGAATGAATTCCAGCGGAGCACGTCTACTTATGAATACCGAACAGAATGTAATTTTGACACTGAATTGTATTTTGCGCCGGTCCTGAATATCTCAAAGAAAGTGTGTGCGACTTATTTAACTGTCTTTGAATAAACGCGAGATTCACTGAAAAATTGTCATTTTTTTCCCACGAGACTTGAAATGTTGCCTTCAATTTTTACAGGTCGCATACTGCAATGTGGAGAAAGAAGCCGTTCCTGGGCTCATTTGCATACCCATAATGCCATGGTGTGAAACTGCTACTTTGGGCTGGGTTATTCTGTTAAATTGTGCTCCTGCTCGTGCAGTGATATGTTTGTACGTTGGAAGCACAGAGTCCATGAACAGTGGGCCTTTCTCTGCAAAGTCACCCTTGGTGTAAAATATTTCCACATGAGACCTTTATATAACGCGTCTAAAATTGAAAACTTTTAGTAGGCCAGCATTACATTATAGCGTCTGGAGTTTCCTCTCGCAGGTGTCCAGGGACAACACTGCGCGACTCGAGGCTGCCGCAGCATCTGAGGGGGGCTCCATCAGAGCAACAGCGAAGGGCGCCGGCCGATACGATAGAGGGAGCTCAGTCCCCGGCTACACTACAATCACAAGCCGCCAGAGGGAGCTCCGATGCGATTAGCCCAGCAGTCAATAGATTCATCTAAGATTAATCTCACCATAAGTGAGGTTAAAATGGCAGGCCCTCATGTGACTGAGGAAGGTGCCTAGTGAGTCCCGAGAACTTCACTTCGACCCGCTGAAGGAAAAGAAAATCTATTAACACAATCACGCAACTACTGTTGTAGCACTGCGTCCCGAGAACTTCACTTCGACCTGCTGAAGGAAAAGAAAATCTATTAACACAATCACGCAACGACTGTTGTAGCACTGCGTCCCGAGAACTTCACTTCGACCTGCTGAAGGAAAAGAAAATCTATTAACACAATCACGCAACTACTGTTGTAGCACTGCGTCCCGAGAACTTCACTTCGAACTGCTGAAGGAAAAGAAAATCTATTAACACAATCACGCAACTACTGTTGTAGCACTGCGTCCCGAGAACTTCACTTCGACCTGCTGAAGGAAAAGAAAATCTATTAACACAATCACACAACTACTGTTGTAGCACTGCGTCCCAAGAACTTCACTTCGACCTGCTGAAGGAAAAGAAAATCTATTAACACAATCACACAACTACTGTTGTAGCCGTGGAAAATACCGAGAACTGCCTCCGAGTCAATCACTGGCCTCAAACTGTCATCGGAACAGCAGTCTGCAGAGAACTGCCCTCACCCAAGCAGCGCCTAGAGCAGCGCTGCGCAGTGTCATCTGTAAGGAGCTAGACTTCCAACCATGGGGAAGAGACAGGGCAGGAGGGCGCGCAGCTGCCCTCAAAGAGAGCCCTGCCCCTTCAGGAGACTGAGGAGGGACAATCACCCCCACACCCAAATTATGCCCAGGGCCCCCCAGGGTGCCCTTGAGACCATCTTGCGGGAACTGGAGATGATGTCTTCTGTGATTAAAGTCATAAGAGATGTGGCACTAGCCCTGCAGACTGTGTACTCTGTTGGCAGGCATCTCTTTGAAATGTACAGATGGGGGCAGCAATGAGCTTCAGAGGGTCTGCTGGTCGGCAACACAGAACAGATCACACCCACCTTCTTGCCGCGACTGAGGCCCTACATTTCTGTGATTAAAGCCCTAGCAGGTGGGGTGCAAGCACTCTCATGACCCTGTACAGAGTCACAGGCTCTGCTTGCTGGAAACTTTGTGAAATATACAGATCGTGGCCACAATAAGCTTCAGTGGTGTCTGCTGGCTGGCTATAAAGTGCGCCCCGTACAGCGGCACTGGCCTTTGACAAACTACTTTTAAGCACTTCAATGTTAACTTTCATCTCGGGGATGGGTCAAGGTGAATGAATTCCAGCGGAGCACGTCTACTTATGAATACCGAACAGAATGTAATTTTGACACTGAATTGTATTTTGCGCCGGTCCTGAATATCTCAAAGAAAGTGTGTGCGACTTATTTAACTGTCTTTGAATAAACGCGAGATTCACTGAAAAATTGTCATTTTTTTCCCACGAGACTTGAAATGTTGCCTTCAATTTTTACAGGTCGCATACTGCAATGTGGAGAAAGAAGCCGTTCCTGGGCTCATTTGCATACCCATAATGCCATGGTGTGAAACTGCTACTTTGGGCTGGGTTATTCTGTTAAATTGTGCTCCTGCTCGTGCAGTGATATGTTTGTACGTTGGAAGCACAGAGTCCATGAACAGTGGGCCTTTCTCTGCAAAGTCACCCTTGGTGTAAAATATTTCCACATGAGACCTTTATATAACGCGTGTAAAATTGAAAACTTTTAGTAGGCCAGCATTACTTTATAGCGTCTGGAGTTTCCTCTCGCAGGTGTCCAGGGACAACACTGCGCGACTCGAGGCTGCCGCAGCATCTGAGGGGGGCTCCATCAGAGCAACAGCGAAGGGCGCCGGCCGATACGATAGAGGGAGCTCAGTCCCCGGCTACACTACAATCACAAGCCGCCAGAGGGAGCTCCGATGCGATTAGCCCAGCAGTCAATAGATTCATCTAAGATTAATCTCACCATAAGTGAGGTTGAAATGGCAGGCCCTCATATGACTGAGGAAGGTGCCTAGTGAGTCCCGAGAACTTCACTTCGACCCGCTGAAGGAAAAGAAAATCTATTAACACAATCACGCAACGACTGTTGTAGCACTGCGTCCCGAGAACTTCACTTCGACCTGCTGAAGGAAAAGAAAATCTATTAACACAATCACGCAACTACTGTTGTAGCACTGCGTCCCGAGAACTTCACTTCGACCTGCTGAAGGAAAAGAAAATCTATTAACACAATCACACAACTACTGTTGTAGCACTGCGTCCCGAGAACTTCACTTCGACCTGCTGAAGGAAAAGAAAATCTATTAACACAATCACACAACTACTGTTGTAGCCGTGGAAAATACCGAGAACTGCCTCCGAGTCAATCACTGGCCTCATACTGTCATCGGAACAGCAGTCTGCAGAGAACTGCCCTCACCCAAGCAGCGCCTAGAGCCGCGCTGCGCAGTGTCATCTGTAAGGAGCTAGACTTCCAACCATGGGGAAGAGACAGGGCAGGAGGGCGCGCAGCTGCCCTCAAAGAGAGCCCTGCCCCTTCAGGAGACTGAGGAGGGACAATCACCCCCACACCCAAATTATGCCCAGGGCCCCCCAGGGTGCCCTTGAGACCATCTTGCGGGAACTGGAGATGTTGTCTTCTGTGATTAAAGTCGTAAGAGATGTGGCGCGAGCCCTGCAGACTGTGTACTCTGTTGGCAGGCATCTCTTTGAAATGTACAGATGGGGGCAGCAATGAGCTTCAGAGGGTCTGCTGGTCGGCAACACAGAACAGATCACACCCACCTTCTTGCCGCGACGGAGGCCCTACATTTCTGTGATTAAAGCCCTAGCAGGTGGGGTGCAAGCACTCTCATGACCCTGTACAGAGTCACAGGCTCTGCTTGCTGGAAACTTTGTGAAATATACAGATCGTGGCCACAATAAACTTCAGTGGTGTCTGCTGGCTGGCTATAAAGTGCGCCCCGTACAGCGGCACTGGCCTTTGACAAACTACTTTTAAGCACTTCAATGTTAACTTTCATCTCGGGGATGGGTCAAGGTGAATGAATTCCAGCGGAGCACGTCTACTTATGAAAACCGAACAGAAAGTAATTTTGACACTGAATTGTATTTTGCGCCGGTCCTGAATATCTCAAAGAAAGTGTGCGCGACTTATTTAACTGTCATTGAATAAACGCGAGATTCACTGAAAAATTGTCATTTTTTTCCCACGAGACTTGAAATGTTGCCTTCAATTTTTACAGGTCGCATACTGCAATGTGGAGAAAGAAGCCGTTCCTGGGCTCATTTGCATACCCATAATGCCATGGTGTGAAACTGCTACTTTGGGCTGGGTTATTCTGTTAAATTGTGCTCCTGCTCGTGCAGTGATATGTTTGTACGTTGGAAGCACAGAGTCCATGAACAGTGGGCCTTTCTCTGCAAAGTCACCCTTGGTGTAAAATATTTCCACATGAGACCTTTATATAACGCGTCTAAAATTGAAAACTTTTAGTAAGCCAGCATTACATTATAGCGTCTGGAGTTTCCTCTCGCAGGTGTCCAGGGACAACACTGCGCGACTCGAGGCTGCCGCAGCATCTGAGGGGGGCTCCATCAGAGCAACAGCGAAGGGCGCCGGCCGATACGATAGAGGGAGCTCAGTCCCCGGCTACACTACAATCACAAGCCGCCAGAGGGAGCTCCGATGCGATTAGCCCAGCAGTCAATAGATTCATCTAAGATTAATCTCACCATAAGTGAGGTTAAAATGGCAGGCCCTCATATGACTGAGCAAGGTGCCTAGTGAGTCCCGAGAACTTCACTTCGACCCGCTGAAGGAAAAGAAAATCTATTAACACAATCACGCAACGACTGTTGTAGCACTGCGTCCCGAGAACTTCACTTCGACCTGCTGAAGGAAAAGAAAATCTATTAACACAATCACGCAACTACTGTTGTAGCACTGCGTCCCGAGAACTTCACTTCGACCTGCTGAAGGAAAAGAAAATCTATTAACACAATCACACAACTACTGTTGTAGCACTGCGTCCCGAGAACTTCACTTCGACCTGCTGAAGGAAAAGAAAATCTATTAACACAATCACACAACTACTGTTGTAGCACTGCGTCCCGAGAACTTCACTTCGACCTGCTGAAGGAAAAGAAAATCTATTAACACAATCACACAACTACTGTTGTACCCGTGGAAAATACCGAGAACTGCCTCCGAGTCAATCACTGGCCTCAAACTGTCATCGGAACAGCAGTCTGCAGAGAACTGCCCTCACCCAAGCAGCGCCTAGAGCTGCGCTGCGCAGTGTCATCTGTGAGGAGCTAGACTTCCAACCATGGGGAAGAGACAGGGCAGGAGGGCGCGCAGCTGCCCTCAAAGAGAGCCCTGCCCCTTCAGGAGACTGAGGAGGGACAATGACCCCCACACCCAAATTATGCCCAGGGCCCCCCAGGGTGCCCTTGAGACCATCTTGCGGGAACTGGAGATGTTGTCTTCTGTGATTAAAGTCGTAAGAGATGTGGCGCGAGCCCTGCAGACTGTGTACTCTGTTGGCAGGCATCTCTTTGAAATGTACAGATGGGGGCAGCAATGAGCTTCAGAGGGTCTGCTGGTCGGCAACACAGAACAGATCACACCCACCTTCTTGCCGCGACGGAGGCCCTTCATTTCTGTGATTAAAGCCCTAGCAGGTGGGGTGCAAGCACTCTCATGACCCTGTACAGAGTCACAGGCTCTGCTTGCTGGAAACTTTGTGAAATATACAGATCGTGGCCACAATAAACTTCAGTGGTGTCTGCTGGCTGGCTATAAAGTGCGCCCCATACAGCGGCACTGGCCTTTGACAAACTACTTTTAAGCACTTCAATGTTAACTTTCATCTCGGGGATGGGTCAAGGTGAATGAATTCCAGCGGAGCACGTCTACTTATGAAAACCGAACAGAAAGTAATTTTGACACTGAATTGTATTTTGCGCCGGTCCTGAATATCTCAAAGAAAGTGTGCGCGACTTATTTAACTGTCTTTGAATAAACGCGAGATTCACTGAAAAATTGTCATTTTTTTCCCACGAGACTTGAAATGTTGCCTTCAATTTTTACAGGTCGCATACTGCAATGTGGAGAAAGAAGCCGTTCCTGGGCTCATTTGCATACCCATAATGCCATGGTGTGAAACTGCTACTTTGGGCTGGGTTATTCTGTTTAATTGTGCTCCTACTCGTGCAGTGATATGTTTGTACGTTGGAAGCACAGAGTCCATGAACAGTGGGCCTTTCTCTGCAAAGTCACCCTTGGTGTAAAATATTTCCACATGAGACCTTTATATAACGCGTCGGAGTGAAAACTTTTAGTAGGCCAGCATTACATTATAGCGTCTGGAGTTTCCTCTCGCAGGTGTCCAGGGACAACACTGCGCGACTCGAGGCTGCCGCAGCATCTGAGGGGGGCTCCATCAGAGCAACAGCGAAGGGCGCCGGCCGATACGATAGAGGGAGCTCAGTCCCCGGCTACACTACAATCACAAGCCGCCAGAGGGAGCTCCGATGCGATTAGCCCAGCAGTCAATAGATTCATCTAAGATTAATCTCACCATAAGTGAGGTTAAAATGGCAGGCCCTCATGTGACTGAGGAAGGTGCCTAGTGAGTCCCGAGAACTTCACTTCGACCCGCTGAAGGAAAAGAAAATCTATTAACACAATCACGCAACTACTGTTGTAGCACTGCGTCCCGAGAACTTCACTTCGACCTGCTGAAGGAAAAGAAAATCTATTAACACAATCACGCAACGACTGTTGTAGCACTGCGTCCCGAGAACTTCACTTCGACCTGCTGAAGGAAAAGAAAATCTATTAACACAATCACGCAACTACTGTTGTAGCACTGCGTCCCGAGAACTTCACTTCGAACTGCTGAAGGAAAAGAAAATCTATTAACACAATCACGCAACTACTGTTGTAGCACTGCGTCCCGAGAACTTCACTTCGACCTGCTGAAGGAAAAGAAAATCTATTAACACAATCACACAACTACTGTTGTAGCACTGCGTCCCAAGAACTTCACTTCGACCTGCTGAAGGAAAAGAAAATCTATTAACACAATCACACAACTACTGTTGTAGCCGTGGAAAATACCGAGAACTGCCTCCGAGTCAATCACTGGCCTCAAACTGTCATCGGAACAGCAGTCTGCAGAGAACTGCCCTCACCCAAGCAGCGCCTAGAGCAGCGCTGCGCAGTGTCATCTGTAAGGAGCTAGACTTCCAACCATGGGGAAGAGACAGGGCAGGAGGGCGCGCAGCTGCCCTCAAAGAGAGCCCTGCCCCTTCAGGAGACTGAGGAGGGACAATCACCCCCACACCCAAATTATGCCCAGGGCCCCCCAGGGTGCCCTTGAGACCATCTTGCGGGAACTGGAGATGATGTCTTCTGTGATTAAAGTCATAAGAGATGTGGCACTAGCCCTGCAGACTGTGTACTCTGTTGGCAGGCATCTCTTTGAAATGTACAGATGGGGGCAGCAATGAGCTTCAGAGGGTCTGCTGGTCGGCAACACAGAACAGATCACACCCACCTTCTTGCCGCGACTGAGGCCCTACATTTCTGTGATTAAAGCCCTAGCAGGTGGGGTGCAAGCACTCTCATGACCCTGTACAGAGTCACAGGCTCTGCTTGCTGGAAACTTTGTGAAATATACAGATCGTGGCCACAATAAGCTTCAGTGGTGTCTGCTGGCTGGCTATAAAGTGCGCCCCGTACAGCGGCACTGGCCTTTGACAAACTACTTTTAAGCACTTCAATGTTAACTTTCATCTCGGGGATGGGTCAAGGTGAATGAATTCCAGCGGAGCACGTCTACTTATGAATACCGAACAGAATGTAATTTTGACACTGAATTGTATTTTGCGCCGGTCCTGAATATCTCAAAGAAAGTGTGTGCGACTTATTTAACTGTCTTTGAATAAACGCGAGATTCACTGAAAAATTGTCATTTTTTTCCCACGAGACTTGAAATGTTGCCTTCAATTTTTACAGGTCGCATACTGCAATGTGGAGAAAGAAGCCGTTCCTGGGCTCATTTGCATACCCATAATGCCATGGTGTGAAACTGCTACTTTGGGCTGGGTTATTCTGTTAAATTGTGCTCCTGCTCGTGCAGTGATATGTTTGTACGTTGGAAGCACAGAGTCCATGAACAGTGGGCCTTTCTCTGCAAAGTCACCCTTGGTGTAAAATATTTCCACATGAGACCTTTATATAACGCGTCTAAAATTGAAAACTTTTAGTAGGCCAGCATTACATTATAGCGTCTGGAGTTTCCTCTCGCAGGTGTCCAGGGACAACACTGCGCGACTCGAGGCTGCCGCAGCATCTGAGGGGGGCTCCATCAGAGCAACAGCGAAGGGCGCCGGCCGATAGAGGGAGCTCAGTCTCCGGCTACACTACAATCACAAGCCGCCAGAGGGAGCTCCGATGCGATTAGCCCAGCAGTCAATAGATTCATCTAAGATTAATTTCACCATAAGTGAGGTTAAAATGGCAGGCCCTCATATGACTGAGCAAGGTGCCTAGTGAGTCCCGAGAACTTCACTTCGACCCGCTGAAGGAAAAGAAAATCTATTAACACAATCACGCAACGACTGTTGTAGCACTGCGTCCCGAGAACTTCACTTCGACCTGCTGAAGGAAAAGAAAATCTATTAACACAATCACGCAACTACTGTTGTAGCACTGCATCCCGAGAACTTCACTTCGACCTGCTGAAGGAAAAGAAAATCTATTAACACAATCACGCAACTACTGTTGTAGCACTGCGTCCCGAGAACTTCACTTCGACCTGCTGAAGGAAAAGAAAATCTATTAACACAATCACACAACTACTGTTGTAGCACTGCGTCCCGAGAACTTCACTTCGACCTGCTGAAGGAAAAGAAAATCTATTAACACAATCACACAACTACTGTTGTACCCGTGGAAAATACAGAGAACTGCCTCCGAGTCAATCACTGGCCTCAAACTGTCATCGGAACAGCAGTCTGCAGAGAACTGCCCTCACCCAAGCAGCGCCTAGAGCCGCGCTGCGCAGTGTCATCTGTGAGGAGCTAGACTTCCAACCATGGGGAAGAGACAGGGCAGGAGGGCGCGCAGCTGCCCTCAAAGAGAGCCCTGCCCCTTCAGGAGACTGAGGAGGGACAATGACCCCCACACCCAAATTATGCCCAGGGCCCCCCAGGGTGCCCTTGAGACCATCTTGCGGGAACTGGAGATGTTGTCTTCTGTGATTAAAGTCGTAAGAGATGTGGCGCGAGCCCTGCAGACTGTGTACTCTGTTGGCAGGCATCTCTTTGAAATGTACAGATGGGGGCAGCAATGAGCTTCAGAGGGTCTGCTGGTCGGCAACACAGAACAGATCACACCCACCTTCTTGCCGCGACGGAGGCCCTACATTTCTGTGATTAAAGCCCTAGCAGGTGGGGTGCAAGCACTCTCATGACCCTGTACAGAGTCACAGGCTCTGCTTGCTGGAAACTTTGTGAAATATACAGATCGTGGCCACAATAAACTTCAGTGGTGTCTGCTGGCTGGCTATAAAGTGCGCCCCATACAGCGGCACTGGCCTTTGACAAACTACTTTTAAGCACTTCAATGTTAACTTTCATCTCGGGGATGGGTCAAGGTGAATGAATTCCAGCGGAGCACGTCTACTTATGAAAACCGAACAGAAAGTAATTTTGACACTGAATTGTATTTTGCGCCGGTCCTGAATATCTCAAAGAAAGTGTGCGCGACTTATTTAACTGTCATTGAATAAACGCGAGATTCACTGAAAAATTGTCATTTTTTTCCCACGCACTTGAAATGTTGCCTTCAATTTTTACAGGTCGCATACTGCAATGTGGAGAAAGAAGCCGTTCCTGGGCTCATTTGCATACCCATAATGCCATGGTGTGAAACTGCTACTTTGGGCTGGGTTATTCTGTTAAATTGTGCTCCTGCTCGTGCAGTGATATGTTTGTACGTTGGAAGCACAGAGTCCATGAACAGTGGGCCTTTCTCTGCAAAGTCACCCTTGGTGTAAAATATTTCCACATGAGACCTTTATATAACGCGTCTAAAATTGAAAACTTTTAGTAGGCCAGCATTACATTATAGCGTCTGGAGTTTCCTCTCACAGGTGTCCAGGGACAACACTGCGTGACTCGAGGCTGCCGCAGCATCTGAGGGGGGCTCCATCAGAGCAACAGCGAAGGGCGCCGGCCGATACGATAGAGGGAGCTCAGTCCCCGGCTACACTACAATCACAAGCCGCCAGAGGGAGCTCCGATGCGATTAGCCCAGCAGTCAATAGATTCATCTAAGATTAATCTCACCATAAGTGAGGTTAAAATGGCAGGCCCTCATATGACTGAGGAAGGTGCCTAGTGAGTCCCGAGAACTTCACTTCGACCCGCTGAAGGAAAAGAAAATCTATTAACACAATCACGCAACGACTGTTGTAGCACTGCGTCCCGAGAACTTCACTTCGACCTGCTGAAGGAAAAGAAAATCTATTAACACAATCACACAACTACTGTTGTAGCACTGTGTCCCGAGAACTTCACTTCGACCTGCTGAAGGAAAAGAAAATCTATTAACACAATCACACAACTACTGTTGTACCCGTGGAAAATACCGAGAACTGCCTCCGAGTCAATCACTGGCCTCAAACTGTCATCGGAACAGCAGTCTGCAGAGAACTGCCCTCACCCAAGCAGCGCCTAGAGCCGCGCTGCGCAGTGTCATCTGTGAGGAGCTAGACTTCCAACCATGGGGAAGAGACAGGGCAGGAGGGCGCGCAGCTGCCCTCAAAGAGAGCCCTGCCCCTTCAGGAGACTGAGGAGGGACAATGACCCCCACACCCAAATTATGCCCAGGGCCCCCCAGGGTGCCCTTGAGACCATCTTGCGGGAACTGGAGATGTTGTCTTCTGTGATTAAAGTCGTAAGAGATGTGGCGCGAGCCCTGCAGACTGTGTACTCTGTTGGCAGGCATCTCTTTGAAATGTACAGATGGGGGCCGCAATGAGCTTCAGAGGGTCTGCTGGTCGGCAACACAGAACAGATCACACCCACCTTCTTGCCGCGACGGAGGCCCTACATTTCTGTGATTAAAGCCCTAGCAGGTGGGGTGCAAGCACTCTCATGACCCTGTACAGAGTCACAGGCTCTGCTTGCTGGAAACTTTGTGAAATATACAGATCGTGGCCACAATAAACTTCAGTGGTGTCTGCTGGCTGGCTATAAAGTGCGCCCCATACAGCGGCACTGGCCTTTGACAAACTACTTTTAAGCACTTCAATGTTAACTTTCATCTCGGGGATGGGTCAAGGTGAATGAATTCCAGCGGAGCACGTCTACTTATGAAAACCGAACAGAAAGTAATTTTGACACTGAATTGTATTTTGCGCCGGTCCTGAATATCTCAAAGAAAGTGTGCGCGACTTATTTAACTGTCTTTGAATAAACGCGAGATTCACTGAAAAATTGTCATTTTTTTTCCACGAGACTTGAAATGTTGCCTTCAATTTTTACAGGTCGCATACTGCAATGTGGAGAAAGAAGCCGTTCCTGGGCTCATTTGCATACCCATAATGCCATGGTGTGAAACTGCTACTTTGGGCTGGGTTATTCTGTTTAATTGTGCTCCTGCTCGTGCAGTGATATGTTTGTAAGTTGGAAGCACAGAGTCCATGAACAGTGGGCCTTTCTCTGCAAAGTCACCCTTGGTGTAAAATATTTCCACATGAGACCTTTATATAACGCGTCGGAGTGAAGACTTTTAGTAGGCCAGCATTACATTATAGCGTCTGGAGTTTCCTCTCGCAGGTGTCCAGGGACAACACTGCGCGACTCGAGGCTGCCGCAGCATCTGAGGGGGGCTCCATCAGAGCAACAGCGAAGGGCGCCGGCCGATACGATAGAGGGAGCTCAGTCTCCGGCTACACTACAATCACAAGCCGCCAGAGGGAGCTCCGATGCGATTAGCCCAGCAGTCAATAGATTCATCTAAGATTAATCTCACCATAAGTGAGGTTAAAATGGCAGGCCCTCATGTGACTGAGGAAGGTGCCTAGTGAGTCCCGAGAACTTCACTTCGACCCGCTGAAGGAAAAGAAAATCTATTAACACAATCACGCAACTACTGTTGTAGCACTGCGTCCCGAGAACTTCACTTCGACCTGCTGAAGGAAAAGAAAATCTATTAACACAATCACGCAACGACTGTTGTAGCACTGCGTCCCGAGAACTTCACTTCGACCTGCTGAAGGAAAAGAAAATCTATTAACACAATCACGCAACTACTGTTGTAGCACTGCGTCCCGAGAACTTCACTTCGAACTGCTGAAGGAAAAGAAAATCTATTAACACAATCACGCAACTACTGTTGTAGCACTGCGTCCCGAGAACTTCACTTCGACCTGCTGAAGGAAAAGAAAATCTATTAACACAATCACACAACTACTGTTGTAGCACTGCGTCCCAAGAACTTCACTTCGACCTGCTGAAGGAAAAGAAAATCTATTAACACAATCACACAACTACTGTTGTAGCCGTGGAAAATACCGAGAACTGCCTCCGAGTCAATCACTGGCCTCAAACTGTCATCGGAACAGCAGTCTGCAGAGAACTGCCCTCACCCAAGCAGCGCCTAGAGCAGCGCTGCGCAGTGTCATCTGTAAGGAGCTAGACTTCCAACCATGGGGAAGAGACAGGGCAGGAGGGCGCGCAGCTGCCCTCAAAGAGAGCCCTGCCCCTTCAGGAGACTGAGGAGGGACAATCACCCCCACACCCAAATTATGCCCAGGGCCCCCCAGGGTGCCCTTGAGACCATCTTGCGGGAACTGGAGATGATGTCTTCTGTGATTAAAGTCATAAGAGATGTGGCACTAGCCCTGCAGACTGTGTACTCTGTTGGCAGGCATCTCTTTGAAATGTACAGATGGGGGCAGCAATGAGCTTCAGAGGGTCTGCTGGTCGGCAACACAGAACAGATCACACCCACCTTCTTGCCGCGACTGAGGCCCTACATTTCTGTGATTAAAGCCCTAGCAGGTGGGGTGCAAGCACTCTCATGACCCTGTACAGAGTCACAGGCTCTGCTTGCTGGAAACTTTGTGAAATATACAGATCGTGGCCACAATAAGCTTCAGTGGTGTCTGCTGGCTGGCTATAAAGTGCGCCCCGTACAGCGGCACTGGCCTTTGACAAACTACTTTTAAGCACTTCAATGTTAACTTTCATCTCGGGGATGGGTCAAGGTGAATGAATTCCAGCGGAGCACGTCTACTTATGAATACCGAACAGAATGTAATTTTGACACTGAATTGTATTTTGCGCCGGTCCTGAATATCTCAAAGAAAGTGTGTGCGACTTATTTAACTGTCTTTGAATAAACGCGAGATTCACTGAAAAATTGTCATTTTTTTCCCACGAGACTTGAAATGTTGCCTTCAATTTTTACAGGTCGCATACTGCAATGTGGAGAAAGAAGCCGTTCCTGGGCTCATTTGCATACCCATAATGCCATGGTGTGAAACTGCTACTTTGGGCTGGGTTATTCTGTTAAATTGTGCTCCTGCTCGTGCAGTGATATGTTTGTACGTTGGAAGCACAGAGTCCATGAACAGTGGGCCTTTCTCTGCAAAGTCACCCTTGGTGTAAAATATTTCCACATGAGACCTTTATATAACGCGTCTAAAATTGAAAACTTTTAGTAGGCCAGCATTACATTATAGCGTCTGGAGTTTCCTCTCGCAGGTGTCCAGGGACAACACTGCGCGACTCGAGGCTGCCGCAGCATCTGAGGGGGGCTCCATCAGAGCAACAGCGAAGGGCGCCGGCCGATAGAGGGAGCTCAGTCTCCGGCTACACTACAATCACAAGCCGCCAGAGGGAGCTCCGATGCGATTAGCCCAGCAGTCAATAGATTCATCTAAGATTAATTTCACCATAAGTGAGGTTAAAATGGCAGGCCCTCATATGACTGAGCAAGGTGCCTAGTGAGTCCCGAGAACTTCACTTCGACCCGCTGAAGGAAAAGAAAATCCATTAACACAATCACGCAACGACTGTTGTAGCACTGCGTCCCGAGAACTTCACTTCGACCTGCTGAAGGAAAAGAAAATCTATTAACACAATCACGCAACGACTGTTGTAGCACTGCGTCCCGAGAACTTCACTTCGACCTGCTGAAGGAAAAGAAAATCTATTAACACAATCACGCAACTACTGTTGTAGCACTGCATCCCGAGAACTTCACTTCGACCTGCTGAAGGAAAAGAAAATCTATTAACACAATCACGCAACTACTGTTGTAGCACTGCGTCCCGAGAACTTCACTTCGACCTGCTGAAGGAAAAGAAAATCTATTAACACAATCACACAACTACTGTTGTAGCACTGCGTCCCGAGAACTTCACTTCGACCTGCTGAAGGAAAAGAAAATCTATTAACACAATCACACAACTACTGTTGTACCCGTGGAAAATACAGAGAACTGCCTCCGAGTCAATCACTGGCCTCAAACTGTCATCGGAACAGCAGTCTGCAGAGAACTGCCCTCACCCAAGCAGCGCCTAGAGCCGCGCTGCGCAGTGTCATCTGTGAGGAGCTAGACTTCCAACCATGGGGAAGAGACAGGGCAGGAGGGCGCGCAGCTGCCCTCAAAGAGAGCCCTGCCCCTTCAGGAGACTGAGGAGGGACAATGACCCCCACACCCAAATTATGCCCAGGGCCCCCCAGGGTGCCCTTGAGACCATCTTGCGGGAACTGGAGATGTTGTCTTCTGTGATTAAAGTCGTAAGAGATGTGGCGCGAGCCCTGCAGACTGTGTACTCTGTTGGCAGGCATCTCTTTGAAATGTACAGATGGGGGCAGCAATGAGCTTCAGAGGGTCTGCTGGTCGGCAACACAGAACAGATCACACCCACCTTCTTGCCGCGACGGAGGCCCTACATTTCTGTGATTAAAGCCCTAGCAGGTGGGGTGCAAGCACTCTCATGACCCTGTACAGAGTCACAGGCTCTGCTTGCTGGAAACTTTGTGAAATATACAGATCGTGGCCACAATAAACTTCAGTGGTGTCTGCTGGCTGGCTATAAAGTGCGCCCCATACAGCGGCACTGGCCTTTGACAAACTACTTTTAAGCACTTCAATGTTAACTTTCATCTCGGGGATGGGTCAAGGTGAATGAATTCCAGCGGAGCACGTCTACTTATGAAAACCGAACAGAAAGTAATTTTGACACTGAATTGTATTTTGCGCCGGTCCTGAATATCTCAAAGAAAGTGTGCGCGACTTATTTAACTGTCATTGAATAAACGCGAGATTCACTGAAAAATTGTCATTTTTTTCCCACGAGACTTGAAATGTTGCCTTCAATTTTTACAGGTCGCATACTGCAATGTGGAGAAAGAAGCCGTTCCTGGGCTCATTTGCATACCCATAATGCCATGGTGTGAAACTGCTACTTTGGGCTGGGTTATTCTGTTAAATTGTGCTCCTGCTCGTGCAGTGATATGTTTGTACGTTGGAAGCACAGAGTCCATGAACAGTGGGCCTTTCTCTGCAAAGTCACCCTTGGTGTAAAATATTTCCACATGAGACCTTTATATAACGCGTCGGAGTGAAGACTTTTAGTAGGCCAGCATTACATTATAGCGTCTGGAGTTTCCTCTCGCAGGTGTCCAGGGACAACACTGCGCGACTCGAGGCTGCCGCAGCATCTGAGGGGGGCTCCATCAGAGCAACAGCGAAGGGCGCCGGCCGATACGATAGAGGGAGCTCAGTCTCCGGCTACACTACAATCACAAGCCGCCAGAGGGAGCTCCGATGCGATTAGCCCAGCAGTCAATAGATTCATCTAAGATTAATCTCACCATAAGTGAGGTTAAAATGGCAGGCCCTCATGTGACTGAGGAAGGTGCCTAGTGAGTCCCGAGAACTTCACTTCGACCCGCTGAAGGAAAAGAAAATCTATTAACACAATCACGCAACTACTGTTGTAGCACTGCGTCCCGAGAACTTTACTTCGACCTGCTGAAGGAAAAGAAAATCTATTAACACAATCACGCAACGACTGTTGTAGCACTGCGTCCCGAGAACTTCACTTCGACCTGCTGAAGGAAAAGAAAATCTATTAACACAATCACGCAACTACTGTTGTAGCACTGCGTCCCGAGAACTTCACTTCGACCTGCTGAAGGAAAAGAAAATCTATTAACACAATCACGCAACTACTGTTGTAGCAATGCGTCCCGAGAACTTCACTTCGACCTGCTGAAGGAAAAGAAAATCTATTAACACAATCACACAACTACTGTTGTAGCACTGCATCCCGAGAACTTCACTTCGACCTGCTGAAGGAAAAGAAAATCTATTAACACAATCACACAACTACTGTTGTAGCACTGCGTCCCGAGAACTTCACTTCGACCTGCTGAAGGAAAAGAAAATCTATTAACACAATCACACAACTACTGTTGTAGCCGTGGAAAATACCGAGAACTGCCTCCGAGTCAATCACTGGCCTCAAACTGTCATCGGAACAGCAGTCTGCAGAGAACTGCCCTCACCCAAGCAGCGCCTAGAGCAGCGCTGCGCAGTGTCATCTGTAAGGAGCTAGACTTCCAACCATGGGGAAGAGACAGGGCAGGAGGGCGCGCAGCTGCCCTCAAAGAGAGCCCTGCCCCTTCAGGAGACTGAGGAGGGACAATCACCCCCACACCCAAATTATGCCCAGGGCCCCCCAGGGTGCCCTTGAGACCATCTTGCGGGAACTGGAGATGATGTCTTCTGTGATTAAAGTCATAAGAGATGTGGCACTAGCCCTGCAGACTGTGTACTCTGTTGGCAGGCATCTCTTTGAAATGTACAGATGGGGGCAGCAATGAGCTTCAGAGGGTCTGCTGGTCGGCAACACAGAACAGATCACACCCACCTTCTTGCCGCGACTGAGGCCCTACATTTCTGTGATTAAAGCCCTAGCAGGTGGGGTGCAAGCACTCTCATGACCCTGTACAGAGTCACAGGCTCTGCTTGCTGGAAACTTTGTGAAATATACAGATCGTGGCCACAATAAGCTTCAGTGGTGTCTGCTGGCTGGCTATAAAGTGCGCCCCGTACAGCGGCACTGGCCTTTGACAAACTACTTTTAAGCACTTCAATGTTAACTTTCATCTCGGGGATGGGTCAAGGTGAATGAATTCCAGCGGAGCACGTCTACTTATGAATACCGAACAGAATGTAATTTTGACACTGAATTGTATTTTGCGCCGGTCCTGAATATCTCAAAGAAAGTGTGTGCGACTTATTTAACTGTCTTTGAATAAACGCGAGATTCACTGAAAAATTGTCATTTTTTTCCCACGAGACTTGAAATGTTGCCTTCAATTTTTACAGGTCGCATACTGCAATGTGGAGAAAGAAGCCGTTCCTGGGCTCATTTGCATACCCATAATGCCATGGTGTGAAACTGCTACTTTGGGCTGGGTTATTCTGTTAAATTGTGCTCCTGCTCGTGCAGTGATATGTTTGTACGTTGGAAGCACAGAGTCCATGAACAGTGGGCCTTTCCCTGCAAAGTCACCCTTGGTGTAAAATATTTCCACATGAGACCTTTATATAACGCGTCTAAAATTGAAAACTTTTAGTAGGCCAGCATTACATTATAGCGTCTGGAGTTTCCTCTCGCAGGTGTCCAGGGACAACACTGCGCGACTCGAGGCTGCCGCAGCATCTGAGGGGGGCTCCATCAGAGCAACAGCGAAGGGCGCCGGCCGATAGAGGGAGCTCAGTCTCCGGCTACACTACAATCACAAGCCGCCAGAGGGAGCTCCGATGCGATTAGCCCAGCAGTCAATAGATTCATCTAAGATTAATTTCACCATAAGTGAGGTTAAAATGGCAGGCCCTCATATGACTGAGCAAGGTGCCTAGTGAGTCCCGAGAACTTCACTTCGACCCGCTGAAGGAAAAGAAAATCTATTAACACAATCACGCAACGACTGTTGTAGCACTGCGTCCCGAGAACTTCACTTCGACCTGCTGAAGGAAAAGAAAATCTATTAACACAATCACGCAACTACTGTTGTAGCACTGCATCCCGAGAACTTCACTTCGACCTGCTGAAGGAAAAGAAAATCTATTAACACAATCACACAACTACTGTTGTAGCACTGCGTCCCGAGAACTTCACTTCGACCTGCTGAAGGAAAAGAAAATCTATTAACACAATCACACAACTACTGTTGTAGCACTGCGTCCCGAGAACTTCACTTCGACCTGCTGAAGGAAAAGAAAATCTATTAACACAATCACACAACTACTGTTGTACCCGTGGAAAATACAGAGAACTGCCTCCGAGTCAATCACTGGCCTCAAACTGTCATCGGAACAGCAGTCTGCAGAGAACTGCCCTCACCCAAGCAGCGCCTAGAGCCGCGCTGCGCAGTGTCATCTGTGAGGAGCTAGACTTCCAACCATGGGGAAGAGACAGGGCAGGAGGGCGCGCAGCTGCCCTCAAAGAGAGCCCTGCCCCTTCAGGAGACTGAGGAGGGACAATGACCCCCACACCCAAATTATGCCCAGGGCCCCCCAGGGTGCCCTTGAGACCATCTTGCGGGAACTGGAGATGTTGTCTTCTGTGATTAAAGTCGTAAGAGATGTGGCGCGTGCCCTGCAGACTGTGTACTCTGTTGGCAGGCATCTCTTTGAAATGTACAGATGGGGGCAGCAATGAGCTTCAGAGGGTCTGCTGGTCGGCAACACAGAACAGATCACACCCACCTTCTTGCCGCGACGGAGGCCCTACATTTCTGTGATTAAAGCCCTAGCAGGTGGGGTGCAAGCACTCTCATGACCCTGTACAGAGTCACAGGCTCTGCTTGCTGGAAACTTTGTGAAATATACAGATCGTGGCCACAATAAACTTCAGTGGTGTCTGCTGGCTGGCTATAAAGTGCGCCCCGTACAGCGGCACTGGCCTTTGACAAACTACTTTTAAGCACTTCAATGTTAACTTTCATCTCGGGGATGGGTCAAGGTGAATGAATTCCAGCGGAGCACGTCTACTTATGAAAACCGAACAGAAAGTAATTTTGACACTGAATTGTATTTTGCGCCGGTCCTGAATATCTCAAAGAAAGTGTGCGCGACTTATTTAACTGTCATTGAATAAACGCGAGATTCACTGAAAAATTGTCATTTTTTTCCCACGAGACTTGAAATGTTGCCTTCAATTTTTACAGGTCGCATACTGCAATGTGGAGAAAGAAGCCGTTCCTGGGCTCATTTGCATACCCATAATGCCATGGTGTGAAACTGCTACTTTGGGCTGGGTTATTCTGTTAAATTGTGCTCCTGCTCGTGCAGTGATATGTTTGTACGTTGGAAGCACAGAGTCCATGAACAGTGGGCCTTTCTCTGCAAAGTCACCCTTGGTGTAAAATATTTCCACATGAGACCTTTATATAACGCGTCTAAAATTGAAAACTTTTAGTAAGCCAGCATTACATTATAGCGTCTGGAGTTTCCTCTCGCAGGTGTCCAGGGACAACACTGCGCGACTCGAGGCTGCCGCAGCATCTGAGGGGGGCTCCATCAGAGCAACAGCGAAGGGCGCCGGCCGATACGATAGAGGGAGCTCAGTCCCCGGCTACACTACAATCACAAGCCGCCAGAGGGAGCTCCGATGCGATTAGCCCAGCAGTCAATAGATTCATCTAAGATTAATCTCACCATAAGTGAGGTTAAAATGGCAGGCCCTCATATGACTGAGGAAGGTGCCTAGTGAGTCCCGAGAACTTCACTTCGACCCGCTGAAGGAAAAGAAAATCTATTAACACAATCACGCAACGACTGTTGTAGCACTGCGTCCCGAGAACTTCACTTCGACCTGCTGAAGGAAAAGAAAATCTATTAACACAATCACGCAACTACTGTTGTAGCACTGCGTCCCGAGAACTTCACTTCGACCTGCTGAAGGAAAAGAAAATCTATTAACACAATCACACAACTACTGTTGTAGCACTGCGTCCCGAGAACTTCACTTCGACCTGCTGAAGGAAAAGAAAATCTATTAACACAATCACACAACTACTGTTGTAGCCGTGGAAAATACCGAGAACTGCCTCCGAGTCAATCACTGGCCTCAAACTGTCATCGGAACAGCAGTCTGCAGAGAACTGCCCTCACCCAAGCAGCGCCTAGAGCAGCGCTGCGCAGTGTCATCTGTAAGGAGCTAGACTTCCAACCATGGGGAAGAGACAGGGCAGGAGGGCGCGCAGCTGCCCTCAAAGAGAGCCCTGCCCCTTCAGGAGACTGAGGAGGGACAATCACCCCCACACCCAAATTATGCCCAGGGCCCCCCAGGGTGCCCTTGAGACCATCTTGCGGGAACTGGAGATGATGTCTTCTGTGATTAAAGTCATAAGAGATGTGGCACTAGCCCTGCAGACTGTGTACTCTGTTGGCAGGCATCTCTTTGAAATGTACAGATGGGGGCAGCAATGAGCTTCAGAGGGTCTGCTGGTCGGCAACACAGAACAGATCACACCCACCTTCTTGCCGCGACTGAGGCCCTACATTTCTGTGATTAAAGCCCTAGCAGGTGGGGTGCAAGCACTCTCATGACCCTGTACAGAGTCACAGGCTCTGCTTGCTGGAAACTTTGTGAAATATACAGATCGTGGCCACAATAAGCTTCAGTGGTGTCTGCTGGCTGGCTATAAAGTGCGCCCCGTACAGCGGCACTGGCCTTTGACAAACTACTTTTAAGCACTTCAATGTTAACTTTCATCTCGGGGATGGGTCAAGGTGAATGAATTCCAGCGGAGCACGTCTACTTATGAAAACCGAACAGAAAGTAATTTTGACACTGAATTGTATTTTGCGCCGGTCTGGAATATCTCAAAGAAAGTGTGCGCGACTTATTTAACTGTCTTTGAATAAACGCGAGATTCACTGAAAAATTGTCATTTTTTTCCCACGAGACTTGAAATGTTGCCTTCAATTTTTACAGGTCGCATACTGCAATGTGGAGAAAGAAGCCGTTCCTGGGCTCATTTGCATACCCATAATGCCATGGTGTGAAACTGCTACTTTGGGCTGGGTTATTCTGTTTAATTGTGCTCCTGCTCGTGCAGTGATATGTTTGTACGTTGGAAGCACAGAGTCCATGAACAGTGGGCCTTTCTCTGCAAAGTCACCCTTGGTGTAAAATATTTCCACATGAGACCTTTATATAACGCGTGTAAAATTGAAAACTTTTAGTAGGCCAGCATTACTTTATAGCGTCTGGAGTTTCCTCTCGCAGGTGTCCAGGGACAACACTGCGCGACTCGAGGCTGCCGCAGCATCTGAGGGGGGCTCCATCAGAGCAACAGCGAAGGGCGCCGGCCGATACGATAGAGGGAGCTCAGTCCCCGGCTACACTACAATCACAAGCCGCCAGAGGGAGCTCCGATGCGATTAGCCCAGCAGTCAATAGATTCATCTAAGATTAATCTCACCATAAGTGAGGTTGAAATGGCAGGCCCTCATATGACTGAGGAAGGTGCCTAGTGAGTCCCGAGAACTTCACTTCGACCCGCTGAAGGAAAAGAAAATCTATTAACACAATCACCCAACGACTGTTGTAGCACTGCGTCCCGAGAACTTCACTTCGACCTGCTGAAGGAAAAGAAAATCTATTAACACAATCACGCAACTACTGTTGTAGCACTGCGTCCCGAGAACTTCACTTCGACCTGCTGAAGGAAAAGAAAATCTATTAACACAATCACACAACTACTGTTGTAGCACTGCGTCCCGAGAACTTCACTTCGACCTGCTGAAGGAAAAGAAAATCTATTAACACAATCACACAACTACTGTTGTAGCCGTGGAAAATACCGAGAACTGCCTCCGAGTCAATCACTGGCCTCATACTGTCATCGGAACAGCAGTCTGCAGAGAACTGCCCTCACCCAAGCAGCGCCTAGAGCCGCGCTGCGCAGTGTCATCTGTAAGGAGCTAGACTTCCAACCATGGGGAAGAGACAGGGCAGGAGGGCGCGCAGCTGCCCTCAAAGAGAGCCCTGCCCCTTCAGGAGACTGAGGAGGGACAATCACCCCCACACCCAAATTATGCCCAGGGCCCCCCAGGGTGCCCTTGAGACCATCTTGCGGGAACTGGAGATGTTGTCTTCTGTGATTAAAGTCGTAAGAGATGTGGCGCGAGCCCTGCAGACTGTGTACTCTGTTGGCAGGCATCTCTTTGAAATGTACAGATGGGGGCAGCAATGAGCTTCAGAGGGTCTGCTGGTCGGCAACACAGAACAGATCACACCCACCTTCTTGCCGCGACGGAGGCCCTACATTTCTGTGATTAAAGCCCTAGCAGGTGGGGTGCAAGCACTCTCATGACCCTGTACAGAGTCACAGGCTCTGCTTGCTGGAAACTTTGTGAAATATACAGATCGTGGCCACAATAAACTTCAGTGGTGTCTGCTGGCTGGCTATAAAGTGCGCCCCGTACAGCGGCACTGGCCTTTGACAAACTACTTTTAAGCACTTCAATGTTAACTTTCATCTCGGGGATGGGTCAAGGTGAATGAATTCCAGCGGAGCACGTCTACTTATGAAAACCGAACAGAAAGTAATTTTGACACTGAATTGTATTTTGCGCCGGTCCTGAATATCTCAAAGAAAGTGTGCGCGACTTATTTAACTGTCATTGAATAAACGCGAGATTCACTGAAAAATTGTCATTTTTTTCCCACGAGACTTGAAATGTTGCCTTCAATTTTTACAGGTCGCATACTGCAATGTGGAGAAAGAAGCCGTTCCTGGGCTCATTTGCATACCCATAATGCCATGGTGTGAAACTGCTACTTTGGGCTGGGTTATTCTGTTAAATTGTGCTCCTGCTCGTGCAGTGATATGTTTGTACGTTGGAAGCACAGAGTCCATGAACAGTGGGCCTTTCTCTGCAAAGTCACCCTTGGTGTAAAATATTTCCACATGAGACCTTTATATAACGCGTCTAAAATTGAAAACTTTTAGTAAGCCAGCATTACATTATAGCGTCTGGAGTTTCCTCTCGCAGGTGTCCAGGGACAACACTGCGCGACTCGAGGCTGCCGCAGCATCTGAGGGGGGCTCCATCAGAGCAACAGCGAAGGGCGCCGGCCGATACGATAGAGGGAGCTCAGTCCCCGGCTACACTACAATCACAAGCCGCCAGAGGGAGCTCCGATGCGATTAGCCCAGCAGTCAATAGATTCATCTAAGATTAATCTCACCATAAGTGAGGTTAAAATGGCAGGCCCTCATATGACTGAGCAAGGTGCCTAGTGAGTCCCGAGAACTTCACTTCGACCCGCTGAAGGAAAAGAAAATCTATTAACACAATCACGCAACGACTGTTGTAGCACTGCGTCCCGAGAACTTCACTTCGACCTGCTGAAGGAAAAGAAAATCTATTAACACAATCACGCAACTACTGTTGTAGCACTGCGTCCCGAGAACTTCACTTCGACCTGCTGAAGGAAAAGAAAATCTATTAACACAATCACACAACTACTGTTGTAGCACTGCGTCCCGAGAACTTCACTTCGACCTGCTGAAGGAAAAGAAAATCTATTAACACAATCACACAACTACTGTTGTAGCACTGCGTCCCGAGAACTTCACTTCGACCTGCTGAAGGAAAAGAAAATCTATTAACACAATCACACAACTACTGTTGTACCCGTGGAAAATACAGAGAACTGCCTCCGAGTCAATCACTGGCCTCAAACTGTCATCGGAACAGCAGTCTGCAGAGAACTGCCCTCACCCAAGCAGCGCCTAGAGCTGCGCTGCGCAGTGTCATCTGTGAGGAGCTAGACTTCCAACCATGGGGAAGAGACAGGGCAGGAGGGCGCGCAGCTGCCCTCAAAGAGAGCCCTGCCCCTTCAGGAGACTGAGGAGGGACAATGACCCCCACACCCAAATTATGCCCAGGGCCCCCCAGGGTGCCCTTGAGACCATCTTGCGGGAACTGGAGATGTTGTCTTCTGTGATTAAAGTCGTAAGAGATGTGGCGCGAGCCCTGCAGACTGTGTACTCTGTTGGCAGGCATCTCTTTGAAATGTACAGATGGGGGCAGCAATGAGCTTCAGAGGGTCTGCTGGTCGGCAACACAGAACAGATCACACCCACCTTCTTGCCGCGACGGAGGCCCTTCATTTCTGTGATTAAAGCCCTAGCAGGTGGGGTGCAAGCACTCTCATGACCCTGTACAGAGTCACAGGCTCTGCTTGCTGGAAACTTTGTGAAATATACAGATCGTGGCCACAATAAACTTCAGTGGTGTCTGCTGGCTGGCTATAAAGTGCGCCCCATACAGCGGCACTGGCCTTTGACAAACTACTTTTAAGCACTTCAATGTTAACTTTCATCTCGGGGATGGGTCAAGGTGAATGAATTCCAGCGGAGCACGTCTACTTATGAAAACCGAACAGAAAGTAATTTTGACACTGAATTGTATTTTGCGCCGGTCCTGAATATCTCAAAGAAAGTGTGCGCGACTTATTTAACTGTCTTTGAATAAACGCGAGATTCACTGAAAAATTGTCATTTTTTTCCCACGAGACTTGAAATGTTGCCTTCAATTTTTACAGGTCGCATACTGCAATGTGGAGAAAGAAGCCGTTCCTGGGCTCATTTGCATACCCATAATGCCATGGTGTGAAACTGCTACTTTGGGCTGGGTTATTCTGTTTAATTGTGCTCCTACTCGTGCAGTGATATGTTTGTACGTTGGAAGCACAGAGTCCATGAACAGTGGGCCTTTCTCTGCAAAGTCACCCTTGGTGTAAAATATTTCCACATGAGACCTTTATATAACGCGTCGGAGTGAAAACTTTTAGTAGGCCAGCATTACATTATAGCGTCTGGAGTTTCCTCTCGCAGGTGTCCAGGGACAACACTGCGCGACTCGAGGCTGCCGCAGCATCTGAGGGGGGCTCCATCAGAGCAACAGCGAAGGGCGCCGGCCGATACGATAGAGGGAGCTCAGTCCCCGGCTACACTACAATCACAAGCCGCCAGAGGGAGCTCCGATGCGATTAGCCCAGCAGTCAATAGATTCATCTAAGATTAATCTCACCATAAGTGAGGTTAAAATGGCAGGCCCTCATGTGACTGAGGAAGGTGCCTAGTGAGTCCCGAGAACTTCACTTCGACCCGCTGAAGGAAAAGAAAATCTATTAACACAATCACGCAACTACTGTTGTAGCACTGCGTCCCGAGAACTTCACTTCGACCTGCTGAAGGAAAAGAAAATCTATTAACACAATCACGCAACGACTGTTGTAGCACTGCGTCCCGAGAACTTCACTTCGACCTGCTGAAGGAAAAGAAAATCTATTAACACAATCACGCAACTACTGTTGTAGCACTGCGTCCCGAGAACTTCACTTCGAACTGCTGAAGGAAAAGAAAATCTATTAACACAATCACGCAACTACTGTTGTAGCACTGCGTCCCGAGAACTTCACTTCGACCTGCTGAAGGAAAAGAAAATCTATTAACACAATCACACAACTACTGTTGTAGCACTGCGTCCCAAGAACTTCACTTCGACCTGCTGAAGGAAAAGAAAATCTATTAACACAATCACACAACTACTGTTGTAGCCGTGGAAAATACCGAGAACTGCCTCCGAGTCAATCACTGGCCTCAAACTGTCATCGGAACAGCAGTCTGCAGAGAACTGCCCTCACCCAAGCAGCGCCTAGAGCAGCGCTGCGCAGTGTCATCTGTAAGGAGCTAGACTTCCAACCATGGGGAAGAGACAGGGCAGGAGGGCGCGCAGCTGCCCTCAAAGAGAGCCCTGCCCCTTCAGGAGACTGAGGAGGGACAATCACCCCCACACCCAAATTATGCCCAGGGCCCCCCAGGGTGCCCTTGAGACCATCTTGCGGGAACTGGAGATGATGTCTTCTGTGATTAAAGTCATAAGAGATGTGGCACTAGCCCTGCAGACTGTGTACTCTGTTGGCAGGCATCTCTTTGAAATGTACAGATGGGGGCAGCAATGAGCTTCAGAGGGTCTGCTGGTCGGCAACACAGAACAGATCACACCCACCTTCTTGCCGCGACTGAGGCCCTACATTTCTGTGATTAAAGCCCTAGCAGGTGGGGTGCAAGCACTCTCATGACCCTGTACAGAGTCACAGGCTCTGCTTGCTGGAAACTTTGTGAAATATACAGATCGTGGCCACAATAAGCTTCAGTGGTGTCTGCTGGCTGGCTATAAAGTGCGCCCCGTACAGCGGCACTGGCCTTTGACAAACTACTTTTAAGCACTTCAATGTTAACTTTCATCTCGGGGATGGGTCAAGGTGAATGAATTCCAGCGGAGCACGTCTACTTATGAATACCGAACAGAATGTAATTTTGACACTGAATTGTATTTTGCGCCGGTCCTGAATATCTCAAAGAAAGTGTGTGCGACTTATTTAACTGTCTTTGAATAAACGCGAGATTCACTGAAAAATTGTCATTTTTTTCCCACGAGACTTGAAATGTTGCCTTCAATTTTTACAGGTCGCATACTGCAATGTGGAGAAAGAAGCCGTTCCTGGGCTCATTTGCATACCCATAATGCCATGGTGTGAAACTGCTACTTTGGGCTGGGTTATTCTGTTAAATTGTGCTCCTGCTCGTGCAGTGATATGTTTGTACGTTGGAAGCACAGAGTCCATGAACAGTGGGCCTTTCTCTGCAAAGTCACCCTTGGTGTAAAATATTTCCACATGAGACCTTTATATAACGCGTCTAAAATTGAAAACTTTTAGTAGGCCAGCATTACATTATAGCGTCTGGAGTTTCCTCTCGCAGGTGTCCAGGGACAACACTGCGCGACTCGAGGCTGCCGCAGCATCTGAGGGGGGCTCCATCAGAGCAACAGCGAAGGGCGCCGGCCGATAGAGGGAGCTCAGTCTCCGGCTACACTACAATCACAAGCCGCCAGAGGGAGCTCCGATGCGATTAGCCCAGCAGTCAATAGATTCATCTAAGATTAATTTCACCATAAGTGAGGTTAAAATGGCAGGCCCTCATATGACTGAGCAAGGTGCCTAGTGAGTCCCGAGAACTTCACTTCGACCCGCTGAAGGAAAAGAAAATCTATTAACACAATCACGCAACGACTGTTGTAGCACTGCGTCCCGAGAACTTCACTTCGACCTGCTGAAGGAAAAGAAAATCTATTAACACAATCACGCAACTACTGTTGTAGCACTGCATCCCGAGAACTTCACTTCGACCTGCTGAAGGAAAAGAAAATCTATTAACACAATCACGCAACTACTGTTGTAGCACTGCGTCCCGAGAACTTCACTTCGACCTGCTGAAGGAAAAGAAAATCTATTAACACAATCACACAACTACTGTTGTAGCACTGCGTCCCGAGAACTTCACTTCGACCTGCTGAAGGAAAAGAAAATCTATTAACACAATCACACAACTACTGTTGTACCCGTGGAAAATACAGAGAACTGCCTCCGAGTCAATCACTGGCCTCAAACTGTCATCGGAACAGCAGTCTGCAGAGAACTGCCCTCACCCAAGCAGCGCCTAGAGCCGCGCTGCGCAGTGTCATCTGTGAGGAGCTAGACTTCCAACCATGGGGAAGAGACAGGGCAGGAGGGCGCGCAGCTGCCCTCAAAGAGAGCCCTGCCCCTTCAGGAGACTGAGGAGGGACAATGACCCCCACACCCAAATTATGCCCAGGGCCCCCCAGGGTGCCCTTGAGACCATCTTGCGGGAACTGGAGATGTTGTCTTCTGTGATTAAAGTCGTAAGAGATGTGGCGCGAGCCCTGCAGACTGTGTACTCTGTTGGCAGGCATCTCTTTGAAATGTACAGATGGGGGCAGCAATGAGCTTCAGAGGGTCTGCTGGTCGGCAACACAGAACAGATCACACCCACCTTCTTGCCGCGACGGAGGCCCTACATTTCTGTGATTAAAGCCCTAGCAGGTGGGGTGCAAGCACTCTCATGACCCTGTACAGAGTCACAGGCTCTGCTTGCTGGAAACTTTGTGAAATATACAGATCGTGGCCACAATAAACTTCAGTGGTGTCTGCTGGCTGGCTATAAAGTGCGCCCCATACAGCGGCACTGGCCTTTGACAAACTACTTTTAAGCACTTCAATGTTAACTTTCATCTCGGGGATGGGTCAAGGTGAATGAATTCCAGCGGAGCACGTCTACTTATGAAAACCGAACAGAAAGTAATTTTGACACTGAATTGTATTTTGCGCCGGTCCTGAATATCTCAAAGAAAGTGTGCGCGACTTATTTAACTGTCATTGAATAAACGCGAGATTCACTGAAAAATTGTCATTTTTTTCCCACGAGACTTGAAATGTTGCCTTCAATTTTTACAGGTCGCATACTGCAATGTGGAGAAAGAAGCCGTTCCTGGGCTCATTTGCATACCCATAATGCCATGGTGTGAAACTGCTACTTTGGGCTGGGTTATTCTGTTAAATTGTGCTCCTGCTCGTGCAGTGATATGTTTGTACGTTGGAAGCACAGAGTCCATGAACAGTGGGCCTTTCTCTGCAAAGTCACCCTTGGTGTAAAATATTTCCACATGAGACCTTTATATAACGCGTCTAAAATTGAAAACTTTTAGTAGGCCAGCATTACATTATAGCGTCTGGAGTTTCCTCTCGCAGGTGTCCAGGGACAACACTGCGCGACTCGAGGCTGCCGCAGCATCTGAGGGGGGCTCCATCAGAGCAACAGCGAAGGGCGCCGGCCGATACGATAGAGGGAGCTCAGTCCCCGGCTACACTACAATCACAAGCCGCCAGAGGGAGCTCCGATGCGATTAGCCCAGCAGTCAATAGATTCATCTAAGATTAATCTCACCATAAGTGAGGTTAAAATGGCAGGCCCTCATATGACTGAGGAAGGTGCCTAGTGAGTCCCGAGAACTTCACTTCGACCCGCTGAAGGAAAAGAAAATCTATTAACACAATCACGCAACGACTGTTGTAGCACTGCGTCCCGAGAACTTCACTTCGACCTGCTGAAGGAAAAGAAAATCTATTAACACAATCACACAACTACTGTTGTAGCACTGCGTCCCGAGAACTTCACTTCGACCTGCTGAAGGAAAAGAAAATCTATTAACACAATCACACAACTACTGTTGTAGCCGTGGAAAATACCGAGAACTGCCTCCGAGTCAATCACTGGCCTCAAACTGTCATCGGAACAGCAGTCTGCAGAGAACTGCCCTCACCCAAGCAGCGCCTAGAGCCGCGCTGCGCAGTGTCATCTGTGAGGAGCTAGACTTCCAACCATGGGGAAGAGACAGGGCAGGAGGGCGCGCAGCTGCCCTCAAAGAGAGCCCTGCCCCTTCAGGAGACTGAGGAGGGACAATGACCCCCACACCCAAATTATGCCCAGGGCCCCCCAGGGTGCCCTTGAGACCATCTTGCGGGAACTGGAGATGTTGTCTTCTGTGATTAAAGTCGTAAGAGATGTGGCGCGAGCCCTGCAGACTGTGTACTCTGTTGGCAGGCATCTCTTTGAAATGTACAGATGGGGGCAGCAATGAGCTTCAGAGGGTCTGCTGGTCGGCAACACAGAACAGATCACACCCACCTTCTTGCCGCGACGGAGGCCCTACATTTCTGTGATTAAAGCCCTAGCAGGTGGGGTGCAAGCACTCTCATGACCCTGTACAGAGTCACAGGCTCTGCTTGCTGGAAACTTTGTGAAATATACAGATCGTGGCCACAATAAGCTTCAGTGGTGTCTGCTGGCTGGCTATAAAGTGCGCCCCATACAGCGGCACTGGCCTTTGACAAACTACTTTTAAGCACTTCAATGTTAACTTTCATCTCGGGGATGGGTCAAGGTGAATGAATTCCAGCGGAGCACGTCTACTTATGAAAACCGAACAGAAAGTAATTTTGACACTGAATTGTATTTTGCGCCGGTCCTGAATATCTCAAAGAAAGTGTGCGCGACTTATTTAACTGTCTTTGAATAAACGCGAGATTCACTGAAAAATTGTCATTTTTTTCCCACGAGACTTGAAATGTTGCCTTCAATTTTTACAGGTCGCATACTGCAATGTGGAGAAAGAAGCCGTTCCTGGGCTCATTTGCATACCCATAATGCCATGGTGTGAAACTGCTACTTTGGGCTGGGTTATTCTGTTTAATTGTGCTCCTGCTCGTGCAGTGATATGTTTGTAAGTTGGAAGCACAGAGTCCATGAACAGTGGGCCTTTCTCTGCAAAGTCACCCTTGGTGTAAAATATTTCCACATGAGACCTTTATATAACGCGTCGGAGTGAAAACTTTTAGTAGGCCAGCATTACATTATAGCGTCTGGAGTTTCCTCTCGCAGGTGTCCAGGGACAACACTGCGCGACTCGAGGCTGCCGCAGCATCTGAGGGGGGCTCCATCAGAGCAACAGCGAAGGGCGCCGGCCGATACGATAGAGGGAGCTCAGTCTCCGGCTACACTACAATCACAAGCCGCCAGAGGGAGCTCCGATGCGATTAGCCCAGCAGTCAATAGATTCATCTAAGATTAATCTCACCATAAGTGAGGTTAAAATGGCAGGCCCTCATGTGACTGAGGAAGGTGCCTAGTGAGTCCCGAGAACTTCACTTCGACCCGCTGAAGGAAAAGAAAATCTATTAACACAATCACGCAACGACTGTTGTAGCACTGCGTCCCGAGAACTTCACTTCGACCTGCTGAAGGAAAAGAAAATCTATTAACACAATCACGCAACTACTGTTGTAGCACTGCATCCCGAGAACTTCACTTCGACCTGCTGAAGGAAAAGAAAATCTATTAACACAATCACGCAACTACTGTTGTAGCACTGCGTCCCGAGAACTTCACTTCGACCTGCTGAAGGAAAAGAAAATCTATTAACACAATCACACAACTACTGTTGTAGCACTGCGTCCCGAGAACTTCACTTCGACCTGCTGAAGGAAAAGAAAATCTATTAACACAATCACACAACTACTGTTGTACCCGTGGAAAATACAGAGAACTGCCTCCGAGTCAATCACTGGCCTCAAACTGTCATCGGAACAGCAGTCTGCAGAGAACTGCCCTCACCCAAGCAGCGCCTAGAGCCGCGCTGCGCAGTGTCATCTGTGAGGAGCTAGACTTCCAACCATGGGGAAGAGACAGGGCAGGAGGGCGCGCAGCTGCCCTCAAAGAGAGCCCTGCCCCTTCAGGAGACTGAGGAGGGACAATCACCCCCACACCCAAATTATGCCCAGGGCCCCCCAGGGTGCCCTTGAGACCATCTTGCGGGAACTGGAGATGTTGTCTTCTGTGATTAAAGTCGTAAGAGATGTGGCGCGAGCCCTGCAGACTGTGTACTCTGTTGGCAGGCATCTCTTTGAAATGTACAGATGGGGGCAGCAATGAGCTTCAGAGGGTCTGCTGGTCGGCAACACAGAACAGATCACACCCACCTTCTTGCCGCGACGGAGGCCCTACATTTCTGTGATTAAAGCCCTAGCAGGTGGGGTGCAAGCACTCTCATGACCCTGTACAGAGTCACAGGCTCTGCTTGCTGGAAACTTTGTGAAATATACAGATCGTGGCCACAATAAACTTCAGTGGTGTCTGCTGGCTGGCTATAAAGTGCGCCCCATACAGCGGCACTGGCCTTTGACAAACTACTTTTAAGCACTTCAATGTTAACTTTCATCTCGGGGATGGGTCAAGGTGAATGAATTCCAGCGGAGCACGTCTACTTATGAAAACCGAACAGAAAGTAATTTTGACACTGAATTGTATTTTGCGCCGGTCCTGAATATCTCAAAGAAAGTGTGCGCGACTTATTTAACTGTCATTGAATAAACGCGAGATTCACTGAAAAATTGTCATTTTTTTCCCACGAGACTTGAAATGTTGCCTTCAATTTTTACAGGTCGCATACTGCAATGTGGAGAAAGAAGCCGTTCCTGGGCTCATTTGCATACCCATAATGCCATGGTGTGAAACTGCTACTTTGGGCTGGGTTATTCTGTTAAATTGTGCTCCTGCTCGTGCAGTGATATGTTTGTACGTTGGAAGCACAGAGTCCATGAACAGTGGGCCTTTCTCTGCAAAGTCACCCTTGGTGTAAAATATTTCCACATGAGACCTTTATATAACGCGTCTAAAATTGAAAACTTTTAGTAAGCCAGCATTACATTATAGCGTCTGGAGTTTCCTCTCGCAGGTGTCCAGGGACAACACTGCGCGACTCGAGGCTGCCGCAGCATCTGAGGGGGGCTCCATCAGAGCAACAGCGAAGGGCGCCGGCCGATACGATAGAGGGAGCTCAGTCTCCGGCTACACTACAATCACAAGCCGCCAGAGGGAGCTCCGATGCGATTAGCCCAGCAGTCAATAGATTCATCTAAGATTAATCTCACCATAAGTGAGGTTAAAATGGCAGGCCCTCATGTGACTGAGGAAGGTGCCTAGTGAGTCCCGAGAACTTCACTTCGACCCGCTGAAGGAAAAGAAAATCTATTAACACAATCACGCAACTACTGTTGTAGCACTGCGTCCCGAGAACTTCACTTCGACCTGCTGAAGGAAAAGAAAATCTATTAACACAATCACGCAACGACTGTTGTAGCACTGCGTCCCGAGAACTTCACTTCGACCTGCTGAAGGAAAAGAAAATCTATTAACACAATCACGCAACTACTGTTGTAGCACTGCGTCCCGAGAACTTCACTTCGAACTGCTGAAGGAAAAGAAAATCTATTAACACAATCACGCAACTACTGTTGTAGCACTGCGTCCCGAGAACTTCACTTCGACCTGCTGAAGGAAAAGAAAATCTATTAACACAATCACACAACTACTGTTGTAGCACTGCGTCCCGAGAACTTCACTTCGACCTGCTGAAGGAAAAGAAAATCTATTAACACAATCACACAACTACTGTTGTAGCCGTGGAAAATACCGAGAACTGCCTCCGAGTCAATCACTGGCCTCAAACTGTCATCGGAACAGCAGTCTGCAGAGAACTGCCCTCACCCAAGCAGCGCCTAGAGCAGCGCTGCGCAGTGTCATCTGTAAGGAGCTAGACTTCCAACCATGGGGAAGAGACAGGGCAGGAGGGCGCGCAGCTGCCCTCAAAGAGAGCCCTGCCCCTTCAGGAGACTGAGGAGGGACAATCACCCCCACACCCAAATTATGCCCAGGGCCCCCCAGGGTGCCCTTGAGACCATCTTGCGGGAACTGGAGATGATGTCTTCTGTGATTAAAGTCATAAGAGATGTGGCACTAGCCCTGCAGACTGTGTACTCTGTTGGCAGGCATCTCTTTGAAATGTACAGATGGGGGCAGCAATGAGCTTCAGAGGGTCTGCTGGTCGGCAACACAGAACAGATCACACCCACCTTCTTGCCGCGACTGAGGCCCTACATTTCTGTGATTAAAGCCCTAGCAGGTGGGGTGCAAGCACTCTCATGACCCTGTACAGAGTCACAGGCTCTGCTTGCTGGAAACTTTGTGAAATATACAGATCGTGGCCACAATAAGCTTCAGTGGTGTCTGCTGGCTGGCTATAAAGTGCGCCCCGTACAGCGGCACTGGCCTTTGACAAACTACTTTTAAGCACTTCAATGTTAACTTTCATCTCGGGGATGGGTCAAGGTGAATGAATTCCAGCGGAGCACGTCTACTTATGAATACCGAACAGAATGTAATTTTGACACTGAATTGTATTTTGCGCCGGTCCTGAATATCTCAAAGAAAGTGTGTGCGACTTATTTAACTGTCTTTGAATAAACGCGAGATTCACTGAAAAATTGTCATTTTTTTCCCACGAGACTTGAAATGTTGCCTTCAATTTTTACAGGTCGCATACTGCAATGTGGAGAAAGAAGCCGTTCCTGGGCTCATTTGCATACCCATAATGCCATGGTGTGAAACTGCTACTTTGGGCTGGGTTATTCTGTTAAATTGTGCTCCTGCTCGTGCAGTGATATGTTTGTACGTTGGAAGCACAGAGTCCATGAACAGTGGGCCTTTCCCTGCAAAGTCACCCTTGGTGTAAAATATTTCCACATGAGACCTTTATATAACGCGTCTAAAATTGAAAACTTTTAGTAGGCCAGCATTACATTATAGCGTCTGGAGTTTCCTCTCGCAGGTGTCCAGGGACAACACTGCGCGACTCGAGGCTGCCGCAGCATCTGAGGGGGGCTCCATCAGAGCAACAGCGAAGGGCGCCGGCCGATAGAGGGAGCTCAGTCTCCGGCTACACTACAATCACAAGCCGCCAGAGGGAGCTCCGATGCGATTAGCCCAGCAGTCAATAGATTCATCTAAGATTAATTTCACCATAAGTGAGGTTAAAATGGCAGGCCCTCATATGACTGAGGAAGGTGCCTAGTGAGTCCCGAGAACTTCACTTCGACCCGCTGAAGGAAAAGAAAATCTATTAACACAATCACGCAACGACTGTTGTAGCACTGCGTCCCGAGAACTTCACTTCGACCTGCTGAAGGAAAAGAAAATCTATTAACACAATCACGCAACTACTGTTGTAGCACTGCGTCCCGAGAACTTCACTTCGACCTGCTGAAGGAAAAGAAAATCTATTAACACAATCACACAACTACTGTTGTAGCACTGCGTCCCGAGAACTTCACTTCGACCTGCTGAAGGAAAAGAAAATCTATTAACACAATCACACAACTACTGTTGTACCCGTGGAAAATACCGAGAACTGCCTCCGAGTCAATCACTGGCCTCAAACTGTCATCGGAACAGCAGTCTGCAGAGAACTGCCCTCACCCAAGCAGCGCCTAGAGCCGCGCTGCGCAGTGTCATCTGTGAGGAGCTAGACTTCCAACCATGGGGAAGAGACAGGGCAGGAGGGCGCGCAGCTGCCCTCAAAGAGAGCCCTGCCCCTTCAGGAGACTGAGGAGGGACAATGACCCCCACACCCAAATTATGCCCAGGGCCCCCCAGGGTGCCCTTGAGACCATCTTGCGGGAACTGGAGATGTTGTCTTCTGTGATTAAAGTCGTAAGAGATGTGGCGCGAGCCCTGCAGACTGTGTACTCTGTTGGCAGGCATCTCTTTGAAATGTACAGATGGGGGCAGCAATGAGCTTCAGAGGGTCTGCTGGTCGGCAACACAGAACAGATCACACCCACCTTCTTGCCGCGACGGAGGCCCTACATTTCTGTGATTAAAGCCCTAGCAGGTGGGGTGCAAGCACTCTCATGACCCTGTACAGAGTCACAGGCTCTGCTTGCTGGAAACTTTGTGAAATATACAGATCGTGGCCACAATAAACTTCAGTGGTGTCTGCTGGCTGGCTATAAAGTGCGCCCCATACAGCGGCACTGGCCTTTGACAAACTACTTTTAAGCACTTCAATGTTAACTTTCATCTCGGGGATGGGTCAAGGTGAATGAATTCCAGCGGAGCACGTCTACTTATGAAAACCGAACAGAAAGTAATTTTGACACTGAATTGTATTTTGCGCCGGTCCTGAATATCTCAAAGAAAGTGTGCGCAACTTATTTAACTGTCATTGAATAAACGCGAGATTCACTGAAAAATTGTCATTTTTTTCCCACGAGACTTGAAATGTTGCCTTCAATTTTTACAGGTCGCATACTGCAATGTGGAGAAAGAAGCCGTTCCTGGGCTCATTTGCATACCCATAATGCCATGGTGTGAAACTGCTACTTTGGGCTGGGTTATTCTGTTAAATTGTGCTCCTGCTCGTGCAGTGATATGTTTGTACGTTGGAAGCACAGAGTCCATGAACAGTGGGCCTTTCTCTGCAAAGTCACCCTTGGTGTAAAATATTTCCACATGAGACCTTTATATAACGCGTCTAAAATTGAAAACTTTTAGTAAGCCAGCATTACATTATAGCGTCTGGAGTTTCCTCTCGCAGGTGTCCAGGGACAACACTGCGCGACTCGAGGCTGCCGCAGCATCTGAGGGGGGCTCCATCAGAGCAACAGCGAAGGGCGCCGGCCGATACGATAGAGGGAGCTCAGTCCCCGGCTACACTACAATCACAAGCCGCCAGAGGGAGCTCCGATGCGATTAGCCCAGCAGTCAATAGATTCATCTAAGATTAATCTCACCATAAGTGAGGTTAAAATGGCAGGCCCTCATGTGACTGAGGAAGGTGCCTAGTGAGTCCCGAGAACTTCACTTCGACCCGCTGAAGGAAAAGAAAATCTATTAACACAATCACGCAACGACTGTTGTAGCACTGCGTCCCGAGAACTTCACTTCGACCTGCTGAAGGAAAAGAAAATCTATTAACACAATCACGCAACTACTGTTGTAGCACTGCGTCCCGAGAACTTCACTTCGACCTGCTGAACGAAAAGAAAATCTATTAACACAATCACACAACTACTGTTGTAGCACTGCGTCCCGAGAACTTCACTTCGACCTGCTGAAGGAAAAGAAAATCTATTAACACAATCACGCAACTACTGTTGTAGCACTGCGTCCCGAGAACTTCACTTCGACCTGCTGAAGGAAAAGAAAATCTATTAACACAATCACACAACTACTGTTGTAGCACTGCGTCCTGAGAACTTCACTTCGACCTGCTGAAGGAAAAGAAAATCTATTAACACAATCACACAACTACTGTTGTAGCCGTGGAAAATACCGAGAACTGCCTCCGAGTCAATCACTGGCCTCATACTGTCATCGGAACAGCAGTCTGCAGAGAACTGCCCTCACCCAAGCAGCGCCTAGAACCGCGCTGCGCAGTGTCATCTGTAAGGAGCTAGACTTCCAACCATGGGGAAGAGACAGGGCAGGAGGGCGCGCAGCTGCCCTCAAAGAGAGCCCTGCCCCTTCAGGAGACTGAGGAGGGACAATCACCCCCACACCCAAATTATGCCCAGGGCCCCCCAGGGTGCCCTTGAGACCATCTTGCGGGAACTGGAGATGTTGTCTTCTGTGATTAAAGTCGTAAGAGATGTGGCGCGAGCCCTGCAGACTGTGTACTCTGTTGGCAGGCATCTCTTTGAAATGTACAGATGGGGGCAGCAATGAGCTTCAGAGGGTCTGCTGGTCGGCAACACAGAACAGATCACACCCACCTTCTTGCCGCGACGGAGGCCCTACATTTCTGTGATTAAAGCCCTAGCAGGTGGGGTGCAAGCACTCTCAGGACCCTGTACAGAGTCACAGGCTCTGCTTGCTGGAAACTTTGTGAAATATACAGATCGTGGCCACAATAAACTTCAGTGGTGTCTGCTGGCTGGCTATAAAGTGCGCCCCGTACAGCGGCACTGGCCTTTGACAAACTACTTTTAAGCACTTCAATGTTAACTTTCATCTCGGGGATGGGTCAAGGTGAATGAATTCCAGCGGAGCACGTCTACTTATGAAAACCGAACAGAATGTAATTTTGACACTGAATTGTATTTTGCGCCGGTCCTGAATATCTCAAAGAAAGTGTGCGCGACTTATTTAACTGTCTTTGAATAAACGCGAGATTCACTGAAAAATTGTCATTTTTTTCCCACGAGACTTGAAATGTTGCCTTCAATTTTTACAGGTCGCATACTGCAATGTGGAGAAAGAAGCCGTTCCTGGGCTCATTTGCATACCCATAATGCCATGGTGTGAAACTGCTACTTTGGGCTGGGTTATTCTGTTTAATTGTGCTCCTGCTCGTGCAGTGATATGTTTGTACGTTGGAAGCACAGAGTCCATGAACAGTGGGCCTTTCTCTGCAAAGTCACCCTTGGTGTAAAATATTTCCACATGAGACCTTTATATAACGCGTCGGAGTGAAAACTTTTAGTAGGCCAGCATTACATTATAGCGTCTGGAGTTTCCTCTCGCAGGTGTCCAGGGACAACACTGCGCGACTCGAGGCTGCCGCAGCATCTGAGGGGGGCTCCATCGGAGCAACAGCGAAGGGCGCTGGCCGATACGATAGAGGGAGCTCAGACTCCGGCTACACTACAATCACAAGCCGCCAGAGGGAGCTCCGATGCGATTAGCCCAGCAGTCAATAGATTCATCTAAGATTAATCTCACCATAAGTGAGGTTAAAATGGCAGGCCCTCATATGACTGAGCAAGGTGCCTAGTGAGTCCCGAGAACTTCACTTCGACCCGCTGAAGGAAAAGAAAATCTATTAACACAATCACGCAACGACTGTTGTAGCACTGCGTCCCGAGAACTTCACTTCGACCTGCTGAAGGAAAAGAAAATCTATTAACACAATCACGCAACTACTGTTGTAGCACTGCGTCCCGAGAACTTCACTTCGACCTGCTGAAGGAAAAGAAAATCTATTAACACAATCACACAACTACTGTTGTAGCACTGCGTCCCGAGAACTTCACTTCGACCTGCTGAAGGAAAAGAAAATCTATTAACACAATCACACAACTACTGTTGTAGCACTGCGTCCCGAGAACTTCACTTCGACCTGCTGAAGGAAAAGAAAATCTATTAACACAATCACACAACTACTGTTGTAGCACTGCGTCCCGAGAACTTCACTTCGACCTGCTGAAGGAAAAGAAAATCTATTAACACAATCACACAACTACTGTTGTAGCCGTGGAAAATACCGAGAACTGCCTCCGAGTCAATCACTGGCCTCAAACTGTCATCGGAACAGCAGTCTGCAGAGAACTGCCCTCACCCAAGCAGCGCCTAGAGCAGCGCTGCGCAGTGTCATCTGTAAGGAGCTAGACTTCCAACCATGGGGAAGAGACAGGGCAGGAGGGCGCGCAGCTGCCCTCAAAGAGAGCCCTGCCCCTTCAGGAGACTGAGGAGGGACAATCACCCCCACACCCAAATTATGCCCAGGGCCCCCCAGGGTGCCCTTGAGACCATCTTGCGGGAACTGGAGATGATGTCTTCTGTGATTAAAGTCATAAGAGATGTGGCACTAGCCCTGCAGACTGTGTACTCTGTTGGCAGGCATCTCTTTGAAATGTACAGATGGGGGCAGCAATGAGCTTCAGAGGGTCTGCTGGTCGGCAACACAGAACAGATCACACCCACCTTCTTGCCGCGACTGAGGCCCTACATTTCTGTGATTAAAGCCCTAGCAGGTGGGGTGCAAGCACTCTCATGACCCTGTACAGAGTCACAGGCTCTGCTTGCTGGAAACTTTGTGAAATATACAGATCGTGGCCACAATAAGCTTCAGTGGTGTCTGCTGGCTGGCTATAAAGTGCGCCCCGTACAGCGGCACTGGCCTTTGACAAACTACTTTTAAGCACTTCAATGTTAACTTTCATCTCGGGGATGGGTCAAGGTGAATGAATTCCAGCGGAGCACGTCTACTTATGAATACCGAACAGAATGTAATTTTGACACTGAATTGTATTTTGCGCCGGTCCTGAATATCTCAAAGAAAGTGTGTGCGACTTATTTAACTGTCTTTGAATAAACGCGAGATTCACTGAAAAATTGTCATTTTTTTCCCACGAGACTTGAAATGTTGCCTTCAATTTGTACAGGTCGCATACTGCAATGTGGAGAAAGAAGCCGTTCCTGGGCTCATTTGCATACCCATAATGCCATGGTGTGAAACTGCTACTTTGGGCTGGGTTATTCTGTTAAATTGTGCTCCTGCTCGTGCAGTGATATGTTTGTACGTTGGAAGCACAGAGTCCATGAACAGTGGGCCTTTCCCTGCAAAGTCACCCTTGGTGTAAAATATTTCCACATGAGACCTTTATATAACGCGTCTAAAATTGAAAACTTTTAGTAGGCCAGCATTACATTATAGCGTCTGGAGTTTCCTCTCGCAGGTGTCCAGGGACAACACTGCGCGACTCGAGGCTGCCGCAGCATCTGAGGGGGGCTCCATCAGAGCAACAGCGAAGGGCGCCGGCCGATAGAGGGAGCTCAGTCTCCGGCTACACTACAATCACAAGCCGCCAGAGGGAGCTCCGATGCGATTAGCCCAGCAGTCAATAGATTCATCTAAGATTAATCTCACCATAAGTGAGGTTAAAATGGCAGGCCCTCATATGACTGAGCAAGGTGCCTAGTGAGTCCCGAGAACTTCACTTCGACCCGCTGAAGGAAAAGAAAATCTATTAACACAATCACGCAACGACTGTTGTAGCACTGCGTCCCGAGAACTTCACTTCGACCTGCTGAAGGAAAAGAAAATCTATTAACACAATCACGCAACTACTGTTGTAGCACTGCATCCCGAGAACTTCACTTCGACCTGCTGAAGGAAAAGAAAATCTATTAACACAATCACGCAACTACTGTTGTAGCACTGCGTCCCGAGAACTTCACTTCGACCTGCTGAAGGAAAAGAAAATCTATTAACACAATCACACAACTACTGTTGTAGCACTGCGTCCCGAGAACTTCACTTCGACCTGCTGAAGGAAAAGAAAATCTATTAACACAATCACACAACTACTGTTGTACCCGTGGAAAATACCGAGAACTGCCTCCGAGTCAATCACTGGCCTCAAACTGTCATCGGAACAGCAGTCTGCAGAGAACTGCCCTCACCCAAGCAGCGCCTAGAGCCGCGCTGCGCAGTGTCATCTGTGAGGAGCTAGACTTCCAACCATGGGGAAGAGACAGGGCAGGAGGGCGCGCAGCTGCCCTCAAAGAGAGCCCTGCCCCTTCAGGAGACTGAGGAGGGACAATGACCCCCACACCCAAATTATGCCCAGGGCCCCCCAGGGTGCCCTTGAGACCATCTTGCGGGAACTGGAGATGTTGTCTTCTGTGATTAAAGTCGTAAGAGATGTGGCGCGAGCCCTGCAGACTGTGTACTCTGTTGGCAGGCATCTCTTTGAAATGTACAGATGGGGGCAGCAATGAGCTTCAGAGGGTCTGCTGGTCGGCAACACAGAACAGATCACACCCACCTTCTTGCCGCGACGGAGGCCCTACATTTCTGTGATTAAAGCCCTAGCAGGTGGGGTGCAAGCACTCTCATGACCCTGTACAGAGTCACAGGCTCTGCTTGCTGGAAACTTTGTGAAATATACAGATCGTGGCCACAATAAACTTCAGTGGTGTCTGCTGGCTGGCTATAAAGTGCGCCCCATACAGCGGCACTGGCCTTTGACAAACTACTTTTAAGCACTTCAATGTTAACTTTCATCTCGGGGATGGGTCAAGGTGAATGAATTCCAGCGGAGCACGTCTACTTATGAAAACCGAACAGAAAGTAATTTTGACACTGAATTGTATTTTGCGCCGGTCCTGAATATCTCAAAGAAAGTGTGCGCGACTTATTTAACTGTCATTGAATAAACGCGAGATTCACTGAAAAATTGTCATTTTTTTCCCACGAGACTTGAAATGTTGCCTTCAATTTTTACAGGTCGCATACTGCAATGTGGAGAAAGAAGCCGTTCCTGGGCTCATTTGCATACCCATAATGCCATGGTGTGAAACTGCTACTTTGGGCTGGGTTATTCTGTTAAATTGTGCTCCTGCTCGTGCAGTGATATGTTTGTACGTTGGAAGCACAGAGTCCATGAACAGTGGGCCTTTCTCTGCAAAGTCACCCTTGGTGTAAAATATTTCCACATGAGACCTTTATATAACGCGTCTAAAATTGAAAACTTTTAGTAGGCCAGCATTACATTATAGCGTCTGGAGTTTCCTCTCGCAGGTGTCCAGGGACAACACTGCGCGACTCGAGGCTGCCGCAGCATCTGAGGGGGGCTCCATCAGAGCAACAGCGAAGGGCGCCGGCCGATACGATAGAGGGAGCTCAGTCCCCGGCTACACTACAATCACAAGCCGCCAGAGGGAGCTCCGATGCGATTAGCCCAGCAGTCAATAGATTCATCTAAGATTAATCTCACCATAAGTGAGCTTAAAATGGCAGGCCCTCATATGACTGAGGAAGGTGCCTAGTGAGTCCCGAGAACTTCACTTCGACCCGCTGAAGGAAAAGAAAATCTATTAACACAATCACGCAACGACTGTTGTAGCACTGCGTCCCGAGAACTTCACTTCGACCTGCTGAAGGAAAAGAAAATCTATTAACACAATCACACAACTACTGTTGTAGCACTGCGTCCCGAGAACTTCACTTCGACCTGCTGAAGGAAAAGAAAATCTATTAACACAATCACACAACTACTGTTGTAGCCGTGGAAAATACCGAGAACTGCCTCCGAGTCAATCACTGGCCTCAAACTGTCATCGGAACAGCAGTCTGCAGAGAACTGCCCTCACCCAAGCAGCGCCTAGAGCCGCGCTGCGCAGTGTCATCTGTGAGGAGCTAGACTTCCAACCATGGGGAAGAGACAGGGCAGGAGGGCGCGCAGCTGCCCTCAAAGAGAGCCCTGCCCCTTCAGGAGACTGAGGAGGGACAATGACCCCCACACCCAAATTATGCCCAGGGCCCCCCAGGGTGCCCTTGAGACCATCTTGCGGGAACTGGAGATGTTGTCTTCTGTGATTAAAGTCGTAAGAGATGTGGCGCGAGCCCTGCAGACTGTGTACTCTGTTGGCAGGCATCTCTTTGAAATGTACAGATGGGGGCAGCAATGAGCTTCAGAGGGTCTGCTGGTCGGCAACACAGAACAGATCACACCCACCTTCTTGCCGCGACGGAGGCCCTACATTTCTGTGATTAAAGCCCTAGCAGGTGGGGTGCAAGCACTCTCAGGACCCTGTACAGAGTCACAGGCTCTGCTTGCTGGAAACTTTGTGAAATATACAGATCGTGGCCACAATAAACTTCAGTGGTGTCTGCTGGCTGGCTATAAAGTGCGCCCCGTACAGCGGCACTGGCCTTTGACAAACTACTTTTAAGCACTTCAATGTTAACTTTCATCTCGGGGATGGGTCAAGGTGAATGAATTCCAGCGGAGCACGTCTACTTATGAAAACCGAACAGAAAGTAATTTTGACACTGAATTGTATTTTGCGCCGGTCCTGAATATCTCAAAGAAAGTGTGCGCGACTTATTTAACTGTCTTTGAATAAACGCGAGATTCACTGAAAAATTGTCATTTTTTTCCCACGAGACTTGAAATGTTGCCTTCAATTTTTACAGGTCGCATACTGCAATGTGGAGAAAGAAGCCGTTCCTGGGCTCATTTGCATACCCATAATGCCATGGTGTGAAACTGCTACTTTGGGCTGGGTTATTCTGTTAAATTGTGCTCCTGCTCGTGCAGTGATATGTTTGTAAGTTGGAAGCACAGAGTCCATGAACAGTGGGCCTTTCTCTGCAAAGTCACCCTTGGTGTAAAATATTTCCACATGAGACCTTTATATAACGCGTCGGAGTGAAAACTTTTAGTAGGCCAGCATTACATTATAGCGTCTGGAGTTTCCTCTCGCAGGTGTCCAGGGACAACACTGCGCGACTCGAGGCTGCCGCAGCATCTGAGGGGGGCTCCATCAGAGCAACAGCGAAGGGCGCCGGCCGATACGATAGAGGGAGCTCAGTCTCCGGCTACACTACAATCACAAGCCGCCAGAGGGAGCTCCGATGCGATTAGCCCAGCAGTCAATAGATTCATCTAAGATTAATCTCACCATAAGTGAGGTTAAAATGGCAGGCCCTCATGTGACTGAGGAAGGTGCCTAGTGAGTCCCGAGAACTTCACTTCGACCCGCTGAAGGAAAAGAAAATCTATTAACACAATCACGCAACGACTGTTGTAGCACTGCGTCCCGAGAACTTCACTTCGACCTGCTGAAGGAAAAGAAAATCTATTAACACAATCACGCAACTACTGTTGTAGCACTGCATCCCGAGAACTTCACTTCGACCTGCTGAAGGAAAAGAAAATCTATTAACACAATCACGCAACTACTGTTGTAGCACTGCGTCCCGAGAACTTCACTTCGACCTGCTGAAGGAAAAGAAAATCTATTAACACAATCACACAACTACTGTTGTAGCACTGCGTCCCGAGAACTTCACTTCGACCTGCTGAAGGAAAAGAAAATCTATTAACACAATCACACAACTACTGTTGTACCCGTGGAAAATACAGAGAACTGCCTCCGAGTCAATCACTGGCCTCAAACTGTCATCGGAACAGCAGTCTGCAGAGAACTGCCCTCACCCAAGCAGCGCCTAGAGCCGCGCTGCGCAGTGTCATCTGTGAGGAGCTAGACTTCCAACCATGGGGAAGAGACAGGGCAGGAGGGCGCGCAGCTGCCCTCAAAGAGAGCCCTGCCCCTTCAGGAGACTGAGGAGGGACAATCACCCCCACACCCAAATTATGCCCAGGGCCCCCCAGGGTGCCCTTGAGACCATCTTGCGGGAACTGGAGATGTTGTCTTCTGTGATTAAAGTCGTAAGAGATGTGGCGCGAGCCCTGCAGACTGTGTACTCTGTTGGCAGGCATCTCTTTGAAATGTACAGATGGGGGCAGCAATGAGCTTCAGAGGGTCTGCTGGTCGGCAACACAGAACAGATCACACCCACCTTCTTGCCGCGACGGAGGCCCTACATTTCTGTGATTAAAGCCCTAGCAGGTGGGGTGCAAGCACTCTCATGACCCTGTACAGAGTCACAGGCTCTGCTTGCTGGAAACTTTGTGAAATATACAGATCGTGGCCACAATAAACTTCAGTGGTGTCTGCTGGCTGGCTATAAAGTGCGCCCCATACAGCGGCACTGGCCTTTGACAAACTACTTTTAAGCACTTCAATGTTAACTTTCATCTCGGGGATGGGTCAAGGTGAATGAATTCCAGCGGAGCACGTCTACTTATGAAAACCGAACAGAAAGTAATTTTGACACTGAATTGTATTTTGCGCCGGTCCTGAATATCTCAAAGAAAGTGTGCGCGACTTATTTAACTGTCATTGAATAAACGCGAGATTCACTGAAAAATTGTCATTTTTTTCCCACGAGACTTGAAATGTTGCCTTCAATTTTTACAGGTCGCATACTGCAATGTGGAGAAAGAAGCCGTTCCTGGGCTCATTTGCATACCCATAATGCCATGGTGTGAAACTGCTACTTTGGGCTGGGTTATTCTGTTAAATTGTGCTCCTGCTCGTGCAGTGATATGTTTGTACGTTGGAAGCACAGAGTCCATGAACAGTGGGCCTTTCTCTGCAAAGTCACCCTTGGTGTAAAATATTTCCACATGAGACCTTTATATAACGCGTCTAAAATTGAAAACTTTTAGTAAGCCAGCATTACATTATAGCGTCTGGAGTTTCCTCTCGCAGGTGTCCAGGGACAACACTGCGCGACTCGAGGCTGCCGCAGCATCTGAGGGGGGCTCCATCAGAGCAACAGCG